>NC_137432.1:2642500-3385000 GCF_964374335.1 Astatotilapia calliptera | reverse complement strand
CAGTGCAAACAATAAGAATTAAAGTGCTATGTAGAAAGAAAGATATGTGCATGAGATATACATTAGATATATACATGAGAATAAGAATGAAGAGTGCTACGTAGAAGGATATATACATGAGTGCAGGTGGTGATCAGTGCCAGACATGAAATGATGCAGTGACACAGCGTAGGGTCATGTGTGAGTGGCGGGGACAGTCATGTGGTTATTGTTCATGTGTCCAACAGCAGAGGGGAAGAAACTGTTCTTGTGGCGAGAGGTTCTGGTGCGAATGGACCGGAGCCTCCTGCCTGAGGGGAGCAGGTCAAACAGACTGTGTCCAGGGTGGGAAGGGTCAGCTGAGATCCGGGCTGCACGCCGCAGTGTCCTGGAGGTGTACAGGTCCTGCAGAGATGGGAGTCTGCAGCCAATCACCTTCTCAGCAGAGCGCACAACACGCTGCAGTCTCTGTTTGTCCCTGACAGTGGCTCCAGCGTACCACACGGTGATGGAGGAGGTGAGGATGGACTCGATGATTGCGGTGTAGAATTGCATCATCGTCCGTGTTGGCAGGTTGAATTTCTTCAGCTGCCTCAGGAAGTACATCCTCTGCTGGGCTTTCTTGATGACGGAGGTGATGGTGGGCTCCCACTTCAGGTCCTGGGTGATGGTGGTACCCAGGAAGCGGAATGAGTCAACAGAGGTGATGGGGGTGTCAGTCAGGATGATGGGGGGGAGTGGGGCTGTGTGCTTCCTGAAGTCCACAATAATCTCCACTGTCTTCTGGGCATTCAGCACCAGGCTGTTGTGGCTGCACCAGGACGCCAGACGTTCAACCTCTCTCCTGTAGGCAGACTCGTCCCCGTCCGAGATGAGTCCAATAACGGTGGTGTCATCTGCAAACTTGATTAGCTTGACAGACTGGTGGGTGGAGGTGCAGCAGTTGGTGTACAGGGAGAAGAGCAGAGGAGAAAGAACACAGCCCTGAGGGGAGCCGGTGCTGATGGTCCGGGAGTCCGAGACATTCTTCCCCAGCCTCACGTGCTGCTTCCTGTCCGTCAGGAAGTCAGTGATCCACCGGCAGATGGGATCAGGCACATTCATCTGGGAAAGCTTGTCTCGGAGATGGTCTGGAAGGATGGTGTTGAAGGCAGAGCTGAAGTCCACAAACAGGATCCTGGCGTAGGTTCCTGGGGAGTCCAGATGCTGCAGGATGAAGTGTAGGGCCATGTTGATGGCGTCGTCTACAGACCTGTTGGCTCTATATGCAAACTGCAGGGGGTCCAGGAGGGGGGCCGTGAGGGTCTTGAGATGGGAGAGAACTAGGCGCTCAAATGACTTCATGACCACAGATGTCAGAGCCACGGGTCTGTAGTCATTTAGTCCAGTGATCCTAGGTTTCTTGGGGACAGGGATTATGGTAGAGGACTTGAAGCAGGCAGGCACATGACATGCCTGCAGTGAGGAGTTGAAGATGCCAGAAAACACTGGGGCCAGCTCGTTTGCACAGTGTCTGAGGGTGGCAGGAGACACACCGTCTGGGCCGGGAGCTTTCCGAGCATTCAGATTCTTAAACTGCTTCCTCACATCTGCTTCATGAATATGAAGAGTTGTGGTCGGAGGAGGTGGTGTGAAATCCTCTTTTGTGTGGGGTGAGGAGGGGGGTGTTGTAGGTGAACAGTTTGAAGGTGGTGATAGCTCTATGGAGGGGGGAGAGGTGGGGGAATGAGTGTCCAAAGTGCCTCTATTGTTGGGGTCGTTGGAGGTGTCGTTGGAGGTGTGAAGGCTGCCTGATGGCTCGTCAAAACGACAGTAGAAGTCGTTAAGGGTGTTGGCCAAGAGCAAGTCGTCAGTGGAGTGGGGGGTTTTAGGCTTGTAGTTTGTAATATTCCTAAAACCTTTCCACACAGAGGCCGAGTCATTCTCTGATATCTGCTGCTGCATCTTCTCAGAGTGCTGATGTTTGGCAATGTCCACTTCCTTAGTGAACTTGTACTTGGCCTCTCTGTAGCAGTCCCTGTCTCCGCTTCTGAACGCCTTACTCTTTTCCAGCCACAGCTTTTTGAGTTTAGGGGTAAACCAGGGTTTGTCATTGTTATAACTCACCCTGGTGCGTGATGGCACAATGCTGTCCTCACAGAAGTGGATATAGGAGGTGACAGTGTCCGTAAACTCGTCCAAGCTGTTAGAAGCAGCCTTCAAAGTGTCCCAGTCTGTGGTTTCCAAACACGTGCGAAGCTCCTCCACAGCCTCGTTGCTCCACAGTTTTTTGGTCCTCACGACAGGTTTGGAGAGCTTCAGCCTCTGTCTGTACGCGGGGATTAGGTGGATCATGACGTGATCAGAAAGTCCGAGTGAAGCGCGCGGCACCGCGCGATAGGCCCCGCTGATCGTGCTGTAGCAGTGATCCAATGTCCTCTCCTCTCTGGTCGGGCATTTAATATACTGTTTGTATTTCGGAAGCTCATGGCTCAGATTGGCTTTGTTAAAGTCCCCAAGAGCAATGATGAGAGAGTCCGGGTATGTCCGCTCCGTGTGGAGAATCTGCTCTGCGAGTGCGCACTGAGCTGCTCGCGCATCCGCGTCTGGCGGGATGTAAACAGCGGCCAGGATGAATGAAGCAAACTCCCGCGGAGAATAAAACGGTTTGCAGTGAATGAAAAGATATTCCAGAGAGGGAGAGCAGTGCTGAGCAATCACTGTTACATCTGTGCACCAGCCACTATTGATGTAGAAGCAGACGCCTCCACCTTTGGTTTTACCGGAGAGAGCGGCCTGCCGGTCCGCGCGCAGCAGATGAAAGCCCTCCAGCTTGAGCGCGCAGTCCGGGATGTCCTCACTGAGCCACGACTCCGTAAAACATAAGACACAGGAGGAGGAAATGTATGCCGAGTGTGGATATGAAGCAGCAGTCTTACAATGACACCACAGAGCTCTAAAATTAACTGACTGGCCCTCGGAGCTCTTCTGGTGGTCATACAACCCCCAAACAGTTGGCAGCAGTGGAAGTCTGTGCTCCACGCTGTCATTTCAAAGCTCCCGTGTCTCCCAGAATTCAGCTGCCCACTATTTACGTTCATCTGTTGTGAAATATTCTGTTTCTGAGCTCCAAAACTTAAACTGTCATATTTCATGGAAACATGATGTTGTTTAAATCCCACAAATTCTTTTAGGGTGAATTTTTGAAACTACCATCCATCAATATTACGGTTATTTATCCATCATTACGATTAGAGATGGACCGATCCGATATTACGTATCGGTATCGGTCCGATACTGACGTAAATTACTGGATCGGATATCGGAGAGAAATAAAAAATGTAATCCGATCCATTAAATATCAAAAAAGCACCTCACAAAACCTGCGACACGGCGTAACTCGGCTCAACACCAGGATCTATTTCTACAGCTGACGCTGGTAACTGTGCAGGGGCGGCTCTAGCAAAGTTTAGCCAGGGGGGCCGATAGGGCATGAACAGGGAAAAGGGGGCACAAAGACATACTTTTCTTTCTTATTCTCATTTAAAATGTCGAGCTTTTAATAAATTGAATGAATCTTAAACCAAAGTTTTAATCTGATGTAAAATGTATAGAAGTCCATTACTGTATATAGTAACTGTTAAGTCTAATATACCCTAGTAAGCTACAGTACTTTTTCCTTTGGGAAGGCACCATCTGTGCAGTCTGCAGTTCTGTTGAAGAAAGATGTTGAATCTATTTAATTATTCTTGAAAAATATTTTATTTCTGTGCAATTTTTTCCACACTGCATCAAGTTAAAGTTGATTACGTCGATTGAGCATCATGAGGTGGGGGGTGGTTCCCTATTTTTTTTTGCTGGGAGTTTGCAACCCTATTAGTTAGGTTGCTTAATTTTTCTGCTAAGTTCTCTTTAGAATACCAGAATAGGGAGGATGGTGCAGGTTTAAGTTCATTAGATTGATCTGTTTTGCTGATCAGTGTTTTTTTGCATACAGGTATAACAGAATAGCTTTAGTGTTGTTGTTTATTTAAACTTGAGTATGAACCTATACAAAATGCAGCAAGATATAAAAAAAAACAACAGTTTTATTGATTAAAACACACTATATCAGATTCATATCGGTATCGGCAGATACAATTTCCCTCTAATTTTTCATGTGTTTGAGTGAACACACAAACTCCCTGAGCGTCCCCTTTGACCACTGTGCGCGACATCAGACGTGTGCACTGTGGTCACGCCGGCATCGAATCCATCCAAGTTACATGGTTTATTAAAATAATCAAATTACAGCATTTACATTTATGTTATACTACTTTTAATTAACTGCTTTAGCCCACTTACAATGAAAATGTAAAAAAAATCTTGTTCATGACCTGTGTAGCATGTTAACACTATTGGAAGGAAAAATAACTTGAACTCTAATTTTGAAAACACAACTTTCTTTCTTTTTAAAAAAAGCGCTGACTTGCATTATAAGTCTGTGGTCTGGGAGAGAGTCCTGTAGCTCTCTGTCTGCAAAATACAGTAAATAATGACCAATGTTGGGCAATTATATAGTTACTTCTTTAAAAAAGTTTTTTGCAGCTATTTTTTTTTAATGCAGCCAAGGCGTTTTTTTAAATAAACATTTCAAACTATTTACAGAACAATCAGCTGTTCTGCATCAAATCTGATGCCACACAAATTATTTGTGCCGCTCCAAAAATAATTTCTGTCCACTATGAGATGAAGGAGAACAACAGCCTGATACCTGCAGGCCTGACAGCAGCAGATGTATCACTGCTGTAACACCTGTAACACTCAGCAGTCGCCTCATTGTTCTGACACACACAACAAAAACTACACTACACACTAACTACACACTAACTACACACTAACTACACACTAACTACGCAAGATTTGCGCTAAATGTCTCAAATCTCTCACATCTCAAAACACGGCGTCACTCCTAAAACTTCCCCCCATTTCTTAACAACTAGATGCTACGTTGCCATATCATTTTTTGATTGGTCGACATAGTACTTTTTTGGACAAATAGGAAAGGGAGAGGGGAGTTTTGTTTTGCTCACAGGCTTTCGAGCGTTTTCCTTGTAAAACGCAGTTTTTACTGTTTCTTCCTGCAGTAAATATAAACAACGACAGTATTCAGGAAGAAAACCAAACATTGCAGATATTTTTATCATAACTCTGCTTTTACGTGGCCGATCAACACAATTTAAAAACTGGTATAAAGTCCACACTTTGTCCGTCAGTTGTTCCGTCTGTCCTGCTCACATCTCCAATGGTTGTTCACGTTGTCATTAACGTGGTTTCACTCCACATCAGCCACTTTGCTCGCTAAAACACTGGTGTCGACACATAAGGACGCTGTAGCCTGTCAACCACGCTGATGTGAATCGCATCATTGGCTGGACTTTGGGATAAGGTGGCATCGTTCTAATCCCATACGGGAGCAGCCAGTCACTCACTGACTAACACTGCAAAACAGAATTGTTAAAGTTTTAATTTTAATTTCAGTTCAGGTGAGATTTTCTTTTGTGCGCAGCGCAGATTTTCTGTGCGCAGAGACGTGCCAGCAGTGCGCAGCTTAGAGGGAACATCTGGCAGATATCCAAATTTATGATATCTGTATCGGTATCGGACATAAAAAAAGTGGTATCGTGCCATCTCTAATTACGATATTTCTCTCAACTACATATTTTAAAGTGCCTAAACCTAACCAAGGTTAAGTTGAGTTTATTATTTTATGGAAACTTTCCATTTAAACATTTATTGATTGTGACAGCCACCAATTTTTACTCCTACAAATATAACCGCCGAGCCAGCCCCAGAGTTAACTCAAACAGACGCTATAGCAACGGTTCACGTGTTCAGCTTCATCCTCAAACTTTGTAACAATTCAGCTTGTTTCCTCTCTGCTTTTCATTTCTGTACTTCAGAGTTGAAACATCTGTCAATGGCCTTTGCATCCATAGAGGGTTTTAACCATGTTAAATAGGCACATTTTCAGAAACTAGAAGATCCCACATTTCAAACTACCATATTTTCCACACTATAAGGCGCACGTGAAATCCTTTAATTTTCTCAAAAATCGACAGGCAGGATGCTGTAAACGGGCCAAACTTCAGTCAGGAGAACAACTGAGATAATCCATCCACAATACGAGGTCATTAATATACTGCAACAACAACTTAATGCGCCTTATAATCCGGTGCGCCTTATGGTGCGCCTTATGGTCCGAAAAATACGGTAAACAATATATTTTGGCAATACATTTTTTTATTAAAAGCTTTTTTCCTTTGGGTGGTCCAAACAAGCAAATGTTCTGCTTTAATAAACAAATGCTGGTCATTCATTCATCCCAACCACAGACACAGTGAGAGAGTAAGGACTCTTTGATTGAGAAGAAATAAAGCCAATAAAAAGTTTTCAATTGATAAATTGTAAAACTCAGATTTGATAACGTCTCAGGGTTTGCTTATAGAAATGATTAACGAAGCACCAATAAACAAAAGGTGTTTTGTTCTTGTCAACTTGTGAAAAAGTCGTCGGCTTGGGTTAGAACTCCATGGTGCGCATGAATGTGCACAAGGAAATAAAAACAGTTTCATTTTTTCTGTGTAAAAGTACAAATCTTGGCCTTATGATGACTCCAAGCAATGGAGCAATTTGGTTAAATGATTGCTCCATTGCTCTGTGTTCCCCGTGCTGTTAATTGTGTCTGCAATTCAGAGAATCAGACCTTATTAAATATTAATTTGTCTAAATCTGAATGTGTAAAGTCTTCAGCTCTACATAAATATTTTATGATGTTTTTCTTTTTATCAGACTTTGTAAATGTCTTCATCAGCGGTTTTGATGGCATCTACAATAAGCAGACGTAATACTGGCCTCTGTGCTCAACCTGCTACACAGGACTTTGAACTTAGCTGCTGCTGCTCACTGAACGCTTTTTCCTGCTGCGTTGTCCTTCCTACAGACAGAAATGTAATAAGTACCTTCACTGTCAAAAGAAAATCTCAAAATGGGCTAGATCTTTTAAATAATTTACCCTGAAATGACCGTGTGACCTCAGAGAGACTCGCTCTCACAGACACTGCAGCTAAAACTACAACAGCAGCTAACGGGCCAGTTTAAGGTTATATCTTGTGGAAAGGAGGAACATTGCCTGAAGCAGACACTTTCTACTACTTTCTACTTTCTATGCTTTGACAGCATGCACAGAGAATTATAGGGCTCTCAGTCCATGATTCAGACTCTACATACCGAGTATGATTTCACCAGACATCTCACACCAGCCCTGTAGGTTTTTCTTCATGTGATTGTTGTGCTGCCATTATAAGACCGAGGTGTCAGATTGTATGAGAATTTAATCTCTAGATGCAGCAAATGGCTGGTGATACTGACAAAGATAAAGCAGGGTGGAAAACAGGCTTTAAAAGTAATACAAATCCCTTTTATTCCACTATCATTTTCAAGACAGATTTATCTTAAGAGAGATTAGACTAGCCGTGGTTTGTTGATGTCTTCATAGTGAGTCTTGGTTGGGTTGGGGTTTAAGCCTCGTCGTATAAATAGCCTGTCAAAGAGATCAAACTGTGCACTGCCTCTACAATGTTCAGACTTTAATGTTTTAACTGGTCGTAGATTGGCACCGGATTCTCCTCGAGAATATTTTATGGTGAGTAGGCAGGAGATACAACTTCAGGATTTTAACATGCAAACTAATGGGAGCTGAAGAATTGAAAACGTGGTTTGGTCAGTGCACCCAGCTATAATACTCAGTAACACTTTGGTCTGCAGCCAGTAATCTCAGCAGCATTGATTAGGTGTGTGGAAAAAAAAGGAGAGAGGCTGCTTCTTCAGTTTAGTTTTTGGGTTTTACATTCCTTGCAACTTGAAAAGATTCTTTTAGGTCTTGGATTTGACTTTGCAAAACCTTCAGATACCCTATAGACGGATGATTGATTGATATAGGCTAATTAGAGAAGAGAAGGAGAATTGCAGGATAAGTCAGGCGGGAATAGATAAATGTTGTTCGGGAACAGCATTGATTAGCTCTTCCCCAACGACTCAATGAACACTGATGGCTGTGGAGATGCCATGAGATCAGAGGATGTTAGCCCGTCATTGTGTCCTCTTTCTATTGTTCAATGACACTGAGTACACTGAAGGCGTGTAGCTGCACTGTATTCAGGATTGAGTGCAGTGCAATTCACCAGTACCATGCAGACATACTGCATGGTATTTCTTCCCCAGTTTGTACTGTCTTCAGGCAGCTGAATAAGTTTGTTGTGGTGCTTTGCTATGTGAACGCAGCATTGTTAGCATATGATTTCTTGTTGGTTAATTTGCACTGTCATGCGCACTAAATCTGACATATTTCCGAGCAACAGGTCATGTGACCAGCTATTCACCTTTTCCTGAGCCAGACATTTGCATTTTTAGGTAGTGTCACTTGTCCAGGCAAGTCCAGGAAACCTTAAACTGCACAGTTTAGGGGCCAGCTGGGATTGGCACATCCAGCCACATGATCAGCAACGGATTTAGGGAGCGCTTGATTTGCTTTTTGCACTTTTAAATAGTGTATCGTGCAGTGAAATATTGGTCAGTCGTGCTCATTTAATAACGGGAATCCAAAAATTCAAAAGATTAAAGTTAAATGAATTGTGCAGCCTTAAAATGATCTGTATGCTGGATATTTGTGATCCATGATGCCATGCTCATCACATGTATTCAGGAACATGTTCTGGATGGTATGGTGATTGAATCCACTGAGCACAGAGCTTTGGTTTCTGTCTTTTTACAGTTTTTCTTTATATGATATGTAGGGCAACACACACACACACACACACACACACACACACACACACACACACACACACACACACACACACACACACACAAAGATTTTTTTCTTCCAAACACCCCAGAAGAGCTACTGAAGCTGTTGTGGGAATGATGATGATTTTTATAGTCTTTTGGCATAAGTCTGGCAAGCGCTCAACTGGCTCAACAAATCTAACGGCCCTCAGATGAAAACTTGCAATTAAGCCAAGTTTCCAAGCTGCTTTTCTCTCCTCCCAGTTGCCATTTAAAGGCACACAATCAGACACAGTTTATAGCAGAGGGAACTAGACGAATATTCATGTAATTACTATAACATAAACAGAGCGCACTCTATATCAGAGCCTTGCTTTGTAAAACTTCTAAAAGTGACAGTGTAAGTAGTTATGCATTTTTAAATTGCAATGATCTGAAAATACAGACAAACACTGGGATTGATCTTAATATGATATCCTGTCCTGAATCGTCCCGTACTTGTGCTCCATTAGGCTCCTGGAAGCTTCCTGTGATGCACTGAGTGTGTCTTCTTCACTCACCTCTGTCCACACTCTCTGTATTTAATCATTAGCTATTATTAATCTCTTCCACAGCGTGTCTTTGTCCTGTCTTTCTCCCCTCACCCCCAACCTTTTGAGGCACATGGCTGCCCCTCCATGTTTAAAGAGAGTTTTTCCTTCCCACTGTCACCAAGTGCATGTCTGATTGTTTTCTCTGTACTTTGCAGGGTCTTTACCTCACAGTATAAAGCACACTGAGGTGACCAAAAGTTTTTCTTTATTTTCTTTCTTTAAATATGGTTTTATGGTAGGGTTCACATTAGGGTTACCAGCTCTGATGAATAAATGCTCAGAGGGTTAAATGAGGTAAATTCCACATATTTCCTGCAGTGCCAACAACAAGGCTGCTACGTGGTTCAGAGTGAAATGCATTGATGCTGTATTTTGGTGCAACCCTTCATGTTCCCTGCACAGTCGATTGTAGTAACTTTGTTTCCACACACAAAGACACTTCCTCAGACTTCCCTGTGCTCTTGAAAACCTGTACGTGGGTGGAGGTGAGCTGGCATCAACTAACTGGATTATGCTGTGTTGCTGACATGGTTGTATAAGGGAAACCAAGCTATGCCTGCACTATAATGTCTGCTCGAGTAACACACACTATAGATCCTGGAGCCTACTTGGATGCGGGCCTGAAACCTAAGCCCCTACCTTTCATTAAACCTGCATTGTATGGAGGCTGGTTTACACCCTGGTGAAAATACCTTTCCTGAGTGTGCAGCGTCTCCCAGATCAAACACACAGAGCTAAACGGTGTCGTTTGTTCTCTGCATTTGGACCAAAATAAAAAGTTTCTACCTCTCTGCACCCTGCATTTCCCCTGCCATAAATAGCCATCTGGATTTCTTTACTTCAGCTTTCACTACTTCTCAAATCCACCTCCTCTTATAACAATGTCTGGCAGCACTCATTTCCCCACCGTTTCCTTTCAGGTGTAACTTTTCTTTATGTTCACAGGGTCACCACAGATTGATTCTGGGGAACGTTTGTTTTCACTGGCTAATGCTCTTTGTAAGATTCAAATTTATTTTACCTGAAAAAACATAATCACATCACCCACCAAGAGCAATCTGAGTACACTTCTTTAAAATTAAGTTCTTAAGCTTTTGAAAATTCTTAATTTACATGGTCTTGAATGGGTTTGACTTGCTTTAGCAGGTAGTTTCAGTTGTGCGTATGAAGCTAAAGCAGAATAAAACTCCTTCAGGGGACTGTTGTTGTCAGTTGGAGCTATACAAATAAAACCAAACTAAATAGCGACAGTAGATTATCCCGGAGGAGTCTCTTCACTGTGTAGCCTTTTTCAGCCTTTAAAACACTTAGTAATGCCAGTCAGTCAGTCCGAATGAATCAGTTTCAACAAAAAAACGTCTTTTGATATGTCGTGTGATCTGTTTCACATCAGATCTGTAGCGCTCTTTCTCGGCATAAACCCACACTTCTCCTCACCTCTCTTTTTAACCTGGCTTCATGGTGACATCATCAGCTTCATCCCTCCATAGTTACTACAGCTGCACATCACCCTTGTTCTTGAAAATCAGTCCATCTTCATTCCTCAGGCATCCCCTCCTCATTACTAGTCCTTTGCGCCTCGTGATTCACTAAGTGTCCTCCATTGGTCCTTCCATCTTCTCAGCACGCTCTCTTCACTCGTTGGTACAACATAATCATCATTTTGTAAATTAGGGGCTGTTGTGACACCGTGAACCTTGTGGATTGACTAGTTGCTACCTAGTGACGTTCTCTCTTGTTTCTCAGGCAGATCTGCTCCTCGCTCGTTGCTTCCAGATTTGATTATGACAGCCTGAAAGCTCAGCTGGAGGCTTCACTCACCACCTGGTGGTTTCACCATCTTTTACGTGCTTTACAATCTTTGCAAGAATAACTTAAATGTGCAAATGAAGCCATGGTTGACTTGACTCGCCATGTCATGAAAGCTTAAAATGAATGGAAGCATAGAAGTACCGACAAAACTGAGGTGATTAAGCGCTCACTTATCAAACATCTTAATGATGAATTTCTTTTTATATGTATGACAACAAGTTTAGTTTAAGGAGTTTAACAGCTGTGTTAAATTATGGAGCTTTTCATTGGTGGAGCAGTGCTATCCAAGCCCCATGGAGGGGCTCTGATTATGGCCTGCAAAGTCTAGATTAATGGAGTGTGATGGTGATATTTGTGTTGAGGCTGAGCATTAGGTTGCTGATTTAGGCTTGCATTAACAGGGAAGCCCCTAGAGTAAATGTCAGGCAGCAGCCCCACATGCCTCCTAACTTTACCACTGATTCTACTTTAAAACATCTTCTGCTCCTCTCCTTTTATCCGCTCTGTCTCAATTGCTCTCCCACGCCAACGATTCACTTGACAAATGTCCTTAGCAGCCTTTTCTTCTTTGCTTTGCTTTGCTCGTCTCATTCTAACGCGCTCCTTTTCCTATCTGTGTCCTCCAGCGTCCTCTCAGTGTTTCCATCACCTTACATAAACCCCAGTAAGGGGGAAGTGAGCCAAGCCTTAGACAAGAAAAACATACCCCCAAACAAGGATTTATGGAACGGGAACCTGGCGATCCCGAGCGAGTGGGTGTGTTTGTGAGTTGGTGAATAAAGGCATTACTACTCAGAGCGTTCTCTGACCCTTAGTATGCGTTATTCTTCATCGCAGCTCCACACAGAACACAGCACATGTTGATTTAGCCTGAGCTGCACTTTAAGTGAGATCGCAACTCGCTATGCTTAAAATGGGTCATAGTGTCACTCCAACTCCTGATTGAAGGGAAAGGTTTTCGGAGACTGTTCCAGTTTGCCAGCAGTAAAAGTCAGTGGAAAGCACTCAACTTTTATTGAGGATTCTGTGCAGGAAATACACGTTACTGCTACTTTCAAAATGTTTTACCAAGATATTTCTATTAGCTAGAACCGAAGAGGAAGATCCTATCTAAAAGTAAGGACATTTTGACCTTTAAACAATATCCTTGACTGATCGTTCAGTTATGGAAACTGAATGTTTAATTCAGACACATCGTTTTAGTCAAATCTTTACAGAAGGTCTGGTCAGCAGTCTTCCAAACTCCCTCTAGGAGCAGAGAACATGTTTGGAATGACATTTCAAATAACCTTAGCACAGAGTTCTTTTAGAACACGAGCCCCGTTTGCCTCAGGGCTGCTCAGGAGGTCGGTCCAAACACGGTTTCAGAATGTTGCGAAGCTTGTATGATGATTGAAACGTCCGTGGAGTGAAGGGGCTGCTGATGCTGACGTCATTGCAGATGAGCTCCTTTTAAAATCCAGACCTCAAAGCAGCCAGGAATGTGTGCGTGATAACTTGCACCTGCGCTAGAAAAGCCAAGTCTCAGTGGCCTGAGAATGCGTGTATGTGAACACTAGCAGGAGTGAGTTTGTATGTTTAGTGTTTGCACGACAAGTGTAGAGAACGTGTCGTGTGCAGAATGAGCTGGCTTTTGTGACTCCAGTTATTAACTGCTGATCCTGGACTACGTGAACAGAAAAGCGTGTGCTGCCAGGACCTGGGGTAATAGGAAACATATGAATGTGCAGGCTGTCTCTGGTACAGAATGTGTGTGTGTCTGGGATTGTGTCTATGCATGCTTTAAAGACTCATACTCAGTGACTCTGGCCCAGACAACTGAGGCAAGAAAAACAAAGAGAAAAGTGTTTGTGTTAGAAAAGAGGGAGCTGGCAAGTCTGCAAGCTGCAGAGCTGAGAGTTCATTTTCCCATTTCCTACCAACTGGATCTAAAACTCTTTTATTTCAGAGCCACATTATTGAGTAGCTGTGCACAGACAGAAACACATAGCACTCCCACGGTTTGTTAAACTCCAAATACACACAAGACAGAGTTTGATTTTTATTCCCCATCCACTTCGGTTGGAGCAACGAAAAACGGTCAAATGTGATTAACCGTGAGTTTTTGTACAGATCCCGACATGTGTAATCCAAAAACAATACTGCCTACAGCCTTAAAAAAGCAAGTCAAAATCTGCCATGTAGCCCATGTTAGTTTCTGTGTTGTCAGACACGGTGCATTTGGGACTGTAAGCCATGAGCATGAAGCTAAAATAACTTTCCCAGCTAAAAGCAGCAGAGTGCAGGTCGCCAGGCAGAGCCTCTGCAGAATCTCTTGCTTGTATGGAGAGGCCCCAACACACCGTCTCACCACAAATCCTACTTTATTCAATCAAATCGAGAATTTTTACCAGTTTTTCTCATTTGTTTGCATTTCTCCATTTGGAGGCCTTGGTTATGCTTTCATACCCCAAAACTCAGTTATTTAGACATTTACAAATACACGACATAGAGTTCTGCTGTTCATGGACTCTGTTCCCATCTTGGATTGTGAGGAGGGCCTTCCAGCTGAAACTTTCCGACTCGGAATTTGGAATTTCTGGCTTCCCACTTCAGATGGAACACCAGCTAGTAGCTAGCTTTATTCCTGTGCCTAAAGTTGTCTTCTTCCACATTTGCTTTGCCTTCACATTGTTAAGTATGGATACATAAAATACTCAGGTATACTGTCAAAAATTGAGTATAGAAGGATGGAAATGGAAAATGATACTTCAACAGGGTATATTTCTGCTCACATTCTGCAACTTCTGTCGGTGCTGTGCTACTGGAAACTGAATCTCCCGGAGGAACCCACCCGAGGGATAAATAAAGTTTCATCTAATCTCATCTCTAATCTAACTAGAAAAATTTGCATTTCCTGCGAAAATGCTGTGTGGATGCCTTAACGCTGAAGATGTCTGCTGCGAAAAAGCGGTTGCCCTGAGCAGGATTCGAACCTGGCCTTTCTGGTCTTAAGGTGGCTACCCATCTCACTGCGCCAAACTCATTCTCACAAAGAAGAGGTGGAGAGACTGACAATTCTGGTGAAATGAGCAGAAGCTGCAGAGAATTGTGCTGATAAGAGGTGAAAAGGCTGAAAATTTTGCAGAAAAGAGGTGAATGAGCAGAATTCTGCTAAAAAGAGTTTTTTGCTGAAAACAGCTGAAAAAGCTGGGATTTGTGCTGAAAAGTGGTGAAAAAGCTGAAATTTGTGTTGGAAAGAGTTAAGAAAGTGTAACTGTTGACTGAAAGAAATGTTGCCATAAGCGGGATTTGAACCCGGGCCTCCCAGTTTGAGATCGGATGCTCATCTCACTGAGCTAAAGCACAGGTCAATCCGGCAAGGAAAATCAGTGAGGCCACTGATGATATGGCAGAAATGGGCAAAAAATATTGCAAAAAAAAATTCAATATCTCAAAAAGTATAGAAGTTATGAGCACCAAAAGATATAGCCAGAAAGAGCAGAATTTTTTAAAGTTTGAATGGCGAAAATCAGATAAAAACCGAGGGAGTAGTTAAGGTTTATTGTGTGGATGCCCTTGAGGGCATCCACACAATAAATGATGACGCGTAAGCTAACCAACTAGCTGTTAGCTAGCTTGTTACCACAACAGCTCCTGTGGACAGCTCACCGTGCTAAATTTGAGATGCTATGCTGCCAAAATGTATGCACTACACTACCAGGTATATACATGCATGTACATGTTTTGCACATGAAAGGGTACGAGCACATATACTGAGACATGTGTTTAAGCAGTTAGTGTGTACTGGGACACGATCTGCATCAGCTGTGTGTTCTGCTGATAGATAAAGTGAATTACAGGCTACAAAGAAAAAAGTGAAGTGAAACCATAAGGTGTCATATAGAGCAGTGTAGTTTGGAGTCTTTGTGCGTTCTGTTGTGTAATTTGTTCATGTACTATGTTGTGGATATATTTACACACTCAGGATTGAGACACTAAAAGAAATGAGTGGCTGTGCAGTGTGTAGCAAGCAGGGAGGGATTCCAGGCACAGCTGACACAATGATTTCATTATTTGGAACTTTGTGGCCACTTGTGGTTATAACCCCTCAACACTCAGGCAGACTCAAACTGTTACCGTTGCATTTTGAACGGCAGTAGCCCGTTTGAATCTAATTATACATCATTCAAAAGCACAAACCCTCAGTTCCAACTGAGTAAACCATTCAGAGATAGCACCAAGGCCATAGGAGTATATACTGAGTAAAGAGGAGTTTTCTACCTTTTTCTCTCTGTTGTTTGTGAAGAGGATTTCTTGTATTTTGTCTACAGGGGCACTAAAACTTTGTGATGACAGCCTGTAGGATAAAGCATCCATGGGACACAAACGTTTAGAAAATAACGTTTAAAAAAATCTCAGTGGTGTTGTAAAAGTGAAAAACTTTTCCTATAAATTTCTCATAAATATATAAAAAGTTCCAGTGGTGGATGCTAAAATTAAACTTGAGCCAAAATCTCAGGCTCACGGAGCTCTGAATACTGTTTTACTCTTGGATGATGTCATAAAGAGTAGATATCCTCACACAGCACTGAGCACAGACACAAACCGAGTGTTTGTGAGGGGCACTGACAGAGTAGGAAGCAGCGTTAAAGGAAGAGGAGCAGCTGGGTGAGCTGTGGGGCCGGATCAGTGCCTGGTGTAAGATAAATAACTGTGAATCATTCACATCTGCTCTGGTAGAGTCCAAGTATGAATAATAATATGTAGTTAGACGTAAGCAGAATCGGCCCACTTTAATAAATGTTGTGAAAATAAAATGCTGAAGTTGCGATCGTGAGAAAAATGTTGCAACTGTTACCATTTAGCTCAGGTCGGGTCTACAGTAAAATGTCAAAACAAATCTGGATCATGGTGTTTGTGTATTTTCACACAATACAAGAAAATCCAGACTGGATTACTAAATAAACTAAAGCAAACGGGCTCCCTACCTCGTTAGATAAATCTCAGTAGCCTCTGTATTAAACAGTGTCTGCTAAGAAAACAGCTTCGTCTTGATTAATGAAGGTAGTCAAAGCTGCCAACAAGCTGAGGAAAATCTGCCTGTGTGTGTGTGTGTGTGTGTGTGTGTGTGTGTGTGTGTGTGTGTGTGTGTGTGTGTGTGTGTGTGTGTGTGTGTGTGTGTGTGTGTGTGTCAGTACGTGTGGAAACAGTCGTCTGAGTGTCCAGCTATTAAGTGGAACGTTTACCTCGTCCTCCTCCCTGCTTCTGTTAATTGTCAGTGAGACAGTGGAGAGTTTGTCGTAGATGTGGCAGCTCATCGCAGGCCTGGCCACAACACTGCATTCCTCTCAAAATTACTGTCAACGTTTAAGTCAAGTTCCAGAAAAGAGGAAAGAGTGAATAAAAAGAATGTGGAAAATATCTTATGTAAGTTTGAATCAATCCAAAGCTTCATCTCACACACGTGTACTCACTCACATATCCAACACTTCACAGTGCAGAGCCTCACTCGTTTGTGCATGCATGCAAATGTATGCACACACACACACACACACACACACACACACACACCATAAAGCAGCTTATTAAACCATCAGCACTCTCCCAGCTCAGGGTGTTCATTGAATGGCATTTAAAGGGCAGTGTGACTCAGTTCATTAAACTAGATCAGACACGGAGCGACCTCTCTGCCGGGAGAGGGGTCAGAGGTTGTGACCCCTTGTTTTGGGGGCTTGGATGGATGTGGGGGTGGAGCAGAATGGGGCCTGCGAACCTGATTTAACTAGTTTTAGAAACATTTGTGAAGCCACGCAACAGACGTAGCCAAAGCTGGAATTAGTTTCTGTTTCGCTTCATCGTGAAATGATAACCAAACACAGAGTTATTAATATTTCCACAAAGACTTCTCACTGATGCTAACAGCTTTTACATTGATGAGAAATCAGAGAGGAAAGCTGTGTGTTTATGAGATGAGTGGCTGGTTGGAAACTTGGGGAATGATTTATAAACCATGGCAGGAGCAGGAGGGCAAGGAGGAAAAATGGAGGCATAGAAAGAGTTGGATTAAGAGAAAGGGGAGCAGCAAAAAGTGAGCAGGGAGGGTAAAAACCCACGGCTTTCCAGCTTATGCAGCAGAGTTGCAGTCAGGCCTGTTGCTGTGCCAAACTTGGTGACGTGTTTCTACAGTTGCGTTTAATTTTAGCTCATGGGATACGACAATGCTCATTTCTACCAGCAAGACTCCAGAGTTTTATTTTCTCACGGTCATGTGCGTCGTTATCGCTGCGAACAGACGTCTTTCAGTGTGCAGAATATGTAGGCAATAATACGTATCTGTTTTCTGGACATCTTCAGGCCCCCAAACCTTTCCCAGTATCATCAGAAGCTAACTCATAACTGGTTTTCCAGATATACTAAATATATATCACGTATACACATAGCTAGATATACAAGTGTCCCCTGTGTTGAACCCTAAGGTCACATTTAGAGACCTTAGGGTTCACTTTGTGTTCTGCACAGTGAGTCTTCCACAAATCCGGGCTTCATCAGAAAGATCAGAACAAAAAAGACTGCCGTACTACAAATCAAATTTGTTGGAACGCAGTGTTTTCAAGTGTGAATGTGACTTTTTAAAAAAAATTTAAATAATTATTATCACAATTTATAAAAATTCAGCTACTGAATGGAATAGCATGGGGTGCACTGATATTTATATGTAGCTTGTCTAGTGTTAGCGCCCACTCAGAGAACATTTGGTAAATGGCCTGTATTTGTATAGCGCTTTTACTAGTCCCCCCTAGGGACCCCAAAGCGCTTTACACACCCAGTCATCCACCCATTCACACACCGGTGGAGGCAGCTACAGTTGTAGCCACAGCTGCCGTGGGGCAGACTGACAGAAGCGCCATCGGCCCCTCACCAGTAGGCGGTAGGTGAAGTGTCTTGCCCAAGGACACAACGACCGAGACTGTCCGAGCCGGGGCTCAAACCGGCAACCTTCCGATTATAAGGCGAACTCCCAACTCTTGAGCCACGATCGCTCCATTTCATGGAAACAAGGGATTTTGTTACCACACAGGTAGGGTTTAGACAGCACCGTACTGATGGACCAGGACAACCCACAAGTAGGTGACATATGTTTGTTATTCATGACAGGATCTTGGTTACAGTGGACCAAGATCCTGATAAGAGAAAAAGCCCAGGTGTATAGAGGGCCAAATCCAGGTGGGAACATCTGTCATGAAGGCTTGTTGGATGAGCTACCATGTACTTACTGCTTCAAGGATGGACAAATAATGAAGTGACAGCACAGTGTTGGCCTGGAAAGACAGTGGCTCCACTTCCAAAATGCTACTGCTAACTGCTTCGACTCTCAGCAAATCTTCCAGGTCTTGGATGCGTAGACCCGGGTCCAACCAAAGCTGGCATCAACTCTCATCAGGTGCTGCAAAAATTCTTCCAATAATTGAAAGATGGAGCCCACATATTCTGTCTTATCTTCATTTTCTTCCTATGAAAAATACCCCAGCTTGTGCTTGTAATGCTAATGTAATGTAATGTAATGCTACAAGGCACAACTGGCTCACAGCGTCACTGACACTGGTGCAAGAGAGGTGGCAGAGTTGCACAACTATGGACAACTGCAGTGTATTGAATGCACCATTGTTAATCTTTCAAGGTTATTGCACATTACTACCTTGTCATTCTGCTTTACCCTGAATTTGGTTCTATTTTCTTGCTCTTGGATGGTCGTGTTGGGTTGTATTGTTGTGCATCTGCCCCAACACAGAGCATTTTAGGGATTTCTCTTTTTCCGAGGGTGGTGGTGGGGGTGACTATCTCTATTAAAGGACACCCAGCAGCAGCTGGCCACGCCTGCTAAATCCTCTTGACAAAACCCACCCACCAGCTCCATCTGCCTCCCAAGTGGAACCCCGTGATGCGCACACACACACACACACACACACACACACACACACACACACACACACACACACACACACACACACACCTTTCTGGTGCTCTTTGATCCCAGAGAGAGCAAAAGCCTACATCTGTTCTTACTACATCAGATCCTTTTAAAACAATGACGCTCTTGTTGGCATACACCGTGTAGCGAGAAGCCATGACACACACACACACACACACACACACACACACACACACACACACACACACAGTTACTGTATCTCCTCACCCTTGACCTTGAGGCAGACTGCTTCAGCCCTTCTGCAGAGACAGAGACCAGTAAATGTTTAGTTCGCCACTGCTTACAACGATAATGATCTTGCTCATTTGCTCATTGTACTATTCTTAGTTAGTGTATTGTCTGTCTTGTCTTAATGTTGGTTTAAAATGGAGCACTGTAACAAAAAATAATTTCCCCCAGGGATCAATAAAGTATTCTGATTCTGATTCTGATTCTGATTTACACTCGTTACGTCCTGAAATAATGAAATTTGCACATCTAATAAAATTCCAAACAGCAGAAATTTTGTTCAGAGGAAAAAATGTTTCTTTAAAATATTCAAAGAAATATTTTTTGTAACTTCAGAACTGTCAGTGTGCATCCTGCAAGGAAAGGTTAGTCTTAGTGTGTGAAGGAAAACTGAGGAACAGTTTGCGTGTAGAGCTGAAGCAATGTCTGAATGTGTATGTATATATGTATATATGTATATGCTGCTTTGTCCTAAAAAACTTTGTGAATACTGTTTATACATATTTGAACTTTATAAAAAGTTCTTTGTGGATGTCTGCTGAAAGCTTTCACAAATACAGACTCAGTGTTTCGTATCATAGTGATGTTCAGGTTGCATGTGAAAGATAAATATCCCATTTTGGAAGTCTGGTGTCAGACTGGTGCAGACCTGGAACAGATTTAAGCTGGATGCACGGTAAACCCACACAGGTGATTTGAATTACTTTGGCTGATTACACCTTCTCACGGGACTGTGTGGGTGGAAACACAATGTGAGCATCTCGCTCCTCCGTCAGCTGCGCTGCATCTGTTAGGGCGAAAGAAAACAATGCAAAATGTAATATTTCTACTGCCTTGCAGGGAACTTTTGACTGTGTTTTACAGTTCTATAAGTATCCCTCACCGGCAGTGTGAGCCGTGCTTTGCAAAGCTCTAAACGTTTATGATGAAGAGGCTGGCTGGTATTGCTTTGGCTAAAATGGGTGTAGTTGTGCGTCACTTCTGCTGTATCAAATGTCATTGAAGTTGCCCTCCAGAATTTGAAAAACAGATCTGATAATAGTCTCTAATTTGCAGAATACAACATTATACTGTAAAACGACTGCTGCATGTCGAATCAGGTACTTCTGCTGTTTTGAGTGCATATATGTGCTCACATAGCTATTTACTTACAATTCATCTAGTACACTTCATGTTCCACTTATCTGCTGTGCTACCAGAATTATGTGCAGTTAGTGCGTATTATTATGAATGAACGATTATTATATGTGACTCTGTTTCTTGTCCTCAGTTGTTGAACTCTTGGTTTTGTAGTGGAACGGTGAGGAAATGATTTCACGCAGTCGTAGCACCGATGATAATGACGCCACCTGTGAGCTTAGTAGATGTTTTCACTGCTGAAACTAAGAACCAGGGATTAAAAATCCAGAGGTGGTGTTTTACGATATTTTGTATGATACCTACCAAAAAGTAAGCCTCACTTTCAGTGACTTATACTGGTTAAAAATGATTGGATGATCCCGTCTTTGCCACAATGTAGCCATTAGAGTAGCAGCTGGAGGCTGAAAGTGTGCAACGTCACCAATGAAGCTGTTAGAGTAACGTTCATAAACTGTAGGCGTTTCAATCAGGAAAGTCTATCCAGCTCTGTTTTGACTTCAGTGCTGTTTCGTAGCTTTAGAGCCACCCTGCTGCACCCTCACATACTCTGAGTAGTAATCTCTTTGCTACTACAACACTAAATGATCATTTAGCATGGCTGAATCACGGGGCTGTTGCAGAAATGCTGGGACGAAATGTCGTCTTGGCACATTTTACTTGAACCCTTCTAACACTAGTGCCTGAGGATGTGCTTTAATGGCCTCTGTAATGGTTTACTGCCTCTGGACTCCCGCAGTAACTAAACAAAGAGGGTAATGTGATGCTGGCTTGTTTGGAAATACATGTTCGTGAGTCTGTATTTGGATGCATATATACGTGTTTGGCGTCACGAGGAGCAAATAAAATCAGCATTTGAGATTCCTGCCATATACAGGCCTGTTTCCGCTGAGGGCTGCCGAGCAAAGGCCCGGCGAATGACATCCAGAGACGCAGAGAGAGAACATGAGGCAGTAAAGAGGAGAGTTAGGGTGGAAAGGGACCGGAGAGAAGCAATGCATTATTTATCAATCCACATTTCCCTCTTCTTCTTCATCCATTACTCCTCCTCCTCTTTTTCTGCTCACTCCTCCTCTTGTTCCTCTGTGACATTCATCCTCTCCTCCTCTTTCTCCTGTACCGTCTCCACCTCCCAATCCTCTACTCCCTCTTGTTTAACATCATCAAGTCCTCACTTTTATCTTGTTTTCCCCCTCTTCATCCACTGCTCCCTCTTGGTCATCTCCCTCCTCCTCTTCACCTCCTTCACTCCGCCTTTGGTTTTATCTCAGCTGTCTTCATCTGGCCTGTTGTTGCTGCTATCCAGTTATCAACCTGTGGAAGTCTTTTAATGTGATACGAACTTTGAGAAATGACTCGAATCGAGACCCGTTTCCAAACGAGCTTTGCGCTTGTGTAGCCAGGTCATTCAGGTAACACTTTCCCCTGTGCTCTATAAAAGTTTATGAAAACAACACCTTGAAATCTGACCTCGAGAAACTTGTTGCTGATCCAGCAGGCTTGTGAGTATGACGTGCCTTAGAGCAGGTTTACCACGTGGTTTACAAGTCAAAAGCATATGAGATGGAGCCCACTCCTGTTTGACATGACCAGCTTCAAAACACCAACACAGCCATGGCAAACACTCAGAGCTTAGAAAATTGTGAAAATATTTGCTATGCTAACAACTTTGGCAACTAGCTGCTGAAAAGCATATAAAACATGTGATATGGTTACTTTTACATTGTCGGCGCTCTGGAGTCCATCGCTAACAGACGTTGTCGTCTCTGTCTCTTTTCAGGTGGCTGTTGTGGAAAAGAAAAGACGAAGAGAGACGCTGACATTGAGGATCCAGAGACACGAAAGAGCCCCAGTTCTCTTTATTTATTACCTTCACGATATGTGTGTGTGTGTGCGCGCGGGTGTGGCTGTGCATCAGGAAGAGGACGAGCATAGAGCATGTGTGCATTCTGATCGGTACCTAAGATTTAAGGCTATCATTTGCAAATTTTGTTTACTTTTTATAAGGTTCCAATAATTCATATATCATTGTCTAAGTATAAACAAAAGGACTTCACTCTTGGTACATATTGTGTTTTGTGTTTGTAACTAGCCTCCTATTTAAGAATGTATATTTGTATGTATGATATACTCATCTAGAAACTATATAATGGACAGTTTTAATATTGCTTCATCTCATCACCACTATACTGCTCGTGCCATTAAATCCATGCACACGAGCATCTCTGAAACAGAAGTAATGCAGTCACTTCAAAGAAAACAACGAATGCTAAAGTTTTTCATTTCTGTTTATCTCTCATTTGTGGAATTATAGGAGAAAACCGTGATAATGACGTCATAATAATGACGCTATAATAATGACGTCATAATAATGACGCTATAATAATGACGCTATAATAATGACGCTATAATAATGACGTCATAATAATGACGCTATAATAATGACGTCATAATAATGACGATCTCAGAGGGCTTTCAGGTAGCCTACTCTGGCAGCCATATTGGAGGTCCTCGGTTCTTTTGTAGCTTAAACTGCACCTGCTTTAAAGCTTTAATTTATTAGTTAATGGACTCACAACAAAGTAGCTAACAGCTTCAAACCCCATGTAAATACTAACACTCAAATCTGGTAGGTAATAGTAGATAAGACTCTTTGTCAGATGTTCGTCATGCTGTGTGGGTTCATGTTACAGGCTTACTTTGGTAGTTCTGACCAGGATTTTCATCACTTCTCTGAATATTCATCTCACAGTACTGCAACAGGGTAAAACTGCTTTTACATGAAAGGACACGGTTGAAAGAAGAAGGAGATTATCATGGACCAGTGCTTAGACTGAAGTACGTATGAGTTTTGGGAGCTTTTCAGCTCCAGTCCACTGTTCCTGTGACCTACCAAGGCTTTTATCTGCATACTTGACCCCAGGTTGTTCAAATAGACACAAATTTGACATCAGATGCCCTACCTGACACATTTATTCCTGACACTAGGAAAACTCCAGCTGTGACTCCTTGATGCTGAATTTGTGGCTCTTCTGAGTCTCAAACTGCAGAGCTGAGGCAAATGTGTTAACCACTACACAATGGTGTAAAAACCACTCGGCCAAATGTCACGAACCCAGAATTTGAACCAAAGACCATAAAATAACCTTTAATATTTGATGTGGACCAACATTTGGCTGATGCTCATTCGTTTCCATGACCTCACTGCAGTCTCTCCTGCTACACTGGTTTGCAGCTGTTTATCTGGACAAACCAACTAATGGAGGAAAACAGCATTAATGAGAATTACCTTTGGCTGGTTTCTCTGAACACAGTCCAGGTTTGTGCACTTTTAAACATAAACCTGCCTATTGCTGAAGCTCTGACAAATCTATTTTTATTTGTATCATATTATCAGAGTTCAAAAAAGGACACTAATGAGCATGTGCAGAGGTAACAGCGAGCAGCTGAGATGAAAAGGCCTTAGTATGCGTCAGCTCGTACTGCCGACGTTTGGCTTCTCTCTTTTGAATTGAATCCAAGTAAGACATGGATTCTTGTATTTGCAATAAAAAGCTGGTGTTATTATGGGTGACCTGTTGTATGTAATTGCACTTTGAAATGTGTATGTGAGTAATATTCACTCAGAATCCTCGAGAGTAAAGGCCAAAACTCCCAAAGTAAGGCCCCATTTGTAGGAAAATTCTAGCGGTTTGATATTTCCGTGGACCTCCACGATGGAACCAGATGGAACTGATTGTGTTTCGCACCTTGAAAAGTCTCTCTCGTCCAAACGATCTCTGCGGACGATTTTGACAGTGTACACAACTCTACGGGGACGGCACCAACCGGTGTGCGCATAGACGCAATACTGTGTTTAACAACAGCTGGATAATGGAAATGCATGTGTGTGCTAGTGTGTGTGAGTGTATTAAACATGGGCAATAGCAAAGCACTGGTGCTTCCATCCATGTATATGAGCTAATGTAGAAAAGGCACAGGCAGCGTGGCCTGTTATCTGATCCTGCCCTCGACAATCCTCCTTTTCACTTTTACTGTTACTAACAAAGAATCTGCAATATCCTCTCGGACACAGACGATCTGAGTCACCGAGTTATTTTTAAGCTTCTACGTTACAGATCTGGAATTTCTTTTCTCTGAAAAATTTGAATGACTGATTTGTAGTGTGTGTGTGTGTGTGTGTGTGTGTGGAGTAGATACACATAGTAGGAGGTGGTGATTAACTCTGATCAGTCCCTATAACACCAACATGTGCTCTCAAGCAGAGACATTCCCAAACTGTGTGCCCGTGCTTTGGAACATTTTATGACACAGCGATGAAGGTGAGCTGTATGCTGTCATCTGCAAAGATCTTCTACTGGGTTTTTGTCTTTCTTTTGTTGTTTTGTGTGCAAATATCTGAATATTTCAGCTTAGATGTGTGGTGATGATGTGAAGTGCTACCGATACAATGGCTTCCTCTTTACCAGTCCGTTTGAAAGCGACTGAAACAATAATATTGGCCCTGCACTGTTGATTAGCCAAAAATCTGAAGCCATGGACGAATGGAAACCGTGGATGCTTCTAATGTGACTCCACAGCCTCTCAAACACACATAATAGAGATGTCTTGCCTGCCAGATTATTTCTTCACAGCCATCTAGACCTGGCATCTAGAAAACCCTGCAACCCCTACGTGCACTCTCTCGGCTGATTTTGCAGACTGTTTTCATGTCTTTCTTCCATACAGTGCTTACATAATTTAATAATCCCTCTTCTTTATGCCAACCATGTGGTGAACCAAAGCTCAGCTGTAGCTAGCATGAAGCTTTTCCAGTTGGCTACTTCAGTTATTACAGTACGTACGGCTGTGGGCCACTGGTTTGGAATGCCTGTGTTCTTCTGTTATGCACTGGCTTTGCCCTTAATGATTAATATATGAATATAAGTATATATATACCCTTGCTTTGCTCAAACCAGCCTTCCTCACAAATGTAAATATTGTCCCTTGGTTTTAACTTTTATTGCAGATAGGGGAGAACTCGTGGAAGTGCTGTACTCTGAGTTATCTCGCGGCTTTTCAGTGTCATCCCCGGGCTGTGATTGTGCGGCACGAAAAAAGGGGAGGCAAGGCGGTGGGTAATGCCAGTAAAGCAGCGTGACAGAGGAGGGTTAATACCATCGAGCTGTGCTAAGATTGCCCAGCCTCGCTTGGCTTTAAGGGATTGCAGGCAGTATTAGCAGCTGAATAATTATTTTTGCTATGTTTCTCCTTGTGTGCACACTTTCAGTGTGGCTCATATTCATTCATTCAGCCCAACCCCCACGCCCCAATGCTCTTCTTTTAGGCTCGAGAGCCTGGAGTCTTGTAAAAAACGTATATTTTTGAGTCCTGTGCAGGCAGAGTTCAAGCTCTGTTTTAACTTGAATGTGCTTCATATCTTTCACGTAGAGCCCAGTGAAGGAACGACTAGTCGGAATTGCACATTTAGCACTGTGACAGAGAAGAAAGAGAGATTGATAACGTAGTGCTTTTTCATCGTCGCTGGAGTGAAAAAGTGACGCTTCCACTATGTTTGTATACAGGGTTACAAGTGTCCCCTTAATGCTGTTAAAGAGACGTCATATATGACTGTACATATATGATGAGTATAAATATAAGGCATCTATTTTTGACAGTCTTTGTGGTGTGGGCAGAAGTCGTACGAATAGGAAAAACATATAGGTTGGAGCCAACGTGCATCCTCGCCGTGCTCAACGATGAGTCTGTGTTTGCAACTTTTTTCTGTAAAGCTTCTCTTCACGTTTGGATTTTTCTTTTTGTATGCTGCACTGAAAATACGTCATTTTCACAAGTGGTTTGGAAAACAGAAGTGTCAGTCACTTCATCCAGTGAAATATTATAGTATACAGTAGAGTAGCTGTTGCATTATTTGTTACGAGCTGTATGTAATGTTATTATGGAAGATGTAATGTCCTTCTGTAAATGTTGTTTAATGTTTTACCTGAAATAAAAATTTATTAATGCTTCAGATGCGTCTGTGGGTCACATATCATTTGTTCTTACGTTCACACAGAAAAGTTGACACGTGGTGTCTCTGCATACTTAAACACAGCCTAGTGCCGTGTCTCTTTAGAGTCTTTTGACCTTTTGGCCACACAGAAAAGTGACACTGATCAACCAATCAGTCAGTCACTTAGGCTAACATTATAATGTCCCAGAAATACTGAAGAACCAGCAGCAAAGCAGATATAAAGTTCACATCAAGTTCAACGAAGCAACAAAGTCTGCAAAGCATTTAGAGAGATAAAAACAAGAACTTCCTTGTGACTAGGAAAAGTTGGTGGTTGTCCAGTAGCTGGACTGAAGGTTTTTTTTGCTAGTTGCTTTGACCAACCTGTCCCCCAGAGGTCTGGTATGCAACCAGCCAATGGGCAACCATTTTCAGTCACAAAGCAACTGCACAGGTTAGAATCTAGGATCTATCTATGCCCCTCCCCAGCCTGGTGCTGTCGGAGGTTTCTTCCTGTTAAAAGGGAGTTTTTCCTTCCCACTGTCGCCAAAGTGCTGCTCATAGAGGGTCATATGATTGTTGGGTTTTTCTCTGTATGTATTATTGTAGGGTCTACCTTACAGTATAAAGCGCCTTGAGGTGACTGTTGTTGTGATTTGGTGCTGTATGAATAAAATAAAATGGAATTGAATAGATAAAAATCTGATTACTCAACATTACCTTCCTAAAACAGTACGTGTCTTATTCCATATATGTAGTTAATAACCAAAATTCTGAATTTTGATTTTCAAAGGAGGAACAGAGGACCGTGTGTGTTCCTCTTCTGATTACACCCAGTACTGTAAAGTATATGTTGTACAGAGAGAGAAAATAAAGCAGTCGCCTGTGCATGCGCAATTATTAGAGTATATTTAATGACCTTTTTTTAGCTGCTCTCAGCAAACACCATTTCCCACAAACCCTAAGCATTTGCAGGTCAATGCTGCAGAATTACTGTAATGACCAGTTTCTATCTTGAAAACAGTGTGTGTAATATCATCTGATTCATAATTACAACTGGGAATCTGGGACTTAATAGCACAGCTGGATTTGTAGTTATGAGCGTAGTTACAAATGTCACTGGGATTTTGAATGAGGTTTGAACAGAACCCAGAAGATCGTATTCCACTTTGGCTCTGTGCACGAGTGCAGTGCTAGAGCACTACTCTAACTTAAGATACAAAGCTAATTACATTGCAATGGTGGCTGCTTTAGTTAAAGTTAAATAAATGAATCCCCCAGGATAGATTTCATTTCATTGCAGATTTCCATGTAATAGCAACTGCCTGTGTCTCTCTAGTCTACAGCACATACAGTATAAAAACATATTAATATTGACATATTATTTCTCTAGACTTTCTACATCATCACTGGATAGTTTTCAACATTTCTGATATAGACTTTAGTGATACTGCTACAGATAGAGCTTTAAAATAAAAGACAAGCAGAACATCTGGTGACACAAGTCTGCGTGAAGCTCTCATCGCACTCTCAGTGCAGCCCAAGCAAGAAAATCTAGCATTCCTATGTCAGTGTGCATTTTACAGTGCTCGCTCCTCTCCTCCTGCTAACAGCCTGCAGTGCCAGATGGGAAACCTTTCTCTCATTTTGTCTGCGTTAAGGATCGTATGTATTTTTCCACCTTTAGCTAATTCCTCCCTCTTGTTCAGTAATAATCAAAGTCTTTGAGTAAATGCTGAGTATAAGAAGTTATGTCTGTGACTACAAACTGTCTGCATGTGGAACAACAATGCTGCACGCTCGATTTCAGGGCAGAAGAGTCCAACTTATTCCATTAACCCTACAGAAAAAGGAAGTGTTTTAGTTTTACAGGAGCAAATACAACATATTTATATATGTGTAATACATGAGGTGCATCAGGGAAAACAGTAGAGTAGAAAAATGAATGCATGAATTAATGCTTTTCATATTAGAGGGCAGTACAGACAAGCTGAAAACCCAATATGGACATGGAAGAAAATATACTTTCTTCTTCTTCTCTGTTTTAATCCAGTAGTTCTTAAACAACATCAGCAATCAAGCTCACTCTGAGGTTCAGCTGCCCTGAGGAATCAAAGTCCAGCACTCAGTCTCTAGTTTTACTCTTTTTTTGGGCTCCTGAGGTAAACATCTGTATTAGATGTCTTTGTTAGCTGTTTGTTCAAGGTTCAAGGCTCTTTATTATTTGTCACATGCATAGTTATACAAGTATAACACACAGTGAAATGTAGTCTGACACGCTCCTCGACATGTGCAAAAATTGGGGGGGGGGGGGGGGGGTGTAGAGGAAGAACATTATATATATATATATATATATATATATATATATATATATATATATATACACATATAGTATATACACTGGGTGAATGTGCAGTAGTAGCAGCAAGCAGGTGAATTCTGTACATTAATATGAATAGACATCTGACTATTTTACAGGATAGACAATATAATGTAATGGCTCTAAAACAAACAAACAAAAAACACTACAATTTGTTGTGACCTATACCACCACTGATACAGAGGAAGAGACAGGCTTGATCAGGTTAAGAGCCCCTATGAGCAAGTGCTTTGCAAGACATTGACCACAAACTGCTAAGGCATGTAAAGAGAGACTACAAGCAAACAAAGTAAAGAGGAAGGGAGCCAACACTCAGAAGGACACTTGATTCGGTCTTTTAATGTGTGCAGCGCTGTTCCAAAACGAACCCCTGCAATTTATGCAAACATGAGGAAAAATGCAGACCCTCCCTAACCTCCATCTCTTAGATCCTACAGAGAGAGAGAGAGAGGGAGAGAGAGAGGTATTAAGCTATTGAAGGTGACACGGATGTAGATAGGAAGTGCGTCAGTACAAAAGTATGTGTGCCAAAGTAGAAACCAGAGTTCAGCTACGTCTTTTTTTTTTTGCATCTATTAAAATATAAAGTACTTTAACCTCTATGTGTATTATATTCCTTTTATTTGGTACTTTTACTGTGCGTTTAATCTGCTCTCTAAATTATCGTAACTTAACCATTTCATTTTGAATGACTTTCTAGAGAAGGCTGCATATTCAAAAAAATGATAAAATGTAATAAATACAAAATCAGAACCAAAGGGGGATAAAGTCAAGATAATGAAATTTTTCCCATCCAGATTAAAATAGTCTGCGTATTAGTTTTTAAGCTCACAAAGCTGCTCAAGCTACAGTTGTATTAAAGGCTTTTATTGTGAAAGTTTATCGCGGAAGTAATAATGACTGGCGGTTAGCTTGGCTGCAGTGGCATTAGAGTGAGGGATCGCAGAACAGGTTTGAACGGCAGACTGACGCTGTGTCGGGCACGCTGCAGAGCGGAGCTGTCCTTGTCCTGGAGGATTAGAGTTCGGGCTTGGTTTTGGACTGGATTTCACCCGAGGAGGTCCGAGTTTGCGATTCACGAGTGTGGATGTTCTAACGCACTGCGCTGCTACCTCGGCGCGGCGACGAGAGGGAGGACGGACAGCCAGAATCCCGCGGCGAGAAGCGGCGCTTACCTCTGCGAGAAACGCCAACAAAGAGCGTTCAGGGAAGTAGCCTGCTGCCTGCTGAGGTAACGCAAGTTAGTTAAGCAACACGCAGAAAGTACGGCAGCGTCTGCATTCCTCAACATGGCTTACAACAGACTTCTCCGCTCGGCTTTGCTTTTTCTGTTTTTTATCCTGTTCCTGAACCTGGGGATTTTTCGAGTCAACGGCCAATACGGCGGCAGTGACCGAGGATTGTCTATACCGGAGCACGGATTCTGTCAGCCCATTTCCATCCCCCTGTGCACGGACATCGCCTACAATGAGACTATCATGCCGAACCTGCTGGGCCACACCAACCAGGAGGACGCGGGGCTGGAGGTCCACCAGTTCTACCCGTTGGTGAAAGTGCAGTGCTCCCCGGATTTAAAGTTCTTCCTGTGCTCCATGTATGCCCCCGTGTGCACGGTGCTGGAGAAGGCGCTGCCCCCGTGCCGCTCTCTGTGTGAGCGCGCGCGGCAGGGCTGCGAGGCGCTCATGAACAAGTTCGGCTTCCAGTGGCCCGACAGCCTCGCGTGCGATAGCTTTCCGGTCCACGGCGCGGGGGAGCTGTGCGTCGGCCAGAACATGTCGGACCACACGGAGCCCCAGCCCGGGCCCTACTCCACCGAGCGGCCACCTACTGACCCGGGGAACGGCCAGTTCAGATGCCCGGCCTCGCTCAGGGTGCCTCCCTACCTGAACTACCGCTTCCTCGGGCAGGAGAACTGCGCCGCGCCGTGCGAGCCGAAGAGATCCCACGGGATGATGTACTTCAGCGAGGAGGAGCTCAAATTCGCCCGCATATGGATCGGCATATGGTCAGTGCTGTGTTGCGCTTCCACTTTATTCACGGTGCTCACCTACCTGGTGGACATGAAGCGCTTCAGCTACCCAGAGAGACCCATCGTCTTCCTTTCTGGCTGCTACACCATGGTTTCCATCGCCTACATTGCTGGATTTTTACTGGAGGACAAGGTGGTTTGCAATGACAAGTTTGACAACGACATAAAGACTGTGGTGCAGGGCACCAAAAAGGAGGGCTGCACCATCCTCTTCATGATGCTGTACTTCTTCAGCATGGCCAGCTCGATCTGGTGGGTCATCCTGGCTCTCACCTGGTTCCTGGCAGCAGGAATGAAGTGGGGCCACGAAGCCATCGAGGCCAACTCTCAGTATTTCCACCTGGCGGCCTGGGCCGTTCCTGCCATCAAAACCATCACCATCCTGGCAGTAGGTCAGGTGGATGGAGACGTGCTGAGTGGGGTTTGCTTTGTGGGCATCAACAGCGTGGACGCCCTGCGCGGCTTTGTTCTGGCGCCCCTCTTCGTATACCTGTTTATCGGCACCTCCTTCCTTTTGGCCGGATTCGTGTCCCTGTTTCGAATCCGAACCATCATGAAGCACGACGGCACCAAGACGGAGAAGCTGGAGAAACTGATGGTGCGGATAGGCATCTTCAGCGTGCTCTACACCGTGCCGGCCACCATCGTCATCGCCTGCTACTTTTACGAGCAGGCCTTCAGAGAGCAGTGGGAGAGGACGTGGATCAGCCAGACGTGCAAGACGTACGCCGTGCCATGTCCGGCCCACAGCCACCCCAACATGAGCCCGGACTTCACCGTCTTCATGATCAAGTATCTCATGACGCTCATTGTTGGCATCACTTCTGGCTTCTGGATCTGGTCCGGAAAGACCCTTAACTCCTGGAGGAGGTTTTACACGAGACTGGCCAACAGTAAACAGGGCGAGACCACAGTGTAGTCGAACCTCACACAGACTGCTTTGTGACAAACTGAATGATAATCCTTCTTTTTATTCATTTTCTTGGACTCACAGGAGACACTCGCTCTGTTTTTTTAATGTACATATGCATTTGTGAGATTTTTGTAAGTATATATTTGTATTTAAAGATTTAAAAAAAGATTTTTTTGAAACACCTTTTTTCATACGTTGGACTTGATGGAATTTTACTTAATCATCACAAAGAGCCAGCCGATCATCAACAGTCCTGAGGTCTCATGACTTGTCTTACTGCAGACACCTTCTAGGAGTACTTTGTGTGTGTGTGTGTGTGTGTGTGTGTGTGTGTGTGTGTGTGTGTGTGTGTGTGTGTGATCGGTGAACTGCCTGTGAGCCCCAGGTCTATTCTAAGCAGAGTCTCGTGAAACCCAAGTGCTTCCTCGTGGCTCCCTCTCCCCCCGATTAACCAGCTGTAGTTTGTGTCTGTTGTACAGTGGAGCGAGCGGTGGCCCGGCTCTGGAGGGACGTGTCAGCATCCTGGGAACAAGAAGTGGTGTGCAAGGTTGTGAATGTGAGTCACTGTGGCAGATGGTTGTGGCCTGTAGCTCAGGCCCTTACATTCCTTTTCTAAATAAAGCGCAGGTAGTCATGCAAATGTAAAGGAACACACAAGTGGTTTTGCATGTATGTTACAATGCTGTCAGGCAAAACGCGAGATGAATTTCTCTCACGTTTTCCTGAAAACATGTTTCTTTTTAATGATCTGCCGTGATCACGATCTGCTTTTGTAATTCTGAACACTCTGACCTTCAGATTCCTGTTTGGTATTTTTGCGTGTAGTGCTGGGCGGCGCGACAGTGAGATTCAGTTTCAGGGTCGTCTCGGCGGGTCTTCATGTAGGGCTACAGCAGCTCGCTCTTCTGTCAGGAGTGTAAAACCCTAAACACACACACAAAACAGTCTATGTTGTCCTGTCGGTCCTTAAAGCAGAACAGCAAGTTTTACGTGAGATGTGTTTCCACTTTTTTATTTTTTCGTCCCTGTTTGTAACAAAATCAACATGTTGTGGGTCGTGAGCTTTAAGAAAGTCTGTTTGGACTTATTCTCCGAACTTTGTGGGGGAAATGATTCAGCCATCAGGAAAAACGCACTTACCTCAAGTCGCACATTATCCATGTCACTGTGTGTGGAGCAGCCCTGCCCACAGAGAAGAGACCAGGAAACACAGCAGATCCTCTCGTGGTCATCTTTGCTGTTTTTTGTTCTTTTCTTCATCCTCGCCCCGCCTCAGCTGCTCCTGACCGTACAGGCTGCACACAGCACCTCCACGCTGTTATGCTAACCTGCTAGCGTATCCCAGCATGCTGTTTGTCTGCGTGAAATTCTGAATTACAAATTAGTAACAAATTTGTTCAGTTGACCAGACTTTTCTCAATGAAAAAATCTGTCATGCATGACATTATGAACAGTGTAGCGCCCAGCACTATGTTCTGTTTTTCTGGCATGGTTGCTATGACGCAGACTGGCCCTTGTAATTTGATGCAACAGCAACACAACTTTGACCAAAGTGAACACAGACTCGGCCCTCACGCTGCACGAGCGCTGAAAGAAGCACAGTAACAATCTACAACAGTTCTATGTAGATCTACAACATGCAGAAATGCTGGTGTGTTCCTTCACTGCACACGTTCAAAGCAGCAGTAATGTCTGTTTAATAAAGATCTATTTTGAGAAATGCAGTTTTTAAAGAGAAAATGAAATACTGCTGCAGGTGTGTGTGTGTGTGTGTGTGTGTGTGTGTGTGTGTGTGTGTGTGTGTGTGTGTGTGTGTGTTGAAGCACATTTTTAACTTTGACTATTTTCTGACATTTAGTATTGTGTCTAATCTTTGGACGCCTTTGAGCCTTTATAGTTTGTTACACAACACGTCGAAAATGATTCCTGTTTGTTTGGTTTTGCATCAGAAATGTGTGATTGTGCTGGAATTTGTTATCAGGCAAGAACAAAAGATTCAAGTCAAAATTGAAAATTCCATTTTGAGAATTTGGAGATGAGATCCTTTAACTTTATGCAGTTAAAGGTATGAATTAGTGTTTCAAAGAGAATCTGCAGGTTAACAGAAATGAAAGTGATGACATAATTAAAAATAAGACGTTTAGATCTTTTAGGTCATAAGTAGCTTTTGAAACTGTTCAAGCTTGAATACTCGTCAGTAGTACGAGATCATTTTTAGTGGACGGTATAAAGTGAAACATGGGTTCAGTGTCGTGTTTCACAATAAAATAATAATAATTCTCCCCTTTATCAAAGTGTCTAAATGAGGAAACAAAATGAGTCTCCAGTACTACAAAGTACATTTAGATTTGAATCTACTTCTGTTTGCAAAATTCCTCGTGGCAGTTCTGATTTACATACAGATTTTAACATTTTTATTATATTTGACAAAGTAAAGAACCGACAGATTGTTTGTCCAGAAGGTTAAAGGTGTCCAGACTCAATCGCGGTGCTGTAAATGTCTGCAGTCAGCGATGAGAGCGGCTGTTTGCAATGCACATATCATACATTTTTGGAAGAGTTTTTTCACGTTCTGTACCTGGGGCTTGAACATGTCAGAAACTGTTGAAAGGGGGCTCGGGTTCATCTGCAGAGTAACCTGATCCCCGTGAACATAGCTGCACTGTGGGACTGAAGAGCAGCCAGCAGCTTGCATGTCTTCCACCGCAGGAGAAAGGAAGCCTTGTGCTGAAATGCAGAGCGGCTGCTGTCGGTGCAGCTCGGCTCTCTCACACACACACACACACACACACACACACACACACACACACACATTTCACGACTGTGTGTTCTTGTCAAACGCTCTTCCACACAGTGCTTCCGATTCATAATAATCCTTTTATTGTGTTGACGGCTCTACAATAGTCACTGCTTTGAAGTAATTTCCTTTGCATTTGCTATGAAGAGAACCTTTATATTTATAGAAAAAAATCATATATACGCTACGTTGATTGCTTTATGAGAATAAAAACAATGTCATCATTTCAACTGTCAAGCGTTTGTAAAATGTCTTCTTTTTTTTTGAATTGGTAAAGAAACTACAGAATATTCATGTGCTGTATTTGCTTTGAGAGAGTAACGGCTTTAAAGTCTTTCTCTCTGCTTTAGAACAATATCTTCTGGGTATGATCTAGTTCGTATGCTAGGATGATCATTTGTTCTTACAAGGATAAGAAGTTCGTCTCATAGTCCTTATTCGTCCAGCTCTTGTTCCAACATCCACAGAAAATGTATAAAAAGTCAAAAATGGCACGTTTTACATGCATTAGCAGCTACGGTGGGAAACTGAGATGTTCTGCTACATTATTGAAGCACGACAGCATTTTCTTTCTATATTTTAATCAATTTAAAGAAACATCAAATGAAAATAGCTACCTCAGTTTCACCATGTTATAGTGCCAAAGGCTGATGTAGTTTTAGTAATCACTAGCTAGGGTTAGAAATAATCTGAGCTAGCGCCTATTAGCAAGCTTTCCACAATCCATACGATATAAGTAATGTATGTTGCTTTCATTTTTCATGCAAGTACCAAATACACAAAGTTATTTTCTACCAGTGGACCACAGTTTGTCTTCATACTGAAGCTAACGGTACAGATGTTTTGCGAGTCGTATGAGTACATAAGACAGAAATGCTCAGTCCTGTTAGGTAGACTGGTGACCTGTTCAGGGTCTACCCCACCGCTCGCCCTGTGACAGCTGGGATAGACATCAGCCCTCCCACACGCCTGGATTAGAAAAGCAGTTAAGAAGTTGGAGTATCAAAATATGTATACCTGTGAGGGGGTTCAGAGTCGTTTTAATCCCTGGGAGACCTTAATGTGGCTGCACTAATGACTGCGGCTCTAAAGAGCCTCTGGCACCCGTGTGCCAGCCGTGTTCATGGGTCAGCTGCCAGAGTCATTGTTCCCGACTGTTCATCACGCTGCTCTGCCTCCCTTTTGATCACTTACACAGCCACCACTGCATGGCTCCGCAGACTTCTGACATGGTCTGCCACATGCATACGGCAACTGTGAAGACGCCCTCCTTGCTTGGAAAGTGGAACATATTTTTGACATCGTCACACTGAATAGTCGATGTGTTTCTCATGGTGAGTCAGTCTTAATATCTGTTGTGTTGCTGGTGAAGCCTCACAGGTTTTAGCATGGACAGCAGGGGGAAAAGGAATTTTCAATCTTCAGACAGTTTCTAACTAAAGCTGTGGTTTGGTCAAGGCCTCAACATCCTATTGCGCTCACATCTGGTTCCTATGTATGATATTCATATATATGTACAGTATATTACTTAGACTGCTTTGGGGGCAGCTGTAGATAAACTCAACTTTCATTGGCAAAGTAACGTAGGCTTAGTTGTTTCCCTTTTAGACTTCAGTTTCAACTTCTAAACTCATTTTTCATAAAACAAAACATGTTTTCCAAAATGTTGAAACACGACCTCAAGAGTTCTGCAACTTTTCTTGTTTTAGGAAATTATAGGGTATCCTTTAAGTCAGTTTGTATTTAAATCTAGTGATATGTTGCCACACCATGGGTCGACATGGCTGTAAGGAGGCAAGCATTCGCGAAGCGCCCGGAAACGATTCAGGGTTTTGTTTTAGGCAAATATTCAGAAACTTGAAGATTTTATATTTCATATACAGGTGATGCCGTGCAGAGGAAGTGTCTGGGTAGAGACCATGTTTCTGGGCCAAATGTAAAGATCTCAGTTTTGTCTGAATTTAGGAGATGAAAATAAGGAGCATCCAGGACTGTGTGCCTGTAATTTAACTCACTGACCGTGGCATCTGGCTGTATAGATAAATATAACCATAATCATCTGCATAGCAATGAAAATGTATACAGTGTTTTCTAATATCATGTATAAAGGACAGACTCTTATGAAGACACACAAACTGGAATCTATTCGATGGAGACAGTCCAAATCGCTGCAGTGCATTTTGTTTACCACCAACAGTTTGGTCTCGTTATGTTCTGATCAGTGCTATCAAACACTACACTGAGGCTGGACAGGATGAGCACAGAAAAGAAGCTAGTCTACTGCTGGTTTGGTGGTCATGATGGATTCAGAAACCTCATTTAAACTTTTCCAGTAGAACTTCCTCCTGCAAATGATCACATAGCTGTTTTGAAATCAGCTAATAATGAGCAAAGACAGCTGTATTGGGTACACATGGCTACATTAAAACCTGTGGTATGAAGCCTGTTGGTGGAGCTAATCATATTATGGCTCTGTGCCCCCCTCTTTTCAGCAGTTGCCGTTGGTGTTGCTGTGGGCCGTTCTAAACCTGCCTGATGTCTTCAGCCTGCTTCAATGAGCATAACCCTAAGGTGCACTTTGCAAGGAGCTAATTGGCTAATTGTGCGTCCACTTTGAGTAGCCACATTTAGATGCAATAGTGCCAGCTTTGTGAGTTTTAACTCCCTTAGGCCAACTTGGGAAGGGTTGTGCTTCCCAGAAAGATGTGTACTACTTCTGCAACGTGTTTCTCTTTTCACATGACTTAACTCACTAGACATGCTAAAAGGAGGGGAAAGAAAGAGCTCGTCGTTCCCCAGTAGACCCCCGTGTCTGAGCCTGCCTCTGTGCGCACAGAGTTCCATGTCTGCCGATGCCTCGTACAGCCACAAACGAAATAATAGGGGTTGTATTTTAAAAGCGACATAAAAACTAAACATGGCTTTCAAACACAAATATCCTCCTGAAGCCAAATATTGCTGTTTTGCATTACCAGCGCAGTGCTTCTTTATTCCAGCTGGTAGTTAGTGGTTTCAGTTCACTGATAATGTGGAATGAAAATCAACTTGTTAGGCTGCATAATCTATCACATGTCTGCGATCAGGCTGCGATAACCTAACCCATGGTGATGCATGGTGATGAATATCTCATTTCACGAGTTCATCAGTGTTTTCAATTAAATTACTTCAAACCCTTTCAAATATGTCAGAGGTCAGTAACAGTGTCAGTAGCAGCAGACGCAAATATGTTTAGCTGGAGCACATACAAGTACACACTCGGTGTTAAGTACACCCTGGTAGTGCCGGGTTCAGAGCTGCTTTAATGTGGAAACCTTTCTCAGAGATTGTGCTCTGCGTTGACATGATAGCATCACACTTGTAGATTTGTCGGCTGCTTGTCCAAACTTCCACTTCACCCACATCCCAGAGGTGCTCTGCTGCACTGGGATCTGCTGACTGGGATCTTTTCTCGTCCAGTTTTGGTGAGCTGATGTGAAATGGTTCATTTCCCCATTTTGCTTTTCCTGATTTTACTCATTTTGTAAATAAATAAATAAATCAAAATGAATCCTTCACATTTCTTTTTTGTGTTCGGGCACAATGCCAACCTCAAACAGATGCAAGGTGGCCACGAAACGATGCAAAGACAATAAAACAAAGCCAGAGGAACCAAACAACCAACATAATCTACAAATATTCCAGTCAAAATGAGAAACAGAACAACACCAACATTATTATTGGATCCTTGAAAGGTTTGAGTTGTTGCTGCAGATATTTAGCACGGTGTCTGTTTCTGCTTCAGTATCACACACTCACAATCTCTGTATGTGAATTAGATTTTGAGTGCAATTTGCTAAAAATAGTCACCACATATCTGAAGAAAATGGACCTCCATCCTGCACTTGTCTTTCTGTTTTTTACTCATTGCTGAGTCTCATACCGCCTCAAGGTCAGCTGAGTGTTTCTGCAGCTCTGCTCTTGCAGTGCAGCATCCTGCCAAATGAGGCGGCACCATGCTGCCTGACACTGTGAACTTCACCTGCACGTCTCCACCTGTGGATGACTGATGTGCTGTTTTATATACTTCTTACCGTGTGTTCACACCGAACGCGATGGGCGCGTGAAAAAACGCCAAAACGCCCCTAACTTGACGCCTGCACATTCGCGACCTCTACGCGTGTCCAAGAAAAATCGCTCGCGCCCCAAAATATCATATTTTCACGCGCGTGAACCGGAAATGTGGGAGGGATGTGGGAGGAAGTTGTGCTAGACCGGTATCTTTGAAAGATGGCAGCTGTCGAGCTAGCGCTTGAAGAGAGAGTCTCCCTTCTTTATTTACTGTGGAGAGCAGAGCAGCGGCGTAAGAGACGTCCTCGCCGTACCTGGGTCCATCAGGTCCTCGAGACGCGTGATCAGTTTGGTGAGTTTCACCATTTGCTACAGGAGCTGCGCCTGGATGACGGCAGATTCCAGCGATATCATCGCCTGTCACTCGGCCAGTTTGAGGACCTGCTTTCCCGCGTCGGTCCCAGAATTGCCCGCCTAGACACCAATTACAGGCGCTCAATTCCACCAGCAGAGCGCCTGTCCATCTGCCTGAGGTTAGTAAAAGTGTTTAATACGGTAGTCCTGTAATGATACCTGCGCTAATATATGCTAAACCATCCATTTATACACTGCTAACATGGATGTGCTATGCTAAGAGTGAATGCTCTCGGTGTTTACCGATAGCAAACTGGTACGACACGACTTCACAATATTTGTAGTGATACACTGACGGTCTCATCAGGTCCCGATTTAATTCGATTTATGCTGTTATCAGTGTTTGAATGATAGCATGGCTGTGGTGTCATAGGTATGCTCTCGGTGTTTGCTGATATCAAACTTGTACTAGGACCAATGTGGGTTAACCTTTGTAGTGATACTCACTCCTTTTCACATCTAGACCTGGTTTAATTCTGGGATAGTTGAATATTTGTTTAAAATCACGGCAGATTGTTCCAGATTATACCAAATATATATCATGTAATTATCCTTATATTTACAAAATTTTCTATGCAAGATTCATGTTTTGTAATTTCTATAATGTATTTTGTAACTGAAGTACACATAATACTCATTTTGAACACTGTTGTCCAGGTTCCTTGCCACCGGGGACTCCTTCAGGACCATCGCGTTCAGTTTTCGAGTCGGTGTGTCCACGGTGAGCCAGATCATCCCCCAGGTAGCGACGGCCATCTGGGACTGTCTAGTGGACGATTTCATGGCTGTGCCTTCAACTCAAGACTGGCGGTCCATTGCAGAGGGATTCCAGGAGCGCTGGAACTTCCCTCTCTGCTGTGGAGCTCTGGATGGGAAGCACGTCCAGACGAAGGCACCCCCCAACTCAGGATCCATGTTCCACAACTACAAGGGAACTTTTTCCATTGTTCTCCTTGCGGTTGTGGATGCAGAGCATCGCTTCCGCGTCATTGATGTTGGGGGGTACGGGAGGACCAGCGACGGTGGTATCCTGGCCAACTCCACCTTTGGTCAGGCTCTTCGGGCTGGGACTCTCCATCTGCCTCCAGACCAGCCTCTACCTGGTGGAGAACACCGTGGAGCCCAGCCCCACGTCTTTGTGGCTGATGAAGCGTTCCCGCTGCGGCGTGAGCTCATGAGACCTTTCCCTGGACGCCTCCTCCCTTTACAGAAGAGGGTCTTTAATTATCGCCTTTCCAGGGCCAGGATGATAGTGGAGGGTGCCTTCGGTATCCTCTCCTCACAGTGGAGGTTGTATCGGCGCGCCATGGAGCTCCGTCCTGAAATTGCCGAGAAGTGTGTGAAGGCAACGTGTGTTCTCCACAACTTTCTGCGCTGTGTGGACGAGAGAGGGGCACCTGCTGTGGGAGGTGTGGCGCCTGCTGTGGTGGAGCCGTTGCAAGGCCTGGGTCGTGTGGCAGCAAACAACTCCTCCAGAGAGGCTGTCCTGGTGAGGGAGAAGTTCATGGCTCACTTCTCGGCAGAGGGAGCTGTGTCTTGGCAACCAAAGGAGTAGCCTGTTTGAAGTCTGAACGACTTCCCCACAACGGCTCTTTTAAGAGCCACCCACAAACCTCTAAAGAGTGTTCCTGTCTTTTTAACATTTTCTTAATGAATGGAGCTCTACTCCAAAATAAACTAACCTCTTTTTACTCTGCAACTTGTCTTCACTATGTTCCTATATACAGTGTGGTGCAAAAGTTTGGGCAACCTTATTATTAGTGTCTGTGAAGGTTCACAGTCATTATTTTCCTGTATGAATCGCTGTTACAGTAAAAAATGTTACTTACATATATCATATAGGAGACACACACATTGATATACACTACATATTTATGTTATTCCTCTTTTTTTGTGTTGCCAATTTATGCACCTGCTTCATTTAGTTTAAAGTTATTGCACTTTCTGTAAATCCAGTGAACTGCATTTCACTTCTCAAATATCACTGTGTGTCTCCTATATGATGTATTTAACTGACAATTTTTATTGTGACAACCAACGATTTGTACAGGAAAATAATTACTTTTCACAATGTTGCCCAAACTTATGCATCCCACTGTATTAGTATGTTTTGTTATTGGTGTAATATGAAATAAATTCTACTTTTGTCAAGTCCGGTGCCAATATTTGCTGTGTAGTAGAACAAAGACATTTGTCAGTATAAATGTTTATTTGATAAAATATATAAATTCAGTAACAAAAGGATAAATATATGACATCAACTATTTACAGACAGACAGGAATAAAATATACAAATTCAGTAACAAAAGGACATAAATAACATAAATATATGAGATCTAACTATTTACAGAGAGACAGGGATAAAAAGGACCCAGCTTGGAGTGGAAGAGCCTCAGGGAGAAGGAGGAGAAACATAAGAACATTGTTTCTGCCCTGGAGAGCTGCTGCCTCATCAGTAAACTACTGATCATTAGGGTCCAATGTTTCCAAATTTAGCACAGCTGTGCTGTTTTCAAAAACTGATTTATAAATTTGGAATTTCACGAATTCTCGTGTCTGAGGCGGCATAATAGGTAGCATCGTATAATTCTGGATGATTTGCCACAGCACTGATTAGTTTCTCCTCCATTTTGAATGCAGAATGAATGGCTTTGGCTGGATCTGCCCCTTTGAACTAGGTAACAGCCACGTCACCAGGCTCCTGATTGGTTGTCGCGGCGCGATTTTACGCTGGAGTTCAGATTTTTCCAACTCGAGCGGGGGAGGCGAAACGCGCGTATGCACAAAATGCAACACATAAACTCACGCGCGTGGATTTTTTCGCGAGTCAAACGCCTGAAACGCCCTACACTCACGCGCGTTTCTGGCGTTTTTGCGTTTTCGCAACGCCAAAACGCTTCCGAATTTTCGCGGGGGCCGCAATCGCGGGTCAGCGCGCCTTTCCATTGACTTTACATGTAAACCTGACGCTCCGCCTGCCTCTATCGCGTTCGGTGTGAACACACCGTTAGGCTGTCTCTCAGTCATACACCCACGAATGTCACTGCGTATGCGGTGCGAGTCAGATCACTGCCTTTCACTTGTTTGCTTTGTTTAATCTGCTTTCCCTCTGCTTAGCTGGGAAACAACAGTGTGGTACGTTCGCATATTGTTTCCATTACATTTTCGACAAAGACGACTGAATTCCTAAACCTATAGAGTGCCCTGTTTTTGTGCTTAACGCCAGAGTGGAGATAACTTACACTGTAGCAGAAGCAGAGGAAGGCTCTGAGGAATTGCTGCCAATTCTTCAGCGTGAATAATGATGAAGGTTTTTGATGGTGTGTGACAGAGTTATCAAAGATCACACCGTTAAGAAGCTCTCCAGAGAGAAAGGCCCAAAGTGGCTCCAAATGCCATGCAGTCACATGGGAGATGGAGGTGGAGGGTACGATTGCCTCTGCAGCTCCAACCCAAATCTCCGCTCACTTGGTCTGCTTGCTCTCTCTCTGTTGCCTTATTCTACATTAAACAACTGCATCAAATCCACAGCTCATGAAAGTTTCAATTACAGCACTGCTGTTGTGTCTCAACCCACCACACTGACACCGTCCCTGAGTGTACTTCATTGTATCATGCTGTATTGGAGAGTGATGACCCCACTCTACTAGTGCCCTATTTGTAGGCAGCACTAATTGAACTGCCGACCCAAACTGGCAAAAGTGTTTATGCCATTCAAAAAAGAGTCACCACACGCCACCAACACGAGTTCTATCAGGACCACTTTAGTCAAAATAAGATCTGCACTAACCTATGCTGGGAACTACCTGCCCTCCACATGGATGTGCAGAAAGCCTAAAGGAAGCACGAGCAGCAGGCAAATCTCTGAATATGCAGAGCTGGCATCAGTAATAACAAACACCACACTGAGTCAGAGATGTGATGGCGTGGAGGAGCTGTGGTGAACATGTGTGGCTTGCAGAAGGCTGAAGCAGCTTAAATGGAGAATCCAAAAGTAAAATTAGAGTTTGTAATAAAAACTGTACAAAACGGGAAAACTGAAGGAGAACGCAAAAGAAACCAACAACTACTTTTTACAAATAGAGTTCTAACATCAGTTTCATGGACTTTTATCAAAAGACTGGGCTTCAGTTTAGAAAAGCAAACAACACAAATTTATTTAGTTTTTAATTAAGCAGCAAATTGTTCAACATCTGGATACGTAGAACATTTTTATTGCATTTTGTTGAGCCATTTTTTAAATTATGTAATTCATTTACAGCTTTTCTCCTTTGAACTTTAAATTGGTTGGCTGACAGTTTTTATAGTGTTGTTAAGACATTTGAGTCATGTTGAACATTTTAATGCCTATGGACATAAATATGGCGTATACGTCATGTATTCTATTCATTGTAGATAACATTTACATGCTGTTTGCTCTGTCAAACATCAGTGCTCGGGATGCTGCCTCCATGCATCACTGTTTTGGTTGCTAGCAGACTCCCTGTAGTTTTTCATGTTTTTCTGCAAATACTAACTAGTAGCTGAGCAGTGGTAAAAATTGTAACAAAAACTGGAAATAGAGAAGATTTACCTTCAAAGTAAAAAGCGTACCTCAGTGTTGGAATTGACTTGGCCAACTTTTACTTTAAAGGCAAGCGGTCTGGTTTGTGTCACACTTTTTACAGTTTCACTCCAGCTTGGAAGTCCAGAAGTGACCTGGAACTGAGAACGTACACAGACATTCAGCTTGGACAGTAGCTGGATTGTGTTACGCGAGTCTATCTCTTCCATTCATATTGCAACCACAGCATTCTACTATCGCTAACGCCTTTTCCTTAGCAGAGGGTTATTAGGGGGTCGCTGACTTGTCTTTTGGCCTGTGTGACTGAGGCCTTACGTACTTGATCCTAACCCTAGCACCAAAAGTAATGCGACTTTTTGTTCAGTCGATTATTTCTATGTTGTAAGGCCTGTTTGTTTCTATCAGTGGAGCCACATTTTTGAGGAAAATGCATTTGTGGATTGAGCAGCAGGGCAGAGTTGGGCACATTTGAAAAACTTGCCAAATCTTCACTGCTAATACCCAACAGCTTATTCTGACTCTTTTCGTTTCTGGTAGCACAGGTGCTGCCACTCAGGTGCCTGATAGACCAGGCTACAACAAAACCATGTCGCAGCATGGTTTGGATAGGCCCGAGTACCATCTCCTAATTAAAGGCTCCATATAACAGGGATGTCAGAGACAGGCTGCAGCGAGTCCAGATTCTGTTTACGGCAGTTGACATGTAGGGTCACGCTGTGAAGAAGATGCAGAGAGAGCTATACCCACTGCTGCACAGCAGTAACAGCTTTTGGTGGAGGCAGTGTGATGGGCGGCATCTCCTTCACTTAAAAAACAAGGAATCTCAATACGGAGAGATATCGAAATAAGATTCTGCAAGCAGTGGAAACACCTTATCTCCACATCTGGGACCAAACTCTGCCCTCCAATAACAACGCTCATCCCACAAAAAGTGGGGTTTATCAGATACTACCTCCAGAATTTGGGCATGGCAAGGATGGAATAGCCTGCCTGCCCCACCTCCACCTAACTGAACACTTGTTGGATCAGCTTGAATGTGTCGTCGTGTCAGAGTGACAAACACAACCACACTGGTGACAAATGCTGGTTAAAGAATGAGATGCCATCCCAGAGCAGCGTGTGACCAAGCTGGTGACCAGCATGAGGAGGAGGGTTGTATGATTCTTCCACTTCCTGCTACTGTTTGTTAAAATCATGAATATGTTAAAATTACCCACCTATCTTCAATCATCCTATTCAATAAATAACACTAAACAACAGCCGTTTATTGGATTGCATTAGTGTAAAAATTGCCCCGATTCATCCTTCAGAGTGTGAATGTGTGTAGTAAAACATTAGAGTCCTTGTCCAGTGAATTCCTTATAAAATATATTTAAAGGTTGTAATAGATTCAGCACAGACCTGCTCCTCACCTTGGTCAGTGTATTTAGTTTAAATATTACACAAACATCCATATTTCTGCTTCTCTCCATTTATTAATATTAAACCCACTGAGGAGCAAATGTTTGCCCTCACCATTCAAAAGTCTTACTCTTTAAAGGTAGGCCAATAAGCTGAGTATATATACATTTATTTAACCTTCGGCTGCTGGGAGCCACAGACCCAGAGCTACTCCTCAAAAGAAGAAACCGATCAAACTCATTTTTTCTCCCTCCCTGTTCTTTGTGTTTGAGGCTCAGCTGAATGAAACTATGCAAGCATGAAATTTCCTAATGGAAACCGTCTGTTTTTCAACCCTGACTGTTTCTTAAAGAGCTGCAGATAAGAGCTGCAGGGAGAAGAAAGGCCTTCAGTTTGATGCCTTTTAGAGTAGCAGAAGGAGAGAGAAACTGTCGCCACGCTGAACAGCAGAGCCACGTGCTTTTACTGGTTCAGATGAACTGGTGTTCATATCTCAGTGGCCTCGTAAACCTTTGCTGTCTCGTAGCTTCAGTGGGTTATGTTACAGGAAACAGAAACCCTGCATATAGTATTTTTTAACCCTTATTGTTGGAATAGAGCTTCCTACTGGCCTCTTTTTGAAATACTTTCCACGTGTCACACTCATTGAATTAGACAATGACGTGTTGTCATTAACTCATTTCTCCTTTTTCCACTCTTTTGGCTTTTTCACTTTCACGTCAACAATCCCAGATTTCCCACAATATTTTTCAGCAAATGGGGGATCATGTGGAAATGTTTTTGTTATTGTAAACATCACAGTCTTTAATACCACTAATGTACAGACCTACGTCATTCCAAAGAACATCCTACTAATTTAGTCATTTTTGAAAAACACTGTACAGTTAGGGCCAAACTGCGTTTTTGTGCTTGTGCCTCTGCACACCACCACAGTGGGTTTTAAATAAAACAAAGGACCGAGTTTCAGCCATAATTCAAGGGTTTTAACAAAAATCTTGCATTAGCTGCTTAGAGCCATATACACGGTTCCCCAGAGGCTTTCCTCTGTTGTTTCGTGACAAATGAAGGTGATGTAGTAGTTCTGAAAAAAGCTGAAATGGCATGGGCTGGCAGGGGAACCAGGTCACCAGTGTTCACTGACTTCACTGGCTTTACTCTCTGCTCAAAATAAGCCAAATGCTGGAAAGTTGTTCGGACAGCAGCCCAAACGTGCTGCAAGGCAACCAAGCATCTCTCAAGACAAAGAAAGGGGAGATTTTTCACCAGCCAAGTCAGTCACCTGATCTCAGCTGAAAGACCCACAAACAAGCAGCAAGTGAAGGTGACAGCAGTAAAGACCTCGTCAGGGGAGAAAACACAGCATGTGGTGATGTTCATTGGGGCTCAGACTTCAGATTCTGAAACTGTGTTTAAAGATTGCGATTGTAAATTCACTGTGGTGCGTACAGAGGTAAGAATATAAATCCTGTGTGTTTGTCCAACAACTTAAAAAACTAACGGTATCTGCTCAGCTGTCTGACATCAGTCCTGTGCTGAAATATGTGGAGAAAAGGAGCAGTGATTATCTCAGGATCTGTGCCACAGTGTTACAGTTCACAACAGAAACTTTAATGGAGTGTGCACTATGAGAAGGGATGTTTGTCCCCAAAGAAAAGTGAAAGGCTGGTCTTTACTGAGTTGTTATTAGAAAACACAGTTAATCCAACTTTGATCATCATTTTGCTTGTGATCAAAATAAGTGTGATCGAGCAACATTTTTAAAATGCAAGCTCTGCTATCTAAAATGCAATCCAAGATCTCCCTAAACCAGTCTGACCACATGGCTTCATATCCCAGTCACAGGTGTTCTTAGGTTTCCTGGACTAGTCTGGATGAGTAAAACTACATGGACGGTATACAACAAAATTCAATTGGCTACCATAGTAGAAGAAGGAGAACTTGTCTCTTGTCATCATATGTTGTACTGAAATATTTTGGATGATGTTAATCATATGCAAAGAGTGCTTTAGAGTTGTGTCTGCACAGCAAAGCAATACAACTAATTTATTGAGCCACTTGAAACCACGACACAAACTGCAATGAAGACAAGAAAAACTATGAAATGGTTACTAATGTGAATCGTCCAACATCGACTAAACTCTTCATAAAAGAGCGACGCTGAATACCTAGTTCATGCATTTATTACTTCTAGGCTTGACTACTGTCATTCGTTATTATCAGGATGTTGTAAAAACTTACTAAAAAGCCTCCATCCATCCATTCGCTTCCACTTATCCTTTTCAGCACAGGTGTCAAACTCTGGCCCATGAAGCCATACCAAATTACTATTAGAGCTGGCCTACTGGTATTATACAGCTAATATATATATTGTTTAGTATTAAGCTTTGCTTGTTTCTTATTCAGTTTTTCAGCAAAACGTGTCCATAAGAAAAGATTCATTCTTATATCTGGAGGAATAAATATATTTCAATAAATATTAACGTTAGCCCGTGACTTTGTTCCGGTTTTGAATTTTGGCCCTCTGTGTATTTGAGTTTGACACCCCTGCTTTTCAGGGTCGCGGGGGGCGATGGAGCCTATCCCAGCTGTCATAGGGCGAGAGGCGTTGTACACCCTGGACAGGTCGCAGTCTGTCGCAGGGCCAACACACAGGGACAGACAACCATTCGCACACACATTCACTCCTGCATTCACCAGTCATCCCAGCTCTGTCTGCACACAACTGACCAAAGCTACTCAGAAAAATCTGGATTGTCTTGAGTCCCTCACTAAACTGTGAGTTTTAAGAGCCGTCCACACAGGAAGGTGCTTGTCATGCATCATTTAGATCTTTAGCAGACATTCCAGACTTGTGTAGGTAACCCTCTTATTTGCCTAGCACCCGCTCATATGTCATTCAACAGTATTCCACACTCTCATTGGCTGCTTAAATCCCTCATCTCACAATTCAGAAAAGTTTTTCTTGGAACCCGCCCATTTTCACCTGTGGTTATTTTGTCCGTTGTTGACTATATCCTCTGTGGTCTCTGGTCACCATGTTCCTACACATTTAGATTCAGAACTCATACAAGAACCTTCAGATAAATAATCATTTGCTTTAGTAATGTTAGGTTTATTTATTCTGTTTTTATGTTTGGTACATTTAGCGTGTAGAATATGTTATTTGTTGCAGCATACAAGTCACACTTGGTCTGCTTTTACCAAACGTTACATATCTATGGAGGTCACATAAACCCTGATGCAGAATTTGTTTATAAAGATAAAAAATGAACGAGCCCGTTTGATCCTTGTATTACAGTTGTTGCATACTAAAAATGATCTAAAGCAGTTTACAGTCATTTGTTTCATAATAACCTTCGATTTTTATAAGTCACATTGAATGAATTCGCAGAGGTGGGTGATATACAGTGAGTGGAAATCAAGTGTCAACGCCATATCTCTTACAGCACACAAAGATCTGTGTTATTGCATAAACGCTGTTACGGATTTCCCTTCCTTCACAACAGGCGCTGGGACTGTGAGGTGATTAAACCCAGAGATCCTTCTGCTCCACTGAGCTCTGTGTGGTGGAGAGGCAGAGCTGCCCTAATGGGAAACACAGAGCTGGGTATAAATATCCACACTGCAGCTCTCTTGGTTATGAGCGTATGCGTTGCCAAAGGGGAGGGGGTGTATGGCAGCGCTCTCAAGGCTATGGTGAGTGTAATGAGAACCATGTTAGCGCGGGTTAGACCTTGCTGAATGACTCATTCGATAACGATGCTCCATGCCCAAAATGGAGTGTTGGGTCTTGAACGTGATCTCACAGCAGCCAGCTCACTCCTGTGTCGAGCTTTGTGTTTAATCTTGTGCAATGTGTACAACGTGACCTAAAAACACTCAGTGGCATCTCCTTTGGATGGGATGAACAACTGACAGTGGTAATCAACAGATTGTGTCAGGGATAAACAATAAAGCTTTAACAGTGCACAGACATCATGAAGGTAAAAGCAAAACAAGAGAAACTGAGGCTAACAGAAGTCACATGTATGTTAGTTAGACAAAAAATATCTTTAAAAAAATACAGAACTGAATATGTCACAGAGTTATGGGGGAAATGTAGAATTATCCACAAATGGAGAAAACTTGGAAAAGTGATGACTCGACGATCATTCAGCTCATCCAGGAGGTCACAAAAGCCCAGAACAACATCCAAAGAACTGCAGGTGTGATTTCAGTTAATGCAGCTCTTTGTGACTCAATAAGAAAACGACTGACCAATGACACCAAGGAGAAAATCACTGCGGACCTAGAAGAACATCTTGATGATTCCCAGGACTTCTGGAGAATATTTTGTACAAAAAGATTTCAAACTTTGAAAGTTGAACTTTCTTGGAAAGTTGAAGGTTTGAGTCTCTTACGTCTGACATAAAAAGAAAATTACACCAACACACACATGGTGGTGGTAGTGTGATGGTCTGTGGCTGCTTTGCTGCTTCAGGGTCTGGACGACTTCCTGCAATGGTTGGAACCACGAGTCCTGCTTTATACCTGAAAATCCCGAAGGAGTGTTTAAGTCCATGAAGCTCCAACGCACTTGGACTATGCAGCAGGAATAGCAACAAAAAAAAAAAAAAATTAAAACAAGGGGTGGGTGTGGCCTGGTCAATGTCTTGATAGATGACTGAAATGCTTTGTCAACATATAAACAAACTATTCTTGCTTGAAAACCCTTCAGATTGGCCGAATTAAAAGAATCTAGCAAAATTCCTCCACAGCGACGTGACAGACCCACTGCAAACCAGTTATTACGTTCAGGGGCCACACAGGGCCAGGGTAGGTTAGGGTAAGGGTTAACCCGAGCCCTGGTTTAAAAAGTAACATGACTGTGTGGTCATGTTACTACAATGAGAAGACAGTCATGTGGTAACATAGGGCCTGCAATAAGTTTAACCCCCATTGCTAGTTTTTACTGTCAAGGTGTCAAAGGTTCTCCGCTCCTCAGTTATACCATGCCAACAGAACACAGTCATCATTTGTAACCGACTCCTGAGTTTGCCCTCCCACGAACAGTAAAAAAACTGTAAAAAGTACACGTTCAATTATTTATATATGTCAAGCCCTCTCCTGTCGAAGTCCAAAGATTAAAACCTCCCAGTGTGACTTCTACGACCAGGCTGGAGGACAATTAAGAAGAAAGTGTACTTTATTGGTCCCCGTGGGGAAAATCCCTCTCTGCATTTAACCCATTCACTCAGTGAAGCAGTGGGCAGCCACTGGGCGCCCAGGGAGCAGTGTGTAGGGACGGTACCTTGCTCAGGGTTACCTCAGGGTAGTTGTTCAGGGGAATCGAACCCCCGACCTTCCGATCATGGGGCCACCACTCTACCTACTGAGCTATCCCTGCCCTCTTTTAGTGACAATTTGTCCAGTAAACAAACCATGTATGTAACTGATCAGACATGAAGGACATCTCTGTTCAGTGAGCCTCAAAGGGCATCCACACAGCAAACAATTTGATTGATTGATTGATTGATTGATTGATTGATTGATTGTTGATTGATTGATTGATTGATTGATTGATTGATTGATTGATTGATTGATTGATTGATTGATCGATCATACTTTATTCATCCCGAGGGAAATTTGCTTTGCAGCTGATGGCTGGTCACTGGTGGACATTCCAGGCTCCAGGTACCAAGGTAACAATCAAATGCATTCCTGTCATATGTCAGTCAGTACTATTCTGTTCTCGCACTTGTCATCACTTCAAACACTCACCTCTGAGCTGTGAGAGCACCAGCAGATGGATGGATGGATATTTAGCCCTGCCTGGTGCACTGCTTTAAATAAGATGAGCGCAGAAGCTTTGTCTGGCAGACATCATTTTTTTGGCCGAGCAGGATGAAGTTGGACAGAAGTAGATGGACTGTGTGGGTATTATCACTGTGTGAGGCCTGAGCAGCAGACTGTGCCAGAGTGTGTCTGGCAGCTTCATCACAGGCTTGGGAAGTGAACAATCTGCAGTGTGACTGTTGTGATTTATACAGAACAGCTGTCGAGGGGGGGTCCAATCAGAGCATAAGCAGCCAGTCACTTTCAGCAAACAGACAAAGACCTATTTATTTTGTTGTGTTCTCTGTTGCAGATGGATGTGCTTTCTGACGAGCTCCAAATACTGCAGCCTGTCTCTAAAAGAAAGAGAGAGCTGGAGCAAGAGACTTCAGGGGGAAGGAAAGAAAAGGGAGAGAGCAAGACGTGGAATCCCAGGCCGGCACCAGTCTTTATTAGCGGTGTCCCAGTAATATAACCACCTCTCAGAGGACAGCCATAGAATTTCCTGTTCCTTCCAAATCTCGGCCAGAAATGAGGCCATCGTTACCTCTGGTGAGGAGAAACCCTGCTGCAGCCTGGAGAGAGGAGAGAGAAAAACACAGACTGAGCCAGGCTGGCTTCACACCAGACCTGCAGCCCCGCAGCACGGGCAGGAAGCTTTGATTTCTTTCCCCCCTTCGTTAGCATTGTACCACGATGGCTTTATCAGCGTCCACTCCAGGTCAAATATGCAGTGTCTCAGCTTCTTTGTCTGTGCGCAGTATCAATCTGCACTGTAAACCATTATTTGTGGAGGCACACAGGCATTTCCTAAATAAACTGCATTTTTTCTTTTCAATCTGAGGTTTTTAAGGCATAGTAATGCCCTTAAGAGCAGTGGAGTAAAAAACATACCAGCTTTAATTGGTAATTGAAATGTTGGTTTCAGTCTGTATCAGAGAACAGGGCTAAAGGTGACCATCAAAAACAGGCCTCGACAAGCAAGGAGCCAGCGAATGGACAAGTCCTCCGACGCCCACAAGAAACATTCTCAAAAAGAGTTCACATTTTGGTTTTGCACTATCTGCACTGACATAAGAATGAGACAATAGCATAGGAACATAGGATGAACTAACTGCCTTTGGATCATGCAGAGCTGTGCGGATGGAGACCCAGAATAAACAGAACTGCGAACATCTGTGGTTCTGACCACAGTGGGTGCTAGGCAGTGATAGTCAGGTTGTTTCACACACACAAATTCACACACATGGCTCATACACTCATCCCTCTTGTTAGACCTACAGAGCAACACAGGATCATGGTGGGTATATCCCTTGTTATGACTTTACCAGTAGTTACGGTTACGTCAGCACCTGGATGTCAGGTGGATGGTATAGTCAATCATGTATTTAGACAATTCTGTGAGTAAAATGTTTCTAAACTCTTGAGTTTTGCTTGTTTTTTGATGTTTGTTCTATTTGCATCTGAGTACATGGCAAACCCTGTTGTTTCAGTGGTTTTTTCCCATATTATAAATGGCTGAGCGCTGTATCTGTTTGGCACACAGACCCAAGAGATCTGTATGCTCACGGGCAGGAAAATCATTAATCCATCTCCTGCTGAAACCTGAGAGCTGCAAGGTCCTGTGGCACAATACCTCAGCCTAAATCTCTGCACTCACTCACTCAACCAATTACCCATATATCAAGATTAGAGCATTTATAAAGAGAAGGAAGTCTGAATCAAACACTGCCAGCACTATTTCCTCTCATTATCCTGCTGTAAAATGAGCCTGCTCATTGGATATTTTTCTGCCCCCAGGGTCAGGAGATCTTTCCAGGACTTTCCAGCCAGTTAAAGCTCCTCAGTGCTAAACTGCGGCTGTGGCATTCTCCCTGATTCACGAGTAGATGAACAGCATGTACAATACCTCAAAAATGTCCACTGCTTAATTTGGAAACGTGCTGGGTAAGCAGTTAGAAAATGTTCCAGCGTCCTGGTCAGGCTGTATGGTTTTAAGGTGTTTTGCTCCAGTCTGCCCACTAGTTTAACTAGTTTATATACCTTGAATTTGTAGTTACTTTCAAGCTGGTTGACTTTTTTGTGGCACAGGATTATAGCACAGGTCATCCATGAATTGGAAGGATGGTGGTTGAATCCCAGGCTGCTCCAGTCTGCATGCCCGACTCGCTGCCTGATGCATTCTCATTTTATTCAAATACAAAGCGCACAGACAAAAGCTTTTGGGTGAATGAGACATGTTATATACGCAAAGTGCTTTGCATGCTCAAGTAGAGCATAAAGAACCAGATCATTATTTACATTTTTCTGCTAATACACATAAACTATGTTTTGTGAATAATGGTGTCTGATCTGGATAATCCAGCCTTATGATGGGATCTAAAACACAATTTTGTTGCCATGATGCCAGGTCTCTCTCTTGGAAACGAGATTTTTAATCTCAATTAGATTTTTACCTGGATAAATAAAGGACTAAAAAATTTTTTTAAAAATGAGCTATTATAACTCTACACCTTTGGCCAACGAACTCAGCCAGGAGGAAGACCCCAGGACCAAGTAACTCTCCACATGTTTGCACATCTAGCAGGTATCTAATGACAGCGTCAGCAACAGTTCAGTTCAGTTTAGTTGATATAATATACACATCATATATATACCAATGTACAACAACAGTCATCTCAAGTTTTACTTAAGGAAAGACCCTACAGGAAACATAACCACGGGGTGGTCTGTGACATACAGAGCATTTCCCATTTTCTGAGTTCATGTTTGTCACACTTTCAGGTCATGAAACAAATTTTAGACAAAGTAAATGCAAAATGCAATTTTTAAATTATGACAAACCTTACTGGTTGCTTGTTGTTATTGTTTGACAAATATGCAAAAAAGCAAATCATGAAGAAGGCAAATAGTTTCCCAGCATTGTATAAAACATGTTTAACGAGGCATAGCGCTTATTCCTTTAGTGCCGCATTGGTCACAAAGGGTACTTAATATCTGTACCACACACATAGTCAGGAAGCCGTCATACTGCAGTTTTGCTCTGCATGTAAAAGACTGTGGTATGGATTTTAGTCGGCTCAGAGTTTCATTCTTTCAGTGCAGCATTACTGCATGTTACAGTGATAATATCAATCATATGCATCAGAACAAATGCTGTTTGTTCTTGTCTCAACATTCCAGCCAAAGACTTCATTTTGAAGCAGCATTATGTATATTATAGCCCTTTTCCTTAGTGCCTGTCTTCTGTTTAAAGCATTCGATGGTTACTGGATGTAGAACAGTCACGACTCCCTGCTCTGCTCTTATAACAAACACATGCTGGAGTTGAGATTTTAATGATTTGGACTGCATTTGAACCTTCCATGACTGCTGCTGTATCGTAATTTCTCATAGTCCATTTTAATTAACCAAGGAGTAGGACCATGGCTGCGTGCAGTGCCATGGCAAAGCCACTTGAACTGTAAACCGCACTGGATGGATTTGGCTTTCTCAAGCTTCCTGGATTCAATTATGCTCTCCAAAAACTCTCCGGGCAGCCGCACGTCTCACAGAGCAACACTCTGAGATTTTCCAACACAGCCTAGTGTTTATAGTCCTGCAGAAAAACTTTTTGTTGGCTGTCACTCCAAAATTATTGGTACTTTTGTACTGTGCAAAACACACCGCTCGTATATTTACTTAAAATTAAGCTTTAAGCATTCAGGTTGTACTTACAGCAAAGCACTCGCCTACTCTTGCTGCAGATCCCAAAGCAGTTTAAGTGGGATTGTTGTGCTCGCTTTTATTCTTGTGCTCAGAGTACAGCAATTGTAAAACAATGACAATACTTACACTGGGCGTTGATGCAGGTCCTCACTTTATCATCTGTCAGAAACACGCAGTTCTTCTCCTCCTCCTTTAAGACCAGCCTCCCTTTTCTTTTAAACGACTACTTCTCACAAATCAGAATCAGAAAAGTTTATTAATCCCTCAGGAAATGATGAAACAGGAGAATTGACCAGCAGGTGGATGGGACGTCTGAGCTCAGAGGGGTATGTGCATGGCATTTGTATTTCCTCTTACAGCGTCGCGAGTGGGAAAAACTGCCTGAAATTGATTGTTTAGAGCAGTCTGCAGCCTGAACATGTGGCTCACAGGGATAACTTCACACCAACCTCACACATACAAGCATCTACCCTTGTAACTGCAGGTATGACAGGAGGCTTGCATAATGGGTCCAGTATAACTTCTGTTTATGTCACAAATACAGATGTAGACAAATGTTGTTGCTGCCCTTACAGATCAATGAAGCATCATGTTTAACCACAGTAAACACTTAATTTGAAGTATCACAGGTGCCTTGAAACATGTCATCAGCTGATGATATTATATAAAGAGTTCACTAGTAGCTGGGCCCACGTCCTCATTTTTGGTTGGGCAGCATTTTTTAGTAGATAAAGGCGAATGGCTTAATCAAGAATCGAGGTGCGGTTTGGGGAAGGCCTCGATGGGGGCCGGCGGCAGCTCCCGGGCCTGGCAGATCCCCGTGTACTAATGAGAAGTGAAAAAGTGAAGGAATTGAAAAGAGGGGAGGAAAGGTGGGGCATGAACACTAGAACGAACAGCTTGTAGAACCGGGGGGCCATAAGACCCAGATGGGGCATGTTTGCAGGCGAGGTCCTGCTCCTGAAATCCAGCTAATTTATCTCCAAAATAACCATTACTGTGTAGTTTGGTGTCACTGTGTGCAACACACTAAACATAGACCAGAAAGCAGAAAAGAGAGCTGTCTGAGGAGCTCAGAAAGAAGATTATAAATGGGAAGATTATATTCAATTCAACTGATTTCAGTTCAGTTTTATAGATGTAGCTCATAGATTGCCCCAGTAGTCATACGACTCCCTATGAGCAACACTTGGGTACAGTGGGAAGGAAAAACTCCAGATGAACCAGGCTGCTGTGAGCACTTTGGGGCGAGGAGACGAATTCAATTCAATTCAATTTTATTTATACAGCATTAAATCACAACAACAGTCACCTCAAGACGCTTTATATTGTACAGTAGATCCTACAATAATACATACAGAGAAAAACCCAACAATCATATGAGCCCCTATGAGCAAGCACTTTGGCGACAGTGGGAAGGGAAAACTCCCTTTTAACAGGAAGAAACCTCCAGCAGAACCAGGCTCAGGGAGGGGCGGTACCATCTGCTGTGATTGGTTGGGGTGAGAGAAGGAAGACAGGATAAAGACATGCTGTGGAAGAGAGACAGAGATTAATAACAGATATGATTCAATGCAGAGAGGTCTGTTAACACATAGTGAGTGAGAAAGGTGACTGGAAAGGAAAAACTCAATGCATCATGGGAATCCCCCAGCAGCCTATGTCTATTGCAGCATAACTAAGGGAGGATTCAGGGTCACCTGGTCCAGCCCTAACTATATGCTTTAGCAAAAAGGAAAGTTTGAAGCCTAATCTTAAAAGTAGAGATAGTGTCTGTCTGAATACAGTACAAAATACACACTGTGGAAGAGAGCCAGAGATGAATAATAACAAAGTGGTGTGTAATACAGGTAATATTAGGCCGTAAAATCCATGTTAAAAGCTATAAGACTACCTCCAAGAAGCCACTGTTACCAACATCATAAAAAAGTCTTAGGTTCATGGGGCAGTAGCCAACCTCCATGGATGTAAACACAAAAGAAAACACTAATGCTAGGTTGATCAGAAGGATAGTGCGATGGAAAAAAAACAAACCACTGAAGCTGAACTCTGAGGTCAGTGTACGTCCTCACCTACTGTGAAACATGGAGGGGGCCCAGTTTGGCTTCGGGGCTTCTTTGCTGCATCTGATCCAGGGAACTTTGAACCTGCTCCGGGCAACAAAGTCCCAAGACTACCAAGGCACCCTGATGTATAACAGACTGCCCAGTGTCGAAAAGCTCAGCTTCAGTGTCATCCTGTATCTGCAGACACTGAGCCTGTGGACACCTTTCCACACACATGCTTGTTCACGAGAGATACTAGAAAATTAGATGTTATGCATTTGGTGCAGACGTTCACTAACAATGTAGCTTATTTGTTCTTTACTATTACATGTAAAGCCAGATTTAGTCAGACTTCAAAGCTGTGCTTGTATCATCACCCAGGTTCACAGCTTTAAAAACCCATAGACTTTAAGGGACCTAACTTATGCATAAATCCAGTTTGACATCATAGGAAAACTATTTTTAATAGGTTTTAATGTAATGTGTTTGCTCCAAAATAGGGGGACCACTGAGGAGGTTAAAGCTGGACACACACACAGGTTATTATATAAGAGTTCCCAGTGTGCGTTTGTGTGCCTGGATTTGGTCTCTGTATGAGTTTTAAATTAAGACGAACGGGTTGTGTTTCTGTGTACGAGTTCCATGTGTCGAGACACCTGAGTCAGGGTGGGGCGGTGGTTTTAAAGGATGAAAGGGTTTAAACAACTTATTCATTCTTCCTGTTTCCTCTTTGGCACGGTGACTCGGGCGGGAGGAGCGAGGGCAGCTGCAGGGGAGATGTGGGAGATGAGACGTATCCCCTCGGGGCCGTCTAGCTCCCCGAAGAGCCTCAGAAAGTCTGCAGTGTCTTGTTACAAGATGGAGATGAGTGAGGTGGGGTCAGAGGTCAGCAAAGCTTCCTCTTGTGTAGTAAACAGAGAGAAGATGATGAGATCTGATGGATCCATTTCAGTTTGTTATTGTCCCTTTGAAAGCTTTGTGAGGTTCGCATCAGTAGCGATTCATACCAGAACGTCTTTTCAAGGAGCAGAAAAGAGAAAATATAAAGTCAGCGCTGACAAATTGTAATCGTTTTTTTACTGTTCATGCTTAAGTAAAAGCTTATGCAGTAAATGATCATCATGGATTTCTGTGCTGCTTAACAAATAAACTGGCCCAGAACTGGAACCTTCAGTTAATGAGTCATTAATCTGATTACAGAAGAGGAACAAGTAATCTGTTTTAACTGTAAATGCAACTTTTCAAACAGCTCAACAAAGTATGTACATTTAGCTCGAAGATACATTTTATGACTGAGCGGTTTGTTGAAAATCGCGTCGATTAGATAAATGTACAGTTGTTGTATTTCCCAGAGAGAGAAACAGATGAATGCATGAGAGATGGAAACAGGAAAATAAAGACTAGAGATTGTGTTCAAACTTTGGCTAGCAAACAAATAGAGCTGAAAAATAGAGCCGGTGCGTTGTTACAGTGCTGTTAGTACATCTGAATGCTGAGATGCCGCACACACACCGTCACTCAAAGTTAATGTTTCATAACTTTAATCCCAACACTATTTAAACTTGTGTCCAACGCTGCTTCAGATGTGCAAAAACAGGCATTTTGATATGAAACTTGAGTCAACCTTAAACCATTAAAGGGCCCTCATCCAATTCTTTGTTTGCTTCGTCCACTTGGTCACGCGTTTTGCTTCCAAATGCATCTTCAACATCCTTAGCATTGAAGCACTGATAGAAACCAAAACTGAAGTAATAACTTACAGACTCACACATTTATGTGCAGCGTGAAGTGTTTTGCAAAGACATGAAAGCAGAGTAAAAACATCTAAATAATGCAACTGTTCAAAACAATGCAATTGGGAAAAACATGAATCTTGAACAGAGATTTTAAAAACAACAAAATGAATCTCCAAGTTTCTTTTCCTGGGAACTAATTCCAGAGATTTTTGTCTCAGGTGTCAAAGATATAATCAAATTCCAAACACGCCTTTTTCACCTAGACCATAATCTCAAAATGATCAGATCATATCCTCATGATACAATATTATCCTAACAGAGCACTTGGCTCCAAGAGAGCGAGCTCGCTTGTGTTTCTAAAGTAGCGCTGGCGAATTCGAGACAGACGATGTGGATCCAGCTCCAAAACTCTTCCCCTTTCAAAAACGTTCATTTTTCATGAAGCTGGATCAGCTGACCCTGGACCACCTCTCCATTATGCTGCTATAAATTGGGGCTGCTGGGTGATTTCCCATGATGCACTGAAGACGTCTATCATGTGTTTGTATGCTACCGCTGCAGGACATTAACCTTTATTTGATCTGCTGTAGTTTGTACGTTATCCAGCCAGAGGTCTCATCCTGTTAAAAGGGAGTTCTTCCTCCATTAGTTAGCAGATCATTACCTAAGAAGACAGAACAACGTCAGACAACTGCTGCTGTGAAATACAACTCAAATGAATTGAATAAGAAAGAATGTAATCACTGGACAACTTGTAACTTTAAAGTTTTGAGAAGACAACACATGTATTAAGAGGTCATTTACCTTCAATGGAAAGGCAACTTGATACCATGGATAACCATAATAAAGCTTATCTGCCTGCCTCTTTGGTGCTTCCACTTCCCAATTCTGTCAATGTCAAAACTGACAGTGAACCAATCAGCCTTCAACCCAAGAGCTTTGAATCTCAGTGCTGTTCCATCATTCAGTTTCTCATTTGTGCAGCTCACTTCTTCCCCATCTGTACCTCACGCTGGTCACTCAGAATCCATCCAAGCCTCCATCTCAATCTTCACCACCGCCAGGGGGTCCCGTCCTACGCCCTATCACTGCTGGGATTCTGTCGTGCCACGGTGGGCCATGGGAGTCTAATCGCCAAATAGATTCATTCATTTCTGCGTCACAGTAAATCATGTGCCGTTCTTCTGTATGATATCTTCTTGCTGAATTGAATAACATGAGGAAGGCTCGGTGCACAGGTTCATCACCAGATTGTGTTCGTTTTCATTTTGCCTCCACATTCAGCAGGAGCATTTGCCGGCACTCTTCGTCACCCTCCCGGCTCCTAATAGTCCATTCAGATGACCCAAAAACGTTTGAATATTGCTAATAGGTTCAGCCCGAGTGCCGACCTGAGCTGGGTGTATTTGCTTAATCCTGTTAATCTATTTGATAGCGCAGTGGGGAGGGACCCCCAAGGTGCTGCGGAGCCCCTGATTGGGTGTGATGTCATCTGTTTCTGCTGCTTAACTGGGCTTTGCCTTTAAGTGCTTTCCAGTATGTTTGGAGATCAAAAGCCAAACTCGCCAGAGCAGCTTTAATCACCTCCTCTGCTAGGGGCAGGTGTGTGTGTCAGTGTGTGTGTGGCACTGGTTGTGTGGTGCGGATATGCAAAGAGTTGCTGGCATTTCCAAAGATAGCCAGGCTGACATTTCTATTGACTTTGATGTTGATAATCCCTCACAAGTTCCCCAAAGCTAACTGATATGTGTGTGTGTGTGCGTGCATGCGCGCAAGCACAAAGCAAGTGTGTATTTACTGGCAGGTTGTTCGGTCAAAATCAACTTTATCAGTGTTTACCTATGAAAATGTTCCAGATTGGAAGGTAAACAGTTTTTTCCCCATGAGATTTGGAATCCAGAATAACATCAAGGCTGATTTTTCATTTACCAGCTTTGATCCTTCTGATTTCCCCACGGACACATCACAGTTAAAGGGCATGACATCACTGTTTATAAAGAGCACTTTAATGCTCTGTTCTTGCCTGTTCAGACGTGGGAAGTCGAAGGTGGAAATCACCTCATCACGAGTTGTGTGTTTATGGTGGAAAAATGCAAATGAGTATTTGTTTACTTCTGAGTGTATGGCCAGATGTTTTCTTCACACTAGGAGCTGCCGTTTAACAACTCCGTCCTCTCCAGGGGGAAATTTGGCTCAACACATAATTTTATTTTACTTTAGTTTTTCTTGCACAAGCTGATTCACCCTTTTAACTCTTTACACCCACTGCGTCCCAGTCATGTGTCTGACTGGGTTTTGTTTAAGCCACCCAGATGTTACATTTCAAATAAACGTTCATCTGTTTTGGATCCAGTTTATGTGTTTGTGGTTTTCTGTTTGTGTTGGCATTGCATAGCATTTACACTTATAGACATTGATATTTTCATACGGCAATTGATCCTGCAACATGAAATGCGCCTCAGTGAGTGAGGCGGGAGACAGGGCTGAGGAGGAGAGTGCGTCGCAAAAACACATAAATATGACTGACACCCGTAAACGAAACAGCATCTGGCTGCAGTTTAAAGAGGAAGCAGATACTAAGAGGAGAATGAGCCCATCCAAGCTGAGGCATTTGATTTTTCTGAATGTCAACCTGCACTGAGGACAGACTGTTTGGCTCCTGAGTTTGGTTCTGTTTCTATTCTATGGATTTGTTTGCAGTGTTTTGTTGTATTGATTGATTAAACGTTTGATTAAAATATTAAACAAAAGTAAGAATTCCTGCTTTTGTAACAAAACAAATACACAAACTTAGGCAATTTTAGGGCTTTTCATAAAAAGACTAAATGCAGCACACAAAGCATTCATGTTTGCCAAGTAAGGCTAAAATATGAGGCTACAGATGATAACTGATAACAGATGACTGTGTGGACAGTCTTTACCCTGCATATCAGAATAGAGAAGGAAACTCATAGTAAATTCTCCTAAATAACACATTGTCTAAAGAGATGCTGTCGTAACACTGTGAGAATGTCGGGGTCATTTCAGATGAGCACATTTCCTTTATTTCACACACTGAAACGTTTTTTCTTTTAATCTGTGCAATGCTGCCAAAATGAAAAGCATCCTGTCTCAGAGTGATGGTAAAAAATGAATCCATGCATGCTACCTCAGGTCTCGACTATTTTAATGCATTATTATCAGGTTCTGAAAAAACTCTACCCTTTGCTCCTCTTCTTTGGCTCCTTATTAAACTCCAAACTGAATTCATATCTCTTCACAAGCAAAATTCCAAAGGGTCAGGCCCCATCATATCTCAAAAGCACTGTATCATCATATCATCCCAACAGAGTGCTTCACTCGCACTCTACAGGATCACTTGAGATTCCAAGCTTCTGGTGCTAGAACGTGGCGTTCCTCTCCTCACAGTCCAACTCCCAGTTTGGGCTCCCAGTTTAATACTGGATATGGTTAGTATGCCATCAGATGACCTTGAACCAGTTATGCTGATCTGCTGCTATAGGCTCAGGCTGCCTTCCCGCAGGGCTGTTCCTGCACTCCAGACTACACGTGTTCATATGCCACTACTGCACCTTGTCATGAACCTTTGCCTCCTCTTTCCTGTACAGCTAAAACATTTATCCCTCCAACCTGTGTTCTTTCCCCGTGCAGTTTCTTCGTCTCTGACAGTGATAGTCAAGGTTTCCTCATCTCACAGATCCTCTGATATAAAGCAAGTTCAAAATTCTCAGGATATCTTTAGCGAATCTGACTTTCCTAAAGCTAAATTTGTAAATTCTGCAAAAATATTCACAACAGTATGGTTGGAAATTCATTAAGTGGGTATTACCAGGGTTTCTCAGTGTTGCTCTCTTTGCATTTTCATAACAGAGGCAATGATGTGGGAGCATATGGCCTGTCACAAACATGGACAGATCCAACGGCAGCAGAGTAGAACATTACGCAAAGAGTACTTAACAGTGGACAAAAAAAATACTTGGTAGAGGCACAACAGGGATATTTGAGTGTGTGGTACATGAAGTATTAAAAAAGCTCAGCTCAACCTATCAGTTTTCTTTAAGCTCCACAGGATATTCTTGTAATGTTGGGTCTGTTTTCCAAGATAAATGCTCAGCAGACAAAGGTTTTATACATGATGACCTGTTATTTTAAAGCATGTCAAGTTACACATGTAGAATATAGGTTACCATAGTAATGTACCCTAGTAGGAGGAACATCGTCATGACACTGACACCCAGGGTTAAACCTGGTGTTAGCTTGCTAAGCTCCAAATCCTGCTTTGTAGTTGCAGGTCTTTTGCAATCAGTATGCACATCTGTTCCTCAACTCATTGTGCTGCAGCGCGTCTCCACCGGCTCTTCAGTCACTCTTTGTCACATGGTTCTGTCAGCTAGGCCTAGGCTGACTGACTTACACAGCTCGCTCCTCATGTACGTTGCTTTGATGTTATTCTTCTCTTGTGTTAAGACCTTCGCGCTCATCACATACGCAGCCAAGCTTCCGTCCTCCGGTTCAACAAGTGCAACGTTACTGTGGCTCCATTCCATGGTCAACCTGCTGGGTTCTTGGGTTTTTGCCTTTTTGAAATATCAAGCTGTATATCTCACATTTGGTATCTAAACATTCTTTAACAGACAAATGAATCATAGTAATAGCAAAGCAACCTGACTTCTGGCAACAAATGGCAGAGTTGCCAGAAGTCAGGTTGCTACTGCAAGCAAGCAATGAAGCAATGACTTGTGAATAAACTGAAGGTTTACAAGGGACCGTATAAAACACTTTAGACCAGGCGTGGGTAACTCCAGGCCTCGCGGGCCGGTGTCCTGCAGGTTTTAGACGTGTCCTTGATCCAACACAGCTGATCTAAATGGCTAAATGACCTCCTCAACATGTCTTGAAGTTCTCCAGAGGCCTGGGAATGAACTAATCATTTGATTCAGGTGTGTTGACCCAGGGTGAGATCTAAAACCTGGAGGACACCGGCCCTCGAGGTCTGGACACCCCCGCTTTAGACTGATCTAGTTTCTACAAAGGTGGGACATGAAGGCAGACATAGTGAGCAGATAATCAGAAGATCAGTACAGCAATATGGAAGACTCCATTAGATTTAGGCTTTGTTTCACTGAGAGGATGAGAGGGTCATAGACTTGAGGTGGGTCCAAGTAAGAGTTCAGTATGAGGTTCTGGATTCTCTCTAAGGGTGTGAAAGCAATCAGACTAGCTCATATTCACCGTGTAAACTGGTTATAACCTCCTGCCACATCAAGCTGTTGTTGTGTTAGTCACAGAGGTTAATGGAAGTGTGTCATTAGCAGTGTTGGGTAAGTTACTTTAAATTAGTAACTTAGTTACATTACTAGTTACTTCTATCAAAAGTAACTCAGTTACTTCAAGTTACTCGTTACTTTCAAAGTAACTAGTTACTAGGGAAAGTAACTTTGGTTTTACTCAGAATTCTCTTGTTAATGTGTTTCTTCCATAACTTTGCCAGTCTTCTAGCTTGCTTACTTGCCACAAGTACACTGTGCCACCTACCAATAGAAAGGAAAAGATAATGTGCATATTTCCACGAGAGAAATCCCACGCCTGGACCGTCATTGACCGCCGCCATGATTCTAGCCTACGTCACAGCGTCATGTGCGCCTTTTACATCCAACACAAAAACTGCAGTCGTGGTGCTTTGATTGTACTCAGAACTCTGAAATTCTGCCTTCTGAATAGGAAGATGTAGGTAACACCAGACTGCAGATGAGCTGCATACAGGGCTGGACTGGGACAAAACAATCGGCCCGGGGAATTTGACTAGAGTCAAAGCCCACTATTATAGGAAAAATCATAAAGCCTTTGAATGAAAACAAACACTGTTGTGAGAGTGATGTTCACTGTTCTGATGGTATATATGCATCAATCTATCAATCGTTTGTTGTAAGACTCAGATAATTATTTATTAAAAGCTAGACATTTGAAATGAGAATAAGAAAGTATTTCTTTGTGCCCCCCTCTCCCTGTTAATGCCCTACCTGGCCCCCTGGCAACACTTTGCTAGACCCGCCCCTGCACAGTTACCAGCTGTCAGCTACCTAAAAAAGGATCCTGGTGTTATTTGTCTCTCAGAAACAGTTCATAACTTCCCTTCAACTCATTCATGTCACCTAAAAGGTAAACCTGTTTCTCCATCACCTGTTCAGCTCTGATGATTCAGTAAGGACATCTCCTGGTTTCATCTTCACATTTCCCTCTCACCAGATAACCAAACCATATCATGACCAGCAGCTTTACAGCTGTGGCTCCATCAAACATCAGCTGATAGTAGAAATTAATATTAAATAAATTCTAACAACTGATCAACAGCTGATCAATGATCAGTTTCATGATTGAAGTAGAAACAGGAGGGGGGGGGGGGGGGAGAGAATGAGAGGAGAAGAGGCAGCTGTGCAGCGTAAACACAGAATAACTCCAGCTTTGTGTCTTTTTCATTGTAGCTGAAGTCCGGGACAAACTGTTCCTTTTCACCTCAATAAGAAACGCGTAATATTTTCTCTGAATACCAGACGGGACGGTTGGCAACTCTAATAACTTATGAACAAAATAAAGTTTAACATCGTTAACTTCATAGCACCCACCCAGCTAGAAACTCCGTCATGCTAGCTAGTAGCAGTACGAAAAAGTCAGCACAACGAAAATAAACTCCACCTAAACTTGGTTCATATCTGACCCAGATAGACTGCAGGTCATAACTTCTTACCTGAAGTTCAGTTCACCTGATACTTGGACCAGTGGCCGCTTCGGGTCTCTCCTCTTGCCTCCCTTTTCCCTCCTCCACCTGCTGGCCTCCACCACTTGCTAATGTTATTGAATCTGTGGAAGCTCCACGATAGCCACCACACGAAGTAACGAGTAACGACCCTATCTAAATCCCAGTAACGACTAACGCGTTCCCGGTTTTGGCATAAAAACTAGTTACCGTGCTCGTTACCACAATAATAACGTAGTTACTGTAACGCGTTACTTAATAACGCCTTAGTCCCAACACTGGTCATTAGCTCCACAGGAAGCTGAGAGATCAAAGACTTCAGAGGTCACTCTCTGTCACAGTGTATATGATCAACTCAACAGTCTTCTTCACTGTGCCTCTATTGTGTCCGGATCAGTGAAGATACACCTGTGCCATGCTGGGTTCAGACCACAGCACGTGTCTGTTTGATAAGATGCTTCCTGTGATTATACAGTTGTCAGTTCTTGCTATGACTTGACTGAGGAACATGAAAAACCACATGTTGGTCACTGACCAATCACACTTTCATAACCGGCATGATGTCATTGGTAAAAAGGTGCCAAGGACTGACTTCATGACGCAGGAATGTAAACTTACCTTGGCATCCAAAGCTATTTGTCTGACGTGTCCGTAACCTTAGGTTTCACTTCAGTATGTTGTGCACAAAGGAACACTTCTGGGAGTTGCCAACTAACCAACTAGCATTTGTTGTTTCAGGGCCATTTTCCAAAAAGCAGGTTTAGTGAAAATGCTGAATATTATAAGTTTGTTGAGATGACAATAGCAAGACAGCTGACATGAAGTCTCGAGTGTTTTCTTCAACAGACCCTCAGTTTCTCTCTAACCCCTCCGCTCCTACTGAGCCTGAAGCTAAATGTGCTACTAGGCGCAGATCTCCGTCTTCATCATCCTAGCAATGAAGACAGAGATCTGGAATTGAGTGGACGGCTTAATTTTACATTTTAAAAGCATAAACACAGGGAGTTTGCTTGTAGCACGTCGCCATGTCACTGACAAAGGTCATTTGTGGGAATTCCAGGATTTGGTTGTCTAGAAAATCCCTCAGTGCATTTACCACTTCGTCGTCTTTAAATCAAGTTTAACACAGAACCTGCCCATTTTACCCATCGTCACTAGGAGTCACATGATGTCATTCGGCACCATGGTAACCACACTGTCTCTGGTCAGCATGTTGCTGTTAGCTGCTTCAACCCAGTATCACAGCAAGGCATGTAATAGACACGCTGGTCCACCGTGTGGATGTCAGGCTTTCCCTCTCCTAAGCGTGAAATGGACACATGTTCCCTTCCTTTGTTACGTATATAGTCTGCATAATAAACTCGGGTCAAATACCACTCAAGCTTTCTGCACTATAGTAACAAACTGTTGCTGCAGATTAGTGCAGTAGTAAACATAGCTGACTCTGTAAAATATACAGACATTCTGGAAATAAAAACAACAAAAAAGACATTTTATACTATCTCAGATTTGCCAAACCCACATTTAAGAATTATTTAAGAGACACATTTAAGAGACTTCTATGGGGGTGCACAGTAAAGCTGGAGCAGGACAAGAAAATTCAAACATATATATTATGCCATAAAGTGGATTAAAAAAATGACGCATGAGTGGGGCTTTGGCAGTCTGTGTAAAAACCTCCAGCACAGATGCTGAAAATCAGTAAAACTAATGATGCAATTAAAGTGCAGTTTCAATTCTTGGTATCAGTTCAGTTCAGTAGCGGCCACAACCAAAGGACCAGGGATGGAGAGAGAAGGAATAAAGCAGTCTCATCACCCTCCTAAACTAGCACACACACTTATTAACTGAACTTAACTAAGCTAAACTTATTATTAACAGTCAATATTTAAGGTTTGCTGACTGTTCAATATCAAACCAATACTTAACCTGCATGTTCAGGAGAAATGCATGAATGCCTTTGTATTATCAGAACTGGTCGTATAAACATAAAACAAGCAGAATTTCTAAAGGAAGGCAAGTTACGCCAGCTCTGCACTGCATCCATATATCACAGAGGCCTGACAGCAGTCAGTGCTAGTATAAGCTTGTCTGCTGTTGTCGTCTTCCGCTCTGCAGCCTGAATGAACAGGCTCTTATCAGAGGAGAGTGACGGCCCAGTGCCTGACCAGAAATGAGCGGTTTCTTAGACAGGTCATCTCCTGCTGTAGGAAGCCCTGTCATCTGATAAGCTGTGTCCCAGCCTCTCACCTGTCTTTTATCCCCCCCCGACACACACCCACTACCCTGTTCCCTCCACAGTCCATAATGCCTTCAGACACGTCCTCCCCACCCGCCAGCCTTCTCCCTCTCTCTGCTTAGTTCAAAGCACAAATTCTTTCTGTAGTGTATAACAATATTCTCAAGTGATTTGCAGGAGGCAGCAGAACTCACGACAAACCCAATCTACAGTGACATATTAACATGTATGTTGGAAGCACATGATCAAATGCACAGTTACTCTCACTTCTACTTTGAACATGGCACTGCTGTCACCTCACACCCACTTTCTTTCTCTTTTCATTTTATTTGTCGTGGAAACGAACAATTGCTTTCTGCAGTGGCACGTGGGAACTTTCATATGAGGTCAGAAAACCCTGCCAACTGTGCACAAAAACGAGGGATCAGACTTAAACGCACCATTTCATGAGTTTGTGCTGCCTGTCTTTCCTGTGCTGGAAATCTTTTGTCTGCATCTTGCTGGAATCTGCAGGTCTGTTAAGGTTGAGTTGATTTTATGTTTTATTATATGGTATTTATATTATGTTGGGTATTTCAACATCCAGTTGTGCATCACAGACTGTAAAACCATGAAAATCAGCTTTTTATGAGCTCTCTAAAACATGATTAGCAGAATATATAAATATATACAAATACAAATATTACATAAAATAATAAAATGTATGCTATGCTAATAGTTAATGCTACTGCTGCCTCTTAAACCTTATAGCCCCTAAATACATACATTTATTATTGAAACCGAAGTCAAGGGCCACTTGATTAGCTCAGTTCTAGGTAGTCTTCTGTAAAAGAAATGTAGCATTGCATTCTCATCCAGCTCCAGACCTGAACAGAGGCCAGGCCAGCTAGCTTCCAAAGACAATAGCAAACTTCAACAGCTGTATCCATTTGAGCTTTGCAATGCATCATCACTAAACTGTAAGAAATGTATCAAAACTCTTCAACAAAGCCTTCAACCTGCAGCCTGATCTAAACAATAAACTGGACTGGACTCATAAGACGCCCTCTACAGGAAAGCGCAGAGCAGGCTGTACCTGCTGCAGAGGCTCAGGTCTTTTGGAGTGAAGGGCCCACTGCTGAAGACCTTCAATGACTCTGTGGTGGCCTCAGCCTTCCTTTACGGTGTGGTCTGCTGGGATGGCAGCATCTCAGCCGGGGACAGGAAGAGACTGAACAGGGTGATCCGAAGGGCCAGCTCTGTTCTAGGATGCCCTCTGGACCCAGTGGAGGTGGTGAGTGACAGGAGAATGGAGGCTAAGCTGTCATCCCTGATGGACAACATCTCCCACCCCATGCAGCAGACTGTGACAGTACTGAGCAGCTCCTTCAGTGGCTGCAGCACCCACAGTGTGGGACGGAGAGATTCCGCAGGTCTTTCCTCCCCACTGCTGTCAGACTCCACAACGAAGACTCCAACTGATCAAACACACACATCCACACATGTGCAATACTCTTTTTCTGACAACATTCGTATTTTATTCTATTGTATATAGTATCTTAGTCTTATTATCTTATCCTATTCCAGTGTTTATCTTAACTTTTGCTACTGTAACTTTGCACTGTCCACTTCCTGCTGTGACACAACAAATTTCCCACGTGTGGCACCAATAAAGGTTATCTTATCTTATCTTATCTTATCTTATCTTATCTTATCTTAGTGTGTTAAGATACGATACAGCACCATACAAATGCAAGTTATTATTATTATTATTAGCAACCGCTACTGCAAGGACAATAAATGGAGGTAAATTACAGGTTGGATGCAAACAGGTGCTTTATGGGAAAGAACATTGTAAGATGTAAAAAGAGAGATTATTTTGTCTCAATCAAGACCTTTTTTTTTAGCATTAACTGGTCAAGCACAGCTTGCCTTGCTTGTCTAGAACACATTCGTATTTAAAAACATTAGCTAAAGGATTGATGTTGCCAGGTTTACAGAAAGTGTTTTGGTTCAAAGAGTTATAGGAAAACATCAGTCAGACTCTTGATCAAATCTGTAACTTTTTTTATTTCTGTAATAAAATATGAGTCATTCGAGAGTCTGCTGTGCTTTACAACTACTGTAGACTCTTCCTCACAACCAACCGTATCACCCTATGTATGAACAGTAAATCAAGTGAGAGTGGACAGTGTAGATATCTTGCTGTAACATCCATCCTGTGCCTGCGGGGAGTCTTCCTGGTCCTAAGGCTTCTCCCCACAGCCCAGAGACTCTGCAGCAGTTAGCATGTTAGCTTACTGCTGATTCTAAATTGGCCTTAGGTGTGATTATGAGCACGAATGGGTGTCTGCCCCATCGTGTTAGCTTTGCAACAGACTAGAGACCTGCTCAGGGTATCCCCCATCTCTTGCCTTGCTCCACTGTTGCCCTGAATGAGACGAGTGGAAGAAGATGGATGGATGATAATATTTTGTGTGTCTACTGCTTAATGAACTGCAGGAAGTTCAGACTTGTGTTGAAATCACACGTGACAACCTAGTGGGACTGTTTTCATATAAGACGACTTATTCAGATTAACAGAAACATCAGTGCATCAGAGCACGATCGTAAAAAAGAGTAAAAATGAAAAGTGTGTGAAAATCTCTTCCTATAATAACATATTTCCTCCTATAAAAATCCCCATGCATGCCACATGACGTCTCTTCTTACGACTAGACCTTGCATTACACCGATGCATACACCATTTCTCACAGCTCTTCTTTTATGTTTTAAGTTAAATTTATAAGCGTCAAATAAAGCAGACTGTATTTGATGGACTGTTAGACAATATTTATTTTAGCATCCAAATTTCCTCTTTTCTTTCAGAATTCTCACTATAAGAAAGTAGGGACTGTGTTTTCTTTTCTTCCTCTTTGACTGGAGCAGTGTTTCACTCACGGGCCTCCATTTCACCGTAGAGTGCAGACTGCAGCCCAAACTCATGTTACAGAACTGCATTCAGAGCTCCTCTCTTCACCGGGCTGCACAGGGAGAGAGGCGAACAATGGGGATTGTGGGTGGAAGTGAGATGAGACACCAGAGCTGCACTCTGCGTACTTTGACATTTCTTTATACTAGAACAGTCAGGGTGAAGTCATGTGACTGTTTGAATTCTGAAACTGAAGCACTTTCACCATCACACAGTGTCAGAGGAGTCATTTTTTTAGACATAAGAGAACGTGATGTTCGGAAAGCCCACTGAGGGCATTCACTAACAGGCCACATCATTCAGCGTGCCTTGACCTTCTTGGATCTGCAGTAACACAAGTAGAAATAAGAGCCAAGAAGAACACTTGGCGAATTACTGAGTGAACGTGAAATCAAAGATGCTTTAAAAGCAAAGAGAAATGCCTGCCACTGAATTATTTATTTGCTTACTGCACCCAGTTTTCAGGTATTTGTGACACTGTTCTTGTCGTCCCACATTCTTGTGGTAGTTATGGTCATTTTAATGGAGAGAGACAGAGTATCCAAAACAAAAGACACAAAACTACAATACACTGGTGTGCATGTCACGGAGCGAAACATGGCTGGGTACTTGGAGGAGAAACCTTTATTAGCAAGAACACAACAATGAGCTGGTTCTTGTATTTGGTCAGCAGGTTTGCACACATCTCAGGAGGGATTTTGTCCACTGGTGGTGTCATGGCTGCTGCTTAGCAACCTGAAGCTTCAAGTCCCTGTTTTCTACATAAAAAAACTGATTCTTAATGTTTCTCATACTGTATTTTTCATCTTTACCTATTCCTTTGTCATCCCGGTGGTATGTTTTGCATCACTGAAATATTGGAAGACCCATCCATGAACCATTTTGTGTATTCTGGGTGAACTAAGAGGCTCTCGCCTTGGATTTTACAGTAGCTTCTGTACTCTTAGCAGTAAAACAGCCCCAAAGCGTAGTGTCTGCATCGCTGCTTGATGTGCTGGACTGTGGGGATGGTGTTTTTCGGTTCATAGTCAGCGTTTCTCTTCCTGCAGACATGGTGGGTCAAGTTGTTGCCAAAGATTTGCATTTTGAACTCCAGCGGGCTTCTCATGAGCATGTTCCTGACCACACTAACAAAAATAGATCAGCCAGCCATGAGGCCCAAATGTGCTTTCATGCAGCCAACATCATGCATCTCAACTGGCATTCGTCAGAGAACACCAGACCAAGTCTGGCATAATGTGGCATCTCCATGACCTGTCTATAAAATGAAACTCTAATGTGTTGGTGCCCAGTGAGCAACACTTGAGTTGAAAGCTATGTCTAATAGGTCATCAGATCGATGTTAAGAGGTTGACTTTTCCTTAATTGCAGGTGTGAGGTGTTCACAATGTTACACACCTGGTCAGTAAGGACCAGATATATTTTTTAGTTTGTTCCAGTCGTTTCGGTACTGGAAATGACTGGAAAAAAACACGTATGCTATCGCATACAATACAGAGATTAAGGTTAGGGTTGCGGTGCGATTGTCACGGCTCAACGGCACGAGGGAACAGGGATGGACACAGGCGCAGAAACCAACCCGGAAGCGAGGTGACAGAAAACAAATGATTTATTTCCGCCCACAGGAAAACAAATGTGAAACACAAAGCGACGCCACCACACTAGTGGCGCGTAGGATTAGTCTGTGAAAATGAGGGCGACCTAGACACCTCTAGGAGACGGCTGGACAGCGGGGACAGCGGGGAGGTAGAAACAGGACTAGGTAGGGGCCGGGGCATTGGTTTCAGATGGAGGGGACAGGTGGAGCGGAAAACCCGGAAGCGGTCGAGGCGTGGGGAGGCAGGCAGGTGAGCAGTGGGTCGGCAGGCCACGTTGTGTGAGCAGCTGGCGGCCCAGGTCCAGGAGGACGGGAGCGAGGGGAACAAGATCTCCACTCCGGGTGCTATCGCTGAGGACAAGAAAAGACAGGTCAGTCATCACACGGCGTTAAGACAAGGTTTTAGGATGCTCCACTGAACTAACATGGGAATAGGAGATACTCAGGCGATGAGTGGTTGAGAGCGCAGGTCTGATATACCGCTGGCACGATTGCTCACAGGTGGTCAGCCAGGGAGGGGCAACCGGACTCCGCCTAAAGGAGGAGGAGCCGCTGTCTGAGACCTGCAGGTGCCCAACCAGACCATGACAGCGATTGTCTTTTCAAAATACAGGCACGCCATTAGAGTTTTATATAGTGTGCATTTCATCATCTGGAACACCTCCTGTTAGGCTCCTGGGACTCCTGGGATTTATAAAGCTGCATCAGGAACACCCCGCGACCCCCTCTCTCAGGACCCTCGTGCGGCCCGGCTGTCGTCTTTGAGGTTCACGTATCAAAAGGAATATCTGCATGAGAGCACGAACAGGTGGGCAGCAGCCATCAGTCGACTGTCAGGGTTAAATCCTTCCAGTTGGGTTTAGAGGAGGCGGCCGGTCTGCCTGTCTGCTCGCAGCTGTTGCAACACTACCGCCACATGCAGCAATGTAACAGGCCTGCCCTCATCTTCCCACACCTCTCACCAGCCTGTACCACCCTCTCAGTCATTTTCTCACGCTTCTCCTCCCTCTGATTAGGCCTCTTGGCTGTAGTCCTGTGACTTGTGGATAATATGTGGTTATCTTTCATCCTGCTGCCGCGCTGACAAGTATCCCTATCACATAGCACGGCGCCGGATGTTTGAGCACACGGGAGGGGAAGGCTTCCGTGTGTCAGTGCATGTGGAAAGGCAGGAATGTCCCTCACCACCCTCACGGCTCCAGAGAAGAGACCGCAGGCAGGATGTTGTGTCAAGAGCTTATAGCTGTAGGCTGATCATAACTGACTTCCACTTCTGTAATTGCACTCTAATTACACTGCGTGTGTGTTAACATGTGTAATTACATTCTGTCCCTCATATGTTAGCATGTCAGGCTCCACAGCTGACTAGTGTGAGAGCTGGAAGAAAGTTTCTGCCTGTATAGATACAGATCGGTGTCTGAGGGAACTGTGATCCTCCACTGCCAGCATTTTTTATCCAGCTCTGTTGTGCTGCTTACCCCCGAGGCTCAGCTACCCATGTTACAACACAGCCATCCATCATCCTGTCAAAGCAGAGAGATGCAGGAAGCCCTTTTTACCTAGACCAACTCTCGAACCGGTTCTTACTCAGTCTGAACTCTACTGACTGATTGATCGAATGATTCATTTTAAGTCACTTTTACTCCTTTGTTTCAAAGAGCAAACAAAGCCAAAGTCACACAACATTCCAAACATTTCATGCACACAGTTTTAAACCTTTGTTTATTAAATTTTCATTCATCAGTCATGCATGTTATCAATAACCCTGACTTTCTCAGCAACATCCCACTTATGAGTTGTCATTCTCTTTTTTCTCTGCTTCTTTTTTTTTTTTCATTTCAGCATTTATTCTTACCTGGGCTCTGAGCCTGCGTGTCTCAGGTGACCACCTCTCTTACTGTAGTCAGTCCCTTTCTGCTCTACAGATAAGCTTGAGCAAATCAAATCAAATCACTTTTATTGTCACATCACATGTGCAGGTACACTGGTACAGCACATGTGAGTGAAATTCTTGTGTGCGAGCTTCACAAGCAACAGAGTTGTGCAAAATACAATAATGTAAACAAGCAAAATACAAGAATGGCTACATCTGAAACTAATAAATATATGTACAATATATAATAGTGTATGCATTTCTGGATGTGTATACTAAATATTTTTCTACGTGTGTGTGTGTGTGAGTGTGTGTGTGTGTGTGTGTGTGTGTGTGTGTGTGTGTGTGTGTACACATATTTTACAAATTAAATAGAGTAAACAATGAATAGAATATATAAAATAAATAAAATAAAATATACAGAGTGAGACATGTGCAAAACAGTGGCATTACTGTACAGTGTGGAGTGCATAATGTTGAAGTTCCAGTAGTGAAGCTGAGGTGTCTATGACGTGTTCAGCAGTCTGATGGCCTGATGGAAGAAGCTGTCTCTCAGTCTGCTGGTACGGGACCGGATGCTGCAGAACCTCCTTCCTGATGGAAGCAGTCTGAACAGTTTATGCTGGGGTGACTGGAGTCCTTGATGATCCTCCCCGCTTTCCTCAGGCACCGCTTCCTGTAGATGTCTTGGAGGGAGGGAAGCTCACCTCCAATTATCCGTTCAGAGCACCGCACTACTCGCTGGAGAGCTTTGCGAGCTTTGTGTAGCGATGTGTAGCTCTTTTGTCATCCCTTTTGTTGTAGCAGGCTTCATCATATAACAGCATCTAAAAATCATTTATTGAATGGCAAAATCGTGGAATGAGCCTTTGACAGTCCTGCTTACACTTGCACATCAGTCCTTAATTTCCTTCTTCACACTCTTGAGATACTGAGCATGAAGATCAATTATCACTCATCTTTGTCAACAAGTAGAAATGTTAGGAGCTGCCAAAGCTACAGTGTTCATTTTATCCTCTCCCCCCCTGAGCCTGGTTCTGTTTGGTTTCTCCCTCCTTCCCACTGTCATCAGTGCTTGCTCATAGGAGGCCATCTGATTGTTGGGGTTTGTCTAGATTATTGCAGGTCTTGTAGGTCTTGTAGGGTCTTTATCTTACACCATAACACGCTTGTTGTCATTTTGTATATAAAATGAAATTGAAGTGAATTGAACTACAGCTCAGATGCATCATGTGTGTCTTGAAGTCTGCACTTCAACAACACTTTTCCTGATGAGGTGACTTAATTAGAGGTCAAAAGGTTATTTTAGTTATTCACATGGGCATGTCCAAAGCAATGTGGTTTGAAATTTGTAGACACGGACCAACCAAGCTGCCTACAAGTTTTAATAGCACAGCCCTACTTCCTCTCCAATAAATGCCTCTATATTAAATTCTTTTCCACTTTCCTCTGTGTCTCTCAAAGTAGAGTAGTTCAGGTTCCAGCAGGAGGGATAAAGTTTCTGAAACAGTGCCATAAGGCTTTGCTTTTGTTGAACAGATCTGCAGGTATGACTGAAACAGGTCAGAACATACAGTGTGCATATAAATATGTACAGCTGTATTTTAGGTTCAGTATCATTACAGTTTGAACCGACAGAAGGAATAAGCGGTGTACGGTGTTGTCTGCACTTTGCTGAATGATATCATTCACAGTGGGCTCCTGTGGGAAAGGCTTGTCCTAGATTTAGTCCGGCATATTGTTTCACTTGATGTTGTTCTTTCAATTCACTGAGGACTTCTGCTGTAGCATCACACATAGTCACAGGCCTCAAATATAAGGTCAGCCTTAAAATGTGATGTGTGTGTGTGTGTGTGTGTCAGAATATATTTGCATTTTACAAAAGGTGGGTGAACTATTTAAACATTGAATGATTGTTTAAATGAGTGACAGATTTAGGATCCAGATTTATTTGCATCTTGCTCTGCATTTACTGGCCTAATCTGTGGCAACCACATTACTCTGAGGTCAAACCTTCAGATGTGCACATACTACTGATCGGGGCCTCTCCATGGAGATGAGACTGGATGTGAATGACCGACCCTGCTTTATAACCTGCTGCTGTAGAAGGAAATAGCCTCCAATTAGTGTCCGTGGGGCTACATCAGGAATGTTTGTGACATGGGGCTATAAAATGTTCAAGATCCTATTTATCCAGTATAAATGTCCCAGTTTACCACCACCAAAAAACATTACCTCACACACTTTTTCATGTTCTGGTTGAGTCATAGATGGCATACTTATCTATTTGTTTATCTTCTTAAATTATCTTGGGGGCTTTTTTCACCTTTATTAAAGAGCCCATAGTGAAGATTAGACAGGAAAGCAGGGAGAGAGAATGGGAGAAGACACACCACCAAGCCTTGGGACCACTGTGTTTAGCCTTATGGCACATGGTCACCTTGACTACCCAGTGAGCAAAGCACACGTCCTGTTTGCCTATTTTAATATTTTCCTTTTATGTTATTGTACTAAGATATGATTTTCCTAAACCTAAAAGATCCCCTCTTCCCTGTTAATGCTGAGATTGGGGGCGACCGTGGTTCAGGGGGTTGGGAAGCTCATCTGTGACCAGAAGGTCGCCGGTTCTATTCCCCAGTTCTTTCTGTCCTGGTTTGTGTCCTTGGGCAAGACACTTCACCTACCGCCTACTGGTGATGGCCGATGGCGCGATATGGCAGCCTCGCTTCTGTCAGTCTGCCCCAGGGCAGCTGCGGCTACAACTGCAGCTGCCTCCATCCGTGTGTGAATGTGAGAGTGAATGAATAGTGGAATTGTAAAGCACTTTGGGTGCTTAGAAACGTGCTATATAAATGCAATCCATTATTATTATATGAAACTGAAGGTTGAAAACTGTGTTCTCAAAGAATCTGATGTACTCTTCCTCCTAGTCAGTTATTCACCAGGCCCTCCCACTCCTCTCTTTATTCTGGTTTGAACCAGTTCACAGCATCTCTGGAGGAAATCATTACTTTTCTGGCAGGCCCCTAAACTATATTACATTTCTTAGTGCAAAAATACTTGTGCTAAGAAGTACTTAGTTGACATGTATCAGAGGAAAGTTCTTTTAATGAGGGCAAGTTTCTAACTATAATGAATTGGCACAAAAAGTTTTCTTAAGGTTTTGCTATCATAATTAGCCATTAGCCTTTTAAAGAAGACAGGAGTAATAGCTGCTGTAGCTTGTATATGTCTGCCTACAATCATGCAGTCAAGTTTTTACACGACTCTCTGCATTCCTGTGAAAAGCTGAGGACTGTCCGTTATCTAATGGCTTGTAGAACCACCAATAGCAGCAATATGATGACCTACTCATGTTTGTGTATGAATATCAGTCCCTCGTATCATTGTGGAGAAAGGTTAGCTCTCTCTTCTTTATAGTGTCGCTTCAGGTCTTGAGGTTTGCAGGCATTCACTTACACACAGCTCTTTGAAGAACCCACCACAGTATTTCAACTAGGCCCAACTCTGGACTTTGACTTGGCCACTGCAACACCTTCCATCATTATCCTGTTATATGACCCAGTTTGGCCAAGCTTTACCTGTCACATCTGATTCTAAAATATTTCAGTGTATGGTCGACTCGCTGACTGCACGATCCCCAGCTCCAGTAGTTTCAAAACAAGCCCAAATCATCAACTCTCCACTTCTGTGCTTTACAGTTAGAATAAGGTGTTTTTGTGCTGACATGCTTTGCATTGCAGTCAAACATCTTCACTTTGTTCTAGTCTGTCCAGAGGACTTTTACATTCAAGATTCAAGGTCTTTATTGTCAATACAACAATATATACAGTACACAGCGTACCGAAATGCCTTTTCATCCCAAGCCCCCCATGGTGCATTTATAAGAAAATATATCTGTAAGAGATATGAGACTAGAAATTACAAATAAATAATAACTCACTAAATTTGGATAGAGTTAAGAGATAAAAAGGTACTAATTACTAACCATATCTATGTACAGTAAACAAAGACAGGACAGAGACAATACGAAGTGGTCATGTGCAATTACAGTAAAGTGAGATGTGCAATAGATATTGAATACCAGGTTCAAGTTATTGTCAGGACATTGTAAACAAGATAAGACGAAGACATGCAAAATGTGCAAATGTAGTATAGTTTAGATGTGTGTTCAGTCACTATCCGGTCGTTCAGTCTGACGTCACTAGCCGTGTCTGGACCTAAACTCCGCTGCAGGTCCATATATCAAACGATCACTGTGGCATTACTGAGAGTTGAAAAACTGTCTAAAGTCTTTCATCTTTAATAAAATGATCAGCGTTCTGCTCTACCAGGTGTAACAATTGAGTTTAACATCCAGGCATCCATGAAAACGGAATTTATGACATTTAACGGAGTTAGAAGTTAGCAGGAAGTTAGCTCGCTAGCTTCTATCTAAATACAATATAGCATGTCCTGACTGCGGGTTTTGGAAACAAATTAAAACGTACAGCTCTGTTATCACTTCCAACATAAATGAAGACAGAAAACTAAACAGCAGTGACGTTTGTAGGGTTACTGAAGTTGGGCTAGCTGGTATATAATGATGTGCTACGTGACCGCTAGCGACACAGCTATGTTAGCATAATATAAACAAGCTAACTTTTTTTCCACTCGATAAAAGTTAACGTGAGTGTTCTCGGTGGTCAGGAACAAATGTAATCGCATGGCAGGATGCTGTAAAAGGACCAAACTTCAGCCAGGAGAACAACTGAGATAATCCATCCACAATACGAGGTTAGTCATTCATATACTGCTGCATGGGCTGGGCTGTAGTTACATCCTAAGGTTTTAAAAACTGAGCTTAAATAAATGATTAGCGGTAATAAAAGCCGAGGGAGGTCAACAGGGATCACTGACTGTTTTAGGAGCTTTTTGAGATCAAATAGAAGAAAATACAAAACATTAAACATGTTAACAACACAAAAGCCATATTAAACGCAGACTACTTTAGACCCGGAAGTAGGATTCGTCACGTCATCACTTAACAACCGGATGTGACTGCGTGTGCAAATAAGCATATTGTTCCCAGGTGGATTGTGTAAGTTTTTGTTGTTACTGACTCTTTTGGTGAGTACTGTAAGGTGTTTGTAAAGGTGTATGTGTATATCAGTCCTTTGGTGGTTGAGGGCTCTGCCTGCTTGGGGGAAGAGGTTCTTGCTTTTTCTGGTCGTTACGGTTTTGATGCTGCGAAACCATCTGCCAGATGGAAGGACAGAACAGTGCATATGAGGGTTGGAAAGTGTCCTTCACTATGCTGTTTGTACATCAGATAATGTGTTTGTCGTAGAGTTGGGAGATGGGTGGGAGAGGGCCTCCAGTGTTCCTCTCTGCTGTCCTCACTATCTGCTGCAGAGACTGAGGGTGCAGTTTCCTTACAGATAGTGATGTAGCAGCAGAGGACGCTCTCAGTGGTTCCCTGGTAAAATGATGTGAGGATGGGAGGCGGGAGACTGGCCTTCTTCAGTTTCTTAAGAAACTTAGGGCTTTCTTCATGATGGTGGTGGTGTTCAGGTTCCAGGAGAGGTCATCAGATGACCACACTGATGACCATGTCAGCAGCAGACCCGTTGATGTGCAGTGGGCTGTGGGTCGTCTGGCTCTTCCTGAAGTTACCAACCATCTCTTTAGTCTTCTGAACATTTAGAGACAGGCTGTTATTCTGACACCAGTCCACCAGGTGTTGGACCTCCTCTTTGTATTCAGACTCATCGTTGTTGGTGATGAGACCCACCACTGATGTGTCATCTGCAAACTTGATGATGTGATTTGAGCTGTACTGTGCAGTACAGTCATGTGTTAACAGGGCGAACAGCAGTGGACTAAGCCCTGCAGCGATCCTGTACTCAGATCCCGTACTCCCTCTTTATAGGAAAGAGGCTTTCTCTCATTAACCGTTTTGTAATTTCAGTTTTGTGCAATCAGACAAAAATTCCAAGAATGAAAATCAGCAACTTGCCCTGCTATTTGTCCCATCCACCAGACTCATTTGCAAATACGAAAGGATGGGGACAGGATGCATTACTAATTATGTAGCAAGGACAGGGTAAAAGAAGATGAGGGGTTGCTTGAGGTAATGACCTTACAGAGAACTATTAGTTGAATGTGCAGCTCTACTGAGTTGTGCAGAGTTGTATTTGAGTTTAAGCTTTTTAATTGTAGTTTGGTCTGTGGCGAATCACCCAAGTTTCCCGTCTCTGTGCATATCCTACTGACTGCGCTACTTTTTCTCCCTGTATTATTCTTTAAACCTGGGAAGTCTCTCTTTGTTTTTGAGTCTTAACTTCTCGATTAGAGTAAATCTCCACCATCCCTGCCTGTCTCCTCAGCAGAGCACACACTAATGTCTAGTAATGGGGCAGGGATAGCTCAGTAGGTAAAGTGGTCGCCCCATGATCGGAAGGTCGGCGGTTCGAATCCACTTAACGGCTACCCTGAGGTACCCCTGAGCAAGGTACCGTCCCTACACACTGCTCCCTGGGCGCCTGCTTAGTGGGCTGCCCACTGCTTCACAGAGTGAATGGGTCAAATGCAGAGAAAAACAAGTAATTTCCCCATGGGGATCAATAAAGTATCCATTATTATTATTATTATTATAATGAGTTATTGATGTTAAGTCTAACTTTCTCCTCTTCGGGATTTTGCAGGTCTCCAGATGGCCATAATAAAGTGAAACTTTTGAAGATGAGCTCCACACTGTGACATGTTTGAAGTTCATCATCAGGTAAAATACAAAGCTGTTTTGTGAATGGTGTGCTGAATTACTTATGCTGTGTGCTCTCCAGGCTCGACACAATGCTTTCGGATCTAAGGCGTTCCTGAGCCGCTGCATACCTGATGCATGAGTAAATGATTGTTTTACATCACAAATACATGCTCAGAGAATAAGAAGAGTCTAAAAGTTCAAAGACGGGAATGTTACATCAAACGCCATCTGAAAGCTGCGTGTACACTTGAGTGACGACTAAAGTAAAACTGCAGAAGTGTTTTCAATTGTTTGTTCTACTTCTTTTCTCTCTGAATGTGCTCACAAGAGATAGAATGAGCACAGAGACGTGGGCAGACAAAATAATACTTTGTCTGCAGCCCAAGCAGCAAAGCAGGTGTTAAAACAGAGCGAATGTTTGAGCCAGTTCAGTCTTAAAGTCATCTGCACCATGCCACTGTAACTAAAGAGCAGGGGTGTCAAACTCCAGTCCTCGAGGGCCGGTGTCCTGAAACTTTTCCTAGGACTACATAAACAAACTGTGCAGTCAGTCCAGCTACAGTTTTGAGCTTTTATGTTGATAAATATTAGATTTGATGATGCCGTGACTTTTAATCCAATTAATTAGGTAATTGTAACATTTCTCTTTTCGAAACACAAGAAATCATATTTTAGTCATCTATTGTACAGTCGTCTAAACACTGACAGACACTTTCAGGCATTTCCTCACATTCCCATTCTCAGGACTTTTCAGACATTTGGGTGAACTTGGAAGCCAAGTCAACATCAACTTGTTGTTGTGCTCCTCAAACCATTCCTTGACTATTATTGATTTGTGGAACGGTGTTTTATGCTGCCGATCACAGCCATCAGGGAATACGGCATCCTTGGAAGGGTGTACATGGTCTGTGTCGTGCTGCTAGTGTTTGTGTTTTTCTGGTTTTGCTTCTCCTTATTGTTCTCCATGTGGTATATTCTTAGTTTATAGTCTTTAGGTTTCTGTTACTTTGCCTTCCCCGTGTTCCACGTTTCCTGTCTACTAGAGCTGGGCGATATAAGATTTTTTCATATCACGATATGTTTTTTTCATTTCAGGCGATAACGATATCTATCACGATATAAGCCAAATAACTATATTTGTAAGATTTAAATGTGCCGTTGCTCACAAGTAAAATGTGAAATAATCAGCAGCTTGTTTTTATTTAAATATTTATTTCCCATAATAAGTTCAACAGGGTAGATGTACTTAAGGAACATGAGACTTTTTCAGATAAATAAAGGCAAATATTGCAAACTACACAAAAGGCAGCCGCTAAAGCGTTTAAGTTTCAAAATAGAACAAACGAAACAGACTAAATTGTCAATTCCACTTAGAAACAAAATATTAATTCTAAAAATAAATCTTAGTTTGTTTTACAGAAGAACAGACAAAACTGACTAACTTTTGTCAATATCAAATAAACTGAGAACTAAAAGGAAATTCTCAATCTCTCCTTGTTGTATAGCTGAGCTTTTCAAACAGTTGTAACAGTTACTTTAGTCTGACAAAAGCCGAATGACGAATTAGCGCTTCCAGCCAGAGACTGAGCTGCACCGCTTTATTGTATTTCCAGACTTGCTTTCGGCACATTTACAGTGCACGCTACTCTGTTTTTTGTCAGACTTGAAATAGCCGAAATACCTTCACACTACGGAACTTCTGTGGCTCTTCCGTTCGACAATCTCTCCGGCATTGGAACCATCATCTGTTTTCTCTTCGGTAACCTTCGGTCACGCTCTCGGTTGATGTTTCTCTAGTCGGCACACTCATTTCCTCTGTTACCCGGGCGGCACGGCGGCTGGCTGCTTCCCAAACAAATACACATGTGCGGCTTGGCACTTGTGCTGTACGTAACAAGTCACCTGACGTGACGCTGCGGCTGTGATTGGTTCGGCTCTGCGCTACTTAATTTGGATTGGCTGTTCTTCTTTTTTTTTTTTAAGAGGACAAGAGCGGTGAGGTCTATCGCAATAGTTTAACTTTTCTATCGAGAAAAAGTTATTTCGCAATACATATCGTTATCGTTCTATCACCCAGCTCTACTGTCTAGTCACCCGTGTCTCTATGTTCCCCCTGTCTCCCCAGTCAGTCATGTCTCCGTGTCCCAGTGTCAAGTCTGCGTCTTTGTGAATGTCTCTTGGTTCCTGTTTTACTTTGACAGTCTCGTCCAGTGCTCAGTGTTTTCAGTTTTGCTTCCTCCTTTTGTCAGATTAGTCCTGTTTCCTGTTCCCTCGTTACTCCCTTGTGTATTTAAGCCCTTTGTTTTCCTCTGCCCGTTGTTGCATCGTTACCCGACGTTGCTGTCCGTTTCTCCATGTGCCTCGTTTCCCTAGTTGTTTCCCGTCAGCTCCTAGTTTCAATTTTATTTTATTTTCCTCTGTTTGTATTATTCGAGTTTTTGATACAGCATTAAAACTGCCTCCCTGAGTTCACTCCTTTGTTTCTCGTGAGTCCTGCATTTTGGGTCCTTCATCCCGCCTGCCACACATGGCAGTCTGTAACAATAGTAGTGATTAGTTGTATATGTCAAAGTAACGTCCACATGATGTTGGACCCAAGGTTTCCCAGCTGAACACTGCCCAAAGCATCACGCTCCCTCCGTCAGCTCGCCTTCTTCCCACAGTGTAAGTGAAGCACACGCACCAAGCCATCAGACCGGCCCACCGTTCAATGCTCCCCGGTCCAGTTCTGATCGCATGCGTTCAGTGGTGGACAGGGGTGAGCATGGGAACCCTGTTTGGTGTGTGGCTGTTCAGCCCCATACACAAACTGAAGAACTGAGTATTCTGACACTTTTCTATCAGAACCAGCATGAACCTTTTCAGCAGTTTGAGCTACAGTAGCTCATCTGATGGGTCAGACTACATGAACCAGCCTTCACTCCCAATGCACATCAATGATCTTTTCAACAGATACTGACCACTGCAGAGTGGGAACACCCCACAAAAGCTGCAGTTCTGGAGATACTCTGACCCTCACTCATAACCTTACGATTGCCCATTTCCCTGCTTCTAATATATCAACTTTAATGGGAAAATTTTCACTTGCAAAAAACTTAATAGTATATCCCACCCAACTGACTGACAATCATCAAATCTTAATGCCTGTGATGAAGAACTTCAAGCTGGTTGGAGCATTTTGAAACAATTTATGTCAATTTTTAAAAAAATCAATCAAAGTCAGACATTGTTTTGAGGCAACTATTACAGTCTGTCCATTATATGAAGCAGTCAAAGGAGCTTGCAAAGAAAAGCGTCCGGACTTCTTTAAGTTGCTTGAAGACGTTTCACCTCTCATCCGAGAAGCTTCTTCAGTTCTAAGGTCAAATGGTGGAGAGTCCCAGATATAAACCTAGTGGGAGTTTCCCCCCACAGAGGGACAAAAGGACCCCCTGATGATCCTCTAATCGCCTGAGCCAAGGTGGGAAACTGGGCGTGGGTCCCAATCAGCCAGAGTTTCGGGTGTGTTCATTGTGAAACCTGGCCCCACCTTATCATGCGAATTCCTGAGGTCAGATGGCCCAGGATGTGAGTGGGCGTTAAGGCGTCTGGGAAGGGATCTCAAAACTGGATTATAGATGGCAGAGAGTTGGTGTCGTAAACCCCGCCTCTGTTCAAAGATGGTCGCTCACAGTGGACATAGATGCTTCTTTCACTCCTCTTTCAAACCATCTGTCCTCTCTGTCCAAAATGTGAACATTGGCATCCTCGAAAGAGTGTCCTTTATCCAATCCTATCGAGGATGCCAATGTTCACATTTTGGACAGAGAGGACAGATGGTTTGAAAGAGGAGTGAAAGAAGCATCTATGTCCACTGTGAGCGACCATCTTTGAACAGAGGCGGGGGTTTACGACACCAACTGTCTGCCATCTATAATCCAGTTTTGAGATCCCTCCCCAGACGCCTTAACGCCCACTCACATCCTGGGCCATCTGACCTCAGGAATTCGCATGATAAGGTGGGGCCAGGTTTCACAATGAACACACCCGAAACTCTGGCTGATTGGGACCCACGCCCAGTTTCCCACCTTGGCTCAGGCGATTAGAGGATCATCAGGGGGTCCTTTTGTCCCTCTGTGGGGGGAAACTCCCACTAGGTTTATATCTGGGACTCTCCACCATTTGACCTTAGAACTGAAGAAGCTTCTCGGATGAGAGGTGAAACGTCTTCAAGCAACTTAAAGAAGTCCAGACGCTTTTCTTTGCAAGCTCCTTCGACTACGATGACCTGGATGACTGAGAACCTTCACAGACATTATATGAAGCACTTAATCCTTAAACTGATGACTTGAATGGAAAAAAGTTTACAAACCCTCAAACAGCGACAGAGAAGGAATCGGTTTTCCTGGACAGACAGGCAGGCACATAGCAGATGTCATTGTGCGTCATTGTCAGTAGAATACACCCCACTGTGAACGAGACTTGCTCCGTTCCCAACCCCTTTGCCTGATGCTCAAATTTAACTGTAAACATGAACAGATTAACGCTTCAGACACAAAAGACTGAAGCAACGGTGCTCAGATTTCAGACATGATTGATTACACTCACAGAGGGGGATATCCAGGCTGCAAGGGCCAGGCCCCTTCTGTAATGTGACCTCAAGATCAAAGGAGGCCACCAGACTCAGGACACTGTCCAGAATCATTGTGTATTTGCAGTGGGAGCGAGCACTTGTCCCGTTTCCATACATGCTGACAGGAACGTCTGGAATGCTGCCGCGGAGAGACTGGAGGAGGTGGTGTCGAATGGAAACCTAATTATGGCAACAAAAAAACCAAACAGAAAAACTTAAACTTACTTTGTAATAAAAATATGACACCTAAAAAAATGTTTTCAGTTTTTGTCATGGTTGTTGTGGTAGAAGAGGACCCAAGTGACAGACTTAAGAAGCAGAATGTAAAATCTGTATCAGGCAAAGGTTAGACATAAGTGAGTGAGAGCAAACAGAGCAGCAGGCAAAAGGCAGAATCCCAAAAATGTTCCGAAAAGCCTATAGAAACAGAAGGAACTCTGGGAATTGCTGGAACGCTTGGCTAATAGGAGTTCAAAAACAATCTGACAAGGAGAACGGGGACAGCTGGCTCCATATACAGTGAGAGGACTGACTGTCTGATTGCGAACAGGTGTTGTAAATCAAACACAAGTGATGCTATAGCGCAAGTAGACAATTACTAATAAGAGAAAACTAAGCAAAAGCTAACACGAATAACAAAGTAACAAGGATTTCAAAGTAAAACAGTAAATAACTTGAGAAATAAACACAATGGAAGTCCCAGAATCCTCTTAGGTCCAAGGACCAGAGCTCCCCCACCCACTCCTGACCCGCGCCTTAACCGGTTGTTTTGGAGAATTGCAACATACTGTTTGGGAAATTGTTGGTTTTAATGTTAAGCCATCCACCCATTCTCTTCCACTTATCCTCATCAGGGTCACATGAAGGCGGAGAGGCAGGGTGCACCTTCGACAGGTCGCCAGTCTGTTGCAGGGCCAACACAGAGACAGACAATCATTAGCACTCACATTCACACCTAGGGGACATTTAGATTCACCAGTTAATGTGTACTTGTTAAACTGTTTTTTTTTTCTTTGTTTTCTGATTGCTAAAGTCTTTTTGTAGAATCCATAGGGTTAGTAGAGGTTTTTAAAAGTATTGAAGTATTATGAACAAAGGCATCTTTAGCTCAGAATATACTGATGGCAGAGATTTAGAGTTGGGGTACACCTGAGCTAAGAAAAGTTTCTGTGGAGATGGTTGCAAAAAGCCCAAAGTTGTGTTAGCTGGATAATGGAGTTTCTGGACATTTGTCCTTTTGTGCAATACATGTAAAAGAAATGTCTGTATCTCCGTTATAGAGCATTCTGCTTTTCTCCTCCTCGCCTACACGTATTGAAATCAGGTGACTGACCCGCAGATGACTGAGGACCCTTTCTGAGACAACAATATAATTGTAACTGATGTAATTACTGACTCTAGTACAGCAACATGTTCCATGGCTGTGTGATGGCAAGCTCCACACCTCACCACCAGTTGATTCGCTTTAGTTTACTTTGCAGTCACTACTTTAAATATATTCTACTTATTGTTCAATATTGTTTCTTTATTAAATATATTTATTTTTCCATCACACACACCAATGTTTATATGGCGTGCACACATATTAACACTGCAAGGTCAAAGTTGTGTTTTATGTTATATTAATGCATCTTTGTTTGACTTAGCTGGGTTTGGCTTCTCCTCCTGTCTGGCAAAAGGTGTGGCAAAGTGCTGGGAGAGCTGAAGTACCACTGACAGCCTAATTGGGTGAAACCACATGCTTCATTGCCTGGGGGGTGTTTTAAGTTTGTTTAATTGTTTTGTACTAGTTGGTTATACGGCAGCCATTTTATTTTCCCCGTGTGTGTCATGTGGTTTAGCTAAGCCAGTATTAAAGTTCCCCCGTGTGTCATTTCAGGAGGTCAGTCTGTCTTATGTTTGTTTGAAGTTTTATTAATTGTTAGCTTGACTTTCGTCTATTGAGTTGACCTCTTTTATTGGTCTGCCTGTTTAAGTTTTTTGGTTTTGTTAAATATATTTTCATATTTTTGGGTCAATAAAACCCCTGTTTTTGAATTAAACACCTGTGTCCTTTATGCCTACTGCTTGGTCCCTGACACTGTGTTAATGAAAAATGTAATGTGATTGCACCAGGACACTGAACAATCTGGTGGATTGCAGGATGTCCTCTGAGGGATGAGCCTCGGGTATGCTGGCTGATTGACCAGGAGTATTCATGTCCCACAAACACTCACACATCAGATTCTCTTACACTAACACTTTGGCAGGTTAGCTGGTTATCAACTCACTAGATTAAACTAGCATTTCCCAATCTAGCTACAAGCGCGTTTACGTGAAAGGAGTGACAGTGGCAGCATGTGACTAATCACAAACATGGATAAATGTACAGCAGAGCAGCTGATTATACAAAGGAAGACACGCCTATATGACGAGAATAAACATGTATACTACAAACTGAAACCACCAAAGCTGTGAAAAGTGTTATACAGTAGTTATGCATTAGAAGCGCTTAAAGCAGACATGCGTGTGAACTTTCATTTGGATATCACAGCAAACCGTGTAATAGACACGCATGTGGAAGTTAAATTAATCTGCAGTAACAGCAGAGGGAAATATTTTATTTCAAGCCAACATGAAAATAATCACAGGAAAGTGTTTAAACAGACATTATTAACACATTTACATGTATATACATATTAGCCGCTTAGCTTATTCTAGAAATTAAGAACCCTTGAATTTGCTTCATACGTCTTTTTCGTACTACCGACTTCTTGCCTTTAAATAAATTATCTCCCCCTGCTGGTAATGCAACTTGTGCATGCATTAATGCAACCTTATGTGTGTCCAGGTCACGTTTTGGTGGGTTGGAGCTATAGCTATTTGGGCAGTAAGGCTGCAAAAGAGCTACTATATAAATAACGTTTAGGTTGTTTGAAGCCAGCGAAGAAAATCAGCAAAAATCCAGACTGTGAATCCAGTGTGAATTAAGTGACTTAATAAAACAATGATACCATTAAGACTCATGTCATTATACATGTAATGTTTATAAGACAGTCTTAGTTTTTATTCTCTAAACTGCAGCCTTGGTCTGAGAACAAAGAATAAATATAAAAACTGAATTCAAACTGTGGTTTTAGTGCAAACTTAGTCCACAAGTACAAGCAGGTGTGATGTTTCAGGATCGTACTGATGCTTGTGGAACAATAAAACTGTTGTAAAGCTGTTTGCAGCCAACAGGAGAAAGGAATCAAATGTTTGCTGATAGTTTACATGAACTACTGATGCTCATCAGGGAAACAGAAGACTTTATTACAGAAACGTTAGACCTCTCTGTGCACGGAGGGCCGAGGATCTTCCAGGATCAGAGACACTCCGTTTCCAGAGAACTGATTGTTCAGAAAGTTAATAATTTCATAACTGTTGATGTAAGGTTTACAACCTTCAAATTAATTCAATTAATGTTTATTTATTTCAGTAGCTGGGACTACGTTTTGATTTAGATTTGACATTGGCAGACGGAAAGGTCCCACTCCTGAAATTCAGATGAATTATTTCCACAGCATCCTTGTATTTCTTGAAAGGTGCTATACAAATGTATTATTATTATTATTATTATTATTGTTATTATTATATCAAAATTTGACAAACAAATAGTAAAGATAGTAAACATCTGCTTCATTTCTCATCACGGAGGAAGACTCTTGTACAATAACCAGTCCATCTGAGAAAAACTGAACTGAAATGGAATAAAAGTGGTCTGCCAACAAAAACGGTCTTTACTATCTACGAAGGCTCAGATCCTTCGATGTATGTAGCAGGCTGATCTATTTGTTTTATCAGTCTGTTGTTGTGGTGTGCTGGGGTGCAGGCATCAAAGCAAAGGACAGACTGAACAAACTCATCAGGATTGCCGAGTCTGTCGTTGGCATGATGCTCGATGATGGAGGAGGTGATCAATGGCAGAGCAGCAATCTTGGACAATGACTCCCACCCCCTCCATGACACAGTGGGCAGTCTGAAGAGCAGTTTGAGCAACAGGTTCCTTCAACCTGGCTGTCTGAGGGAACGTTACAGGAGGTCGTTCCTTCTGCTGCTGTCAGACTCTTGGGTCATATCCACACATGTGGATCAAAGTTAATCACAGTGCACACTGTCACTTTTGTACACCACGCCATATATTTGGACACGTACTTGTCCTTTTATATTTATACCTATATCTCTATATTTATCTTAATACGTATCTATTAGAACTCTGTGTTTCTACACTCATTTTATATGAATGCTTGTTGTGTATTTGCTGCTATGACAACTCAATTTCCCTCTGGGATTGATAAAGTTTCTCTGATTCTGAAACTATAATAAAACAAAGGAAACTTACTTACTTAGCACACTTAGCACTTAGTTCCTCCTACACCGGGCGGCGCATCGGGCAGCTAGTGATCTCCAACTGCTTCAGCTTCGTCCCAGGCAATGTCGACAATTCTCAGATCGTCCATGAATGTCCGACGCCATGTGGTCTTTGGTCGGCCTTGCTTTCGCTTGCCAGTGCGTGGACGCCATGTAATAGCAATCTTAGCTGGGCGATGAGGGGGTAGGCGTAAAATATGGCCCACGAAGCCAAAGCGCATATCTGCAACAACATCGGCTAACGGGCTGGTGCCTGCTCTTCATAGAACCTTCTCATTTGTTATTCGGTCTCGGTAGGAAATTCTCAGGATTCACTGCAGGCCACGTTGTTGAAGCACGTTCAGGTGTTGAGTAATTGCACTTGTTGAGCGCCAGGTTTCACTAGCGTGTAGTGCAGTAGGAAAGACGATAGAGTTTAATAGTCTGATCTTGACCTTAACGTTTAGGGAGGTCGAGGAGGGAGGACCTCCAAAAGTTGACCGCGGCCCTGCAGAGGGAGGTGACGAAAGTTGGATTAAGAATCAGCGCCAAAAAAACCAAGGTACTCCGAGTTGGCTATGCACGTGCCCGCATTCCTGTCATGATCAACCAACAACGTGCTGAAGAGGGGGAGAATTTTACATATCTTGGCAGCATCATCTCGAATGACGGGGTCTCTGATCAGGATGTCGACGCCAGAGTAGGGAAGGCAACTGGTGTCCTGCGACGTCTCCAACCTATTTGGAACTCAACCTCCCTGAATGTTAGGGTCAAACAAAGGAAAATAATTTTTTTTTAAAAAGTGTGTGTGAATAAACAGGGTCTGAGACTGTTTTTATGCATGTATGATATAATATAATTGATCTCAGGTCAGCAGGAAGCTTGTTCCAAAGAACAGGACAACAATCGCTGGAAGCAGCCTTGGCAAACTAAGGCTCGACACTCAAAGCTTGTACTCTAATATAATTTAGCCAGGTCACTTTAGTTATTGAAGTTTTGATGTCTCTATTGTGTTATCTATGAGAACAGCAGAGGGCAAAGCAGGCATCAATGATAACAGACATTATCTAGGCTACAGGCAGAAACAAAGGAGTAATGGGGTTGCAAAGTGGCTTGCAGATATGTAGCAACTGTGGAAAAGCTAAAGCAGCTTTAACAGGATGATTTCCATATCTAATTTTCCAAATGGAAATGTAGAAATATATCTAGAGTCACCAGCTAATGTGTGCTGGCACTGAGATTATTTGTGGTTTATAATAAAGCAGACAAGTTTTCTGTTTCTGACCTCACTGAATGTGTAAACCTGACAATTGATTTTATTTATATTTCCAGCTTGAACTTTGTGTATTCTCTTGTCATTCCTCCTCTGACATGAAGTTAACCTCATGTGGCAGGAATCCTGATTTTCTTAAGCTTTTTCACTTCCAGCACATTTCCTTGTTTGTTCCGACCTGTGTATACAGAGCTCTTATTATTACTTTCCGCTTCTTGACACAAGTCTTAGACAAGAACAATAATATGATGACAGAGCAGCAGCTACATCAATAGTTCGAACCATTCCCTCAGGAAGCTTGTCACTGTGAGGGATTAGGAATGGTTGTAATTTGTGTTTAAGTGCAACCAGCGCTTCCAGCCACAGATGTAATGATGAAGATCTGTGTGGACTCGCCTCCCAGCACATCCCACAGATCCTCAGACTGCGATCAGGAGAACGAATTCGAGGACTGAAGGTTTACCAGCAGAACTTCAGCCAAAGCCTCTCATTGTCTCCTATCAGCTCGCTTTCTTACATATACTGCATTTTCCTGCTAGTTCTTTCACAGGCAAATTATATACAAACACATATGATGTAAAAAAAAATCTGAATCATCAGACCTGGTCACAATTTTTTCTTAGATGCTCATGTACCCAATGTATACAGCCAAAAGTACGGACAGTAGTCACATAGTGTTTGGCAGATCAGAAGAGCTCAACACGCCGCGACTTGATACAAATATAGTCTTCGTTTAAGATGGCGCGGCCACGTCCAGACGCCTTCCTGACCGCTCCGCTCCGACTCCTTCAAGTATCTTGGTGTCCACATCTCCTCAGACCTGACATGGGCTGCCCACATTCAGGTCCAGACCAAAAAGGCTAGGCAGCGCCTGTATCACCTACGACAACTGAGGAAGTTCAGGGTCTCTCCAAAGATCCTCAGGATTTTCTATACAGGCGCTGTGGAGAGCATCCTCACACAGAACATGACATCGTGGTTTGGGAACAGCTGTGTGAAGGACCAAAAAGCTCTCCAGAGAGTGATCCGTACAGCAGAACGCTGCTGCAGGATTGCTCTCCCCCCGCTTCAGGACACCTACACCAGGAGATGCCGGACTAGAGCAGCGCAGATACTGAAGGACCCGTCCCATCCTGGCAACAAACTGTTCCAACTTCTGCAATCTGGTAGAAGGTTCCGCATCTTCCGGGCAAGGACAGAGAGACTCAAGAGGAGCTTCTATCCCCAAGCCATCCGTGCCCTAAACACACACACCCGCCCTCTCACATCATCTATAACTGACTGAGACAGGACTCTTCCAGACACTAAACCAAGGCACAATGTACATTTCAATTCCTTTAACTTTAAATATGTTTATATTGTCTATCCTGTAAAATAGTCAGATGTCTATTCATATTAATGTACAGAATTCACCTGCTTGCTGCTACTACTGCACATTCACCCAGTGTATATACTATATGTATATATATATAATGTTCTTCCTCTACACCCCCCCCCCCCCCTTCCCCCAATTTTTGCACATGTCGAGGAGCGTGTCAGGCTACATTTCACTGTGTGTTATACTTGTATAACTATGCATGTGACAAATAAAGAACCTTGAACCTTGAACCTTGAACCTTGAATCTAAAATAAAAACCAAACACGTCAGTCCTTGGATTAGAAGTCCTGTTAGGAAGCCTCGTAATGATGTGTCTAACTGTGAAACCACACACTTGGCAAATGACTTGTAATTGACAACTCACATGTTCTTCCCACCCAGTTCCCATCCGCTGGCATTGAGGAGGCGGGGTTTATGACCTGTACTGCGGCCAGACAGCAGGGGGCGATAGAGACATTTTGGCTCCATTTTTGGGGAGCTATTAGGTCGTCCATGTTTCTGCAACCACTGTTCCAACCACAACTGTGGCCCTCTGGTGGCCTTTGAATAGAGTGCAGTTTTGTTTATAGCATCTATGCATGGCGGCAGTGAAAGTGCTAACCGATGACAGCCGTCTATCTTTCAAATCTTTCGTCTGTAGTAATTGAAAACTGGACTTTCCATGACTTTATCAGAGTGAACCTTTATAAGTGCTACATTATCCAAATCATTATCACTGCTAAAATCATGGCTTGATTATCGTCAGTCTGCACTTGAAATGTAGCTCCTTTATTCAGAGAAAATGATGGTGAGGACTGCTTTACCTGGGACACTCCTACACTTTGGCACACTTATCATGATCATTGCTTTTTTTTTTTTTTTAGCTCCGTGTGTGTGTGTGTGTGTGTGTGTGTGTGTGTGTGTGTGTGTGTGTGTGTGTGTGTGTGTGTGTGTGTGTGTGTGTGTGTGTTTTAGGAAGCCAAAACAACTGCACGCTCTTAGCAGACAACAGTCTGATTGCATGTGTGGACAGAAACTAGCAGCCTGGAGATATACTGCCACAGTGGCCTGACCACAGAGGGTGGTGTGGTGTTTGTGCACACATGAGCATACTTACTGCAGCTTTGTGTGTGGCAAATGTCCCATGAGAAGAGCGAAAAATTAACTCTGACCAGAATTATAGCATATTACTGAATCTAGTAGTGCTTGAAAACACAACCCTCTAATTACCCACAGTGAATGAGTCTCAGGGTGGCAGTCTTTACTGAGATCTGCTACTCTGCTAAAACTCTGCACAGCACCGTCCCAGTGTCACCACTATTTTAAATGGTTGGTGGTAACACAGTGGTTGTCTTTTAGAATGGAAAACAGCAAACAGAGCAGAGTGAGAGCGCAAAGTGTGGACGAGCGTGAGAATTCAGAGAGTTGTAAATCAAAGAAAACCAGCTGTACAATACGATGGCAGAAAGTGCGCTCAGCCTGAGCACATGGTGAAATGGTGTTAGTGAGATTCAGTTCCAGAAACAGGAATCACTATAAGTGTGGGTCAGTTACTGTGGAAACTGTGTAAGGATAACCTGCATCCCAGCAGGACTACTTTAACAAACCTGGTGTTTCCCTCTGTCTCTGCTCCTCCTGCTGAGCCTGAAGCAACTGCCTGACACACTGCTTCGTTTCCACATTCATACAGTCCACATCAAAGGGTGGAGTGTATTAATCTGCAGAAGTTTACATCAGGACAAGATCACTTGTCTTTTTTCGACACAGTACCTAGGGGTAATTAAGCCATGTATGGATCAGTTTTGTTACACTGAAATATTTACTGTTCACCAGCGTAATGACTAAAAATGCAAAAACTATAACAGACACTATCCTGTTATAGTGTTATAGCTCATGCTTTGATTTGCTGTACTTACAGAGTAATCAGCCAGATCACCCTAAGCAGGCCTGTTAGATCATAGAAGTTAAACAGGGCTGGGCCTGGATGGGAGACTGTTAGGACGATCAGGAGTTGTTGCTGTAGCTCAAGAGGTAGAGCAGGTCATAGATTAGAGGTTCAGTCACTGGCTGCTCCACTCTGCGTGTCAAAATATCCTTGGGCAAGATACTAATCCCAAGTTGCTCTCCAGGTCGTGTGTGAATATTAGACAGAAAGTTAGTGCTTGTATGAATGGTTGAATGAGACCAGTTGTATAAACCACTCTGATGCTGAGGTAAAGTAGAGATGGCAACAAGTCCTTTACCCTGGATCATTCCTATCAGTTATTGTGTCTCTATTTCATACTGAGCATGGCCTCCGCATTTTAGAGGTGGCTTAAACATATTTAAAGAGTAAGCTTTTTAATATAGCTAGAGTGATGGTGCATTGTGAGCAAGGATTTTAAATTTAAATTTGAAACGTTTACTCAGTTTTCCTAAATTTTATTTGCATATCAACAAGCTCTCCATTAAAAGCTTGCTCTACTTTCATTTTCCTCCTCAAGCGAAAGAGAAACTGCTACATAGATGTAGATATATTAATATAACATAACATTTCAGACCTGTATCGTTTCTTAAAAACACAATATATCAAAAGATGAAGGAGGATATTTAGAAGTGACGTTCTCCTCAACACTACTTGCACTAGGTCCTTCAGATGTTATGTCTAATGATGACTCTATACATGAACTCGGCTCGTCTGAGCATAGATGGATGCTTGAAGTCCCTAGAATATGTGTATGGTGGATTTAGAGGCCTTTAGGTCCGACAATGACCCTCCAGGGCACCTCAGCATTTTTTATTACATATCTGCCTCTAGTGGTTGGATCGGGAACTTCCATCTGCAATTATCAGTTGTAATGGCAACCGGCACACATCATCTCTTACTGGCCAAAAAATACTTGTTGCCAAGTCATAAGGATGTATAAATCAAATTAAAACATCTGGCTTTGGTTCTCAAACAGCCTTCTACTTGATCCAAATTTTAAATGTCTCCTCAAATAGTGATGTTCGAAAACACAAACACTTCTATGTCCAACAAGAATAGAACGAAGGAGCTTTAAAGGTTTTTTATGTGTGTGTGCGACTGCTGTTTAAAGTAAATCTAAAGTGAAATATTTCGGCCAGTGAGATGAAAATATGCCAGAACAACACAAATGGGAACAAATAAAGCAGCTCACAGACAGATCAGGGTTTTTCTAATCTGGATTGTTCTCTCGTTGCTCCCCACGATTATGTTCAAATAATGTCATAAGAAGTATGTCATATTAGCTGTTCCTGATTTCAAAAATACCCACAGATGCATTAGTGGATTACTTTGAAACTGTAGGATGTTTGTTTCTTAACTGTCTGGTTTGTGGGACAGATTTATGGAGGGTTTACATTTATTTGCCTGCTTTTTTTAGTTTGTCACGCTTTATGACCAAATCGTGTCATCATATCAACTAATTCCACAAAATCTGGAGTGATTAATACGAACCACCCAAGAAGCATACTCGCAATATTTTTCTCCATCTTCCACTGCGATGTTAAACCTGTAGTCACATTTTCCATGTTTAAAAAACAATAATAGCCTGCTAAATCGTACAAACTAGCATCGATTTATTATATTTATGCTTCCCATGTTTACACTGACAACAGAATCTATTGCTTTCCAAACCAAGCACACACCCACACATACACACAGGCATATTGTAATCACAGAAGACAGTGAAATGGCAGGGCTGCATTCTTCCTGCCCTGCTGAGCAGAGCAGCAGAAAAATGTCTTAGATCACTGTACTCTGACATGTTTGGCTGACCCGATAGGAATCCGCTGATAAGAGAGGAAAGATGCAACACACTGAGAGCGCAAAGCCAACGGTGTGCGAAAACACAAGTGTCACGTTAAACAGAAACGGCACAAACAAGCCTCTGTGTCTAGCACGTTAGAACTAAAATCTCCTACATGTGACGCTATGCCGTCACGTGAGCTACCACAGGCTATGTTGCATTCTGCACAGTTTTTCCTGAGGGCTATCTGTGCGAGATAAGGCCAAATGGCAGTCAGGGGATGGTGAGTGATTGAATGTGTGCGTATCTTTTTACATGAACAGTGTGTGAGGATGTGGAGAGCAGCGAGGGTTGAGAATGATGATGGGATATGTCAACACAGTCAGCTGCCGACAGGGAGACGCAGACCTGCCCAGTGAGACGTGGCTCCTCGGTGTCTCCTCAACTCAAATTCCAGCCAGCTCAGATTGTTATCAGATCTGAAGATACCCTCCTACTCAGCCTTTTTTCTTTGTTTTTTATTCCTGAGCAAGATATGCCATGCATAGAAGACATGTTAATCATAAATAGTTCTTTGAGTTTTAAAAATATTGGAATTTAACAGAAGAACAAGTTTTGGTGTGAACCTTACAAACAGTGTTTGTCATCCAGGTAAAGAAAATGTTCTTAATACTCCACCTGTCATGTGGATCTGAAAGATCAGACCTTATTGAACTGTCCAAACTGATCACCAACATAAGGAAGTGATCATCAGCCTCTCTGAATGCTTTTCAATTCAATTCAATTTTATTTATAAAGTTCCAAATCAACAGTCGCCTCAAGGCGCTTTATATTCTAAGGTTGAGATGCTACAACAACACAAAGGAAACAGAGAAAGCCCCAACAATCATATGACCCCCTATAAGCAGCACTTTGACGACAGTGGGAAAGAAAAACTCCCTTTGAACAGGAAGAAACCTCCGGCAGAACCAGGCTCAGGGAGGGGCCGTCCTGGGGTGAGAGGAAAGAGGAAAGAGCAGAGCCAGAGATGAATAATTGTGTATAAGCGCACAAATTGAAGACATGATTGAAGAAGAAACACTCAGCGCCTAGACCTTATGCAGGGTAACTAAGGGAGGATTCAGGGTCACCTTTTTGATAAATTATAACTTTATGCTTTATCAAAAAGGAAAGTTCTAAGTCTACTCTTAAAAGTAGAGAGAGTGTCTGTCTACGAATTCAAAGGTTCCACTGAACCTGAAGCTGAAGGCTCTGACTGAAATCTGGAGCAAGCACGCCCGAAGTGCTCTATTAGGATAATATGGAGCTATGAGGTCTTTAAGATATGGAAAGTCCTGATTATTCAAAACAAATCTAAATAAAAGTATCATGTGCTACATGTCATTCATTATTTTTAAGAAACTTGGAAAAATATTCACCATTCCACATTATTAATAGGGATTAATAACTGGTACCAGGGGCGATCTTAGCCCATTTTGGGGGTGCTTCAGCTCGCCTCTCCCCTACTCTGGCTAAGTGCCTGGCTTAAAACAGGACCTTCAGTTACTCTTTATATAGTTAGGTAGGAGTCACACCATGTTTCTTTTTAGCTGAAAAACATTACACCAGGTAACCTGCAGTGTTGAAAACGTGTTTTCTGACGATGTTTGCTACCCTACAATCCGTCCTGCTCTGTAGTAAAATCAGCGACATCTGACCGTCCTGTTGCTCCCATTGAAATGTATACAGCCTATTTAAAATCTGAAACTTAAAATGGTTTTAGCCTACTGTTGTTACCACTGTCCTGTTTGAAATGGAAGGAGAGAAGCTGCTTATTTTGTCATATGTGCCGATATTAATCCCAGGAGCCACATTCAGGTAAAAGTGTAAGATCAAATGATCCGTCAATAAAGAATAATGTTGGATCAGTGTTTCAATATTTATATATCTTTTGTTAGATGTACATGTGGTTTGGTTATTTGCCTTTTGGTTGAAAGTACACTGAGAGAGGACTTTTTTTTGTTAGTGATCTTGATAGTTTGTTTTTTTCATATTAATGTAATTTTTTTAATCTAATTGAACACAATCTATTTGTGTATGATTGTCAGTCCAAAGAGGGAGAGAGGAAAGAGGGGAACATGAGGAGAAAGTACAAGGTGAGGAAGAACCAGGTAAGAAAACAGACAGGGAACAGTGACAGGCACGACAGAAACTGTTAAGCTGCCTGAGAGAGTTGACCACCAAAAGTGATAGACAGATTTGCCAACCTGAAGGTGAGGCTACATAGGTTAAAATAAAAGTAAAAAATCTGCAGAGCCATAGTAGCATCTGCAGTAAAGATCTTTTCATACATTGTATAGATTGTACCATAGGCAAAGTTGCCTCCATTTTTATATTTGTTTATCAATATTTTGTACATTTCAAGGACTCTATTTTTGGAGTGTATTTTTATATATCTGTATTGTATTATACACACACATTAAAAGTGAACCTCTGTCCAAAGAAATGCACTCACTTTACTTCTGAGCATCATTCATTATTCTCCTGCAGTAATTACGGTTAGGATATGTATTTTTTTATTCCAATCCATTCTTCTCTTGCAGCATTTAAATAACCTTTATCAGATTTGATGGTTTTGTTACAGACTTTAAAAAAGTGTTTTTCTTTTCTTTCACAAATGTGGGATTAAATTGTGTTAAAATGTACAAAACAGTGATGTCACGTTTTGTGACGAGGACCCAGGCACAGAGAGACTTGATGAATTTAAGAATCTTATGATTTAATAAAGAAATTTGCAGACTTGCACAGAGAGGATAAAATTATGATAACTGATAATGGAGACGAAGAAAACAGATGATGAGGACAGGGAGGAACAGGGGTTTAAATGCACCAAGGAGACAGTCAGAGAGAACTCGGGACAACTGGAGACATTTAAGGATGCAGGGACTGACAGAGACAGGGAAGAAGTCTCATCTCATCTATGAAGCGCCTTGAGGCAATTTTTGTTGTGATTTGGCGCTATATAAATAAAATTGAATTGAATTGAATTGAATTGAATCGTGACGAGTGAAGTTTATCTTGCCTGGCTGAGCAGCTCTCTGGGTGCTCAGCACCCCCAAAGCTCTGATCCTAGAATCGCCCCTGACTGGTACCCTTTAACATCCTGAGAGGATACCATTGCTCACACGTGTGCATGCTGTAGTGCTTACACACAGTAAAGAACACACAATGTCAGTAGGATTCAGCATCTTGTAGCAACAAATGGAAGAAATAAGTGTGAGTGGGTTAAAAACTCAAAATTCACAATCAGTCCACACTGATTAAATAGGAAGCGTTCTTCATAGAAGACAGGTGGGTGCTGGAAGCATCTCGGTGAAGTTATTCTTCTGTGGTTTTCGGCTGTGTTAGTTTCCTCTGTTTCTTCATGTGATACCACACTGACTTTATGATGTTGAGATCAATGCTCTGTGGGGGTCAGACCATCTGTTGCAGCACTCCTTGCTCGTCTTGTGGCTGAATGTAATCTTTTCTCACTCTGGCTGCATCTTCGGCCTCGTTTTCATGCTGCAGAATGAATTTGGGGCTGATCAGAGCTCTTCTTGATGGATTTTGTGATTCTTAAGAATTGTTTTGCGCTTGTATGAGCCATCCTAAAATGCAAAGCTTGGCACGTATTGCATCAGTAAGCAGGGTGCGGCAATCAGTCAGTTCACCTTTGCAGAGCTGTGTATACAATACTTTATGGATGGGCGTATGTGATGCTTTCACTGTGACAGACACGCACACACACAAACAGATGTATGGTTCCCACTAATGACGGTAAACCAATCAATCACAGTTGGAAGCTTAAGCTTCTGATCTATAATTCATAGACTTTTTCACAACATTTTGACATGCGTGCAGATTTTTGAAGCACAGACATGCATGTTGCTCTGTTTTTCCAGTCTAACTGATCAGTCAACACATCAGAGGCTTTGAAAACAACGTCTACTCGAGTAAATCACCTGCTCACGGGATCATCTGTGCTGTTAGACACCTTTCACCGGGGCCCATTATTCATATAGCATTCATATTTCTCTGAATGCGGGACCATTCCATTTTTTACGGGACGGTTAGCAACTCTACTAACTAACCTTATGAATAAAATAAAGTTCACTATCAGTAACATCATAGCACCCACCCAGCTGTATAGAAACCCTGTCATGCTAGCTAGTACGCAGTACGAGTTATTGCAACTGACTGTAAAAAGTCAGCACAACGAAAATAAACTCCACCTAAACTTGGTTTATATCTGACCCAGATAGACTGCAGGTCATAACTTCTTACCTGAAGTTCAGTTCACCTGACACTCGGACCGGCAGCCGCCTCGGGTCTCTGCTCCTCCTGCCTCCCCTTTCCCTCATCCACCTGCTGGCCTCTGTGGAAGCTCCGCCACAGCCACCACCAAACAACTGAGTTATTTTTGCACATCGGCCTGCATCTGGCCAATCCACCAGTGTTTATACAGTTACAAAAACAACAACAACAACAGAAACGTCGACCCTTCACGTGCCAGCTGTGCCCAGGGTTGCTGACCCCTGGTCTACAATGAGTCTAAGTCTGACGCTGAAAAATGTCCAAAACGTCCAAAAATGACACATAGCTCTGATGTCACTGTGCACAGTGGGAAGATCCTGTATTTGGCACTGGATTAATGTATCCATCCATCCTCTTCAGCTTACCCTTATCAGGGTAGGGTGGCGGCAGGATCCCAGCAGGGTGAGAAGCGGGGGAAACCCTGGTCAGTCATACAGCTATCACAGAGAGACAGACAACCATTCACACCTGTGGGCATTTAGAATCACCAGTTAACCTAACCCCACTAACTGCATGTCTTTGGACACCCAAACACATCATGCAAACTCCACACAGAAAGGTCCCAGCCAGATGGTGGAGTCAAACTCAGCTGTGAGGCAACAGTGCTCACATAGCACAGATATCTGACTGAAGTCATTGTAACATGTTGACCTATGTTTGTATCAGCCACTAGATGGCACTGTGTTGCTGCAATGTGTGTAATTCACTGGCGAGCAAGAAGCTCCAGCAAGAAAATGGGAATAGGAAATAAAGTGGAATCAGAGCAGAGATCGGTGTGTGCGTGCATTTAATAAGAAGCTCGGTATACAGACAAAGATAATACATGGTGTCAGAGTAGCGGTTTTCTACGCAATCCCTTGCCGTCGGACAGCGCAGACATGGAGGCTTACGGCGTTCCCACACCGCGCATGGATTGGGACTCTAGCAACCTGCCCGAGGCATGGCGGCGTTTCAAGCAGCACGCTGATCTAATGTTCGCTGGTCCTCTTCGGGGGAAGGAGGAGGCAGACAAGTGCAGCTACCTTCTTCTATGGGTCGATGAGAAAGGACGGGACGTCTACAACACGTGGACGCTCACCGCAGACGACTCCCGAAAGCTTCAGACGTACTACAATAAGTACACTGATTACATCATACCAAAAGCTAACCCAATCTACGCCCGATATAAGTTCCATGAAAAGATGCAGGGTGAAAATGAGGCGTTTGAACAGTTTATTACAGAGCTGAAACTGCTTGCTAAAGACTGTGGGTACCCAAATACAGATGAAATGGTCAGGGATCGCATCGTATTTGCCACTAACTCGCCACACATCCGAGAAAAGTTACTCAGCCAAGGTGCAGAGCTCACGCTAGAGAAAGCTATAGATATAGCACGATCACACGAGCTAGCAAAGCAACAGCTAAAAACTATGGGTCACTCCAGGGGCCAAGAAACTGTGCACGCCATCGGCAGGAAACCGCACAGACAAGAAAATCAAACAAGAAGCGTGAAACCAAAAGAACACGCTAATGCAACACTAAAAACGTGCAGCTATTGTGCCGGACAACAAAGTAATAAAGACACCTGCCCAGCAAAAGGGAAGCAATGTGCAAAATGCAAGAAAATGAACCATTTTGCAAGAGCATGCAGGTCAAGACTCCCTTCTCAGACAAAAGCCACCTCAAATCAGTACACACTGTGAGAGAGAACATAGAAATGACAACTAAGGACACAGATGAGGAGCAAGACTGTTTCTACATTGATAGCATCACCATAGAAAATGAAGGAAGAAATGATGAACAAGCATATGCAGACATGCAACTTGGTTTCTCCCCACAGACAGTGAGGTTTAAAGTTGACACTGGGGTACAAGCAAACACAATTCCAGCCAACAAGTTCCAGACACTCTTCCCACATGTGACACTGAAGCCTGTCACACACAAGCTCACAGATTACGGGGGACACTCACTCAGCGTGGAAGGGAAATGCCAGCTAAAATGCAAACATAAAGACAAAACCCGCACGTTGGAATTCCATGTTGTTAACACAAGCGCCCCACCTGTATTAGCAATGAAAGCTTGCCGTGACCTTAACCTGGTCAGGATCGTGATGGCAGTGACGGAGGAAAGAGGCAAGACAACCAACAGTTCACAGGCAATACTAGACGAGTATGCTGACGTATTTAAAGGGATAGGAGAATTTCCTGGTGAATGCAGTTTCCATGTAAACCTAGACGTTGCACCCACAGTCAGCCCACCTCGTCGGATTCCCATCGCTCTCCGAGCCCGACTCAAAGACGAGCTTGACAGCATGGAAAGGAATCAAATCATATGCAAGTCCTACGGACTAGGTGAATGCACTTGTTGTCGTGGAAAAACCCAAGACAGGCAGACTCAGAGTATGTCTGGACCCCAGACCCCTCAACAAGGCTATACAAAGACCCCATTACCCTCTACGCACCTTGGAGGATGTCACCACAAAACTTGCTGGGGCCAAGTATTTCAGTGTTTTGGACGCCAGATCAGGCTACTGGGCCATTAAGCTAAGCCACGAATCATCTCTGTTAACCACATTTAATACTGTGTTTGGCAGGTACCGCTTCCTCAGGCTGCCATTCGGCATAATCTCAGCCCAGGATGAGTTCCAGCGATGCGTGGATGAGACCTACGAGGGCCTGAGGGGCGTGGCAGCCATTGTGGACGACGTATTGGTCTTTGGAGGAACCAAACAGGAGCATGACGACAACCTGAGGGCCATGCTGCAGCGCAGCAGGGAGAGAGGTGTAAAAACTGAACCCTGACAAGTGCACCATCTGCGTCAAAGAGGTCAGTTACTTCGGTCACACATTGTCACACGAAGGACTAAAACCAGATCCACAAAAAGTAAAAGCAGTCCAAGACATGGCACCCCCACAGAACAGGGCAGAACTGGAATCAGTGCTGGGAATGGTTAATTATTTAGCAAGATTTGCCCCACACCTGTCAGAGATAAATGCACTGCTCCGCCAGCTGTTAAAGCAGGACAGTGAGTTTGTATGGGACAAGAACCATGACAGATCCTTTCAACAAATGAAGGAGCTGATCACTAGAGAACCAGGCCCAGTTCTCTCCTTCTTCAACCCCAAGAAAGCGCTATGACTCCAGGTCGACGCATCCAAAAGTGGCCTCGGTGCTGTGATGCTGCAGGACAGCAAGCCAGTCACCTACGCATCCAAGTCACTTAACAGCACTGAGCAGAACTATGCCCAAATAGAAAAGGAGCTGTATGCTGTTCTCTTTGGCTGCAAGCGGTTCCACGAGTACATGTACAGTCGACATGTGACCATTGAATCGGACCACAAGCCACTCGAGTCCATACTCAAAAAACCACTAGCATCAGCACCACCACGGCTACAGAGGATGATACTACAGCTGCAAAAGTACGACATCAGCATCATCCACAAGCCAGGAAAAGACATCCCGGTAGCCGACACGCTCTCCCGGAAATCCATACAGTTCCACGATAAATCACTATGTGACGGGATGGATGCACAGATTCACTCAGTCCTCAGCAACATGCCTGTCAGTGATCAGAGTCTCTCAGAGATAAGAAACAAAACAGCCCAGGATCCTCAGCTCAACACCCTGAAAAGGACCACATTGAGTGGATGGCCGGATAAAAGGTCTCAATGTCCGCCTGACATCCAGGAGTTTTGGAACCACAGGGATGAGATCTCACTGATAGACGGGATCATGTTCAAAGGAGAGAAAATGATCATCCCAAAAAGGCTCAGAAAGGACATGATAGATCAGATTCATTCCAGCCATATGGGCATAGAAAAGAGTAAAAACAGAGCCAGAGACCTTCTGTTTTGGCCAGGCATGGGAAAGCGGATTGAGGAAGCAGTCGGAGCCTGCAGCACATGCCAGGAGAGACAAGCTGCTAACCCCACGGATCCCCTGTTGTCACATGCAATACCAGAACGACCGTGGCAGGTCATAGCCACCGATCTGTTCACTTGGAACTCGGAAGACTACATCATCATCGTAGATTACTACAGTAGATTCTTCGAGTTGGAAAGACTGCACAGCTGCACTGCAGAAGCAGTGATCCACAAACTAAAGTCAGCCATGGCTAGGCATGGTATTCCAGAGTCGGTGATTAGTGATAACAGCCTGTGCTATGCTTCAAGTAAGTTCCAACAGTTCGCAAAATCTTGGAGTTTCACCCACACCACTACTAGCCCCCATTACCCACAGAGCAACGGCCTAGCCGAGAAAACGGTCCAGACAGCAAAAAAACTACTGGACAAGGCCAAAGCTGAACATAAGGATCCCTACTTGAGCCTATTAGAATACCGGAACACCCCTGTAGACAACTTAAAGTCGCCTGCACAACTACTCATCAGTGAATGCTAGCAAACTTCATTTATAAACTGTAACTGGGTATCTGCTAATAGAGGCTAAATACTAGAATTTTACTCTTCAAAAACCGAAGCACAAACTTCTTGGATAGGCTGTACCACACAAGAAGGCACATTCATTTTCAGGTAATTAACAAAAATATTGCAAAAGTCGCCAACAGCACAAATAAGCTCCAGTTTGATGTCTCATGTTAGTGGAAGTGAGGTCCAGCACTAAGATCACCTTCACCCACTCTATAGTTGCTAAGAAGAGGCAGGCTTCCCATAAAGGCCAAAACTGTGTTTCAAACCAGACACTAAATATTGTTAACGTGGGGGCTGACATGCTTTTGGAGTGGTCATTCAAGGCAGTATAGTTTTGGTAGTGTTGATATCATTTTTCAGCCCCATAGGCTGCTGCTCATCAGTAACAGGAAAATATAGATTTTTTCCTATTCAGAGTTATCAAAGCATTCGGTTTACCCCAAACACATGCTTACATGCATAGCTCCGAGCCCCATGCATGGAACAATAAAAAGTGACTCATATCAGTGTGAAAATGATAAATCCATAATAACAGACACCATGAGATCATTGACCGTCAGAAAACGAGTCAGTACAGTTTAATACAAAAAATATTGTTTACTCAGTTTTTCATTTTTTGGAAATACTCTTTACTTCATTATTAATATTATTACAATATTACAATGCATTTGTGTTCTTTATTTTCAATTGCAAAATTAACAGGAATGCACAGTTTCATACATACATATAGGGCTGGGCGATATGGCCTAAAATTCACATCGTGATATAATTTGAAGCATGTAACGATATATATCACGATATATTCTTTTCTTCTGTATAACGTATTTTCCACACTATAAGCACACTTAAAATCCTTTAATTTTCTCAAAAATTGAGAGTGTGCCTTATGTATGAATTCTGTTTGTGCTTACTGACCTCGAACCGATTTGGGCAGAAATCTGTTAAAAAATGTTTTAGTACAACTTTGGTAAGCCGCACTGCTTGATGGATCGTCAGAGCATTACGGCTGCCGTAGTGAGGAGTAATCTGGGTCCAAAACTCCGTCAGCTTCAGGTCCCAAAGTCAAACAAACACTAAGAGTTAAAAACGGTCTAAATTCTTTCATCTTTAATTAAATCATCAGCGTTGCTGCTTTACCAGGTGTAATAATTAACTTTTACATCCATGAAAACAGAATTTATTAAATTTAACGGAGTTAGAAGTTAACAGGAAGTTAGCTCGCTAGTTTCCACCTAAACATTTCATACCATGTTCTGACTGAGAGATTTTTGAAACTAATTCAAACGTACAGCTCTGCTATCACTTCCAACATAAATGAAGACAGAAAACTAAACAGCAGTGACGTTTGCAGGTTACTGAAGTTGGACTACCTGGTATATAATGTTGTGCTACGTGATTGCTAGCTAACAGCTATGTTAGCATAACATTAGCACAGTGAAGCTGGAGGATGAACGCCAACTTTTTTTCCACTCGATAAAAGTTAACGTGAGTGATTCTGGTGGTCAGGGACAAATGCAATCGCATAGCAGGATGCTGTACACGGGCCAAACTTCAGTCAGGAGAACAACTGAGATTATTCATCCACAATACGAGGTTAGTTATTAATATACTGCAACAACATGGGAACAGAGCAGCTGTGAGAGAATTCAGCATTAATGAATCAATGTTACGGAAGTGGAGGAAGCGCAGGTTTTGGCTTTCCCCATGTTTCAAAAGTGCTTCATCTCTTTGCTGTGACTGTCGCCCGCCATAATTTGGAGATGATAATGGTTGTAGCCGCTGCGATGCTTTCGACCAAAACAGGTGCAGCTTGATGACATCATCAACATGCGCTATCACGATAGAGCGATAGTCAAAATCTCTATCATTGGCCAAATTTATATAGTTTCTATCGTATATCGTTTATATCGCCCACCCCTACATACATATACAGTATATATATTTATGCTTCAAACACAAGCAAGGGAAGTTAATATATCACATTGTATAGCACATTTTCTACACTTAGTACCCATTAAAACACAATATATGACTCGAGTAATTAGAGGTACGTATGTGGTCAGATAGCCAATATTCACATTAAATCCAAATCCACCAAAAACATTCTGGTTTCATTAAAGCATCTCAGCCCTCTTAAACCAATGACCTCTCCCATCCATGCATTTACTATGAGCTACGTTATTGTACAAAGCACGCCTCATTACGCCCTCGATTTTTCCCTATCAAATCTGCTTTGATCTCTAAGCAGCTGAATGCCTGTTTACCTGTAATTGATTCCCTTTTGGAAACACAAATGCAAAGTGTCCACGAAGAAACATTTGAAAAATTGTCTGCAGATGTGATTTATACACAGTCCAAGATTTTTATCCAGGCCTCCCTTTGATAAAACTGACCGACAAAAGGAAACATTTACTCCTCTGCACAGGCTCCAAACATTTCTTCTTCTTCATCCCAGCCCCCAGCTGCATATGGAAAGGCTCTGCTGAATAACTGATCCAACCTTCCTGTCTCTCTGGCAGCACATCTATTAGTTCAGCTGCGAGTTTGACTTGGATATAGGACATGCTGGCTTTGCTTTCTACCTTTGTACCGTTCTCATTCTGTATGGACACATGCCCAAGTGCATCTGGAAAGTACCCTGAGTGTATAGTGTGCGTGGGTTGTGAAAGGCTCCTGACCTCAGCACTGGACAGTTAGAGCCTGTCCTGTAAGGGCATCCACACTATTGAGTTCCTGTTTCTCTTTATTCTTTATTATTCCTGTCGCTTCCGTACGTTTTTTGAGTTCGAACTACTCCCTCAGTTTTCAGCCGATTTTCTCCGTTCAAACTCTAAACTCTTCTGCTCTTTCTACTAATGCCGGCTATATCTTTTGGTGTTTATTACTATTATTATTCTGCCCTCACTAGGGTGTAAAGCTGGTTTCTAGCTTGGCAGATAGCTAACAGGTCCACAATAAACATCCAGGAGTCAGCGGATACGTTTTAGATGTTTACTGTTGAAGCACTGTAAAACTGGTACAGAAACAAAAATAAAATATTACATTTCTGCTGTAATTGAATTTTCTTTACAACATCAAACATTAAGCCATGCACTACAATGTATATAACACATAAACACAAACTTATCCAAACCCTCTCTCACCCGTTATCAGGCTCACGCATTTAGCGGTTAGCTTAATGCTAACATTACATGGGAAATCCCATAGACGGGCTAACGTGTTAGCATCGCGGCCGTTTTTCCTCACAAAAGAAAGTTTTCCACACAAATCTCTAAACTGCTACGCATAACTATCGCGGGAAAGCTTACAAAACAGATAGCAACTACTTACAGGCATGTGCTCTCTCAGCCTGAGCAAGAAAAAGTGAGCAAAAAGTGGAATAGACGACAGTTTGTCTAAAGGACTGTTTTTCCCTGGTGAGGTACTACGGCAAGTCTGCTGGTACAAAAAACACACACCCAAATGATCATGCCTGCCTTAAAGGGGCAGCACACTCCCCGCCTGGTATAGAGTACTATACCACTATGTCCCTCTGAGTAACAACACAACTTCAGTGGCGGGTCTCGAATACACCCTGGGGGTGCCTCCTTGAACAACTCTCACCTCCACTTTCCGGACCCTGCTGTCTCGACCCGGAAAGGTATTTACCACAAGCCCTGTGGGCCATTGATTTCGTTTAGCCTCCTTGTCCTTTAGGAGCACAACATCTCCAACTTGCAGGTTGGCTTGTTCTGCTTGCCATTTCCTTCTTGGCTGGAGTGTCGTTAGGTACTCTTGACGCCATCTTTTCCAGAATGAATCCGCAAGACTTTGAACTTGCTTCCACTGCCTTCGGTAAAGATCCCTGAGGTCGATGTCTTCCAAGGGAGCAGACACGGAGTCCACCTTTTGTGTTAAAAGCATAGCAGGGGTGAGTATGGTCGGCATGTCTGGATCTGACGACACAGGGACTATTGGCCGGGCATTCATGATGGCTGCGACCTCTGCCATCAACGTGGTGAGCACTTCGTGTGAAAGATTAGGGGAATGCATCTTGAGTAAGATGCTATCCAAAATGCGGCGAGCCATCCCTATCATTCTTTCCCATGCTCCCCCCATGTGGGAGGAGTGTGGAAGATTGAAGTCCCACGTGCAGCCTTGGTCTCTGAGGTAAGAATGAAGTGTTGCATCTTCTGGGGTTATACCAAGTTCTTTACATGCACCGACAAAGTTTGTGCCTCGGTCTGAACGAAAGAGCTTTGCTGGACCTCTGATGGCAGTGAATCGCCTAAGCGCATTTATGAAGCTTGACGTAGACAGAGATTCTATCACCTCCAGGTGAACTGCCCTTGTTACTAAACAAGTAAACATAACAGCCCAGCGCTTACTCTCTGCAAGGCCTCCCCTCGTGCGACGGGCACAAACCGTCCATGGTCCAAAAACATCTAATCCAACTTGGGTGAAAGGAGGAGATTGGGTCAACCGATCAGCAGGTAAGTTGGACATTTTTTGTTTTTCCAGACTTCCTCTCAACCGCCTACAGACGACACACTTGTGTATGATACTTGATACAAGTCTTTTTCCTCCCAGAATCCACAGTCCAGCGGATCTGATGGCCCCTTCCGTGAAGTGCCTACCTTGGTGTACTACTTGCTCATGATAATACCGCACCAACAAGGTAGCAATGTGGTTGCTTTTGGGAATGATTATGGGATGTTTCTCTTCCCATGAGATTGCGGATAATGACGTGCGGCCACCAACTCTCAGTACACCATCTGAATCCAAGAAAGGGTCAAGTTTCCTGAGAGGACTGCGTTTTGAGACAAGTTCTCCTTTGAACAGGCTCTTGAGTTCTTCTTTGAAGGCCTCGTGCTGTACAGTCTGTACAATTACTGTTCTTGCCTGTATATGCTCATCTACCTTTGTCAAATCTCCCTCCAGGATCTTAGCACAGGATCTGCCTTTCTGGATGAGCTTTGCTATGCCACATACAAGTGTCTTCCAGCTGGAAAAGCGCTCGAACCTGTGTGAACCAAGCTGTCTTTCAGAAGCTCCTGTCGCAAAGGCTGCTATTAGTGGACGCACGTCTGCATCCCCGTCTGGTTCAACGAGCTCAAAGAACTCTGGTGGGGTAAGTGCAACTCGCTCGTCGTTTTCAAGAAATGATGGCCCAGAAAACCAGTTTGTATCTCTCAACAGTGCAGCTGGAACTGGTCTGGTACCATGGTCAGCAGGATTGTGTTCTGAACTGACAAACTGCCACTGTTCAGGCTGCGAAGACTTCCGGATGCGTGCTACTCTGTTAGCAACATACACATAAAACCTCCGGTTGGCGTTGCAGATGTAGCCCAGCACAACTCTGGAGTCGGTGTAAAACTTCACTGTGTGGATTTCCACATCTAGCTCATCCCTCAAGATATCGGCCAGCTCAACTGCTAGTACAGCCGCACAAAGCTCTAGACGGGGCACAGTATGGGAATGCCGGGGTGCTAACTTAGATTTCCCCATGCAGAATCCTACAAGACAGTGTCCTTCATCATCAACTGCCCTGAGGTAGGCAACTGCAGAGATGGCCATGGTGGACGCGTCGCAAAAGACACATAACTCCCTGTGCCGTGTGGAAAGCAGAGAAACAGGTAGGTATGGCCTTGGTATGTGAAGTTGCTCGAGTGCCTTCAATGAGTCTCTCCAAGACTTCCACTGTGCCACTTTTTCAGCAGGTATCGGGGTGTCCCAATCGCAATGCTCAGCGCATAACTCTCTGACTATAGCCTTGCCCTGGACTACTATAGGACCTGCAAACCCCAACGGGTCGAATATGCTGTTAACTGTGGAGAGAATACCTCTACGGGTAAAGGGCTTCTCCTCCTGGGAGACAAGAAAGGTAAAGCTGTCGGTTTGAAGGTGCCAGTTGAGACCTAAGCTTCTCTGCATAGGTAATGGATCCACACCTAGCTCTAGGTCTTTCAGCTCTTTAGCACGTTCCTCAGGCGGAAACGCCTCCACTACTACATCGTGGTTGGAGGCTATCTTATGTAGCCGTATGTTGGAATCAGCCAACATCTCCTTGGTTTCCTTCAGGACTTGGATGGCATTGTCATCGGTGGGGAAGGAAGCAAGACCATCGTCCACGTAGAAGTTCTTTAGAACAAACTGCTTTGCTTCTGCACTCTGGTCTTCCTGTCCTTGCAAAGCTGCTCTTCTCAAGCCGTATATGGCAACAGCAGGAGAGGGGCTGTTGCCAAATACGTGCACGGCCATCCTATACTCTGTGATGCGCTTGGTGGGGTCATTGTCCTCGAACCAGAGGAAACGTAGGAAGTCTCTGTGATCGTGGCGGACTTTGAAGCAATAGAACATTTGTTCTATGTCTGCTGCCACCGCTACAGGTTCCTTGCGGAAGCGGATGAGCACTCCTAAAAGTGAATTATTCAAGTCAGGGCCACTCAGCAGGATGTCATTCAGTGAGACACCATCCTGCTTAGCGCTGGAGTCGAACACTGCCCGTACCTGACCTGGTTTTCGCGGATGATACACTCCGAAGATTGGTAAATACCAGCACTCCTGTTCACCAGTGGGTGGTGGTACTGGTTCAGCATGACCTGCCTCAAAGATCTTCTGCATGAAGGCAATCATGTGTTCTTTCATATCTGGCTTCTTCTCCAGCATGTGCCGTAATGTCAAAAGACGCTTGACTGCTTGGGCTCGGTTGTTAGGGAGTTTGTGCCTTGGTTGCCTGAAGGGTAGTGGTGCCACCCAACTATTCGAGTCATCTATGAAGACCTCGTTGTCCATTATTTCCAGAAAGAGTTTGTCTTCCACAGACATAGCAGGTTTGTTGTCGTGTGGCGTTTGCCGGAAGACCCCTTCACCAAGGCCATCTTTCCCATCAAACAGGATTTCGGATGCGTTAGCTCCTAGAAACTGATGATGCTGCTCTGGAGTGTCAAGCTTCTCTTTGATGTGGAAACTGTTAGTGCAAGGGTCGAACAGAGAGGTACGACCGTTACTCAGCACGTTGCACCGATAGACGTTTACAAACTCTGGTTTGTGAGCTCTTCCGAGACAAACCTCTCCCACAATCACCCATCCCAAGTCGAGACGCTGGGCGTAGGGGGCATCGTGGGGCCCATTGCATCGCTCTCGAACCTTGTGTGCCTGTGGTACATCTCGACCGAGCAAGATCAGGATGCTTGCTGATGGATCTATAGCCGGGATTTTATCCACAACCCGCTTGAAATGTGGATAATGTCTGGCGATCTCAGGTGTGGGGATTTCAGACTTATCATCAGGAAGCATGTCACATTCGATTAAGGTGGGGAGTGGAATGTGAGTCTTACCATCTAATGACTCCATGATGAAATTGTTAGCTCGGCGCCCTGTTGTTTCCATAACTCCTGAGCAGGTCTTCAAGGTGTATGCTGCCACGCCCTCTGTAACTCCAAAAAGCTCAAAAAACTCTGTTCTTGCCAAAGACTTATTGCTTTGCTCGTCGAGAACAACGTACGCCTTAACAGCTTTCTCCCTCTGGCCAGCTGGATAAACTCTGACAAGACAGATTTTGGAGCACGACTTTGCTCTGACGGTAGTCCCACAAATGTCTGTGCATTTTGCTGTGACAGCTTGAGGAGCTTCTTCTCCTTGCTCCCCGCCTTGCTCTCTTGCGGTTACAGGAGTCTCTGATATCCAGGGGGCCGGCCCTGGGTGTAGCGCAGTAGGGTGGTTCTCACTCTTGCACTCTCTGCACTGAACGTTTTTGTGGCAGTCTTTTGCTAGATGAGTGAACGAAGCACAACACTTAAAGCAAATATTATTTTCTCTAAGATAAGCTTTCCTTTCATCCAAAGATTTACTCCTAAACCCACGACAGTTTCTGAGGGGGTGTGGTTTGTTATGGAGTGGGCATTGTTCATCTGGTTCGGCCCTCCTCTTCCCTGAGGGGCTGGCTTGCATGTTTTTAGAGTTTGAGGAGACTGGGTATTTTCATGTTTGATTTGAAGGGGTGTTCTGGCTTCCCCGTCCTCCAACCACTTGTAAGAAGGGCAAAGCTTGGATCATTGAGCGTTTTGGCTTGATCACAAACAAACTTTGCGAAGAAGGAGAACGGTGGGTAAGACGCTTGATGATTTTCTTTGTAACGAGATGCTAAAGAGACCCACTTGTCATGCAGGGAGTATGGCAACTTTTGGATGATTGGAGTGATGTCCCGAGATGTGTCCAGGTAACTGAGGCCTGGTAGGAACCCATTGGCTCTGGCGGCTTCAAGCTCCAAGAGAATGTCTCCCAGCTCTCTCAGCTTTTGATTTTCTCGATTTGAGATTCTTGGAAAATCATCCAGTTTCTTTAGGAGAGCTTCTTCAATTGCTTCTGGCGATCCATAGCAGTCTTCCAACCTTTGCCATACCATTCTTACACCTGCAGCTGCATCGTGTATGTGGACTGCTCGTATCCTCTTAGCATGCTCTGATGACTTTGGTCCCAGCCATTTACATAGCAGATCAAGCTCCTCTCTTGACGTCAGTTTTAAGTCCTCTGTAGAACTGTGGAAAGATTGCTTCCAGGCCCAATAATTTTCTGGCTGATCGTCGAACCTTAACAGCCCGGAGCTTATCATCTCTCGCCGTATTAGATACTTGGCCAAGTCTGTGGTCGATGATGAAGTGGGCTCGTCAGTCCTGGCAGCACCTGTATGAGACTGAGGCGGTTGGTAGCTACTGCTGTATTGTCTCATATCATGTGACTGTGTCTGGTGTCTGTAGGTATCCCTGGATGGATTTAAGCTGTGTGAATGTTCTTGCTTGAACGGGGCTGTCCTGCAGGGGCTTTGAGTACGAGGGTAAAAGGGAGTGGCATCTTGACTCAATTTGGATGTTCTCTGAACAGGCAAGTCGTATTTGCTGATCTCATCACTGTCGACTGGTAGTTGGTGCATCAGAGTTGGTATGAGTTCTGGTAGCTGTGAGTTTTGGTGAGGTTCAGGACTTGGATTACGCTCAACGTATTCATTTTTTAGGCTAACCCGATCTAACTCCCCAAATTCGTTTTCAACGGCTGCTTCAAGAACATTCGCTTCAGCAATGGCAGCTGCAGCCGCGCTCTCAAGCCTCAAGGTATGCAAACTGGCTTGCAGCTCTGCTTTCTTCCTAGCAGCCTCAGCTGCTGCTTTTTGTTGATCTTCCTCAATATATGCTTGTGCTTTTAACATATCTGCCTCTTTTTGTGCAAATAGTGCTTGAGCACGTGCAGCCTCTGCTTTTGCCCGTGCTCTGGCTGCAATGGCACTGGCTGAAGAGCGCTGACTGGCACGTGAGGTGTTGGAGCATATTGACCGCGTCTCAAGCGTGTCGTCGTTACTATCCATTGTAGCTTAGAAGAAACAGAAGAAACTGTGTTCCACGCAGATCCACTTTTCTGTAGGTAGCCGTGTTGGGACGATGCCTTTTTACTATTCTGCCCTCACTAGGGTGTAAAGCTGGTTTCTAGCTTGGCAGATAGCTAACAGGTCCACAATAAACATCCAGGAGTCAGCGGATACGTTTTAGATGTTTACTGTTGAAGCACTGTAAAACTGGTACAGAAACAAAAATAAAATATTACATTTCTGCTGTAATTGAATTTTCTTTACAACATCAAACATTAAGCCATGCACTACAATGTATATAACACATAAACACAAACTTATCCAAACCCTCTCTCACCCGTTATCAGGCTCACGCATTTAGCGGTTAGCTTAATGCTAACATTACATGGGAAATCCCATAGACGGGCTAACGTGTTAGCATCGCGGCCGTTTTTCCTCACAAAAGAAAGTTTTCCACACAAATCTCTAAACTGCTACGCATAACTATCGCGGGAAAGCTTACAAAACAGATAGCAACTACTTACAGGCATGTGCTCTCTCAGCCTGAGCAAGAAAAAGTGAGCAAAAAGTGGAATAGACGACAGTTTGTCTAAAGGACTGTTTTTCCCTGGTGAGGTACTACGGCAAGTCTGCTGGTACAAAAAACACACACCCAAATGATCATGCCTGCCTTAAAGGGGCAGCACAATTATACTTTTTAAAATATTACACTTTTTTCCTTTAATTTGTCCCATTGAAATGAATGGGAAACTTCCACAATTCTGCTAAAACTTTCTTGTCTTTGAAACGTAACTAGAAAAATTTGCATTTCCTGCGAAAATGCTGTGTGGCTGCCTTACGCTGAAGATTTCTGCTGAAAAAAGCTGAAAAAACATTGCCCTGAGCAGGATTCGAACCTGGCCCTCCTGATCTAAAGGCGGCAACTCACCTCACTGCACCAAACTCATTCTTACACTCTCCAGTGTGTCATTACACATACAGCCATCTTCAGCAAGCACTTCTGCTTCTACACCTCTTTTCAACTCATCTTTTTGCTTCTTTACCTCTTTTCAGCAGAAATTCTTCTGATTCACCTCTTTTCTGCCAAATGTTTAGCCTTTTCACCTCTTATCAGCACAATTCTAAGCAGCTTCTGCTAATTTCACCAGAATTGTGAGTCTCTCCACCTCTTCTTTGTGTGGATGAGTTTGGTGCAGTGAGGTGAGTCGCCGCCTTTAGATCAGGAGGGCCAGGTTCGAATCCTGCTCAGGGCAATGTTTTTTGTTTTTTCAGCTTTTTTCAGCAGAAATCTTCAGCGTAAGGCATCCACACAGCATTTTCGCAGGAAATGCAAATTTTTCTAGTTCTCTTTGAGATGAGAAAACATGCAAAGGTAGTACTAAGAAGATAGTATTTCTATCCCCATAGTAGAGTATGAGAGAATCTTGCTAACACTCCTGAAGCACTTTCCCAGAATTCTAGTCCAAATTGCTTCTTGCAAATCTAACGGCTTTTCATACTAAAAGTTTGAGTAATTTTTATATATTTTTCGATCTTTCTGTCTGCTCTTCAACTTTATCAACAGCTGTTCATCCAATGTTTTTGTGTTAGGTGAGTGTATCGCTGAGGACTGGAGTAAAAGTGCTGTGGGAGCTGAAGTTCTTTGGAGGAGTGTTTCTCATGTTTTGGCTAAAAGCTGCTTTTTGCTAAGGGACTGCTGCCTGCTCGCACATACACACTATCTTTGTGAGGACATTCACTGACATCATTGCATACCCAACAATCTGACTTCTAAGTTTACCCATTGCTGGCCCAAACCCTTACACAACAATAGCCTAAAGCTAATTCTGACTTTAACATTAGCTGCTTAACTTTAACTGTTTTCATTTTTTTATTTATTGTCTGTGACAACAGACTGCGATCGCCCACTCGTGTTGTTTGGGTGAGTTCCCATCAGTCTTTGAGTTCATCACAGCCAGGTCCAGCAAACACACAAAGGCCAAAAAAGGTCACAGACTCAAAAATCAACAGTGTGCCTTCTGTATGAATTCTGGTTGTGCTTACTGACCTCGAACCGATTTTATGTGGTACTTGGCAAGTTTATTTATATAGCACAATTCAACAACAAGGTGATTCAAAGTGCTTTACAGAGACATTAAAAAACCAAAACAATAAAAAAGCACAATTTAAAAATGATTAAAAAAAACAGTAGATAAAATCAGAACAGTAGATAAAATCAGTAGTTAAAATGTACGTTTTGAAATTTAAGCTTAAAAGTGTGGATTTGGTGCTTTATTCAAATGCAGCTGAGAACAGGTGAGTCTTCAACCTGGATTTAAATAAGCTGAGTGTTTCAGCTGATCTGAGGCTTTCTGGGAGTTTGTTCCAGATATAAGGAGCATAAAAGCTGAATGCAGCTTCTCCGTGTCTGGTTCTGACTCTGGGAACTGATAAAAGACCGGATCCAGATGACCTGAGGGATCTGGAAGGTTCATACTAGGTCAGGAGGTCATTGATGTATTTTGGTCCTAAACCATTCAGAGCTTTATAGACCAGCATCAGAACTTTAAAGTCTATCCTCTGACGGACAGGCAGCCAGTGTAAAGACCTCAGAGCTGGACTGATGTGGTCCACTTTTTTGGTCTTAGTGAGGACTCGAGCAGCAGAGTTCTGAATGAGCTGTAGTTGTCTGACTGATTTTTTAGGTAGACCTGTAAAGATGCTGTTACAGTAATCAAGCCTGCTAAAGATGAATGCATGGACTAGTTTTTCCAGGTCCTGTTGAGACATCAGATCTTTTATCCTTGATATATTCTTGAGGTGTGAAATGTGTGTGTTTAGTTAGTTTGTTTGTTTGCTTGTTTTAATCAATTTTAAATCATGCTTTTTATTTGTTTTTGTTTCTAATGTCTCTGTAAAGCACTTTGAATCACTTGTTGTTGAATTGTGCTATACAAATAAATTTGCCTTGCCTTGCCTTGAGGTGATAGTAAGCTGACTTTGTTATTGTTTTAATGTGTTTTTCTAAGTTTAGGTCTGCATCCATCACTACACCCAAATTTCTCGCCTGGTTTGTGGTTTTTAGGTGTATAGATTGAAGTTCTCTGGTGACCTGTAATTGTTTTTCTTTGGCGCCAAAGACTATTACTTCAGTTTTGTTTTTGTTTAGCTGGAGAAAATTGTGGCACAACCAGTCATTAATTTCCTCGATGCATTTACCAAGAGCCTGTACAGGGCCTTGGTCTCCTGGTGACATTGTGATATATATATTTGTGTGTCATCTGCATAGCTGTGATAGTTTATTTTGTTGTTCTTTATAATCTGTGCCAGTGGGAGCATGTAGATGTTAAACAGAAGGGGTCCCAAGATGGAACCTTGGGGAACTCCACATGTGATACTTGTCTGCTCAGATGTTACCTATTGATACAAAGTATTTCCTGTTTTCTAAGTATGTTTTGAACCAGTTTAGTACAGTTCCTGAAAGACCTGCCCAGTTCTCCAGTCGTTTGAGTAATATGTTGTGGTCAACTGTATCGAATGCTGCACTGAGATCCAGTAAAACTAAGACTGACATTTTTCCACTGTCTCTATTCAGACATATGTCATTAAACACTTTGGTCAGAGCGGTTTCAGTGCTGTGGTTCTGTCTAAAACCTGACTGGAAGGCATCGTAGCAATTATTCTGTGTTAAGAAGTAACTGAGCTGTTGAGAAACTGCTTTTTCAATTTAATTTTTTAAATTCAATTTAATGTTTAATTACAGCAGTTTTTAGTGGTTCTGGAAACACAGCTGACATTAAAGAAAAGTTGACGATCTGTAACAGGTCTGACTCCAAAGTCTTTGAGACCTTTTTGAAAAAACTTTTTGTCAGGACATCTAAACAGCAAGAGGAGGAGTTCAGTTGACCTAAGATGTCCTCCAGGTCAAATTCAAATTCAAATTCAAATTTTATTTGTCACACACACACAACCATACACAGTATGACATGGGGGTGAAATGCTTGTAGCTGTACAATGCCCGACCATTAAATGACAGAAGAAAAGTTTTACAAGATTTACAATTTACAGTTTACTACAGAATTTACAAATTAACTTAGGAATTTACAGTAAAGAATGTGCAAATAGCAGAAGAGATTATAAAGATAAGGATTATAAATTATAGGAATTATAGGATTATAGGAAATGTGTGGTGGTGCGTGTGGTGATGTGTGGGAGAGTCCAGTCCTACACCTGGTTCAGGGCCCGAATAGCCTGGGGGAAGAAGCTCCTCCTCATTCTCTCTGTTTTGGCCTTAAGGGAGCGGAAGCGCTTCCCAGACCTCAACAGTGAGAAGAGTCCATTGTTGGGATGGGAGAGGTCCATCATAACCTTCCTAGCTTTGGACTTGCACCGCTTGGTGTAGATGGACAGCAGGTCAGGGAGCTCTGATTGAATGATGCGTTCTGCCGAGCGCACCACTCTTTGCAGATCTCGTCTGTCCTGCTTGGTGCTGTTCCCAAACCAGGTGCAGATGTTTGCCGTCAGGACGCTCTCGATGGTGCAGGAGTAGAAGTTCTTGAGCACCTTCAGTGGCAGATGGAAGTCTCTAAGTCTTCTGAGGAAGAAGAGACGCTGACGGGCTTTCTTAACCAGGGAGTTGATGTGGCAGGACCATGACAGGTCCTGAGTGATGTGGACACCCAGGTATCGGAAACTGTCCACTCTCTCCACTGGCGTGCCACTGATGATGAGGGGTTTGTAATTCCTCGCCTGCTTTGTAGTGAAGTCCACGATCAGCTCCTTAGTCTTGCTGATGTTTAGGAGGAGGTTATTCTCCTGGCACCAGGTCTCCAGGTTCCTAATCTCCTCCAGGTAGGCCGTCTCGATGTTGTCGGAGATCAGGCCCACAACAGCAGTGTCGTCAGCAAACTTGACAATGGAGGTGGTGTCGGATGTGGCTACACAGTCATAAGTGTACAGTGAGTACAGCAGGGGGCTTCAAACACAGCCCTGAGGCACTCCAGTGCTGAGTGAGATGGAGGGGGAGACTTGTTTTCCCACCCTCACTGATTGGGGTCTGTCTGTGAGGAAGTTGAGGATCCACTGACACAGTGATGGGCTGAGTCCAAGATCCGTCAACTTGGTGAAAAGCTTAGAGGGAATTATTGTGTTGAATACTGAACTGTAGTCCACGAACAGCAACCTAACATAATTCCCTCTGCCAGTGTCCAGGTGACTCAGGGATGTGTGGAGCAGGTGAGATATGGCATCGTCTGTGGAACGATTAGTCCGGTAAGCAAACTGAAGTGAGTCAATGGTGGGAGGAAGTGATGTGATCTCTCATCAGTCTTTCAAAACACTTCATCACAATTGAAGTCAGTGCTACTGGACGGTAGTCATTGTGGCAAGCGGGCTGTTGTTTCTTTGGAACAGGGACAATGATGGACTGTTTGAAGCACGTGGGAACCACAGCTTGGGCCAGGGAGAGGTTGAAGATCTCCGTGAACACCGGTGCTAGTTGATCAGCGCAGGCTCTAAGGACCCAGCCAGGGATTGCATCTGGTCCTGCTGCCTTCCTGGTGTTCACCCTCCTGAAGGTGTTCCTCACGGCATGCTCTGTGATGACAAATGCATTTTCTTCACTGGTGCACTCCGAGCGCGTGCAGCCGTTTGTTGTTTTAATTGCTGCGGCGTCAAAGCGAGCATAAAACGTGTTCAGCTCATCAGCCAGTGAAGCATCGGCATTCATCATTGAAGAAGCTGGTCGTTTATAGTCCGTTATAGTCCGCAGTCCTTTCCACAGGCTCCTAGAGTCGCACTGTCGTAGCTGTGACTCTAATTTTTCCCCGTAGCTCCGCTTTGCCTTTCGGACCGCGCTGCGCACGTTGTAGGACGCAGCCTTGTATAGGTCCATATTACCGGAGACGAGCCCTTCATCGTAGGCAGCGGTGCGTGATCTCAGAGCGTCGCGGATGTTTTTATCCACCCACGGCTTCTGGTTGGGAAACGTTCGGATGATAGTTCTTTCTGCTGTGTCGTCCGCTAGTTTCCCGATAAATCCCACAACCGCTTCCGTAAACATGTTGATGTCATCAGAGCTGCGCCGAAACATGTCCCAGTCTGCGTCATCCAGTGCGTCCTGCAGCGCGGCCACCGATTGGTCCGTCCAGCGAGCAACCTCCCTCCTGATTGGCGGTTGCTGCTTTAGCCTTTGTTTGTAAGCAGGCATGAGGAAGATGGCGGCATGGTCCGATTTTCCACATGCCGGCAGGGGCTGAGCCTTGTAACAGTTCTTGATCGGGGTGTAGCAGTGGTCTAATGTCCTCGTGCCCCGGGTGGGGCAGTTGATGTGCTGGTGAAGGTTGTGAAATGTCCGTTTGAGATTCACTCTGTTAAAATCTCCCATAACAATGAGTGCGGCATCTTGGTGAAGTGTTTGTTGATTTGTGAGAGCCTCATGTAGCTCACATAAGGCAGTGTCCGAGTCCGCGTGAGGCGGAATGTAAACAGTGCAGGCAATGACCGCAGTGAATTCCCGAGGGAGATAGAAAGGGCGACACTTAACGATCAAAAGCTCCAGATTGGGCGAGCAAGAGCGTGTGAGTGGGGAGATGTTTGTGCTGTTGCACCATCTGTTGTTCACCATCAAACACACTCCACCACCTCTTTTCTTCCCCGACTCCATTGTCCTGTCCATGCGGTAAACCGAAAAGAACCCCATCGGCTGCACAGCGTGGTCTGGTATCGCTGGGTTCAGCCAAGTCTCAGTGAAGCAGAGGAGGTTGCAGTCCCGAATGTCTCTCTGGAACTTGATTCTGGCTCTGAGGTCATCAAGCTTGTTCTCGATGGATTGAACATTGGCTAGCAGGATACTGGGCATGGGTGCGCGGTGTGCGCGAGCCCGTAGCCTGTTCCTGATGCCGGCTCGTTTCCCTCGAGGCCGTCGCTTAGGGTCGCGTCCTTTGTTCTCTCTCAGGATCTCCTTTGGCCAGATTGGGTCCGGAGTTAAACATGGTGAAATGTTCGTGTATTGTAGACCAATAGAAACCAAAGTGTCTCTACTGTAGCGGATTTGTGTGTTTTGCATGATGCCCATGCAAGATTATGGCAGATATAGCAAAAAGTGACGAAAAACTGCAAAAAGTGGAGAAGTTGGGGCAGAGCATCCAGCACGGCAGCCGACCTCACCGGCGCCATTTTAAACAGGTGAAACTGTTTCATGGTGTTTAAACAGTTTTTCGGTGGACACAGTACATATCCTGGATCTGCTGTTGATGTACCAATTTCTTGTCTAATCTTTTGGATTTTTTCTGTGAAGAATTTGGCAAAGTCATTGCAGGCCATGGTCGAAGTTCAGCTGGCACTGGCACAGGAGGGTTTGTTAGCCTGTCAACTGTAGAAAATAAGACCCGAGCATTATGACTGTTTTTGGTGATGTCAGAGGAGTAGGACCTTCTTGCACTCCTCAGTTGTAAATTATAATTGTGAAGTTTCTCTTTATAGATGTCATAATGAACCTGGAGGTTTGTTTTTCTCCATCTGCGCTCAGCTTTCCTACACTCTCTTTTTTCATTTTTCACCAGTGTGAAGTTTCTCCATGGAGACTTTTTCCTTCCAGAGATAACCTTCACCTTAATGGGAGCAATAGTGTCCATTACATTTAACATGTTAGCATTGAAGCTATTGACGAGCTCATTGACTGAACCTCTGGACAGGTCAGGTGTTAATGGGAAGTGTGATATTATTCTGTTATTATATGTTACCTTATATATGTAATCAAAGTAGTTGAATTAGAATACTGCTGTAGATCATATTATACCCTTTAATATAGAGTGTGTGAGCTGTATGTAGTTTAGTTCTCGTTATACTTTTGAGTTAAAAGAACATATTCACGTATTAGTTTATTAGACAAGTGTGCATCACTCTGTATCCTTGATCTGCTGTGAATGTGTTACATGCTTAATTGTTGAATCATGAAGAGAAGATTGTAAGCAGGAGACTCTGTGTCTAAGACAGGGGAGATAGACAGACCACATTCCATACCCCCACCTTACAGAAAGCAGAGAAACAACTGCCGAGGTCATAACTTAGGCGCTGTAACGTGATGTTTTGGCTTTTATGACTAGATGGGGGCCACTAGAGACTATAAAAAGCTGAGCAACCCGTCACCATTTTGAGACTTGCTGTGACCCTCTTCAGGCAGCTCTCCCCATCATGATGGTCCTTATGCTCTTAAGTGTTGAATTGTATGGAAATAAATGATTGTTGATTGAGCATAAATACACCGAGTATTGTCCTTCCTTCAGCCCAAAGATTCAAAGAATTGGGAGATTTCAACAGAAGACCTGGTTAAAGATCTCACTACTGTCTTCAGTTATACACCGTTTTGTTATCACTGCTGTTGATATATTTATGTGGGCTGAGATTTTACTTTCAAAGAAAACACAGTAATGATCAGACAGGCCCACATCAGACACAGTAACCTTTGAAATGCTCAGGCTCTTGGAGATCAGTAGGTCAAGAGTGTGTCCTCTATTATGTGTGGCCTCTGTTACATGCTGAGTCAGCCCAAAGTTGCCCAGAGTGTTACTCAGGTCTTTAGTCCCTTTGTCCTGAGGGTTGTCCACATGAATGTTAAAATCCCCAGCAATAATTACACAGTCAAAATCAACACAGATCACAGACAGCAGTTCACTGAGGTCATTAAAAAAGTCTGTGCAGTATTTGGGAGGCCTGTAAACATTAAGAAACACAACTTTGGATGGGGCCTTCAGCTGTAAAGCCACATATTCAAAAGACTGAAAACTTCCAGGAGATAGCTGCTTACATTGAAATGATTCATTAAATAAGACAGCAACCCCCCCTCCTCTCCTGCTCACCCTGGCCTCACTGATAAAACTGTAGTTAGGAGGGGTCGTCTCGATGAGAACAGCTCCACTGTTACTTTGGTCCAACCAAGTTTCAGTTAAAAACATAAAATCAAGGCTGTGCTCAGTGATTAAATCATTAATTAAAAATGTTTTCCCAGCTAAAGATCTAACGTTTAATAAAGCCAACTTAAGTGTTTTAGAGGCATTACTTGTCCCCTCGTGTTTGGGAGCAGTCTGTGGCACACAAGGTATGTTTACTATGTTTAAAGATCTTTTAGAGTGCAGCTCTCTGTGTTTTGACCAGGCCACATGTCTCCTGTCACCTAAAAGTACAGAAATTTTAAAACCTTGTAGTAAACAGGGTCCCAGCTTCTCCTGGGAAAAGTCATCACTGCCATAATCCTCGCAGCCCGGACCCTTCACACATCACACATCAGACTGCGGAGACAGGGCATGAAGGTGGTAAGGAGGAACTAAGGGGGGCGGGGCTGGGCAATGTAACTTTGATTGCTCTGTTGAGGGTGGGGCTCGGTGGCGAACCTTTGGCCGCTCTGGTGGGGGGTTTATGGGGGACAAAAAGGGATTGGGCCGGGGGGGTAGATCTGAGCCCAGCATTGACCCGCTCCATCATCTCCTCAGTGAATTTCAGGTGTGTGGAGGAGGGAGAAAGGGAGGGGGAGGAGGGTGATGGCCTGTCAGGGGTTTGGGGGACTGGGGAAGGTCATGGTCCCTGGTATGGTCGTTGGTGTTGTTGAGAGAGTTGGAGGCAAATCGGGACCCCTCTTCTTGCCTCTGATGTCTCTCCTTTCTGAAGCTCATCCCGGGTGGGGGCAGATGGAGCTCCTCCTCAAGGTTTCTGCTGGGCTTTGTCTGTTCTTGGAGTACTGTTTGTTCCTCTTTATGAGATAACTCCTCGTTTATCTCAGCCTTGGCACCAAGCACGGATGGATGACGTTTGGAATAAAACAAGTTGGAGGGGAAGAGTTTCACCCCTGACTTGTTAAAATTAAATCCATTTGCTTTAAACAGATGCCTGCGTTCCCAAAAAATATTAAAGTTGTTGATAAAATGCACTGAGTGGTCAGCACATGCTGATATAAGCCTTTATTCAGTGTAAACAACCTGCTGAATCTCTCGTCTCCTCCTCTGACCGGCGGTAGAGGTCCACTGATGAATACAGCTGCATTCAGAGAGTTTACAGTATTTAATAAATCCAAATCCAGTTTATTTATATAGCACGTTTAAAAACAAAAAGTTTGCCCAAAGTGCTGTACAGAAACACAGGGTAAAACACAAGATACAACCACTGACACTCGCATAAAACATAATAAAACACATAAAAACCAACTCAAGCCAGTCTGAACGCTATCGAAAAAAGGTGTGTTTTCAAAAGCATTTTAAAAACAGGAAACAAAGATGCCTGTCTAATATTTAAAGGCTGCGTATTCCAAAGTTTTGGGGCCATAACTGAAAAGGCTCGTTCTCCTCTACGTTTAAGCCTTGATTTTGGGACAACCAACAGCAGCTGGTCAGCTGATCTGAGGCTCCGTGAAGGAATATAAGGCTGAAGTAACTCGGAAAGGTATGGGGGAGAAAGACCATTAAGGCATTTATAAACCAGTGTTAGGACTTTGAAATTAATTCTGTGATGAACAGGAAGCCAATGAAGAGAAGACAGGATAGATGTTACATGTTCATAGCTGTGGGTACCAGTTAAGAGGCGGGCAGCAGCATTTTGAATGAGCTGAAGACGAGCAAGAGATCGTTGGCTGACTCCAAAAAACAGCATTACAGTAGTCAAGCCGTGTTGAAATAAGGGCATGTATTACCTTCTCCATGTCACGTCTTGACAAAACTGGCTTCAGCTTAGCTATTTGCCTCAGTTGGAAAAAGCCTTTTTGCAACGCTGAACTAATATGTTTGTCCAATTTAAAATCTGCGTCCATAATGACTCCCAAGTTTGTCACATGCTGCTTGATATAAGACCCTAGCCAACCACAATTTACGAGCAGGCTGCATGAAATATTATTAGGTCTAAATACAATCACCTCCGTTTTACTCTCATTGAAACTCCAAAAGTTCAGAGCCATCCAAGCTTTAATATCTTCAAGGCAGTTCAAAAGGATTTGGATGGAGCCTGGGCCATTTGGTGCTAAAGGCAAATAAATTTGGCAGTCGTCTGCGTAGCAGTGAAAGGATATTTCGTGTTTTCTAAAAATAGACCCCAAAGGGAGCAGGTATAATGAAAAAAGAAGAGGGCCAAGGATTGAGCCCTGGGGCACCCCACAAGGAAGGGGGGCTGATGTGGACTCAAAATCTTCAACTTTAACACTAAACGTTCTGCCACTCAAATATGAGCGAAGCCAATCCAGTGCTGCACCTTTAATGCCAACCAGGTGTTCCAAACGAGAGATAAGAATATTGTGGTCAACAGTGTCAAACGCTGCAGTGAGATCTAAAAGCACCATGATCACGGAACTTCCACAATCAGTAGCTAAAAAGATATCATTAAAAACACGTAAAAGTGCTGTTTCAGTGGAGTGTAGATGTTTAAAACCAGACTGAAAAAGTTCTATGATGCCATTAGCATCAAGAAACATATTCAGTTGGGTAAAAACTATTTTTTCCAATAACTTTGAAAGGAACAGAAGTCTTGAAATAGGTCTAAAATTTGAGCAAACTAAAGGGTCAAGGCCATTTTTTTAAATAAAGGGCTAAAAATTGCACATTTAAAACCATCAGGAACCACACTGGAAGTAATACTGCTATTTATAATAGCAAGGACTGAGGTTCCAATTGAAGGGAAAACCTCTTTAAAGAGCCATGCAGGGATCACATCCACGAGAGAACCAGAAGGTTTAATTTGTCTAACCATCTCGTTAAGAAGCGTAATTGAAATGGGTTCAAACTGGTATAAGGCAGCTGAACAGGGACTAAACGTGGATGGGTCATATGTAGGAGGTACTATTGCTGACCTGATGGACTCAACCTTGTTTACAAAGAAAGAAAGAAACTGATTACATCTATTAGCAGAGCCTTCCAGGGTGGCAGACTGGGGCACATTTAAAATAGAACTGATGGTCTTATAATGTGCGCGAGGATTATGACAATTTGATGCAATCACCTGAGAAAAATGGCTGTTTTTCTCATTTTTCACTGTATTTTGATAGCATTTCCAACAGTCCTTTAACATTTCAAAAGAAACCTGCAATTTGTCCTTCTTCCACTCTAGCTCTGCTCTCCTGCATTGACGTCATAATCCAGTAAAGTCCCGTTTCAGAACCTCCGTCTGTTATTTGGACACATCGTTTGACCCTGTATGCAGAACAATGTTTGTCACATTTGGATATTCATCTGCAATTTGAAGAATTCTCTCCTTCAGGTTGTTGACCATATCCATGGGAAAGCAGAGGACTTTAGTGTTCTTACCACACATCCTTTGTACATCCTTTACGGCAGAGTCACCCACAATCAGAGTTTCAGGCCTAGCTTTCCCTGTGGTCTTTTACTTTTCAACAGATTTTCAGACCTTACTTCGCTACTTTTAGATGGATGGTTGTCCGATATAGATCCAGGGTCCTTCGATAGTGGAGCAAATCTGTTCTGCAGTTTCACATTCAGTTGTTTTGGAGGTTTGTTGTTAACCTTCCTATTCACGGTTGTCCAGTCCTGTTTCCTCCCGTATACAGGGGTAGAAGAGCTTCTCTGTCTCATAGGAAGTGAAGGCCAGTCGGTTTCAGAGATTTCAGCTCGCTGTGCCCTGCCTGTGATACGTCCTCCCCCTTCCAGGAGACATGATATATATCTTGGTTTTGCACCAAGACAGTCCAAGGGGGGATTATCACTTGAGGATTTATAATAATGCACAGAGTCTACTTTCTTGGTCATGTTATCTGTGCTCCTTAGCTGTGTACTAGCTTGCTCATCGCCATTGTTTTGAATCAAAGGCAAGGTTGTTTCATTTCCACACAGTCCATTTACCTCCACGTTTACTTCTAAGCGATGAATTTTTGTCTCCAGTACTGCAATCTTCTGCAGGAGGCTGTGGTAGCCATCTGTGGAGAGGGGAAGCATCTTGCAGCTAGTTAGCCTAGTGGTTAGCACCTTTCCAGGCTATTGAGGCTGTTCGGTGCCCAGATGCTGTAATCAGCTGTGTCTAGGCCACAGACACACGGAGCACTGAAGATACAGTAACTATAAAAATCTTAAATCCATCCTCTGGGTCCTAAACTCCGTCCCCTTCAGGTCCCAAAGTCAAACGAACACTGCAGCATCACTGAGAGTTAAAACTGTCTAAATTCTTTCATCTTTAATAAAATGATCAGCGTTGCTCCTTTATCAGGTGTAACAATTAAGTTTAACTCATTCACTGCCAGCCATTGGCAGTGAATGAGTTAAACCCATTGACTCATTCACTGCCATTGACGGCTATAGACGTCAATGGCAGTGAATGAGTTAACATCCAGGCATCCATGAAAACAGAATTTATTAAATTTAACAGAGTTATAAGTTAGCAGGAAGTTAGCAAGAAGTTAGCTCACTAGTTTCCACCTAAACATGATATAGCATTTTCTGACTGAGAGATTTCTGAAAAAGTTCAAACGTACAGCTCTGCTATCACTTCCAACATGAATGAAGACAGAAAACTAAACAGCAGTGACGTTTGTAGGGTTACTGAAGTTGGGCTAGCTGGTTTATAATGATGTGCTACGTGATCGCTAGCGACACAGCTATGTTAGCATAACATAAACACCATGAAGCTGGAGGATGAACGCTAACTTTTTTCCACTCAAAAGTTAACGTGAGGGTTCCAGATGGTTAGGGACAAATGCAATCGCAAACGGACCAAACTTCAGTCAGGAGAACAACTGAGATAATCCATCCACAATACGAGGTTAGTCATTAATATACTGCAACAACATGGGAACAGAGCAGCTGGAGAGAATTCAGCATTAATGAATTAATGGTAGGGAAGTGGAGGAAGCACAGTTTTTGGCTTTCCCCATATTCCAAAAGTGCTTCTTCTCCTTGCTATTACTGTTGCCCGGCATAATTTGCAGATGATTTTTCTTGCAGCCGCTGCGATGCTTTCGACCAAAACAGGTGCAGCTTGATGACACCATCAACATGCGCTATCGCGGTAGAGCGGTATAGTCAAAATCTCTGCCATTGGCCAAATTTATATAGTTTCTACCTGTGACAAAGTGGAGAAGCAGTTGTAATTCTCTCCATTTGTCCCATATGTGTTTACCTTTTTTTTTTTTGCACATTGTACACGTTATTCTGTTTCTATGTATTTGCTATGATTTGCTATTTGTCAAGTAACATTGCTTCACTCACTATCCCGGGTTTGTTTGTGTAAGCGTTTTGTTGCCGGCAAATCAAACATTCTGCAAATTAAGACAAATACTAAGTTATGTTTCTTTATACTTTATTATGTTACAGATTAAGTCATTTGTTCATACTTACTCTGTTTGTCTTTTCAGTCATCATGAGTGTCAGGTGTGGGGAAACGCCCGCTTGGCATTTCCTCATTTTAAAGTCCTGATCATGTCACACATGACATCATCAGGTCAAACCATGTGGAGGGGTTTCTTTTTCCAGAGAGATGCTTCCTTTTGTTTGTGTTAATGTTTAAAGGGATTTGTTGAATGTTTTTCCTTTTGTTAATACTGCCATTTAGTTGTGTAAATGTGCATATTAGAAGTGTGTAGAGGTTTTGTGTTTTTAGATAACCTGAGTAGAGTTTTAGATCCCTCAGTCGAGTGAGTGGTACTGGCTGGGCAATTGGAGGGAAATTGATGGCCCTATTTAAAGCCAGTCTCTACCAGATGCAGGAGAGAGGAGAGGTGAGCTGTGTCACCAGAGCCATGTTATGGTGAGTTTTGTTAAATGAATTGATTTGGGGAAAGTTTTGTTAAGTTATACATTAAATTAAGTTCACTGCAAATAAATTGCTCACCTTGGAAACCCAAAATGTCTGCATAGTCTGCTTCCCTACCACCTTCCTTGACGTTCGAGTGTGACTACTTCACACTACCGTATACCGTTTCTACCGCCCACCCCTACTTCAGATCATGTCACTCATGTCATTGGACTCTTTAAAAAAGCTGCAGTTGTTGTGAATATGTATCAAACTTTCAGGATAAATGATTTTATTCAATTGCAATTTTTTATGCAAGCTTGTCCTATCAGAATATGGTACTTTTGCTTTCACAAAGCTTGGCAATCAACCAAAGAATAACATTCAAACTTACTTGTAAAAGCTGCTCACATCCATCCCAGGGTTACTTCCTGTTATCTATGACATAGATCTGACAAGGTTAGTCTTCAGCTATAATTGTAATTTTCATATAAAAAAAAAAAAGCCTGAAGTTGTTTGTGTCTCAGTAAACAACAGAGCTTATGTCCACTTGTAAGACACTGAGTTCTTAAATGATATTTACATTATTTCCTTTTATCTCATTTTATGTCAGCATACCAAAATGAGCTCAGATGGGTTTTCCCCTCCTGTGTTTTCTTTAGTCAACCATCTGTTTGGCCTCTGGATGAACTCTGGTATAGCTTCCTGTTCCTTTTCTTTATGAGACATCCTATATTCTCTTCCTTATTAGCAGCTCCAAAAGAATCATGTTCAGAGATTTTATCTTACAGATTGTGAACTCTTAGAAATCCCAGTATACCCATAGATTTAGGATTTGAGTAGTTTGGTTAAGGTTGTCCTGTTCCACTCAAACTTTGCTTTTCCAGATAATTGTTAAAAAAAAAATCAGTGGGAAATGCTTAAAACCCGGTTTGTTACATGTAGCCCATTGTAGAACTAGTTTACCTTACATCTCAGTTCAAGAAGCCATTACTGATTCACACAGAAATGAATCAGTTTTATGAAACTGAATATCATATAGCATGCAGCATCTTAGGCATAAAAAAATTCTGCACTACACACCTGAGCACCATGATTTATTTACCAGTTAGCTCAGCTCAGGTCTCATTAGTGTTATTCCACTTGTCAGTCACAGCAAGTTCGTGCAAGGTTGAACTAAAGTAGATCAGCCATTATAACCAGTCTGACTTTGCAGGAGTGGGACTCACAAGTCACTGAAAATATTAAAGCGATGGCAGCTGTCAGTGCCTAACATTCATATTATTGCCATAAGCACGGAGGCCCACAGGCCAACAGCAGACAAGGTGTGACAGCGTTCTGAACATCGTAATCAAAAAGTCAGTGCTCTCCTTTTTGTTTTCAACCATTCCAAAAGTGTTTTTCCATTTCCTGCGTTACCATTTGCTCTTTTCCTTCCAACACTATCCCTGTGATCTCACTCAGTACTGTCCTGGACATCATAACAGCCCTTTAGGTTTAAGTTGCAGCTTTTAAGAAGTCATGTTTTTTAATACTGACATTGCTGACTGTTGAAAAATTATTGAGACGGCTGAAATCCACGTTAATTCTTATGAACATAAAAGAAATTACAGTAAACCGATTCATACCGTGGATCATGTTCTTGTCTCTCAACACTGTTTAGCTGGATGTTTAGCTTATCTGTCTCCTCCACTTAACAGAAAAGAATTTTAACAACATGGCTTGTGTTTGTCTCATCAGTGATACCTTCTTTTCAAAAACATCAATCAAATAACCAGTTTTTCTTTTTAGATTTTGGAGTGAAGACGTGCTCCAAACCAATCAGCAACCTCAAGTAAACAAGCAAGTGCAATAACAACCTGGAGCTGCCGAGCTGGCTCACAAAAGTGTGCTCCAGTTTTGACTTAGTATTTACTTAGTATTTTATTAATCTGTTACATAGCACTAATTATTGTGTGTGTGTGTGTGTGTGTGTGTGTGTGTGTGTGTGTGTGTGTGTGTGTGTGTGTGTGCATGCATACAGGACACACCCCAGGATGTCAAACCTTACAGCACAAAGTAGTCCTGTAACCTCAAAACTCTCAGTAGCACTTAAAGACACTATAACAACAGCACACTGGCTGATTTTGACTACAGTAACTGAAGCCCACACATGCACTGCACACATCATTTCCAAAACCAATTTCCAAAGAATTTTCACCAAAAAAAAAAGCATAAATACTGACCACCAAGACTATACTGTCTAACTACATGTTGTCTTTTGTACAAGCATACATTTCAGTTCAAGCTTATCCTCGGCTATCAGTATTGTAGTGGTGTGGATAACAAGATATAATGACCCAGAACTTTTTTAGTATTTGACTCAACACAATCAAAGCTTTTCCTATGTCAGTCTGATATACCTAAATGTCTATTTCATATGCAAAGTATTTAATTTAAATGGTGGGGGTATTTCCAATATCAGCTGGTCATAATGTTTGCTCAAAGGCGTCCTTGTAACAATGACAGAGCTGCACAGTGCTGAAAATAGCACTAAGGCCATGACTCGTACTCTTGTGGAGTTGAAAGGTATGTGCTAATCCACCTGACCTCCATGGGGCAGAAGAAGGGTGAAAACAGAGTCAGTGAAGGGTTTAGGGTGCCAAACTGATCTGGCAGAAGTTCAGAGAGACTTGGTCTCTGCTACAAAGCAGGCCAGCGGAAACCAATTTAGCCCACCCAAGGTCATGGCTTCTGGACAGCTGGAGCTAAAACGGCTCCGGAGCTTTCTTCTGCCGTGAAACCTCAACAATCTCCTCTCAAAGCCCAGCATTTGGACAATGGCATGAAAAAAATGGACATTTTTCCTTAACATTCCAGGTTATGCAGCATCAAAAGAGGCAGTGACTTTGTTCATGTTATGGAAGATTAATTAAATCTTTTCTGTGATCTGGAATTCTAAATGTGCCGTGGTTTCTCATTAAAGAGTTCTATTTTTCCGTTTGGTTTGGCTTGTTTGATGGGCAGCAGAGCTCTTGGTCAGTCGAGGCCTGTCTTTGATGTTCGCTGTGGTTCCTGAATGATGATGTGAGATGGAGAGTGAAGCAGACACATGTACACCACAAAAACTTTAGGATTAGCAGACAGATGGGCGACACAAAACTGATGGCCGGTAATAGTTGAACTCAGGCAGCCGAAATTGAGCAATTGAATCTGAGAAATTTAATACAATTGGATTTTTTTAAAGGATATATTTGATCGTTTATTCCTCCTTGGTAAACTGACTGCTGATTGTTCCTCCACACAGAGCATGTGGAAAGCAAAAAGGAGAACGGCAGCAGCAAAACCGCCTTGAGAGAACATTTGTGGCAGAAATACAGAATGAAAGAGCTAGCATGTAGGTGGGTTGCAAAGTAGCTTGCAGAGGAAGCAGGAAATAGTTGTCTTTTTGTATGCTTTCTATAGTTACAGACTCGCTTAGCTCCTTGTACTTGTACATGGAGTTTAATTTATTTAAAAAATAAAAATCATCAAATTTGACTGACATTGCTAATCGTTTTTCTTTAATAAAATATTGAATTAACAATATTGTGGTCATGTTGTAACTTGTAACTTAGCAGTTACAATACATGTATTCTATTATGGCACCAGTATGAAAAAATAGAAATTTGGACATGTGAGTATCATATTAACTCTGTGACATCAGTTTCAGTTTTTAAACTGTGGTAGCTACTTACACATGGAACCAGGTTACATTAGAGACGATACAGGAGACTGCTGATCTGACTGGTTGGCTTTGGTCTGTTTTTACAGGTTGAGGAATTTAGTCTAAATTTGAGTTTATTATTTTCCACAACTCTGCTCATAAGGCTTCATATCATAAGCTTTAATCTGATCTGCTGATCAAAATGTTAGTGTTAATTACCCATAAAGCCCAGAGCTGATGAGCTGCCATGGTCCAGCGACACTGCAAATTGGACTTCAGGGTAGATAGGCTTGCCTGGTTTAGTAATTTTGAGACAAATCCCAGTTTTTGATGTAAACATACATAACAAACCCCAAACAAACCACTGCTCCACAGTTGGATAAAGCGCACTCCCTCACAGTGCTGCTGAATCTTTCCTTATATTTGAGGCCCTGTTTCTTTCTCCCTGGGTGCAGGATAAATAACTTTAAGTGCCTGACCTCATGCATTAGAATTGCATCGCATGTTTGGCTTGCATGTACCCCGAGCTGGAAAAGTCATAAACTGCACCACACACGGAGGTCGAGCTTTGTGCTTTTATGTGCTCCGGCTTCCACTCACAGACACAGTTTCTCCTTTGATATTATTCCGGGGTCAGGGCCCCCTGTTGCTATTAAAACTCCATAAAGCAGCAGTGCCAGCCTGGAGTGCCATATCCCCCTGAAACCAAAGCCTGAGCATCCCCGGTTGTCGTTTTTGAAACGAGTGATTATGCAAACCAGGCTGTTTACCTTGGATTACAATCAATATCCAGGTGCCCTGTGAGATTCGTATTAAAGCGAGCGGCAGCAGGCGGCTTTGCCCTGGGAAGTGGGCGCGTCTACGTGGAACAGCGAGCAGGACTGTGAGCGCCAGATAAAAGATGAATTATAGATATCCAGCCCCAGGGCGAAATGTGGAGGTGGGTGGAGTGGAGTGCAGCAGGGGCTTGGAGGGGGTACGTCTTGAGTAATGACTCTCAGTGGTGGTGCTCGAAAAGGTGAAAAGGTTAGCATATGTGAGGAAAGCAGATAAATTACAGGATGTATTTTATTGGGAAAGGAAGGGATGCAGAAACAGGGCTCACTTATCATGCTGCGAATTATAAAAAGACGGGAAAAAGTGGTTGGAGCGACTGTTAAAGATGTGTCAGAGACAAGGATTTTCTCCGGTAGAACAGAATTACAATTTAGAGCTGCTCAACTTCAAACACGTTGCAATACCTCAGAGAGTGACGGGCATGTAATTTCAACACAGTGTTAGATGTGCTGGCTCTAACTCTGATGCTGCAGCTGTGCAAAAGTTGTTAAATGTATACCAGCTATTAAAATGACATGAGTTTCAGCGAGCTCTGCACAGGATGGTGCAGTCCAAATCCCCAGGTGAGCTTCCATAACTCCTCTATGAGTCTTTGATTTTTTTCTGTAGCCTCAAATAAGAGGCGGCAGCCTCAGAACTGATGTGAGAGTGTATTACTATTTCTATAATAACGCCACAGAAAATTGTTATAGTGTTTTTCTTTTAATCACATTGGCTTCTAGTACAAAATGATATAAGATGGTCTCTATAGCAGCTGTAGAGACACGACAGTGGAACTAAATAATCTGTGAAACGCGTCAAAAATAGAAGACTCTTTAACTTTTGCCCACCTTCATAGATCGTGATACTTAATCGTGACAACGGTCCTGAATCACTCAAATGCTACTTCTCTCTGGACACTGTTGTTTCTCTAAAGTCTTTCCTCAAGAATGATGATGATTTAGAGAAAAAAATGGTTTAAAAAAACAAACAAAATTTTTTTAAATTTTTAAGAAAATTTTAAAAAAAAAATCTTTAAATTTTTTTTGGATTTAAAAAAAAATTTTTTTGAAAAACTAATTTTTTTGATAGTTTTTCAATTTTTTTTGAAAAACTATCTATCAGTTTTTCAAATCTGATGTGAAAAACTGATAGAGGAAGCCAGCGTGCACTGAGAGAACCATGCAGACGTGAGGAGACCAACACAAACTGCACACAAAACTGCCTTTGTACCCCTTCTTTAAGGTGTGGGTCATGTTTTCCTTTATTAACTGCCCCAAGGAGGTTACGTTTACAGTAATGTTTGTCATTCTGTCTCTAAACAGGGTAGCTCGAAAGAATTTGAATGAAGTCTGATAAAACTTTGTAGGGGTGTGGACTGGGATCATCTTAACCATCCATTAAAACTTCACGTACATCTACCAAGGTCTTCAAGGTCAAGTTAGTGAGTCATTGGTAGAAAATTGACAAAAACTCTTATAAGAAACTGTGATTCTCTCAAGTGTTGTCTGTATTGTCAACATATCATGTCCAATTTGACCTCTGAACTCTCTTAAAGGTCATTAGATTGATTTGAAGGTCCAAGTGGTTATAATGCTATATAGAGCTATTTAAAAATATGTCTTAATGCTGTTCTTTGCATTGACAACATATAGGCATACATGGAATAATATATGGGGATTGTAAATATCACATTACTTTCGATGTTTGTTGCATCTCTGAGTGCTTCTTGTTCTCAAATGAATGCATTTTGCATACATTTGTGCAGTGTTGTTGTGATTGTTCTTACTGCTGTTTTCAATGTGAACATGTTATTTTTCAACTCAAGTTTACAGAGGAGCAATAAAATAGTTTCAAGCGTTAAAAAAACGAGAGAGGGAGAAACTGATGGATACCGAGAAAAATGCACAAGGGTCAGAAAGAAAAAGTGATTCAGAGATATATTTGAAAACCAGAAAAATAGAAAAATAAAAAGGTGCAAAAAATCGTGACATGGCAGTAGGAATGAGAATATACATGTATTTTTTAGTAGGTATTTATCCTGCGTGCATATTGTACACCGCGACTGCTTTTTGTGGCTGTAACAGCTGCAGGAGAGGCTGCTCCGTCTCACTGCCTCATGCAGAGGGGGAGAGGTGTTAAGCTAACATCCTCCTGTCACCCACATCTTCTTTTAAAAAGTCAAAGAGCATGACTCTCACAGTGCTTCCAGTACTTCCCAGGTGAGCCTGTGCAGGAGATAAATGACGGCCTCACCCACTCCAGCACCGGGACAATTAACAAAGCAGGCTTAAAAGGGGGGAAACTCCCACTGGGTTTAAATCTGGGACTCTCCACCATTTGACCTTAGAACTGAAGAAGCTTCTCGGATGAGAGGTGAAACGTCTTCAAGCAATTTAAAGAAGCCCAGACTCTTTTCTTTCCAAGCTCCTTAGACTACGATGACCTGGGTGACTGAGAACCTTCACAGACAGACTTAAAAGAACGAGCAGGCGTAGGACGAGCACCAGCTGATCTGTGAACACTTAATAGGCCCAAAATTTCTGTTCATCTGGATGTTTTCAGTGGGAGAAACGTTTCAGCATCATCCAGGTGACTTCTTCAGTCCCAGCTGACTGCAGGTTTCCAATCTTATAAACAGGACATTTGCATAATGACTGAAACCAGCCCACTGAGGAACAATGGGCTGGGAGGTCAGCTCCTTAATCATAGTTATGCAAATTCTCATGACCATTGATCAATAACCACTGATCAACAGCCATGAGTACCAGTCACAGAGAGTTGGGGAATGGCTGTAATCACAGCATTGTAAGATAGTGACAGATGGACCCTTAGGCCCCCTCCTCGATTCAGAGATGGTCTTTCCCTTTTCACGTAAATGTCCTCCTTGACTCCGCCCTCACACCAGCGTTCCTCCCTGTCCAGGATGTTACATCCTCATCATTGAAAGAGTGTCCACTGGCCTGTAGGTGTAAACAGACTGCAGAGTCCTGATCTGACGAGGTGGCTCTTCTGTGTTGTGCCATCCGCTTCGCCAGAGGTTGTTTGGTTTCCCTGATGTACAGAGTGGAGCATTTATATGGATACACCGTAATAACATGGGAATGGTTGGGGATATTAAAGCCCTGTTTGTGGCACATTAGTATATGTGAGGGGGCAAACTCCTCAAGATGGGTGGTGACCATGGTGGCCATTTAGAAGTTGGCCATCTTGGATACAACTTTTGTTTTTTCAATAGGAAGAGAGCCATGTGACACATCAAACTTATTGGTAATGTCACAAGAAAAACAATGGTGTGCTTGGTTTCAACTTCTTGAAACAGAGGGAACATAGTCTGGACACAGGAGAATCACAAACACGGAGACAACAGTGACTGGACATGAAACGCAGACCACAGGGAGCGAAAGCAAAGACTAGAACTACAAATATAACATGAGCAGAAAACAATCAAGAGAACCAAACCCAGGGAATAACACTGAGTCACCAAACCCAGGACTGTGGTAATATCAGCTGTGTGGTTAAGCTCACAGACACAGATATGGGATTATTGATGCAAGTACAGGTAGTAAAATGTAACATAGCATGCAAAAAATTTATATATTTTTATATATGAATATATGGAATGTGTACACTTTCTGATGGCTTAAAAATGCATACCAAACAATGTTAGCGATATTAGACAAGGAGTCTGAGTCCGTGGATGACAGCTACTGCAGCAGAATGAAAATTGTAGACCATTGGCACGAAGCAGTGATACTGTAGTGAGATGCTTGGTTTTTAGTGTGATAAATCAAGACAGAAGAGAAAGCAAACAGGACTCGAGACTTGTCCAGAGTCTAACCCGCCTCTCACCCTGACAGCCAGGAGAGGTTCCAGCCCCACAGCGCTCCTACATTGGAAAAGCAGGGAAGAAACGGATGGATAAAGGGAAGATAGGTCAGAATAGTATCCAGCTTGATTCTGTGAAGCTTTTACTGGGTGTGAATCTGTGAATCTCAGCGTTCTCATGAGTCTAACACCCACTTCTACTAATGATTCTGTGAGTGGACGCAGAAGCAACAAAATCACCAGTCCTGTGAGAAATCAAGGGGAAAGCACACCATCGTGAAAAAGTGCAGCGTTTCACAGTGTAGACATAGTCTTTATTATTCATATAATTACAGACTAGCAGTCGCATCTTCAGTTCAAATTAAACTCCACTGAGATCATGAAGCAGGGTTCTTTAATGACTGCTGAAGCTCGGAGTGCAGACAGCACTGCAGATGGATAATAAACTGCAATGATTAGCCATGCACAGCAGACCGAGCTGCTGCAGGATTAATGCGTTTGACGTCTCAGTGCAGAGCAGCGCTCACTGCTCTTTCACTTCCCACTACGCCTATGTGAGGCCTGTGTAGGGAGACAGTGTTGACTGCGGCGTGCAGATGACATGTGCGTGTGTGCGTGTGTGTGTGTGTGTGTGTGTGTGTGCGTGTGTGTGTGTGTAAAAGAGACTGGGAGATGTTCCAGTGGTGAGGAAAAAGCTGAGCTCAGACTTCAAAGGTGTGTCAGGGCATGCAGCGCTGAGCCAGCCTGCCGTGGATGCCAGTTCTGTGTGGTCATGTAAATTTCATGACAAGTATCTCTGTATCCCGTTATCCAGCTACAATCTCGCTTATTGCGTGTGCATATTTTTTACACGAGCATACAAGTCTTGTTCAAACAAACCCGCCCCGCTCACACTCATTAAACTTCATCTTGTACCATTCACATATCCCTTCCCCTCTGTGGTCTTCCCATCGGTGTATTGTATTTCTCATAAGCCTGCCAGCTGTCAAATGCAAGCCAAAGCTTCACTCCACCTCTTTATTTTACCCCTCCTCTCCAGCTCTTTCAACTCATTGGCCCTCTGTCTTCCACACCTTTGCAGTGTTTGCCTCCTCAGCTCTGAACCCAGATCTTCTCTCTGGGGCTGGCCTGTCAAGGTGAACTGAGCCCTGCAGCTCCAGAAAACTGGAAGCTCTCTGAGCACAGTGAGCACAGGGCTGGAAAGTCTAAAGTCTGATTACTGAGCAGGAAGACCTGCTTTAGTGAAGAAGAAGAAGAAGAAGTCAAGTTAATGAGCTACACTGGGCTTTTCCTCACACTCCTCACCCTCTTTATTCGCAGGCTTTTGGCATAGTTATTACACGTCTTAAGCCCTATTTGGATGGAATTAACTTTACAGGGGGAGGTAGGGGATAAAATATTCCCTGTGATTCTTGATAATGTAGCACATCATTCTGGATGAGATTTCAAACTTACAGAATGTGCTGTTTAAGTCACAGACCAAAAATTCAAAGCAAATAAACATAAAGACCCAACGTGTGCTCATCACATAGCATAATGTGTCGTGTTTGTCAGATGCCAAGTGTCGCTGCTGCAGAGAGACACTAAATCCATCTTAGTGACCGACTAAGTGAAAGGTTACAACCTGAAACTTCATGTTTATTCTTTTGTTGTGGGTGAAAATATTTTAGTTTCATCAGGTTTCACATCAGAAACTACTGTGATGTCATAAAGTTACAGTATGTTTTCTCCTGTGCCATCAACTGCAGCTCGCCACAGTGCAAAGTGGGGGTACCCAAACACACTTTAAGATAGTTTTGATACCAAACAATGGTAAAATATTACCTTGACTGAAGTGTTTTTATGAAGTCATGCTAACAAACGTGATACCCGAAACGCAAATCAGATTTTGAGACACTGTTTTGCCGTTACAGTCGATCCAAGCATCTGCTGTTACTTACTAAAGCAGACGTTTTATTTTGCTCTATAGATACCTATTTACAAAACTGCTTTTCAGCCCTGCTGTGGTTTCACATCGAATCAGCTTTTAAAAGAAAAGTTTTTCCTCTTTCTTTGTTTGTCATGGAACTGAGTGCCTTTTGGACTCACTTTAGCATTTGATTTCCATTAAGCCTGCATGTGTGTTTTAGTGTGTCTGCTAAGTTTTAGATCACTGCTGAGCGGATTTGTGGGGCTATCATACTTTGGTATAAATATTTGGCATCACACTTGCCCTTGTTGTTTGGAGTAGATTATACAAGCTAAAAGAAAGCAGAGCCATACAAATGGTTATTATATTAGTGGTCTCGTGGTCTGTGCAGGGTGGTCTGCACTGGAGGATTCCTGTGCTTGTGTGCAGAACCCACACAATATGGCTGGTTTAAATAAAAAAAGAATTCATCCAGCAGTGGAGTGAAAGGAAGGTAATATTTGGTCACTCGGTTTATTCAGCACTTTGGAGCCTTTTCAAGCGTTAGCATGCAGCTTCACATTCTTACAGGCAGTTTAATTCACTGTCACATTTATGTCATTAATGTTATCACTGCTCACTGCTCCAAACATCAGTATTGCTACAATGTTACACGCTATTCACTGTAGGAAGCATCTACACCACTTTTGTGTCAACCTCACCTGAGATAACAGGATGACTTTACCTTTACGTTTGGTGAGTAGAAGTCAATGTATGTGGACCAGATACTATTACAATCACTTTAGCAGACAGAAGAGCGGTGAAGTGGCAAGTGTTGGTTGAAAGGCTAAATGAAAACGTTTGCACAGCTACATTTGAACCTCTAAATCCTGGACACACTCACTGGCTTATTATGCATTTCCTGCTGTCATCTGCATCCTCTCTGCTGGTTCCCCCTGGGCTCGGCCACATTGTGATAATTAGAAAAGACAGCAAATTTGCACCCATCATACAGAAACTCACAGCATGCGTCTTATCTAATGTTACCATAACTACTTTTGCTGGCTGCGATGTACCACCTGTTCTTTGGCTGTGGTTAAACATGAGGCTTCACTGGCAAGTTACAAAACACAGCAGGTTTCCTGCTATTTACATTACTCGGTGCCTCTGATAGGTAGCCCAGAGAGAGGAGACAAATGTGTGTGTCGCTCCACATAGTCAGTATTAGCACCATATCCCCATGTCTGCTCATTAGCAGCCTGCGAGAGCACACTCGGCCAGTTCTCACACAAACAAAGTTGGAGGGTCTTCAAGAAGTGTGCAATTACATGCAGAGTAAGAGCCTAAGATGTTGGATTCCTGTCAGCTCAGCCTGTGTGCGCCGGCCTCACCAGTGTTTGTCTCGAGACATTAAAAATGCTATGTGTATCATTTTGTGTTTCCAAAAAGAAAGGTCCTAATAAACAAAGCTGTGATCTGCCACACACTGCTGTGACTGGTCGTGAGTAAATTGCTTTTCCTACTGAGTCGTCTTCTTCCGGATCATAGCGTTCCCGACTGAAATCCCAGCGCTTCTTGTTTCAAAGAAATGTTGAAATCTCGTAAGAGCGTTTCATAAAAGCCAATATAGGTTCAGAGTAGTTAATTAATTCAAAGCTCTGCAGTCAGAAAGGGGGAACTGGGGTAAAGCTTGTAAATTACCCGGAAAGTTGAAGTAGCTTCAGGTTTGTGCTAGACAGCGAAAGCCGGCACCCTCGCCCAACTCACTGAATGGAAAGAGTGCAGGAAGCAGGGTGACGGTCAGAGTGGCTCATTTACCATCAGCTGCAGCAGGCGTCAGCTCAGCTGGTCAACACGGTTTAGAAGTTTCACCAAAGTTTCAAAATCACCCTTTACAGCAAAACTTGAAGCATTACGAATGGCACAACAGCATCGATGAACGTTTTCAGTCTTGTTTCAAACATCTTTCTCAGGGCTTCGCTCATCAGTGTGACGAATGATGTTCGAACTGCTCACGCTGGAGCCGGTGCCATTGTTGACCTGCAGCATCTGATACGGTGGCCTATAAAATTTGGAAAGGATGCAACACTGGGATCATTCAAGTCAAATCATACATTCTTTTTGCTTTTGTGCTACTGACCATTCCTCTCCTCTGTCAGTATTCAACTGTGGAGTCACCCAGGGGTCTATATGTAGATCTGTGCTAGCTCTAACTCGCACACAGAAATACAACTAAGCTCTATGTTCCAACAAAAACCGCAGACACAAGAAAACCTCTCTATGCAAATCTTGTATTAAAAATATTTTTTAAACTCATCAACTTTTAATGCAGCTGTTCACACTGACCGCCTCACTTCACTGTAAAAATTTGGGGCATTTGTTCTTTCCGACTTTGTTCCAGTTTGGTGGAGAAACAGATGTGACCAATCAGACCACTGCATCTGGCAACACGTGCGCTGTGGCTCAGAGCGTGCACTGGTACTCTGCACATGCAAATAAACTAATCCTGTTTTCCTTCAGATATACAGCTAGACGTTACGATATCTCAGTCGGTTTCCTAAAATGATTCCTTTGCCTCAAAGGTATCGAACTCCAGGCCTCGAGGGCCGGTGTCCTGCAGGTTTTACATGTGACTTTGATCCAACACAGCTGATTTAAATGGCTAAATCACCTCCTCAACATGTCTTGTAGTTCTCCAGAGGCCTGGTAATGAACTAATCATTTGATTCAGGTGTGTTGACCCAGGGTGACATCTAAAACGTGTAGGACCCCGGCCCTCGAAGCCTGGAGATGGACACCCCTGCTCTACTTGCTCAGATGTGGTCTCAAATCTCCTAACAAGAACTTGAACTGCCCCACTGATGTTGCGAAAGCAGTCGTGATCCAGCTTCAACTCCTCCCTGCTGCTGCCTCCTGGTGAGAAGTGAGAAATCTCAATTTCTTCCTTTTCTTGTTTGTAGACATCAGGACCGGTTCATCGTCGTTTGATGTCAACTCTGTCAGAGTTTTGTGTCGTTTTTTTCACGACACACTCAGTCTGTAGTTTTACTCTGAACTGTTAGGTCCACATTTAGCAGCAGACTTACTCTTAGCTGCACCTTGTAGTTGCATAACTCGGTTGTTTTTAAGCTTTAGTAAAGACTTAATAAAGACTAGACCCTGCAACGTTACACTTCCACGGTTGACTTTAGGTCTAATGGGACTCTGCTTCTGTCTTTCAAACAGTTCAACCTTAACTCATCTTTCCATAGAAGAGTCTCAACAATGTTTGAGAGTCATGAAAGCAGTAAAAAGATCCTTACTGTTCTTTGTTAGCAGCGGCTTTCACCGCTCCACTCTTCCAGCTGAGACCAGTCTTTTCTTCAGTCTTCTTGCTTGATGAATGATCATGCACTCTGAGGACTTGTGGATGGTGCCTGCTGTCTTATTCACCATCTTTCCCATTTGTAGCTAATGTATCACAGTGTGGATCTGTGGATTCCTGAAGCCTTAGAAAGAGTTTCATAATCCTTCGCACACTGATTCAAACATCTCCTCTGGAATTTCTTCTGAATGTTTTGCAGCAACTTTATGTTTATGTAAATGTTCAATTTCATGAGCATTTGCCTGAACAAGGCTGGCTGTAATCAGGCCTTGGTGTCTTGCCCAGCTGCAACCGGGTCACAGTGCAGTTTGGATTGCTTCTTAGATTTACACTCTTCACACAGGCCCAGGTGGTATTAGATACCCTGTCTTTCTTCAATACATAGTTATCATTTTAACCTTGTTTCTTGTGTTAACCAAAGCTGCCGTTTTTATGTTTAGTATGAGATACGCACACAAAGAAGAAATCAGGAGGTCAAAACTAGTTTTCCTTCCTCTCATTTCTTCTGCTTTGTCAGTGACTTTCAAAGTTCCAAGTCCTTCCAACTCTAATAGCCCAATCTTTGAGCTGAAAGTCTCTCAGCAGTAAACTAACACAGTTAAAGAAACCAGGCCATCTGAAGTTTTTCATATGAAACTTCAGTCTAATACTTTTTTGAAACAGATACGAGTCAGAGACCTCAGTGTTTCCTGTTGAAGCAGCTCTGGTTTGGAGAAAGTAATAAGGAAAGCAGCAAGAAAATGGCAATATGATACGCTGACTCTCTCACCCAGTAATCCCAGACGGCTGCATCCCTGCAGGCACTCCTCTGTCTTCTGATGGCCACTGTCAGTTCTGACTCTGGACCTTCAGGGTTGCAACACAAACCAGCCTTGCATTACATCGAGGAGGCTTTTCCTTCATCTGTTTTAGCTCAACAATGCAGCTCCGTGTCACCAACGCAGACAGGATGCATTTCAGTCACCCTCTTGCAGGCTGTAGAAAATTGATACCACGTGTTCCCTTCCAAAACACCAACTACATATGTTAAACAAGAAACAAAGTGATATCAAATTTTTCATTTATTTGGGCTGTTCACGCAAACCCTGACACTAGAAATGTAATCTGCACTGGGATCAGATACACCCACGGCTGTAATTTCATGTTTGCCTCATATCTGCTAATATTACACAACCCACTGGGTCAATCTAAAGGTTTAAATCTGCAACATACAGCACAATGAAGAGACAAATGAAGTCTCTCACATTTTGGGTTTGAAAGATTTTCCACTTGATGATCTGAACTGGACAATCTTAAATAGTAGCCCTAATCCTGCGTCTGGTGGACTTTAAAAGTTTTATGATGTGGATTAAGATCAAAATTAAATTTTTAATGATAAAAGAAAACTTTTATGGCACCAACAAAAACACATAAGGGTATTCTCTGAGGTAGCCCACAAAGGCTTCAAATCAGGGATTCATGTTACTAATCATATGTCGGTTTTTAGCCGATACTCAGCCAACTTAAATTCATTGTCATGACTTTCAATGAAATTCTGCTCTTGGTGCCCAAGTAATTAATATTTCACCCTGATGGCTCCCGTATGAACATGAAACTAAGAGGTTATCGTAGCATTGTTTAATGACAATAATGGGGTCATGTGCTAAGATTTATTTAGATTTTAATCAATAGGTGGCAGTGTTTTACAAGAAAGTATCAGTGTAGGGCTGGGCTAGTGTAGCCTTCACTTGTAGTAAAAACAGAAAAACTGAATATTTGGTCTGAACCAAGAGTGGTGTAGCGGTCAGCACATACTGTAAGAAGGTTCTGGGCTCTAACTTCATCGCATTCTGCCCTTCACTGTGTTAAGATGACCTGTGTAAATGGAAGGTGCCATAGCATCACAGGCTGATTTGTTTCAGATCACCATGACACTGTCAACATGGTTATTTCATGAACCACATGGTTCACTCACTCGTGGAGCCAGCCTCAAGTGGCCACTCCGGGAACTGCAGTTTTTGGCATCTCTTCATTTTCAGGACTCGATCGTGATCTGTCTGAGCTCAAGTACGCCTGTAACAAGCACTGATCCCTCAAGCTGCATTTCTATTGGAGGAGCAAAGCGCATTCTCTTGAGTAACCAACCATGATTCTTTCCAAGGACTAGGATTGAAGAGCAGGGTGCTGTGATAGTGTGGTGTTGTGTGTCCATTATTGAAACAATGTGAAGCAAAATAAAAAGACAACTCAAGGAAACAGTAGCCCAACACCTTAACATCCCAGTACTCCTTTAGATTACAGTTTTTTACAGACGCTAGGACACATGTCTCAATACTTAGGTCACTTTTGCAAAACTCCTCACACAGTGAGCACGACAGAAGTCTATGTGGGCTAAACTGAGGACCAGTTATCATTGTTTGGGCACAAAATGCATTCAATGACTACATCTCTCAAATTTCATGAATTATCTTCTCACTCAGACACAACAACTGCCAAAAATCTTTGTACGTACAGGACATTTTGCATGTGCTTACATACTGTTTTCAAAACTGTTAAACTTATGGTCAAAACAATAACACAATGCAAAACTGAATAAGACAGCAAAATCCAACAGCAATATTTTATTGAAACATATTTTAAATCTAAAAATGCAGTTTAACCAGCCACAGCTGATCCTCATTGTAGATGAACATCTACACAGGTGTCACTCCTTCAATTTCATTACAAAAGGAGACGACTGCTGAATAGGTTTGTTTTGTGATGTGAACATGGACCCAGCCAGAAATGGAGAAGTGGCTGAAAGAGGAAGAAGAGTGGCCGGGAGGGGGCGAGGAATACGTATGCGTGGTGGAAGAAGAATAAGAGGAAGATCAAGAGCTGTAGTCTCAGATGAGATCAGAGCTACTGTAACTGATCATGTAGTAAATCATGGTCACTCAATGAGAGGCTGGTCAGAGAGTGCAGCCAAATCTGCAACGCTCTACAGTGGCATCTATTGTTAGAGTTTTCTGGCAAACCAACAGGTAACTTGTATTCTGCAGGGGGATTTGCACATTTCAGAAGTAAATAAGCTTTTGTGTAATTGTTGTTGCATTTCTGCTTAGGACTCAACGGTTACCTCACACAGGAGGGAGAGGACGGATGTTCACTGATGTGCAGGAAACTGCCATTGTTGATATGGTCATCAGAAACAATGGGATAAAACTCACTGAAATTAGACAAAGAGTCTTGGCAGACAACGTTACCTTCGCAAATATTCACAGTGTAAGCGTAACAACAATTTCTAGAGTCCTGAAAAAACATCAGGTCAGGATGAAGCAGTTGTACACTGTGCCTTTTGAGAGGAACTCTGAACATGTCAAGCAACTCAGGAACCAGTATGTCCAGGTAAGATCACGATACAGATCTGTTTTTGAACAAAACCAAACACACACAGACAACTTTTACAAATTTACTACTGTAACAGCTCATGTTGCCCTGTGGATTTATGTTAGAGAGTCATGGAGATTGAAGGCAGGCAAACACACCACATTTTCATCTTTGTGGATGAGGCAGGTTTCAACTTGGCCAAAGCACAGCGACGAGGGAGGAATGTGATTGGGAAGAGAGCCACCGTGAATGTCCCGGGCCAGAGGGGTGCCAACATCACAATGTGCGCAGCAACATCCACTGATGGACTGCTGTTACACAGACCACTGATTGGGCCATACAACACTGAACGGCTCCTTGCGTTCCTGCATGATCTCTATGGAAGGGTTGTGCTAGGTGAGGAAAGGGATGCGGAGAGAAGGAATCAGCCAACATTTATAACTGTATGGGACAATGTGGCATTTCATCACTCCCGTGCAGTCACCGAGTGGTTTGCAGCCCATCCCAGAATGGAGTCTCTTTTCCTCCCACCTTACTCTCCATTCCTCAACCCCATAGAGGAATTCTTTTCCTCATGGCGGTGGAAGGTTTACGACCATCATCCACATGATCAAATGTCCCTCCTGGATGCAACGAATGCTGGATGCCTGCAGATATCAGCAGAAGATTGCCAGGGATGGATCAGGCATGCCAGGGGATTCTTTCCTAGGTGTGTTGCCCTAGATGACATAAGATGTGATGTGGATGAGAACCTGTGGCCAAATGGAGAAGACCGAGTAGAATAGCATTACTATTGTATGTGTATCAGTGGATGGTGTGTATACAAATTCTTGTATTTTGGGATTACTTAGTGCAAAAACATAAAAATACATAAACAAATATTAACGAATTCTGCATGATGTCTGATTCATTCCAGTAACATATATTGAAATTATAAACAGAGATGTGTCCTTGTTTTACACAAGAAAACACTGTAATGCTACATGTTGTTAGTGTTTTTTAGGTCATTGTTTTGTGGGTGACAAAGTGTGTTTGTCGGTTGTCAACCTTTGCTAGTGTTCTGGAAGAATGAGTTTATTTGAGACCTGAATGAAGTGTTTTGGTAGTTGTAGTGCATTTTGAATGTGAAATGAACTGCTTTGCCAAGCTGACGGTCAGTTAGGAGGATTGTGTGAAGAGTTTTGCAAAAGTGACCTAAGTATTGAGACATGTGTCCTAGCGTCTGTAAAAAACTGTAGTGTGTGTGTGTGTGTGTGTGTGTGTGTGTGTGTGTGTGTGTGTGTGTGTGTGTCTTTTAAATTATACCCTCTGTGATGAGGTGTAGTATAGACTGTAAGACCTAAAATTCTGATGTAGAAACAGATGGGAGCTTCCTTGTCTCACTCTCTCTCTGTCACAAATGCACAGACACACACAGACACACACACACACAGACACACACACAGACACACACACACACACAGACACACACACAGACACACACACACACAGACACACACAGACACACACAGACACACATATATACACACACAGACACACACACACACACACACAGACACACATATATACACACACAGACACACACACACAGACACACACAGACACACATATATACACACACACACACACACACACACACAGACACACATATATACACACACAGACACACACACACACACACACACAGACACACAGACACACACACACACACACACACACACAGACACACATATATACACACACAGACACACACACACACACACACACAGACACACAGACACACACACACAGACACACACACACACACACACACACAGACACACATATACACTTCTCCCAAGATGCAGCTTTAATCCGTTAAAGATCATGAACTCGCGGTTTCCCTCCCCATAGGCTGACCACAGCCGGACTTTCGTCTCTCGGCTAATTATGAACATATGTGACAGAGAGAGGCCAAAGCCCAGCTCTAGATAAAATATGATCTGTTCCTAATCATACCAGTGATCTTTAGACAGCAGTGGAAGACTAAACGTCCTCTTGTTTCTGTAATTTGTATGTGGGGCAGGCCAAAGGAAAAATGCAGCAATTTACTGGAAACTCTGTTTACATATTAATCACTGATTTTTACTATAAATGCATAGAACTCCAATCCGCATACAGCAGATAGAGTATATGGGCTTATAAGCTTTTTTGTGCCTGTCTTGTGCGATGATGGTTAACGCCACTGATTTATAACATACCAGAGTGTGTGTATTAGCACCACATGGCAAAGATGGAAGTGAGAAACCAAAAACACAACGTGAGATCACTTGAAGATGGTCCAAGGATTCCACAAGATCAATCACTTTGTTGGTCAGCGTTAAAATGACCTGAAGGCTGTTAAACATTTCCGAACTAACTTAATCATATTAAGCAACAGTCTGTATGCACATTAAACAGAAAAGAAAATCTTTAAATAAATATTTATTTCACGTGTATTTATGCTCTGGTACCTAAAAGATATTGGTCTGTATCCTTGTAGTTTAAAAGAAGAGCAGCTTTGTTATCATTTAATTAAATATATTATTAGGTATTGTTCAGAAATGTCCTCTGACATCCCGCAGGAAAAGATATCTATAAATCTTATAAAGTTTGTATCTGCCTTGTGTGAAACTTGTATGAAAAGCATATAAGAGTGAAAACAGATATAAGATCCCTTGAAAAATTATATAAATGAAACTAGTATGTTTTGGATACTAAAACAACATATGAAAGTGGCCACTTTCATGAGTAAAGCATATCAGCCTTCTATGATTCACTATATGAAGTAGGCCACATCTGATGCAAGTCTTTTATAAGTTTTTTCTATTTCTTTTCCATATGGGATTAGAGAACTATTGGAAAAATGTCGTGACATCCTCTTAATCACCATCACACCACTTGAGGTTGAGCTAGCTTATGGTGCATTTAGCCACATGCTAAATGGCCTTGCATCTCTTCTGTTAGGAGATTTTCCTCTTGTTATGCCAAAGCAGTAAAAATTCCACATAAAGTCATGTAAAGAATAAAGCTTACATAGGACTCTATGCAATCCTGCCTTTTAGGTAGGCAAGACCAAAGCACGTGGAGTTTTTCCTTCCCACTGTCCCCAAAGTGCTTGCTCATAGGGGGTCATATGATTGTTGTATGTATTATTGTGGGGTCTATCTTACAATATAAAGCGGCCATGTTTAATGGCTAATATCTAATAGTTAATCCAACATTTGTACTTTTTGTCTAAAAAAATGAAAATCCATTAAAATGAGAAGTTTGGTTTGAAACTCCCAGAGTAATCTAACAGATGACCACTGCTGCATTGGGAAATTACCAAAATAAAACTGAAGATTTGCAACAACAGTTTTTCCCCCTAACCCTAACCCTATTTAATGAAGCTGACAACCCGATCCTCAACCTAGAGACTTCGATGTATTCAGTTGTGTCAGAACACGACTTGTAAAGAGGAAGAGATCTGAAATTACAAGCCAAAATAAAAACAATGCAGCTCAGCCCACAGACAGTGAACGACAGATTTAAGTCAGGTATTGTTTTACATTCATTATAATGGAGAGCTGCAAAACTATGAGATTTCACCACATGTACAGTATATTCATGTGAGGTGTTAAATACACTGAAATGTCCTGGCTATCTGTATTAAATGATATGGTTAAATATGGCTGCACCGCAGACACAAAGAAGGGCAAACTGTGACAAAAAGAACAGGTGACTTCTTTCACTTTTTTAATCCACGCCTGCATGTGAGCCTCTGCTCGACAAAACACTGAACATTAATTGTCCAGTGGGCGTGCGCTTGCTTTTACACTAGCTCACGGTTTAATTAAAATAGAGCAGTGGTATACCACTCAGTATGTTTTTTCCAGTCTTTTGTTCCAGCTTTCTCTTTCTAGGTCAGTTGGTTGTAGCCTTCAGGCAATCGTGTGTAAATAGGAGCAGTTGTGTGTTATGATATTGACCTGCAGCCCTCTGGGAGCTTCTCTCTCTGTTCTTTACTGAGATCCCAGGTGACTCAGTCATTTCTCTACTCAGTAGAGCTGCAGGGAGCTCTTCGTGCTGTTCAAATGGAGATGAAGAAGATACAGCATGTGACCCAGACAAGCGGATTCTGACTTACCCCACAGCACCACCCTGCTGCTTGCTCGAATTCCATCTGCAGTCAGATGCTCGGGTGGAGGAGATCTAATGTTTTTGTGATTGTGGTCTGTGATGGAGTGCTACAGTATGCCAAACACGTTCAATCAATATGTTGCTTACAGCCTTTCAAAATCTCTCTAGCTGTTTGAGATAGCTGTAGGACTACATGAGATGAGGTTTACACTGAATTTAATATAAAAATAAATCAGGTGACGGGTTCATATGTGATAGATTGATTATTAGTTGAAGTTCATAATGGAGTAAAAAGTTGTGGTTAAAAGTTACCCAATGTATTATTCAATTTATTTCAAATATGTAAATGTATAAACAAGGGTAAAAGAAGTCCCATTAAGAGACGTAATGTAACACAGGCTAAAATAGTTAACAGAGTTCATGACTATGTTCAACCGGATAACAATCCTTAATGTGACTACAACCTGTGTAAAATTCAATCTGTGGTCTACTTGTCGAGCCTGGGGAATAATCCATGTGATTTAGTGATCATGATTGATTAGTTATGCCTGCCGTTGCCAGAAGAGGGAGCTCTGGCCACGATGCCTCATTCGACCCCGTGCACGAGACAATACTAACTTCCTGGTTTGAGACCGGATGTGGGGTTGTACATTTCCGGTTTACTTTGCGGTCAATCGCTACTGCGAAGATATCCTCCAACATCATGTCCAAAACTCGAAAACGGAAAGATGGCGTTAAGTTACAAAGAGCAGAAGGTGGGAACACTCACCGCTGCTGTGTCATAAAAAATCTAATGATCAGTTTTGACGTTTAAAGCGTTTAGATCGATCAGTTGTTTACATCACTCAACACAAGCAGAACTGCATCACTGCAGCAGAAGACACATCGTCCACACTCAGAAGCACATCTCTGTGTAGTGACTGGTCTCATGATCTAAACAGGCAAATGTTCAGCATTCAAACTACAGGTGAAGAACAGTCAAACCAGATGTTTCCCGTTATGTCGAGATCAGCTAGTCAAGTACACACCTACACAGCATGTTAACAAACCGTGAAAACCACACAAAAATGAATGATTGCTGGTAACGGTTTCTATACATTAGTATGTACGAAGGGTATGTTGTGACTTACCTTCAAAATTACAGCGGTCCCTCGCTATAACGCGGTTCACCTTTCACCTCGCTGTTTCAGATTTTTTAGTGCAAGTTTGCTTATTTTTACGGCACATTGTGTCCTGCGTCCTGATCGCTGCAGACGATCTCCTCCGTGATGTCTCTCCTGTACAGTACAGAATCGCTGCATCGATGCTAGCAGTGTGACTCTGAAGTGCAGTACTGTATGTCCACGATGTCCACCAAACGTTTTGCAACGTCAAAAACTAAAATTGGCTTCTTGATTTCACCTATCGCTGGTTATTTTTAGGACATAACACCCGCGATAAACGAGGGACAGCTGTTTACAGGAATCCCTTTTCTCTTTTGCCCTGAGGCCCTCGGCCAGTTGGTGATGAGTGCGCTAACATACCTGTAGGTCGCCGTTTTAATGAGTGTTTGATGGAAAATGACAAATGCGGAGTTTGCGCTCTCCAGTCGCATGATAGGTGAGTCATAGTAAATAATTTTCCAGTACGTGTACGTTACACATGCTATTTTTTTAAAATTAGGATTATTATTTTGCTATCAAACTGGCTGGAGAAATGATTAAAGTGCACTGAGTGTGATGCAGTATGGCAACGCTATTATGGAATATGCTGTGAACTTAGCTAACATTACTTAGCAGTGATATGGGTTAATTTACTCAAGTGAAAGCTTTAAACATTAGCCCGATACATAACTAGCCAACTTAAGGCTTTCTGGTTAACCCTCTGGGGTTGACGGACCCAGAGTCTCCGTTTCAACTTGGGTTGAACGTGCAGACTTCAAACTATGTAACAGTTTTTAAATTGTGTTGATAGGTACGGAGCCCCGCAGGGGACATGGGAGAAAAAAAAATTAAGACGGACTTTTGCGAGATCTCGCAAAACAAACTCGAGATCTCGCAAAACTTTTGCGAGATCTCGCAAAAGTTTTAGCCGCATTCTTCCCATTAGCTCGAAGCTAACGGGAGGTCGAGACCTACTACAGCCGGGAGGAACACCGCTTTCCCGGCACATCGTGCCTCGACCTCCCGGTCGGCTTCGAGCAGGCGTCCGAAGAATGTGGCTAAAAGTTTTGCGAGATCTCGCAAAAGTCCGTCTTAATTTTTTTTTCTCCCATGTCCCCTGCGGGCCCCGTAGATAGGCCACGTAAAACCGACGTTTTTTGTTTTTAATAAAACAGTGGTGTTTACTCTGGGAAGAAACGGTTAAAACGCCGTTTTCTAAGGAGAGCGCTAGCAAACACGCTTTGCTTGTGAGTGAAAAAAGAAAAAGAAAAAACACTCCTTCACTATTGGTGGAAAAATGTACCATGTCGACCAATCAAAAAATTATATGGCAACATGTGGCATCTGGTTGCTTGGGAAGAGGGGGAAGTTTTAGGAGTGACCGGCGAGAGAGAGAGTTTTGATACGTGAGAGATTTGTGAGGTGTACCGTGTTTGGAGTCTCAAGTTAGTGTGTTGTCTTGTGTAGTTAGTTTGTAGTTGTTGTTTTGTTTTGTGTGTCAGTTCTACTAGTGAATGTCATAGTTGCTGCAAAAAAGCAACGGTGAAAATGATTCGTTAAACATGCTTGTGGTTTCTACAGTCAAAAATATCACTTTCTACTCGTATTTTAAATTTTGTCTGAATTTAGATAAATTGTGCTGATACAGTTTGTCAAAATGAGTAAATAACAGATTGGCAAGATAAACAGTTTTTAAAGGTGAAATAGAGGCCAAATCAAAAGTAGTCAAAAACAGCCAATTATACCCTGGACACCAGAGGGTTAGAGGCTAAAAGCAAAGTTGTCACCAAGTACTGTTTATATTTGTGTGTATAGCTGCAGCTTTTTTGAGTATTAACTTGGTGCCTTTGGGTGAAATAATGGTAATATGAGTGATCCATATGGTCACAAAGAATAGCCTCTTGTTTCTGTGCTACCAAAGCTCCCCGGCTTTCATTCAAAATGTGTTTCTGGTCAGCACCGACACATTAAACTACTTAAACATTATAAATGTCTTCAAGCTCACACTCAGACAGTGCACACATTAATATGTGTATTTGTACATGAATATTTCATACTTTAGGGCTGCCTGTTTATTTAAGGGAGATGAACAAAATACACTGGATTTGTACATAATAATATCACAGATGATAAATTAAATAGATTTTAAGTAGATGCTTGTGCATTCTTAAAGTCTTATATGTTGAACTGAACTATGTGATCTGTTCAAAGCCTCCCAGTCAGTGCTGTTCTCCATGCCTGTCTGACTGTGCATGATGTTTGTAGCACAAACACTTTAAAGGTGACGTTTAGGACTTCAGCAATAATACAGACAGCAATGTAGTTACCAGTAAAACAGTTTTATTGGGAATTAACTTAAAAAACAAACAAACATCTGTCTCCTATTTTTTGTCACACAGGAAAGAAGCATCAATATCTGATGAGAAGACTTATTTATTCTTTTTTTTTTTTGGGGGGGGGGGGGGGGTCAACAGGAGATGAATATCTCTAACAAGTTGATTTGTTCACATTTTCACATCTTAATTTTTAAGTGAAATGTGCATTTTGAGTTTATACACGATGTATATAAGGCGACCGTTTCCTTAAACAAAGGTGTTTAAGTTCACCTTGGATGATTTGTCTTCATTTTCACATGGTCTTACTGAGGTGATGTGAATTGAAACATGCATGTTTCTTTTTGGGGGGGGGCGGGGAGGGGGGATGTGCTGGAAAAGTTTAAAAAGGCACCTTGAAAGTGCTTAAAAAGTGCTTGAATTTGACCCTGAAAAAGGTGTATGAACCCTGAATTGAGCAATTCTGCTTTTGGACTTTACAAATATGTATGTTGAGCTGTACTGACTGTGTTTCCAAATGTACCAAGAGGATACTAGGAATATTTAGATGATCTGTGTTAACTGTGTTGTTAGGATACGCTTTAAGCAGCAAGCTAAGCTAAGCGCTCTGTTGGTGGCTAGCATGGAGCATTATCGTGCCAGACTGTGTCTGAAACATTGTGTGCGTTTTGCATTTGATCTGGACGAAGAACATGTTTATTTTGTGTGAAGGGACAAATGCCTATTAGTATTTTTATATGAATATTTTGTTTATGTTCTGTACATTTCAGTTTAATGATCTAAGTTTGTTTATTGATTCATAAGCTGCTTTTGTAAATTCTTACATCCAAGTTAATCTGTAACTTAAAGGAAAGGAAAGAAAACAGTCTTGAGATATATCCTCTTACAACTAACAGAGACTGTACATCGTTGTTAAGATGTTTAATGCTTTTGTATGTATGTTTATATTTCTGAAGCAATGAAGCTGCTGAAAGAGAAGCATCGTGTCTGAGCGTTGCCATTGACTTATCCCCTTTTCAGCCCCTTTTCAGGGTGTAACACACACACTAACTAACTCACCACACAGTTCCCAAGAATCCCAACAATCAGACGACCCGTTATGAGCAAGCACTTAGTGACAAAGGGAAAGAAAATCTCCCCTTTAACAGGAATCTCTCTGTGCTGGTTTCCATCTTTGCTTTGTGCGATCAGCTTTGTGTTCATACCTAAACACTAAGAGATCATCCTGCATAATGTGTCCTCATCAGTATAGGCATTTGTGATGGTGTGCTGACTGTAGCCTATAGGTTTACGTTGTTAAATGGTAATTATGAGATGATGTGTTTCAGGTCATTTTACGGAGAAACACAGAAGTAACAAGCACTATAACAAAATACTTTCTCTTGGTACTGATTAAGTAATGTACTGCATTACTTTTAAGGAAAGTGTTCTTAAAAGTGTAATATATTACTTTTTTTGAGGAACCCCAACACTGATCACAAAAAAGAGAGGAAGTGCCTCCAACACACTCAAATATTTGCCCACACACAACATGCAAATAACCTAAATGAAAATAATGTCATTGATATCAACAGGTACACATTTAGACAAAATAATGTGACCCTTTTAGTTAACATTTGTCTTTATGTTTCAACAAGCCCATTTGACCGTCTGTTGGGCTGATTGTTCACCGCTTCATTCTGTTGGTCATTGGAAGCAGTGAGCAGTTTGCATGAACTGAAGGCTGGTTCTACATGATAGGTCCAACCTGTTTCTTCGCCTCCTCGAAGGAACAGCTTCCAGGACTCCAGCGCGCCTGTTTAGTCAGAATATGGAGAGCTTATTTACATTCCTCCATCCTGCAGGCAAGGCAGCAGAGAGGATTCTAGCTGTCTCTGTCCCTGTCCTCATTAGTGCAGAGCTAGTCTGTTTCTTCACTCTCTCACACACACACATCCACAGACACACACAGACACACACACCAATCTCCAGCTCTAAACAGGCTGACAGTTTGAAGATAGGCCCACTGTGCCGAGCAGAGCGCAGGGCTGTGAGATGAGAAAGCCCCTGAGTAAAGGAGAATGCAGGCGAACGATTGTAATTGGGCCCTGAGTATCAGCTGCCAAATATCTCCCGTTAGTTCTCTGAGCTTTTTTGGGGGGGCTGTTACTATGCTAATGCCATGCCATCTATGCATGTAAATGAGACAGGGCACACTTGGCAAAGTTCCTGCCCTCAGCCAATCTCTGTCACAGAAAAAGCAGTGCTCACTTTTCTCCCACTGATCGCTGACACTAAACACACATACATACTTGCCTTTAGCAGGTGTTTTCACTGCATCCATAATACATTGCAGAACTGTCACACGACAGCTTCACAGCCAGAAACTGTGGAATTGTTCTCACTGCGATGTGCTGCAACACAGAGTGAGAAACATACACGTATGGATTTAGATTTGTGATGTAGTCACACGAACAGCTTGCAGTAACTTATTATTATACCTTCAGTGTTTTGTGCTGTAAACTCGCACATTTCCTCTCATCTCCTTTTATTCTGAAATGCAACAAGCGTTCAGACTTTGACCCCAAGAACACGCCATGTCAGGAATGACCATGTTAGCAGCATGAAGTTGGAAGCTGAGTCCGATTTATAGTTTTCATACCAGCTGACCTAGTAGAAATAATATAATAAATGTTTGACTGAAAACCTGCGCAAACTTTCTGTATGTGATGCAGCACGTTACAGATTGGGAGTCTTGGCTTTGCACAACAACAGCCAGGAAGTGACTCAAATAGCAACAACTGGACTTTCCAGTATTCACTGCGGTGGCTTTCAGAACTCTGTGGTTTATCGAAAATAAATAAATAACACAGCACTTCCCCCTAAATCATTATCCAGCTACCCTCTTCACTATCATTGGAAATCTTGGGCCTAATGTGCAGACACAGTGACAGCTGACGTAGGACAAAAGGTAAGCTGGGACAGTCCTGGACAGGTCATCAGTCTTTCAAAGGCTAACACAGAGACAGACAGCGGTGTGCACATTTCAGAATCACTGTGGGAGAAAGTCAACGTACAGACTGTGAGGTTAATGTGGGCGACACAAGTTGAGTGTGTGTCATAAGCTGAAGCTGAAATGTTTGTTTGTGTAACTGTTTGCTTTTGGTGTTGCGTACTTTGCTTCATCCATATGGAAAACTACAAGTAGGGTCCCAAAACAAAAGCTGCCAATGGATGCAAACGGATTCAACCTACCTGCTGACTTACCGTTCCCACGCTCACCTGCCAGTGGCTAACTGGGCAACGTCCACTGTAGCCTACCCCATAAACATGTCCCTGGTGGTACATGTCACAGTGGCAGCCACAATAATGCCAGGAACCAGTGAATCCCAGCAGAGCATTTAACTATGAAATCATCAGCGTTCGGCTGCTGATTGGCCAAAGTGTACCCCACCTCTTACCCTACCTGCAACATAAACTGGTTAAACTGTGTGTTTGCAAAAGATTAACAAGAAATATTTTGAAGCGTGGGAATTACGTCAAAGGTGCGCATATTCTCTCTATATATATATATATAGGAAAAGGGGTAGGCGTGGTTGTTGTGCAGATGCATATTTTACACACCGAGCTCAGGAAATGAGGAAAAAGTGTACAAATGAATTATGGTAGGTTCACTGATACAAAGTGAACAAGAGTGAAAAGTGAATGAAAGCAAAACTGTGGCAACAGTAATGATACATGTGATCACATGAACACAGTGAGCGAGTTCACTGCACACACGTCGATGCTTTCATTCGGGTGCTGTCGTGAGTCTGATGTGCTTTTCTGCTAAATGTGAAAGTAATCTAGGTTCCACATGGAGCTCAGTCGTCCAGCCTTGTTCTGTTAGTGAGATGTAATTAGTGATCACTGTTAACCTCAGAGCTGTGTATCACTGCTGTTCTCATGAACGCTCCCCATTGCTCTCTCTCATGTTTCAGAGGACAATAGTGGCTCTACGGGAGCGCAGTTTCCGTTCCTGTCCCTGGTGTTGTATTATGTTCCTCAGGATGAACCTGCAGGTTTTCCCACCTCCAGCTGTGATAGTGTTTCTGTGTGTGTGTGAGTGCTGGGGCCTGTAGCCTACACCAGGGGAACTTCTGTGCAGAGGAACTCATGTCATAAGTAAATTATGACATGATGTGTTGACAGTCCAAACAAAGGCAGAGAGATGTTCCCATGGTGTAGGATGGACAGCCTGCAGGCTTAGCTCACCAAACACTGTGTGTTCCCATACAGAGTTAATTGCAAGTTAGGAAAGTTCGGATAACATGAATGAAATTAAAGGCAGTTCACGTTGGCTCCGTGCAGCAGTTTAGCCTGGCTGTAATTCTAACCTTATAAAGACTTCATTTTTTCTCTTTCACTGCCATCATGTTGTTTTCAATTTAGTTTATATTTAGCACCATTATAGACACAAACGTATACGTTATGCATACAAGTGTTTCAATTAGGTCGTCATAGAAACTAGCCTACAGGACCTGTAGGGGTTTATTAATGTGCCTACGCTGGTATTCACTGTGTGTTAGTTTGATGTTTAATGCTGTCTGTTTTCAGACACATTAGGAAGCAGATGCTTAATCTAAGATTTTTTTCTCCTATGGGAAACAATAAAATGATGTTTTTCATATGGATTCAGAAGGACTGTGTTTAACACATGCTCATACCTGCAGACAGCTCAGGTGACTTCTGAAAAAGAAAACAAAGACATGGTACAGTGACATTTGTAATAATCCCAGCACTGGTGGACCTGGTGAGGCTGGATCAGTACAATGAACATACAGAGGAGGAGCATAAGGCGAAAGCTAAACATGAAACTTATAATGAAAGGAACCACGTTTAGGAAGGAGGCTGTGCTCAGGTGTGTAAATCTGCAGTACCTCTAATGGCCAAAAGGACGTCAGTCTTTGCAGACTTGTTAAAATGCCAAAGTAAATGTTTCCAGCTTGGCCCAAACATGATTCTGGCCTTTGTTGATAGGTTGCCGTTCATAACATTTGTATGGGTAGTATTTTGTCTTTGTCTCCTGATCGGTAAGGCTCAAAGTCTGTCAGTCAGAGGGCTTTACTTCACCAGGTGCTGTCACTGGGAGTTGCAGCTGATCGCTGTCTGCTGGGCCTCACTCCCACTAAAACGGGCGTCTCTGTGCTGTTGGTGCATTCTGGAGGATTTTACCTGTTATGATCACATCAACCAAGACGTCCGTGTTTCACTTTTGGTGGATGAAATTCTAACCTTTAATCAGTCTTTTTATCATAACAAAACACTTATGGATGAGGTTTGCCAGCTGATATCTCAGCAGTCGGCCCTCCAGTCTAAATATGGTCTCCTCTGGCTCCAAAAGCTCTCATGGGGGCAGCGAAACTCCTGAGGCTGAAGTTTCAAAGTGGCTCCAGAAACCCAAGGATGACATCCACCTTTACATCCAGTCTATGGTAGCAATAGGCTTTCATACCGTAGGCGGCACATCACTTCTCCCATCAGCAACAAGCTTCTCCTCCACCACCTAGTGTGATCGTTTCATGAATACTTTATTTTTGTACAATTCTGTCAGATTTTGAAAGCACAATGTAAAATTCAAAATGCAGCATGAATAAATAAATAAATAGGAATGTATATTTATGTATGTCTAAGTATATATGTGGAACTGAGGTCATGCCTGTCATGGTCTCACATGTATATATTTTATTTCTGACTGACTTTCTTTTTCTAAATCGTACTACTCTAAAACTGCAACAGAAAATATATTTCAAAACTCGATTCCTCAGATCAGCTGGGAAAAAGCTCCAGTACATTACAAAAGTTAAAAGCATGTCTGCGAGTGTCATTAAAGTCCAGTCAGATGTGATGCAAAATGCTGACGTTGCTTTTTTCTTACAAGGCTGCTAACAGGTTTGTTTGTTTTTTTGCTAACAATTAGATTTTTCCAGCCTGTAAGATACCAGAGAAAAACTCGTGTATATAAATAAAAAGACCTTCTATCCAAAAAGCAGTTTAACATATATCAAAACCAAGAATTTAATTTGCAAACTTTGCGGTTGCAAATTAAACCAAGATGTTAGCTATGAAATGTTGGAGTTACTCAGGAAAGTGTCCACTCGTTTTTGAATTTCATGCTACAAACCGGCTTTTGGAACAAGCTGAAAGTGGGCGAGGACACGGAGCGCAGTGGATAATAGCTGTGTTTGTGACATTTGGAGATAAAATTCCAAGCTAAACCAGAATCCTTGAGAGGAAGCTGCAAAGCATGGGAAACTCTCACATCCCATCTCGCTCTCACAAAGCTGCCGTGCTCTTCTTTTCACATTAAAGGGGACGATTGTTGGGTGTGTTACCCAGGGCTTGTTTTTAGCTTATATATTCCATATCCTAGTTTTCCTTTCAGGCAGATATATAATTGGTGTTTTTTTGTAATATACTTATACAGAGATATACCTTTGTGAACTAGATGATGTCCAGTCACTTGAAATGAATAATCTGAGCTTTGTGACGGTGCATTATCCTGCTACAAGCAGCTATCAGAAAATGTCTACACTGTGCTCACAAAGGGTTGCAGCACGTGGTTATATATGAGTTACTGTTGCCCTCTTATCAGCTCAAAGCATTCTGGACAGTCTCTTCTAACCTCTGACATCAGCAAGACATTTTTGTCCTGAACTGAACTTCAGCATCCATGTCTACATGTCCAAATTCAATCAGCTGCTGCCAGTTGATTAATTAGATGATGGGGATGAAGCTGGATGAGCAGTGAGATGTTAGGTTCTGTCATGGAGTCTAAACTTAACTAAAGCAATGAATATTAAATAATTCATCACTTTAGTTAAGTTCTGGTTATTGGTTATGATTTCTAGCTGTTTCTGTGCCTCCCTTGTGTCCCTCGTGTTACCTCTCATCATCCATGTTTGTGTATTTCCTGTTTTACTTTGATAGTCTCATGTCCTGTGTTCAGTGTTTTGAGTTTTGCACAGCCGGCATTAAAGGCTCGTTTCTGGTTATCATCCACCCTCGTCTCCGTGTGCCTGCATTTGGATCCTCAATCTCCTCACGCCATGCCCTCTGCCTCGCCAGACATGACAGATCTAAAATTCAAATACTGGTCAAAACATAATATCGAGATTCTTAGCAGGCGGTCTGACGTTGCTGGTGAGGAGTCTGATGCGATGATTGACCTCCTTATGTCACGGCCTGGGGGATCAGCGGGACGCTGATCGGCCATTTCTACCTTTTTCTCCCTCTCGCTTTCTCTCTCCTCCTCTCTGTCGCCGGGGCAGAACTCATTGTGGGTTCACGCCCTCGGCCCACGCCCACGGAAGGGGAACACACCTGATGCCCATCAAGGCGATCGGCATTTAAGCCAGGAGGAGACTGCTGGTCTTCGCTGGATCGTTGTCTGCCACGTGTCAGTGAGAGTCAAACTACAGCACAGCTAAGTCAAGAGTCTATTGTGAACTTTGTAAGTAAATCTCGTTTCCTCGTCTACAGACCTCCTGGATATCTTCCCTGTGTGAATCTTTGTGTGAAGAGTGGATCTGCGGCCGTGAGTGTGGAGAGTTGGAGAACGAGTGACTACCCCTTTGGATTTCCCCGGGGCCCCGTCCCTCACTTTGTTGTATATAGCACTGCCCTGCACTTCCTGTATATACACCTGGTGGATTCTGTAAATAAATTCTCGTGTACAGCAGATTCTGGAGTCCTGCGCTTGAGTCCCCCACGTCGAACCGTAACACCTTAGTGCAATAAACCCAGAAGATTCGGCAATGTGTGAAATATGAAGAAAAGTCATAGTGAATATGACATTTTGGAGCAACATTATACTCCCATCCAGATAACCTCTTCATCTTTAAAGGGAAGGTCTTGCTTATTTCATCAGGATAATGCTAATAGCTCTGTAGAAGGTGTCTGTAGTCCAAACCATCACCCACTGGTGTTTTATCACAGGCTGTGACAAAGTAGCTCCTCGCCTGCTGAGCGATCCTGTTTGAAGCACGAATGGGAAACATTTGGATTACAAAACTGCAGCAATTGGTCTCCTCAGTTCTAAAATACTTGCAGTATTGCTCAAAGAAGAAGTGACGCAACTCAGCCGTAAACACTGAACAATCAAATTTCTGGTTCAGGATTTCTGCTTTTTGTAACCTTTCAAAATAAATATGGAGTTTAAATAATTTGAAAGTGCTCATATTCTTTATATTGTAACACATCTGCCAAACTATGTCAGAAACGTGTGTGTGTGTGTGTGTGTGCGCGCGCGCACTGTTATTTGATCTTATTGATGTAACACACACAGTGTTATTGATTCACAGGCGGCTCCATCACCCCACTAAAGGAAAAGTGGATCTGCTGTGATATCTGTTCACTGACCTTCAGAAAGATTATGGTGCAACAGAGCAGCAACGAAGGAAGATCTGCAAACTTTTTTTTCATATCTTATGCTTCAAAGTTTGAAATAACCCAGCACAGGGTGGAGAAATGACTTAAACATGAAAGGAGAAGAGTTAGCTGCACCTTGACCTGAATAAATAACATACTCAATCTTTCTCAGCGTGACCATATTTTCCCGCTCGTCATCATACAAAGGATGCATCCACTATAGAATAAGAGCAGCTAGTCTGATGGGTTTGGTGGGGGGAGAAGCTGCTCTGATATCTGGCTCATTTGAAGTGTTGATAGGCGAACAGCCACAAAAAGCTGAGTTAATAAGCAATTTAGAGCTTTAAACCCAGTCCGTGATGAAAGTTTAATGATATCAACACAAATTTGCTGTCACGTAATCTCTCCTTTTAATCATTTTCCACTGTCAGCACAAGGCTAAGAGAAAAACAAGCCTAATCCACCTGATTGACATCTCCCACCAAATTGGCTGGAAGAAAGACTGGATAATATGTCAGGCAATTAATTAAGTGCATTTTTTCCCTTCTTTTCAAGTTTTTGTCTGGAATGCAGAGCGATCGGAGCGGCGTGCACAGAGGCGGCGTTGCTTTATTACCGAGGGTCAATCAGTGGTCATTTCAGATAGCCGGACATAGCTGCTCCACTCTGGTCACCAGATTCCTGCAGCTGTATCTGGCAGCTGATTGGTCCTCGCCAAGAAACATAATCCGGTCATTAAGTGATGACGTGACGAATCCTACTTCCGGGTCTAAAGTAGTCTGCGTTTAATATGGCTTTTATGTTGTTAACATGTTTAATGTTTTGTATTTTCTTCTATTTAATCTCAAAAAGCTCCTAAAACAGTCAGTGATCCCTGTTGACCTCCCTCGGCTTTTATTACCACTAATCATTTATTTAAGCTCAGTTTTTAAAACCTTAGGATGTAACTGCAGCCCAGCCCATGCAGCAGTATATGAATGACTAACCTCGTATTGTGGATGGATTATCTCAGTTGTTCTCCTGGCTGAAGTTTGGTCCTTTTACAGCATCCTGCCATGCGATTACATTTGTTCCTGACCACCGAGAACACTCACGTTAACTTTTATCGAGTGGAAAAAAAGCTTGTTTATATTATGCTAACATAGCTGTGTCGCTAGCGGTCACGTAGCACATCATTATATACCAGCTAGCCAAACTTCAGTAACCCTACAAACGTCACTGCTGTTTAGTTTTCTGTCTTCATTTATGCTGGAAGTGATAACAGAGCTGTACGTTTGAATTTGTTTCCAAAACCCTGCAGTCAGGACATGCTATATTGTATTTAGATAGAAGCTAGCGAGCTAACTCCCTGCTAACTTCTAACTCCGTTAAATGTCATAAATTCCGTTTTCATGGATGCCTGGATGTTAAACTCAATTGTTACACCTGGTAGAGCAGAACGCTGATCATTTTATTAAAGATGAAAGACTTTAGACAGTTTTTCAACTCTCAGTAATGCCATAGTGATCGTTTGATATATGGACCTGCAGCAGAGTTTAGGTCCAGACACGGCTAGTGACGTCAGACTTTACGACCGGATATTGATTATTGGTATATAGTTTTTCTTTTTTTAAGTGAGACCCAGGAGCAGCTGATCAATCGACACACCCAATCATTGCAGTGTCCACTTGTGGTTTAGCTAGTCTGTTGGAAAATTTTAAGAAAGAGTATATTGCTTTGGGTCTAACATCTAGTAATTCAGAGCATGGATATGTGCAGCAGCTTTACTCTGCCCTGCTGGTATTTATGGTCATGATAGTTCTGTGGGACCACCTCCTCACAGCTTGCATGTCAGGTGTCGACCAAAGCTCATAAGAAACAGGCAAAGAGAAACGATATGAATCAAAATTGATGGCAGCAAGTTATGTAAGAGCAAAACCATCTTCCCAACAAGTATTCAGCAAATGTTGAACATAAGAGTGAAAACGAGAGAGAGATCAAGAAGTTTGTGCGACCGCGGTTTGAGGTTCAATCAAAAAATACAGTTTTCACAGGACTCTGAGCGGTGCCTTTAAAAACGAAGTTTCATTCTTTTTTGTTCTTTAGCAGTTCTGTTACAGATTTACTGCTGAGCTCATTACCATCATCGTGTTGCACGACAATGTTTCAGCCAAGCTTTAGCTGTTGGACGCATGTTATACAGGTACTTGAGTTCATAGTTGACTCAATGAGTTCAAGTTCCTCAGGTTCTGAGAAAAATAAGCCCAAATCATCATTATTCTATCAATAGGATTAATTTGATGATTTTCTTTGTCCCTTATCCGATCCATCAGTCATTATCGGTTTAGAGGTGAGGACCAAAGGAATGAAGGGGTCAGTACATGTCACTCTCAAAATGTACACAAAGGTGAGTGAATCTGAACACAAGAGCCAGAAAGAAAGCAATGTGACAAAATCTCACTGAGAAGACAAATGCATTCCAGATCTACCTGCTCGTGTTGAGCTATACCAGAGTACTGGGAACAAGACTCTGCACATTAAGCGCACTCACTTGCATATGCAGCTGCAGGCACAAAAGACCAGCAGTCATTTTGTTAATATTAATGAAGTCTAGCTGAAGTGCACCTGAAGGCCTCGCGGGGCTCACGCACATTTGGTGCATTTTCATCTAAAGTCTCTGCAAACAAGACCCCAAACGGACCCCAGCAAATATGTAGATGGAAGAAGTTTAACATGCCTCTGAGGAAAAGGAGGAATAATCTGGTTTTAATCTTGGACCAGCTCTTTATCCTCTCGTGAATACTTGAGGATACAGGAAGTTTGTCCAACCGGTCTGCATGTGCTCTGTGGACTTGGAGATGACATTTTGGTCTTGGCGTGTCCTGTGGTACTGGACTTCACCCTTTTTACTGGTTCTGTTCATTTTTTCATGGACAGATTTTCTAAATGCAGTCAAGGGGCAGAGGGCTCAAGTGTTGCTTATAAGTTAGGGAAGAACAGTGTGAGGGATCAGACTGCACTGGAGCAGTGTCTGTAGCAATGCGATGCTATAACACTTTATACCTAGTTTTATACCTGCTATACCACTGGAATGGTTTCACGTCACAAGTGTGCCTGTCAGAATTCATTTTATGGCAAGAACCAACCAGCTAAGTAAAGAGAAATGACAGTCTGACATTACATTGAGAGCTGAGGGTCGGTCAGTCTGGAAAATTCCTAAAACTTTAAATGTGTCCCCAAGTGCAGTCGCAAAAACCAACAAGTGCTACAATGAAACTGTCTCACATGAGGAGCGCCCCACAAAAAGATCAAGAGTCGCCTCTGCTGCTGAGGATGCATTCATCCGAGTCACCAGCCTCAGAAACCGCAAGCTCAGATTAGAGCCCAGATAGATGCCACACAGAGCTCCAGTAGCAGACACATCTCTACATCAGCTGTTCAGAGGAGACTGTGTGAATCAGGCCTTTATGGTCAATCAGATGCTAAGAAACCACGACTAAGGAAAAGCAACAAGCAGAAGAGATTCGTTTGGGCCAAGAAACAGAAGGATGGACATTAGAAAATCTGTGCTTTGGTCTGAGTCCAAATTTGAGATCTTTGGTTCCTCTCACTGTGTCTTTGTGCGACACAGACAAGGTGAACGATGGTCTCTACATGCATGGCTCCCACTGTGAAGCATGGAGGAGGAGGTGTGATGGTGTGGGGGTGCTCTGCTGGTGACACTGATGGGGATTTATTCAAAATTGGAGGCACACTGAACCAGCATGGCTACCACAGCATCCTGCAGCATCAGGCCATCCCAACCCGTTTGTGTTTAGTTGGACCCGCATTTATTTTTCAACAGGACAATGACCCCAAACACACCGTCAGGCCGTGTAAGGGCTGTTTCACCAACAAGGAGAGTGATGGAGTGCTGCACCATGGCCTGGCCTCCACAGTCACCTGACCTAAACAGAATGGAGATGGTTTGGGATGAGATGGAGCGCAGAGTGAAGGCAAAAGGACCAACAAGTGCTCGGCTTCTCTGGGAACTCCTTCAAGACTGTTGGAAAACTGTCTCAGGTGACGACCTCATGAAGCTCATGGAGAGAATGAAGAGTGTGTGCAGCAGCAATCAAAGCAAAGGAAGGCTACGTGGAAGAATCTCAAATATAGAACATGTTCTGAGTTATTTCACAAGTTTTTGTTTACTACATAATTTCATACGTGTTCATTCATAGTCTTGAGATTATGTAGAGTGAGATTATGTACCAGCTGATATTACCAGGACATGTTCGATTTTTTACACATTTTTAAATGTTGTTTTTGCCGTTAGCATATTATTCAAAAAACAATTAGATGTAAGAAACATAATTTGCAGGATAACATGTTGTATCTTGTGAAACTGCTTATTTAGCATGAGTCCAAAGAAGAAACCCCAAAATGAAATTGTTTTTAAGAGAGTTTAGAAAAAGGAAAAAATGAATAACACATAAAGGCAAAAACAATTTATTTATTTGTATATATATTATAACCATGCATGTGTGTCATTGTCAGATTTATTTATATAGTGCTAAATCACAACAACAGTCAGCTTGGAGATATAAACGCGGACGCATACATAAGATATGATAAGGTACATTTTATTTATTCCAAAGTCGGGAACTATTTATTTTCAAAAGAGCTTTAATATTACCCAGCCTCTTACCCAAACTGGTCTCCTGAAACAACTAGAAACTGAAGGGCACATTAATGCAAGTGTAGCCTAAAAGCAAAGGACAGATAGGTTGTCTGGCTAAAAGCCTTATCAAAACCTCAGAAATGTGTATCCATCCATTCTCTTCTGCTTGTGCTTGTCAGGGTTGTGGGGAGGCGGGGGGCTGGAGCCTATCCCAGAGGCAGGGTGCATCCTGGCATTGACAGACTTGGTCACCGGTCTGTTGCAGGGTAACACATAGAGACAGACAGCCATTCACACTCACAATTTAGCAATGTGGAGTGACCAATTAAGCACACAGCCCACTAACTGCATGTCTGTGGACTGTGGGAGGAAGCACCTGGAGAGAACCCACACAAACACAGGGAGAGCATGCAAACTCCCCCTGGCCAGGGGTGGAATCAAACTCGGGAGCTTCTTGCTGTGAGGCAGCAGTGCTCATCACCATGCTGCCAACATGCTCTGTAGTGAATGTCATATGATGCTGTTACACTACTTTCATTTGTAGGTTTAAGATTCAGTTTTCCATGAATATGGACGTGAAATCATTTTAGAATAATAGTGACCGCACAGCCGTTTTGTTGATTTGAGTGGAAGCCATGCACCGTGTGCGTTGTGTTTGACTCTCGCTGCTGCACACAATAACACCATCACCACGGTGACAGATGCTTAGCAGTAACTGGTGTGCTACTGTACTTTGTCACTGGGGCATGGCTAAACACAGACAGAGGCATTCTTTTGTTTCGTGCCAGTCTTCGAGCTTGTTTTAATTAAAGCAACACTGCCACCTGGTGGTGACTTAAAGTATAGCACGCACATTTCCACTGACTGTGCTCAGGAGATTCTCATAGCCTCGAGGAGATATTTCCACACTGGCTGGATGAGCTGCATTCAGGTGTTGTCTGCTCTCTCTGGCATTGTCTCCACGATTACTGGCTGGAGCCTGGAGGATGTTTTTCTTCCTGTCTGAGACTTTGTCCTCAGGCTGGACCTGTGAGAGGACGCAGCTGCAGGAGAAGACATGGGTACGGGTGGTGGAGAGGGTACCTGTCTTAATACTTTGGATTACAACTGTCAAAAACAGAAAAGAAGAAAAGAAAATGTGCTTCCTTTTTTTCTTTTAACTCAAAGGTGACATGAATCGATTTAGAGTATTTCGATTATATAACCCAACCTTTAGCTCCGCTTTGGTTCACATCAGTTTGATGCTGTGGTGACACAGGAGTGGGGATTCATATATAAAATCAAAATTGCAAGTTTTCACAGAAACACAGGAGTGAAATAAGTGGTAGCACTATGTGCTGACTTCACCCTCAACAATTTGAAGTGCAGGTTTATCTTTTTTCCACTTTGACTGTCAGTATGAAACAAATCCCAGCCGAACCTGGAAGCACCAAAGCCTTTGTCTACTTTATGGCTAAAGTATAAATAAGACAGCAACCTTCTTGAAACTGGGAAAAAAATGTGGTTGTCCGGTGACTGAACTGAATTATTTTCACGTTAGATTGCAGGCTGTTGTGGAGTGGACCAAAAAGTTGCAGGAAATTGCTTGCAAAATGTTGTAATTCATTGGAGTCAGTGTGTGTTAATAAGCCGATATCATCTGCAATCTTTGCAATAGTGGATTCAACTCAACTGGTCGGATTTCCTCCATCAAAGTGAGCTCATTTTGTCATTTTGCAGCTCAATCGCTGTTTTGGAGCAATTGTTTCAAATCCATGAAGTTCTGCCTGGACTCTGAATGTAAACACTGAATGTGAATTTCTGTTTAAAGTGAAATCCTGTGTTTTTAGGCAGTAACAGATTTTCAGTTTTCACCCATTTATCACAGTAAATCTCCAAATTATCACAAACAAATTGCATCTAATTGCCAGCGTGAACGCTTTCATTCCCTGGTAAGAGTTTAAATGAGGTGAGATTTGATCAGGTAAAGGATTAGAAGTACTGCTGCTGGGTGAGCTGCAGTGTCTTCTTTAGGCCAGCAGGGGTAAGTAATAGAAAAGTGCCTGCTCAGTTTTATTCTAGGAACATCAACAATAAGAATCACAATACAGCACAGATTTCACTTTAACTCCCAGCGGAGACAAAGGCTTCCATTGTGTGATGCATGAATGATGCAATGTTGTGCTGTTGTGTGATGCAACTTGAAATTCCTGCCTCAGTAAAGTTGCGCTCTGTTCCTGATTAGGTGAAAGATTTGAAAAGAGGTATCTGCACTCGCTTCACGATCTCGAAGCGTTGCTGCTCGGTTCAGTCAAAGAGCGGATAGGATCACACGGATGTGAGGATTCACAGAAACCCGCTTCCACGCCGCTCCATATGATGAAACGCTGGGTTATTTAATGTCTTCCTGATACCTTGATCCTACTTTTCTTTCTGTTCCAAATGCTTATCATCAGTGGAGACGCAAATATTTGAATTCCACGGCTCCATTCACACACCATTAGGCCATGATTTTTCCATTCAGCATGGATGCTGCGCTCTATTAATGCATGTATACTCTTTAAAAAAGTGCATATTTGTTAAGTATTAAAACATGTGTGTGTGTGTGTGTGTTTAAGGTGTGGGTTAGAATATACAGAGAGGAATAAAAGTGTTGTGACAGCTGTACTGGATCATGTAGGCACAGCATCACATTCATATATGGAAGTAACAAAACAGGATGACTGACTCCAGAACAGTTTCCAGGAGGTTTGCTGCTGGTGATGGTGGCAGCCCTGGACATTTGGGGAGGGAAGGCTTTTACTGTTACTGTGAAACGCCTTGGTCTGTAAGTAAGGGAAACCTTAGATTAGCAAATGCTACAGCTGAACATCACTGTACCAACGTGACACATTCTACCCTAAAAGTTTGTGAACTCTTGAGAATTTTCTGTTTCTGCATAATAAGAACCAAATAAAAAACGGCAGTTTTAACACAATACAGCCATTATTGGAATCCTGAAACCTTCCACCTCTATTGTTGTTTTCTTGGAAAAGGTCAGGCTGAAATACTGCTTATTGTCACTTTATACACTGAAAGAAACCTGTTTACACAACAGCTTTGTATCCTGTTTGTCTGGTCCGATGTAAAAGTGTCCTTTGGGAGTGCAAACCAGACCCTGACTCATTCTAAAATGAGAAAGGATGGAGGTTTTCAACCATTCTTTCAAGGAAAACTCTTTTCCAGAAACTTCCCTACTGGTAGCAGTCCTTCCATTGCATTGCCATTTGTATTTGCACCTGTTAAAATCACTGAAAGAGAAAATTAGCCAATTAGTCCACTGATAAAGCAAAAATGTGATGGTCTCAATATTCCAACAAGTGTTTTTATTGAAGCCTAGACTTTGTAACTAGTCTATCAGTGGTACAGGTGATCACACATGCTGTTTCATGCCTTCAGTTACAAAATAACTTTCGTGAGGAAGCCTTGAGTTGAGTCCTTTGACATTTTGGTGGTTAGAAACCAGGAACGATGATACAGCAGCAACTTTCTTAATCTGAAGGTAGACCCACCTCCAGGGCTGCACTGGGACAAAACATCGGCCCGGGCATTTTGACCAGAGACCGGCCCACCAGGTATTAAAGCCATAAAGCCTTTGAATGATAACAAACACTGTTGTGACAGTGATGTACAGTCTTGTTGGTATATGTATGATTTCTATACATTTTACACATTTTACAGATAAACACTTTGGTTTTAAGTTTCAGATAATATTTGATATATTTGCTAGACCCGCCCCTGCACAGTTACCAGCTGTCAGCTACCTAAAAAAGGATCCTGGTGTTATTTGTCTCTCAGAAACAGTTCATAACTTCCCTTCAACTCATCCATGTCACCTAAAAGGTAAACCTGTTTCTCCATCACCTGTTCAGCTCTGATGATCCAGTAAGGACATCTCCTGGTTTCATCTTCATGTTTCCAAACCGACATCATGACCAGCAGCTTTACAGCTGTGGCTCCAGCAAACATCAGCTGATACTAGAAATTAATATTAAATAAATTCTAACAACAGCTGATCAAACCTGCTGCTGTTGTTTAGCGCGACATCCGCTGGTTTCCTCTTTCTGGCACAAAGTGGACGATAAACAAACAAGAGAGAAAAGCCGATCAGCTGATCATTGATCAGTTTCATGATTGAGTAGCAACAGGAGAGGGAGGGGGGAGAATGAGAAGAGGAGAAGAGGCAGCTGTGCAGCAAAGACAGAGAATAACTCCAGCTTTGTGTCTTTTTCCATTCTAGCTGAAGTCCGGGACAAACTGTTCCTTTTCACCTCATTTTCTTCTTCTGTTTGTCTGTGATACGACAGCTTTCAGAGCATTGCCCAAGCAAGAGGGAGGGTGCATCCCATGTCGATCACGACCAATTGGCCAATCCACCACCTTTCATTGTTTATACCAAAACAAAAACATTGGCCCATAAAAACGAAAAATCACCATCGGTCCACAGCTGTGTCCACATCTAAATACAACTCGCTTTATCCTGTAAAATCAATTTTAAGGTTTAATCACCAAGACTTGAACCCCTGAACTCATCAGCAAAGTATTTCTGAGGTCATAGATCCAGAGAACTGAGGGCTGTACATCCCTCTACAACCATGCTGGCCAATAGAAATACTGCAGGTTTAACACACTTCCAATTTAGCTTTACATAAGCGACACCCACCTTCTATATACAGTCTAATTTGTACAGTACCACATAATGCATCACTGCAGTGTGCATCAACATTAATCTGGTGCATTATCAGGTAAAGAATGGGATGTAATCCACGTGTGCATATTTCTATATGGAGTGTGATTCATAAATGGAACATGGTGTGCATATGTGCATAGGCATGCTTGATCCATAACATTTTTAACACGTTTAGCTTGGAGCACAATAATACTACCACCCTGAAAGTTTATGGAAACAATCCCATTACGGCAATTTGCTGCATGGCTGCTACACTTCCTCATCCTCCTCTTCATTATGCAGGTGGAGATGGATGCTGTGGCCACTGATCAACCGTCGGTCCGGCCTATTGATTAAGAGGATTAATGCGGTTGAGGTTGAAAACATGACTCACCTTCCATGCTCTGTGCATAAAGAGACCGCTGTTGTGGGCAGAAGCATATTCGACACTCGAGGCTTTCAGAAAACCTCAACAAATCGCCCCTAATGTGTTTTCAGAAGATGCACTCGCCACCATTACATTTACATTCATTTGGTGGTTTAGGTCTCTCGAAAACAAACCGCAGCACTGTTAACCACACAAAACAAGCACTTGAAGGGAAGTCGAATCTTTGCACAGCTCTTCTGCTTTCAGTTCAACTGAAACCAATCAGAACAACTGCAAACGCTGTATCCTGGTAGAATTACCCGAGACTCAACATTTGTTGCTCCGTTTCAGTGGAAACCAGAATCAACTGTCTGGAATCAAAATCATATGAAAAGTCAAAGTTAAGATCATTCCCTTTTTTTGGTGTCTTAACAGCATGTTTCAATTCATTTCAATTTTATCTACACACAGTCAGTTATAGTGCAATAGAACTATACACTGCCAAACAACAACCTTTTTTCCATCGACCACCCAACAGAGATCCTTTATGGTTGTTTAGAGGATGTATAGTTTGTGCCATTCCTCTCCTTCCTGCTCTAATGTCACTGGTATGTGTCTGTGCGCTGTCAGTTCTGCACGGAAGCTGAGAAACGCCATGAAGAAACAGGCTGAAGAGAACAAAGTGTCACAATATAAACACGACCATCCACAATCCTGACAGCTGTAACAGGGAGCGTGGCAGGGTACACCCTGAACAGGTTCCCAGACTGTCTCAGGGCGAACACACAGAGACAACCACTCACACCCGCAGCCATACTAGCACCAACTAGCCGAACACATATGTCTTTGAATTGTGATGAAGCCAGAGAACCCAAGAGGAGAAAATGGAAACGCCACACAGAAGGACCCCGGCCGACCTTCCTGCAATGAGCCAACATCACTTACCATCACACGATCATGTCACCATGCAGCTTGAACGAACTACACTTAGTCATTCGTGGTAAATGTTAACGTCCGGCGCCGAATCAAATGTCAACAAACAGAATGTAGTTTTATCCAAAACACCCTGATCACCAATCATCTCAAAGACAGGAAGTCAACAGATAATTCTGGTTTGTTTCCATTCAGCGTGGCTTTTAAGGTTCGCAGGGTTGATCTGAAATGAAACAGAGGGACTGATTGCTTTCTCGGTGCAAAATTCAGCAAGACCAAGAGCCACCATATCTACTGCCATGTCAAAATAACCTGAAGGTTCCTTTAAACCAAGAGTATCAAACTCACTGTACAGCCCAGCTTAATCTGTGCAAGCACAATGTAAGAGTGTATGGTATTCATTTTATTTCTGTTTTCATTTTTGTGATTCAAGCTATTAAAATCAAGAAGTACAAAAAACAAACTTACTCCACTGTAGTAATGCTAGCTTGACCACACCAGGAACAGAAGTGTTTTTGTTCATTTCTTTAGCCTGTGGGTCATGTGTTTGACACTCCTGTGCTATAAATTATTTGAATGTAAATAATAAATAGTCTACTGCATTTTTAAAGGAGCCTGTATGAACTTATATATCTGCCTGCTCTTGAATCTTTGTGTTTTCACTTTGCTTCCGCAGGTTTACGTTCCTGAACATCTGCAGGTAATTCCTGGCAAATAACTTAAATTGTATGACACACGACTGTTTCTGCGCTATGACCACAGACTAATTGTATCTGTACAGTGAGAGCTGTGAGGGCGGACATGAAGCAAGCTAATTACAGAAAAAGCGTCTCAGTGGCAAACACCACCTGCATGCTGCTGCAAACGTGAGCGAGGGATTCACAAGGAAGACCATAAATGTACCACGACACTCTCAGGTTGTTAATGACGTTGCTGCGCTGCTGCTGACGTCGCCCGACGTGTTAGTCCTAAATTTATTAAAGCCTTCTTTTGTTTACGCCGTCAGACCCAAAACAAGCTCATTGGTTTTCAAAATAAAAGCACCACTTCCGCGTGTTATGCCTAGGCTGAACAGTATAAACAGTTCTGTAGTTCTTATTCTGTGGAAGTGTCATAGTGTCGTGTGACTGTCTACACTGTAATATGGGAAATGTTTAGTACATGTACCGACTAATACATAAAGTCTTAAGCAAAGATGACACTGCTATGACGTGTGTGCTGTATTATTTCACTAAAGCAGAAGATTCAGTCTCAGCTGGCTGATTTAATCTCTTTAATTGACAGCTGATAGCTCAGCAGATAGCACACATGCACAACATCACATACTGTAGTATATTGGGCAGACTTGCACACTGTATAATGCTGCAAATATGTCTTTAGAATTTGATAAGTTAACTTTTCTTAAGAACATTTAAACATGTAAAATAACCTTAGAAATAACGATCACAACAACAACAGCAATAATAAAAGAAGAACGCCTTATAGCTTCTGACTTTTTTATTTGGCATGTGCAGAAGGGATTTGTCAAATTAGCTTGAAATTATAGTAAAAATGCATTTTAATCACTACATGAGTCTCAGCTTAGGCGTGTTTCTAGCAAACACACAAAGGGAAATAATGAGCACAGCTTAGCCACATTAAGTCAAACATGAACTTTTAGTCTTTGCACCTGCCATTAGATAAATGTTCTCTGCTTAGGAAAATCAAAGATGCACCACTTTACTTCTTAATATCCAGGCAAAAAAATACTGATAACTCAAAGTAAGTACAATCAATATTATTTCATTCAAACTAGCCAGAAGAACTGCAAATAGTGTATCCAGGTAGAATTACCTGAGACTGAGTATATACTGCTAGAAAAAAAACAGTTAAATCACACATCAGATGAGCTTCAGTCCCTTTAGGGCCGGATTCAAAATCAAACTAAAAGCTAAGATTATTCAAGTGTCCCCTTCTTTTTTGTTGTTGTGATTTTTTAGCAGTGTATTTCAATTTTATCTACACACACACTAACAGTTATACTCTCATAGAACTATAACCTCCGAATTTACAACATCAGTCACCTCAAGGCACTTTGTACTATAAGACAAAGACCCTACAATAGAAAGAGACTCAAACAACAACCGTTTTTTCCATCAACCACCCAACAGAGATCCTTCGTGGTTATTTAGAGGATGCTGTATAGTGTCCTGCTCCTTGCATCTAATTTCACTGGTATGTGTCTGTGTGCTGTGCCAAAATGCCACTCCCGGTCAGCTGTGGAAGCTGAGAAAGGCCACGATGAAAAAGCCTCAGGAGAAGTCAGTGATACAACATAAACACTAACATCCACATTCAAAATTACAACAATAAAACAGGTAAAATTGTCTAACACACAGTCACATCAAAAGAGGAATGGGTTCCCTGTCACGATTTCACAAGGTCACATCTTTTAAAGTCTGCAGGTGAAATCATGTGGGAAAAAAGATCAATGTAGCCACCATGACATCACTCACATGACTGTGACCTCTAGATTTGAAATCATTATCATTCATGGTTTGGCTGACAGCATGTCGTGTGACTGCTGTGACCCTGTTTAGACAATAGGGTACCAAACTAAGTTTATTTAACGCTGCCAATCTTAGTTCACAAGCTGCACCCAAAACCTGTGTGGACGCCTCACACAGACACACATCCCTCAGTCGCTTACAGAGTTCCCAGGCTCCGGTTGCCTAGGTAACCTTCTAATGTATTTACTACCAGGTCATATGTCGATCAGCGGTGTATGTCACCCTCATTCGTAGTTGCTTCAATCACACACCTGAAAGCTGGGAAAAGTTGGCTTCTTTGGTGCCACTTTATTCCCTTTACCTGCAGTTATTTTGCTGAAGCTTTTATTTTTATTGTCTCATCACTTCCTTTTTTTTTTTTTTTTTTTTTGCCTGTCCCGTTTGGCTCTTTTGCATCAGAATTGTTGTCTAAAGGCAAAGAAAGATGCCCAACGGATTTACTTTACCAAATTGACCATCCCAGCCTTGCCGTAATGGTCCATTTGATTCACCTTTTATTGTTTATTTTATTTTCACTTACTGAATACGGGACAGACTTGACTGGAGGAAAGCAGGGGAGAAAGAAAGAGGGAAAGAGAAACAGCTGAGAAGAGGGACGGGGGAGAAGGGCAAAAAACAAAAACCAACAGAACGGGCAGAAAAAAAAATGCATATATCAATCACCTGGATCACCTGCTGAGAAAGAAAAAAGCAAGCAGAAGAGAACAAGAGTAATAGAATAAACAACATCACAATGATATATGGGAATATGACAGTAAATACTAAATATTAAACATTATTGTGCAGCACATAAGATCAACAGATGTGGGGGGGCCACAGCCCCGTCCTCCAGGGCATGAAGCAGGTATGGAGGAGATCAAAACTCCAGACATCCAGAGGCCCCCAGAATACAAGAGACCAAGGAAGACCAACAGAGGGGCAGCCGCGCCACTGTCCCAGAAAGAGCTGAGGAGAGCCCCAGATGAGGGCTCACTCAGCAGCCGCGGAGCAGAAGCCAGGGGGAGTTGCAGTGACGCGCCCGTGAGCTCCGCCGGCAGCCAGCCGTGCCTGAGTGACCGAGCCCCAGGCCGAGAGGCCGGGGGCACCCCACCTCCGAAGTGGCCCGAGCGAGCCCCAGGCTCCAGGCCCCGATAAGCGGCCGCCAAGGAGTGAGCCGGTGTGTACCTGGACGCCCATCCCCGGACACAAAGAACCACCAAGTGTCTCATCACTTCCAATGTGGATGCAGCTTAAGTAACCGGCCAGTAAAATTCTAGAATTTCACTCACCAAAACTGTAGCACTTATTTTCTGAATGTTGTAAACCGGGCTTCCTTTCACTTGTGAACACATTTCACCTCTCATTGAAGAGGATTCTTCAGTTCTAAAACCAGATTATGGAGTCCCAGTGATCTAGTTGGGTGAATCTGATCAGGCCTAGTGCACACCTGACACAAAAAGCAGCTACGCCCCTTCATCCAGGATCAATGAAGGGTCAGGCATCAGGCAGAAATCACAACAATTTCATTATGTGATGTGAAACTGTAAGTGCAGAGTGTACATGACTCTTACAGAAGGCAACACTATATTCACATTAAATGTGTGCTTAATATGTTGTATGTTACTAACTAGATTGTAATGTAATTTAAGGGTCTTTCAGGCTTTATGTGTGACGTGCTGGAAAGGCGAGTATATGCTTTAGAGCTACGTTGCATATTTTACTTTCTCTGCATTATAGCACACATTGCAAGTGACATGAAGATGAGTTGTTTGGTGTGAAAACAAGGCTCAGTGTGAAATAAACAGTAAACGCTTCAACTTGCCACATATCAAAATTCATGTCTTTGTCTGGAATTCAGTCTAATAAAATACAACCCTGGCTTATTTAACTGAATTACTGAGTCATAAACATAAGAAACTTGGAAATAGATAATGAGGAAAGTAACATTTCAAGCAGAAATATTTGTTTTATTTTTTTTCCAAGTATCACTCTATTAGTGTTCATCTTCAAAGTAAATACTTAAAAATAAATACAAAGCTTGGATAAAACCTGGGGGTATTGGTTACTCTTGCAGTTTTTCTAGAAACAAACCTGTCGAAGCATTAAACTTTCATTTGAATAAGAATATGTTAACCCCAAAGGGGTCACTTTAAAAAAACTGCTATATCACTGACACGTGCCACATGCCCCTTTAAGCAGGTTACAAAAGTAGGCAAAACTCTCATTTTGTTGCACTCTGACTCTATCTCTGAAAAAATGCCATCATCTGCCGTCATCTCTGATGAACTTCAGGATTCTCTGCTTCTAGTGAGTTCCTGTTAGTTTGCCCCAAACCAAGAGATGAGGATGGAAAGGACCAGTTGTGAAATATAACTTTAATTCCACTGATGAATCTAAATATGTTCTTTGAGAAAGAGGGGATCTGTGAGTTTCACGTGGTTGCCGGTAGGTAGCATAACAACAGCGGTGGCTGCAGTGACTCCTGACATGCTCTCAAAAGTTCTAAGTTTGGACATATGCTGTGTGTCCAGAGGGGGATACATCGAGCGCTTGCGGACGTTGTAAGTTCTGTATGTAAGCAGGGAGAAATCGGATGATTCTTTTTGATACACTCAGTCTATAGTGTTACAGATAACGCTACTCAGAAGTACATACAGCATGTAAAATCAACATTAGAGTTTTACATTAACTAATCAGTCATTATAACATAACTTGTGTGATTCTGAATAAGAAGTACTTTTATTTGAGATACCTGAAATGTATATTATTATTTGTGCTTACTTATTTAAATGCATAAATTGCCACTTTGTGGCTATTTAATAACATTAAACTACTGCTAAAGAGGCTTTGGTGCCTGGTGCCTCTGTGATGTGCAGTGGGGAGTTAAACTCGGCAGAGGCTTTATTTTGAAACTTCTGGGCGGAAGTCCCCGTGAGCCTGCCTAGCTTGGCAGCTAGCCTGCGCAGCAAGTCTCCTTGCCGCCGCCGCTAAAACGGTTCAGTGCAGGACTTTCTCCTCCATCACTTCCTTCTACTGAGCAATGTGTTGTGAGGCAGGGGGGTGTGAGGAGCGCCACTCTTCACTGCTTCACGCGGCTCGGGAGCCATGGCGGAGGGGGTACTGAGGACGACCCAGCGGCCGGAGCACAGCGGGTCACCAGGAGCGGCTCAGCGCACAAGGAAGGACCCACGTTCTCACCTGCAGCTCAGCCTCTAGAACCGTTACTGACGGAATACAATGGTGACGTCTGCTAAACTTTTCCGCACATCCCCAGCTTTGGTCACGCGCGGCCGCTTTAACTTTTCACCAACTGGCAGTTGTCGATTCTCGATGGTATCGTAGCGACGCGGAGTTTGGTGTGCTTTTCTCTTCTTCCAGGACCTGTGTCCTGTAAAGCCATCTGCCTCGGGCGGAAATCTGGCGTACTGTCCCGCAGCGAGCTCGCACAGCGCCTCGTTAATATTTCATAGCCGAATCAGAGGTTAACATGGGGGCAAAGCAGAGCAGCCCCACTGCTAACCCAGCTGCTAACGGACGGACCAGAGCCTACTCCGGCTCGGACCTGCCCTCCAGCACGTCCGGCAGCAGCGCTGGCAGGACTGCCGCCCGGGGGGCGAGGTACCACGGTGCGTCCGGAGCCTCCGGACCCAGCACCAGCCAGCAGATCGGAGCCAGGGCCAGGTCTGTTGGGGGCTCGAGTTTAAGACCCCACTCTGGCATTAACATTCCCAACAGCGGCGGGGGCTACAGCTCCCCGGAGTCCGGCGGCAGCAGCCCAGAGGAGGCGGCGGACAGGGAGCGCTCGGGCGAAGGGCAAGAAGTTCCCCGGCTGTTGATTGGATCATTACCAGCACACCTTTCGCCTCATCTGTTCGGAGGTAAGAGCGCAGAGCCGCTCCGCTGCTGCGGTGACGCTGACGCACGGCTGTTTACAGCAGGGTACAGCGGAGAGGTTAGGACGGGGGGCAGTGGTAATCAAACAGGGTTCATTGATCGCTAGAAACGTAGTATTACAGTCAGCTGGTACTACACGAAGCATAACTGATGTGGGCCAGTTAGCGTTATGCCAAGGTGCTCCTCAATCCGAGGGAGAGTCAAATGATCGCAGAGGCGATGAACACACACCGTGTTCGTTACCTCATCGAAACTTTACAAGATTAACGAAAACCAGAGGTCAGCTCCTTCCAAGAAAAATGATCAGACTAAACGTGGAGCAGGTTTAAGTGAATGTGAAGCTCAAATAAAACATGTTTGTTTGGTTACTTTTGCAGTCGCTCTAGAAGCAAGACTCAAATAAATGCCCACATCTGTCTTGGTAAAGCCGCTACGCAGTTATCTTTGAATTATAAGTGACAGGAGCAATAATTTGCCCTAATAATAATAAATGATGACATTAATTGAGCTGCATTGATGTTACAAACTGTTCCTCTGGTGTTACTGTTGAGTCTTCAGTATTGAATGTTTGTAATGAATGAAAAAGATGCATTCAAAGGTTTGATTCCAATATGCGATGAACAGGTGAATCCAAAAGTTACGGTCAGGTGGAACATTAAGTGGTCGTCATTAGAGTGAGGAAGAATTATCAGAGATGGGCTTATTGTGTGTCAGTCACAAGTCGTTACCCAGTATTGTCAGTGGTGCCTGTGAATGTGAAGCCTGCCAACTAAATCCTCCCATTATCAGCTAACATTAGAAACCATCAGCAGATACCTGCAGACTAGCTAAGTATGTGTGTAGCCATCAAGATGTCACCCACTGGTTAGTGATGTCCAGTTAGGAAGCCTAAAGCTGCTTGCCATGTGAGGAGGGAGGGGTGGACATTTATTGGCTGATTACATGTCAGTCATGGGTGTTTTGGACCAGGGTTGGGAATGCTGGTTAAAGCTGGCGATGTTGGGCCAGACTAATACAGGGGTTTTAAGAGCGATAGCATTTCAGTATTCCGATACGTTGGGTGTCTTCTTCTCTTTCTGTCAGACACATGAAGCACACAGACACACAAACCATAAACATATTTGCCTAACATTTGTAATAGCCATGAAGTTATGCCCGTGATTGCAGTTATTTATTTACTCGTTTATGCTCTGCCCAGCTCTACAAAAAAATCACAACTTTTTATTCAGAATGATACAAAATCAAAGTTTGAGGCTCTGGAAGGTGTTTCCAAAGGTCACGGCCAACCACTGTTTTCTCAGCAGTGCTGTTAAACCACAGGTATTTGACTGTGTGGCCATTAAAAAAGTGCTGCTTTTTGGCATTTCTGTGTTCACCTTCTAAACTGTCTGCGGTGATCTGACCAGCTCCCCAAACGACTTGTTAAGACTAGTTAATGTGATCCGTGGCACACATCAAACTGTGCAGCTAGCATTTCCTTTTACTGTAAGGGCTAACATGGAGGAAGTTGGTCACCCAGCTGTAACTTCACTGCCAAATATGTTTCTGAACAGTCTTGTGTTTGTGTCACAGTTTTGACTGAGCACAAGTTAGAAAGCTGACTGCAGTTCTCTGAACAGTGTCAGCGTTAATGGTTTTATGAAGTAAAACGGCGCCTTATTCTAAGCTCGACGTTGTTACAGTGATAATAGAAAAATGATCAAAAAGCGATCCACAGCCTAGCTTAGCTTCAAAGCAGCGCTATGAATTAGACACAGACAGCGATGAAGATGCTGGCCCCTGAGTGAGCGGCTCCTGCTGGCTTTAATAACAAATAATGTGTGATGGTGATGATGACTCATTTGAGCCAAGTGCTAAGATAAACAGCGCGAGCCTCCTTGTGAATGTGCTCTTCTTGGTTTCATTGATCTGCTGTGAGGGCTGTAGTGACTAATCTTCAAGCGCTCTAATGCTTCGTGACCTGAGATTGATCGGGGAACTGGGGCAGAGGTCAGATACACAGCTCGGCATGTGGCACAGAGGGAGTCGGTCTGGGAGCTGATCGTCAGCGCAGGTGAGGATCGGCTGGGTGATGCTCTCGGTGAAAACGATTCGCATGGCGCAGCACATCATCCAGCACGAGCACAGTGAGTGTGTGTGCTTGTGTCTGTTCACAGAAGGAAGACAGAAACGCTGAGTTCATTCGGGGAAGACAATAGAGCCATTTGAGATGCATTGCCCTTCTCCTGGAGAGTATTTAGCAGCAGGCGGTTCAGGCTGGACAGTTTCCAGAAGGCATCATTTTTATATTTATTTACTAGCGTTTGCTGTTGTGTTTGCTGTCTGTCAGAACAGTGACAGGTTTTATGCCTTGATCTGATCATTTTATAATCTATAGCTTAAGCACGCTCACAGAATCTGAAGATGTTAAGACAGATCAAACCAATCCAGGCGAAAATAACCTCAAGTAAAATAAAATCATTCATCTGTCTGATAAAAGTACCTTTTAAGAAGATATTTAAAAGAAGTCCCAGACTCAGCCGGTCTCGTGTCCTCAGGCAGGCCCGGGGGCTCCGACTGCAAATGCTCTGATAAAAGACCTCTGCCTCAGGACTACTCACCACATGCTGGCTTGTCGTCTTGTGTGTGTGAGGTCAGAAATGTTGGACTGAAAAAGGCCAAGGAGGAAGTAATAACGTGGTTGACACTGAGAGCCGGAAAGTTTAACGTCAGTGATATAAGCAGATCAATGCATGTTAAGTTCATGCAGCTTAAATCATTGCTGCTGTGAAGGTGTGTGAAACGCTCTCTGTATGTTTAACAGTCAAAATAGATCCTGTCTGTGAAACAGATGTTTGTGGTGTGCTGCTCAGAAGTGTTCAGATGATTCGGCTGGTGAGTCACGTAATGAGCGCTGAGCCCCGGAGGGCAAAAACAACACTGCAACTTGTTGGACCCTGACAGTTTGTAGAAGCTGAAGCATGCCAACATTTCATTGGTTTCATTCTTATCACCTCTGAAACGGAGGGAAAAACCGATGTGATAAAACTCGCAGGTATCGTTTGATCCAGGTGCAACTGTTGCTTTCCACTCTCTGTGTTTGTGCAACACTTTGCATTTTATCATTATTATTCATCTCTGACACTTTTCCACAGTGTGTCTTTTGTGCTGTTTATTCCCCTCAGCTGATCACAGCAGATGGCCCCGCCCCTCCCTGAGTGGTTCTTCTGGAGGTTTTTCCTGTTAAAAGGGAGTTTTTTCTTCCCACTGTTGCCAGGTGCTTGTTCATAGGAGGTGGGCATTTACTCAGTATTATTGTAGATAGAGCAGGGCGATATGGCCAAAAATTTTATCACGATATATATTTGAAACTTTGCGATAACGATATAACTGACGATGTAATTGATGCGAGACAAAATACAATTCCACAACTTTACTAGCGCAAAAAAACCATCCATTTATTTTCACTTAAACAAGCAGCTGTTTTTTATGTCAATTAAAGCTTTATAAACATTTAACAGTGCGAATGCAAATTCCTTACTGAAAGTTTAACCAAAAGGCATTTCCAGTAGAAATGGGCTGACATGTCCTGAGCATAACAACAACAATCTTTATTTATAGAGCACATTTAAAAGCCTTGGGCATACCAAAGTGCTTTACATAAAACAATAAAAAATAAAACAGTTCACACATTAACATCAAATACATAAGAGTAACGGATTATGTTCACAGATAAAAGCCACCAATAAGAGTAAACTGCAGCACATAGGTTATAGCAAGGTAAGACTGTACCACCATGATAAAAGACACCAATAATGGAAAGATAGCAGAGAATTTAATACAATACAATACAATAGAAGAAGAAGAAGAAAGTGTGTACATTATTGTACTTTATTGAGCCCCGTGGGGAAATTGCTCTCTGCATTTAACCCATTCACTCAGTGAAGCAGTGGGCAGCCAAATAGGTCAATAGGTCACTGCAAGCAAGCCAGCATTTAACTGGTAGAAAAGGCAAGTTTAAAAAGATATGTTTTTAGCTGTGATTTAAAAGAATGAATAGAATCAGACGCCCGGATGCCAATCGGGAGATTGTTCCACAGCTCCGGTGCAACTAGAGCAAACGATCGATCACCTCTAGATTTCAGTCGAGATCTGGGCTGAACCAACCGTAACTGTGAGGATGACCTTAAAGCCCTAGCAGGAGCATATGGGTTTAAAAGTTCCTTAAGATAGCTTGGTGCAGTGTTATTGGTAATTTTAAAAGTAAACAACAAAATTTTAAATTGAATACGATATTTGACAGGCAACCAGTGCAGATCAGCAAGGACAGGAGTAATGTGGGCAAACTTCTTGGTTTTAGTTAGAATGCGAGCTGCAGCATTCTGAACTGTCTGTAATCTATGTAAAAGGCAAGAGTGGAGACCACAATAAAGTGAATTGCAGTAATCAAGCCTTGACGTTACAAAGGCGTGGATGAGCTTTTCTAGGTCTTTATACGGGATATAGTGCCTGGTCTTAGAAATAAGGCGAAGCTGGTAAAAACTGGATCTGACAACAGCAGACACTTGTTTATCAAGTTTAAATGAGCTGTCAAATAAGACACCCAGATTCCTAACAGTGTCAGAGAAAGAACTAGTGAGAAAACCAAAGGCATCCCGAAGTTTGGCACGAAGGGCATTACTACCAAAAATCATAATTTCGGTTTTCTTATCATTAAGGATAAGAGTATTTGCCAAAAGCCATTTCTTGACCTCACACATGCATTCTCGAAAGCTATTCAAAGACAGAGCAAGATCATCGTTTAACTCGAAATAGATCTGGATATCATCCGCATAATAGTGAAAAGCAATGTGGTATTTCTCAAAGATAGCACTTAAGGGAAGCATGTACAATGAGAAAAGGGTAGGGCCTAACACAGATCCCTGGGGGACACCACAGCAAACAGGTACAGCCGAAGAAGAGGATGTGGCCAAATGTACCGAAGAGAGCCGATTGGAGAGGTAAGATTTAAACCAATCCAAGGCAGCGCCCTTAATGCCTACAGTGTGCTCTAGTCTCGCCAATAGGATGTTGTGGTCAACCATGTCAAATGCCGATGAAAGATCCAATAGCACTAGGACAGAGGGGCGTCCATTGTCAGCCATTAGTAAAAGATCATTGAAAACACGAAGCAGCGCTGATTCAGTGCTGTGATGTTGTTTGAAGGCCGATTGAAATTTATCATTTATATTATTCTCATCCAGGAAGGTCTGCAATTGAAGCAGGACCACCTTCTCAAGAATTTTAGCCAGGAAGGGAAGCTTAGAAATCGGTCTATAGTTGGCAAAATCACTATGATCAAGGTTCCTTTTTTTTAGAACAGGTTGAATTATAGCATGTTTGAAAGCTGAAGGTACATAGCCAGAAAGCAAGGAAAAGTTCAATATGGACAATAAACAAGGTCCAATTGCATTAAAACAATCCTTGACTATACGGGATGGAAGAACATGTCCTGAGCATAACCATGTATAATATCCACTGACGTTAAAAAGAGGTGCTTTGCAACATTCAACTGCAGTGTGCCAAATAAAAAAGTCAAATACGTATTTTTCAGACCATAAGGTGCACGGGATTATAAGGCACAAGAAACAAAGCAGTCAGATAAATCAAACTTTATTAAACTCATTCTTCTTGCTTCCTCCACTTCTGTGCCATTGATTCATTAATGCTGGATTCTATCACAGCTGCTCTATTCCCATGTTGTTGCAGTATATTAATGACTAACCTCGTATTGTGGATGGATTATCTCAGTTGTTCTCCTGACTGAAGTTTGGTCCGTTTACAGGATCCTGCCATGCGATTGCATTTGTCTCTAACCATCAGGAACCTTCATGTTAACTTTTATCGAGTGGAAAAAAGTTAGCATTCATCCTGCAGCTTCACTGTTTATGCTATGCTAACATAGCTGTGTCGCTAGCGATCACGTAGCACATCATTATATAGCAGCTAGCCCAACTTCAGTAACCCTACAAACGTCACTGCTGTTTAGTTTCCTGTCTTCATTTATGTTGGAAGTGATAGCAGAGCTGTACGTTTGAATTTTTTCAGAAATCTCTCAGTCAGAACATGCAATATCATGCTTAGGTAACTAGCAAAACTAGCAAGCTAACTTCCGCTAACTTCCTGCTAACTTCTAACTCCGTTAAATGTAATAAATTCTGTTTTCATGGATGCCTGGATGTTAAACTTCATAGTTACACCTGGTAAAGCAGCAACACTGTGATGCTGCAGTGTTCGTTTGACTTTGGGACATGAAGCGGACAGAGTCTTGGACCCAGATTTACGAGCACCTTAGTCCGACAAATACGGCAATAACGACGGCCCGCTTGCATATTGTACAAAAAAAAAAAGTGCTTTGTTGTGTATCTGATGGACAAACACCAAACCAGTTCCACATCACTGGAGCTGCACCATTTTTACAAACTAATTCTGGTTCATCCGTTTCACTCAACGATCGGCTTTCCCCCTTCTCATTCTCCGTTGCCGCCATGCTTTTTCGGCCATGTGCGTATGAAAACATGCGCGTTTTACTCATATTCTATTGCGATATTTTCTTTTCTTATTGTTGCCTAACATTGTACTGGTATTACCGTGAACGGTATGATATGGCTCAGCCCTAGTTGTAGAGTCTTTACCTTACAGTATAAAGTACTTTGAAGCAACCCTTGTTTTGATTTGACACTATATAAATCAAACTGAATGAAACAAATCTGCACTTCAACATCTAGAGAATGTTTACACTGCTACCAGTACAAAGATACAGTGTGTATTTTGGATCTGGACGGGTCAGTAACAATCCTGCTATTTCAGACTAAAGGCCAAGCGTTTTAGTGTAGTCCAAGTAAAAAAATATGGAGGTGGAAATGATCAGACTCACTTTAAACAATCTGATTATAACAGCCTTTAATGTAAATCAATGTATTTATTTGATTTGAAAGAGGAAAAACTGAGCAACTGAATTTGACAGTGTCAGAAAACAACCCCTCCTGTGGACACGTTACTGTCTGAAAGCCTGGCGTTGGCACATTTGTCACTGACATTTACACTAATGCTGGTAAACCTGCTGTCAGCTGATCCACCCACATGGTGGTTCCACCTATCAGACTCTATTTAATAATAATATTATTGATTATTATTTAATCTGATTAATAGTAGTGTTAGTAATCACATTATAAGCATATTAAAAGTGTGTTGCAATAATATTTAAAGAGACAGCAGTTATAGTCGAGGCTGTTTTTAAACACTGGATCCAAGAATTTACCTGAGACTGTAAGCAGCAGGTGGATAACATGATGGATGATTTTGTATCTAAACATGAACGATAATATTAATGTTACCGTTGGAAAAGTCTGCATTAAACAGATAAATACGAGGAGAGGGTTCACAGATTATACGTTTCCATCTTCTTTAAGTTGCCGATCTGTTAGTGAATGGGAGCTATCAAATGTTTACAAGGTATGAAACATATCTATATGCATAAATTATTATCAAATAAACCAAGAGATAAAACACTGCAACTTCACACATTCGTAGTAATACAAGAAGCATATCTTTTTACATGAGACTCCCTCAACTTTTGACACATAGCACCAGTGTGTTTCACCATTCTAAGCTTTAGCTTTGACAAAGGCTTTTTCTCCTCAAGACAGCATGCCACTCTGTCTCTCCATCCATTGACCAATGTGCTGAGGATGGAAATGCTGAGAGTCATAATGCCAGGGTACTGAATGAACTGAGTCAGGATGTTTTGGTCATTGTGTTTGACAGTGCTCTTCATGAAAAGACCAAATGGAGGAACATCCTCTGGAAGAATAGTACACATCCTTCCTGTAGTGGTGCAAAGACTGGGAGATTTCATGGCAGGAAGCAGAGAAACACTTCTTTGAAACCTGTCGTGTCTGCATTGAAATTTCTACTGCAAGTTAGCGCTGTTCCATATCATTTCATCCATAATACTGAATATAAACTTTTACATGATATAAAAGTTTCTTATCAATATATTAATTACAGAGTGACCATGTGTTTACGTTCTCTGGATGCACAAACACAAACAGATAGCAGACAAGTCCATGCATGTCAGTCAGCAGCGGCTCTGATGAATTATTAAACTACTCCAAGAACTTCCAACAAAGCACAAAGATTTGTGCACAATATGGAAGAACATTGTTCACGTTAAAGATGGAAACTTGTTTCATCCACTGAGGTGGAATCGCTGTCAGGTCCAACCAGGAGGATACGCCAGCAAGCTGGTGATCGTGATAGAACTTGGAGGCTGTCTCACCACCTCTACCTACACCTACTACCAGCTGTGTCTGCATCAGTGCTTCAGACTGCGATCGTATATTTCAGTTATTAGGAAAGAGGAGGTGATTGTTGCATGATGTGAGTGGATGACATGTGGGCTTTGCATAACATGCTGTGGTGTTTACCTGCAGTTCATTCAGACCTACATCACAGGAGCAGATTGAACCTGTTAAAGAAAGAACTCCCTCATTATCATCCACAGGGAGAACATGTTCATGTATCAGAGAATTTGAACTGATTTATTTGGACTCGCAGGTTTTAGTTCAAAATAGAAGAGAGTCGAAGAGAAAGAAAAACAGCACACACACTGTGGTGATCATTGCTTTCTGCACAGGCTTGGCTCATTTTAAATGAGTTTGAGCCAACCCGCCTTCCCACCGACTTCCTACTTGAATTTGTCTGTGAGCGGGAGGAGCGAAACAAACGGTACAGTATCTGTAAAACCTGTGAACCAAACGTTTACCATTTCGGTACATTTTTCGTAGTACCTTTAGTCTTTATTATTTTGGCGCTGTATGTGAGTGCATGTGAGCGTGTTTACTAAAACAAACACATTCATGCACCGAGCACCACACACACGTGTCAGGTTGTGTGCACAGGTTGTTAGTGCGAGTGTGAGTCAGCAGACAGGAGTGTAATAATTAACTTGGCTCGTTCAGTATCCTTCTTCTATGATGGCCGCATGCATGGATCAGTAGTGTGCACACACATGCACACACATTTAAACTTGTCTGCAGGCTGTGTTAGCAGGTGGCGTGATGGCTTTATTAAAGGTGCTGGATCTTCATTTAAAGAACAGACTGGTGGATATGCAGCAGAGCAGCTTTGCCACACTCAAGCCAAAAACAGTGTGGAAGAGTCTGTTTTTGCTGAAGAGTATGCAACGCTGACAGAAATGTAATGCAAATGAGGAAGAGAGCTTTAAATAACGTGGTCTGATGAGCAGCATAACACATTCATGCTGTTTGTCTCAAACACAAACGGATGTGTTTGTTTCTTAGTGTCAGAACCACAGAATGTATATAAAAGATGGACATAGCTGCCGTGGCACTATGAAACGAGCCGATGGTTTTGGCCCCTGTATTTTTGAATGTCACTGTTGGGCCAGTGGGTGAGATTAGATATTAAAAATTAAATTTGATAATGCTGTCAATCTTGGTTAGCAAGCTGCATTCATAACATCTTTGCTAATTGGCATTTGCCTGAATAGCATATTCACCCCTAAAAGCCGTCGGGGTGAGGACTAGAGTACGACATTGCCTAGATGTTGTATGGAATTGCACTTTGTGAATACTTGTGCTATGGAGGTAGAAGTTAGCTGTTGTGTAGTGACCCGTGTTTGTTTTTTGTCCCAGACTGTGTGGTGTAATAGTTTGTGAATTTAAGTGGCTGTTTCCTGCCCCGATTACAAACACCACGCAGCATTCTGACATTATTTGTGTTCCTGCAGAAAACCTTTAAAGTGGGATCAGTCAGTAATGGAGCCTCTTTCTGCCAATCCAAGCAAGCAGATAAAAGCTGCCATGTATGCTCTTTTTTTTTTTCAGTACCTGCTCTGCTCAGCTCAACTCAGTTTTTTCAGGGTTTGCATTAGGTGGTAGTACCAGCCTACTCAGCTGGGGTTCCAAGGCGATCCAGAAATGTGACCTCAAGAGACTGCATGCCACCGATTGGCCAGTACGCAGCGTCAGTCGATGATTCATGAGAGTGACTTCTTTACAGAAATCAGAACCGCCATTTTTGAATCCCGGCAACAAGGGAAACAGCTGCAGAAAGTCAACACTGTGTCCAAGCAGCAGGTATACCATCGCCTCGAGCTCCTGCTTTGTTGTGTGTTTGTGTTGCATACAAAGATGTCACAGGCTAGGGCTGTTTGATATAACGATATATATCAGATGACGATATAAAAACGTCTGTCGTTTCATTTTACGCTACCGTTTGTTTCGTGGTGTCGCAAAATAAACAGTTTACGGCAACATTTGTTCATGGTTTTGATGTCACTGTGGTTATTATTAATTTCTTAAAGTTCTCTCTTTCTCTTATATTTAATAAAACCACACTACAGACGGACAAGAGCCTGTTTTTATGCGTTGTCGTTAGCAACAATGACGGTAAAACCATTTCCACGTAAACCTTTCACAATAAAGCTCAAGATCCTGTTGAGACTTTTCAAAATAAACCCAATCACGTGAAAGATGCAGATTATTTACGGATGAGAATTAAAAAAGAGCCGCCAGGTGCTAAAAAATAAAGCTTAGACTCAAACTTTAGAACAGGCTTTCCCCCGCAGCACGCCGTGTAATAAATACTCACAAAGAAACGGCGCCGTTACAACTTATGTCTAAAAATGTATCGTTTCATGCATCGGTTACAACACTCGACTCAGCTACACGACGCACAGCTGGAAACACTTCACGCAGGTCGAGCTGCCCGAGATTCACAGAGTTTACAGAAAATGTTACATTTCTGTGATTTATATCGTTATTGGGCGATAGATGTCTTATATCGGGATATGAGACTTTAGTCATATCGCACAGCCTCATCACAGGCTTTTGGACACATTGCTATAATGGCCTCACGCACACATGAGCTACTCAGTTTTAATGGAAAGCGGCCATAACAGCTGAGGAGGTTCTAGTGGAAAAGAGATTAGAGTGGATCCCAGCTGAAACACCTACCAGCAAATCTGCATATTCCAGCCTGGTCTCAGTTGAAGCACACGTTTTATTGACGCTCCCAGAGAGCAGCCTTTATGTGCATCCTTTTTTTCCCAATAAGCTACTTTTAGTGATTGCACTTTAATCTGAAGTTTGAGTCTGATTGAACCAGGTGCCAGCAGCAGTAGCTGCTTAACATTTAACAATAGCTAAAATAAAATAATCTTCTATTTTTGCAGGATCTGCACAATATTGTCTCATAATAACACTAAAAATGGGTTTCTACCTGGGATGTTGTCTTGGGTGAAGCTTCTTAACCAGCTGCTTAAAGTCCTGTTTGTCAGTCATTTCCATCCACCCTTTGCTCCTCCTGTGATATGGAGCGCAGCTAGCGAGGGTTCCAGCGGTGTTTGGTCATGTGTTTACATTTTGGTTGCATCTCACCAGCTGCTAGCGTCTCCTTTGTATCCTGGTTTTACTCGTCACTGTGTTTTTGCCTGAAGTGGTCAAACGTGTTTGTTGTTTCCACCTAAAGGTAAAATACTTTGCATGTTTTGCTGGGCTTTGTTGGAGGCTGTTGATCGCTCCCTTTTAGGTACTCAAGCTGATACTTGGCTCTCAGACATGCCCAGACTTGTGTTGTTGTTGAGCGCACTAGGGAGTGCAAAGCCATATGACATAATAATTTGACATTTTTATGCTATTTAAAAATGTGTATTGTCACAGATGATATGGCTCAAACTATCCAGTGCATGTAAGGTTCTCGATTCCAACGAGCAGCGGTCATTTTTCACAAACCACAGCACAACTACTGACTGAGAACTTCTGTGCGGCTGATTCAGTTATATATTAAAATCCTCACTGCAAAAAGAAAAGAAAGAAAAAAATATTTGTTTTTACAAAATATTTTTCAAAAGTCCTGTAACTTTCTGCCAGGAGTACAGCGCTATACAAATGCAGGCCATTTTACAGACTTTTAAATGCTAAAACAGAAAATTCTGTAGACTGGCAGCATGTTGGTCTGTGCTGCTTACAGATAGTCCCTTTAATTTTAACATGTTTTCTGTACCATTAACGGACCTTTCTGTAATAGTAAAATGTGAATACTACCATTTACAGCTGTTTCCTTTCACTGTAACTCTTTAAATATACGTTACAGTTACAACCTAATGCACCCTTTGCTCAAAAATCCTTAAATTAATCTGTGCTTAGTACACAACATGACTCGTGTGTTTAATGTGAAATATCCTTTTATTCTTCTCAACTCAAAAACGATACCAAAATATAACGACAGAATCCATTTTACCATAAAATGACTAAACAGCTGATACATGAATAATAAATATCAAAGTCATAATCTTTACAATTTGAGCATTTTATTTTTCCTGATGTCAGTTTGTAAATTTCTGCATATAGTTCATATACATGTACAGTTTTCATCAAACAGGATGCCTCACACACATTTACACACATTTCATTTAACAATATGCAGAGCACCTTAAACTAGAATCATGGCTGTGGTTGTTTGTTTTGTGGTTGTCTGTGTGTTAAGTCTGTATAACGTCCAGTATTACTTGTGTACGGCCAAAGAACACATTGATATCTGACACACCAGCAGCATCTGTCAGTGGCATTTAATGCGCTGGTTTGTGGCATTTTGGGGCTGATGCAGATGCAGGTTTTATGGGAGTAAAAAAATAACAATATTCATATTTCAGCTACACAGAGCCGTGAAATATGAGATACTACTTGTGACCTACACGGATTGCATTGCCCATTTTGTCCTCTGTCATTCTCCTCCAACTACAAAGCTCCTGTTATTCCACTTCACTAACATGTCTCAGAGTCTTTGTTTTGATGTATTGGGTGTATTCTCCTGTCCCCACAACATGTTTCCCCCCATCCTCTGTCACCACCAGCCCGGGCACCTTGTCGGACTTTTACTTCACCTTAATAGCATTAGCCTTACTCGTCTGAGTATCCTGAGCATGAACATTGTTAACTTTTAGAGCCCGACAGATTTATTGGCAGGCTGATGTTATCAATCATTAGAAACTATTATCCTGTCTGTCAGAGCTATTGCAGCACGGCTGCCCCACCCTGAACCTGGTTCTGTTCATCCCACTTTCACCGAGTGTTTGCTCGTAGGGGTCGTCTGATTTTCTCTGTATTGTTGAGTCTTACAATATAACCTGCCTTGAGGTGACTATTGGTGTGATTTTACCACTGTTAGGTTGAAATTGTTAAATGTTGTCATTGTGTTACTTAAATTTGTAAGTCTTGGTTCAAACTGTATGATCAAAGACACTCCTGTTTCTATTGCCCTCCCCAGTCTGTAGAATGGTGGGGAGGCTGTAGTGTTTTATTACAGGCACAGCTATGTGAGGCTTCTGTTTTCTTGTTTAGTAAACTTCCTGCCTTTATGACCCTTTTGGTGAGCAGGAGGTCACACAAACGCACCCCCAAACACACACACACATACATGCTCACACACTTTTGCAATGCTCCTTTTTGTGTTGAGTTTTGTTGTTGTTCTTAGCACAGGTCCATTGTTGGTCGACACAGACTCGATACAGGAGGGCGTTTATATGTGCATGGCTTCAGGTTCCCTTCTTGTGTGTAAGAGTTCCTGAAGCAGCAAAGACAGAGAAAGAAGCCACCAGGTATGCTCCATCTCTACAGCAGTCCTGGACAGTTGTTCCACGCCATCATTAGGCTGCTGCTACTTGTTCTTCTTTTGGCTGTTCTCTTCAGACCGGCTCAGCTGTCTCATCTCACTCTGTCCCTAGCATCCTCTTCTGTCACACTAAACCTCTGCACGTCCTTTCTTACTACAAACATGAACGTCTGCTGTGGTCCTCCTCGTTTCCTCCTGTCTCATAGCTGCATCTTCAGTATCCTTTGGCCAGTATATCCACTATCCCTTCCCTGTCTGCCAACAGTAGCACAGTTTCCATCGTTAACCTGTAAACCAACAGCACCAGAGGCGGTTGTTGTAAACCTGGGCTCAAACCAATCCAATGTTGAAATGTCATTCTTTATGATCCGCACTGGCCATTGTTTTACACCCTTACTGGCACAACCCTTCCCATTTATCCGAGCTTAGGACTGGCACTAGGAGTGCACTCGCTTGTGTGCAGTAAGGCTGCCATAGAAAGGTCCAGAACTCGACATTATATCAAATTAGAGAAAAACACCTTATTGCTGAAAGTGGTTGCACTCAGTGTGTCCAGAGACATCCTGACATAGTCGTAGTGCGTACCTATATAGTTTGAGGCATCTGTAGAATTTCTCTCACTATGTGCAAGCTGTAAACTCATGAAGGAAATGGCCACCTATTGATTATAGTGTGGCTATAACTCTCAATCAGTTTGATAACATGCTTGGCAGCAGAGAGGCACAGTTCTGAATTGTACCAATCTCTAGCTTCATGCAGATACTGACTGGACTTTGACCAGGTGGAGAAATTGGATTTTAGGACCTTTGAGAGACTTTTATGTGGGCAATCAAAGATATCCCATCTCCAACTCGGCTATTCTCCTGCTTCTTCCTGTATGCCAGTGAAAAGCAATTATAGTGGGGTCAAAGGTCTTAAATATTGCACGGGGTTGTAAATTCTTTGCTTCTCTACCTGTCTCTTTACAACAATAGAAATGCCAGCTACTGTCCACAGTGCATAGACAGTGCATTTGTATGTCTGCAAAAACCTATAAGAGCCAGTCTCACCTCTGCAGCATTGTTCCGATAAATGATTCACTTTGTCTTTTAAATTTGGTCTAACAACCGCAAGACACATTAGTCAGATCTCTGCATATCAACACAGGCTGATTTTTATAACATTTTAAAGAAGAAACTTTGGTCTTTCTAGATATTAAGTAGAGCAGGGACGACTTTGTAGCTGTGAATCCACAACAAGTGCTAAAATGAAACAGGTGCATTGTTACAGCAGGCCCGACTGCAAACAGCACATGCAGCATCTGTCCCTGTGTGACCTGGTTAAACAGCACAGTATCTCTGCGCTCCTGTGCAACACTGAGAGTCACTTTAGTCACATTCTGACCGGTAAGATCAGTGGTTATAAAATGTGATCAAACTGTTTTTTGATTTGTTTGTAGTTAAAGTTCACAGAAGCTAAACATGACAGAAATCAGAGGTTGCCGTGACGACTGTGAGGAGGAGGTGCTTTCAATCAATCTAAGATTCTTTGATGTTTGGTGATTCCTAATGAAGTCATTTCATTTCGGGTTTACTTAATATTTTCAGATGTGCTTACGATCCAGCTGATGTCCACTCACAATGCTGCTGACTCTGTCTGTAAATAGGTTACCTGAAGAAATCCCTCTAATAGGACATCACATTCTTATTCTGGGAACTAGCAATGATTAGTGTTGACAGAAGCCTCCTGTCTTGCTGTTGTACACAAAGTCTCCTTTGCTGTCAGTGGCCTGATGCACTTGCTGGGACATCTTTAGCTGCAGAGGGATGAAGGTCTTGTTGTCCTAAAGAGGACAATAAGCCCTTTGGCCAGGAGACCCTGAACTGCCTCCCATCAGGTACTGTGTGCTTTGAACTGTGGCTTTCACTACCTGCTTAGATTTAGACATTGTTTCCCACCAGGTTCGATCCATGTAAAAACTACACAGATCTAATGAAGTAGTGGTAGGATTCATTACTGAAAAGGTTACAGAGTCGTTTCTAAAGCTGTGGGACTCCAGTGAACCACAGTGGGAGCCGTTCTCTACAAATGCCAAAAACATGGAACAGTGGTTCACAAAAGACCCCAGAACATCATCCAAACTGCAGACCTCACTTGCCTCAGTGTTCATGGCCGCACCATGACAAAGAGAGTCAGGCCATTTGTTGCTCATCTGTTTTCTGCAAAGACCTAAAGCCAGATTGGAGCTGACAGAGAAACCCCTGCAGACACAGACCAGTCCCTGACAGTCATCTTTTTCCATCCTTGCTGTCATTATTCATGCACAAGGACACGGTGATCTAAGTCCTACACACTCTCTGCTCCCGAGATTGATAATATTGTGTCTTTCTGGAGAAATGTTTAACATGTCAGCATGAAGGTTCAGATGATTACACATCACAGGGGCTCAGTTCTGTGGTCAAGTCAGTCCAGGTTAGCAGAAATCTACCTTGAAGAGATAAGCTATCAGCTACTTAACCTGCTTTCTTAATCTGCGCCTTCATCTGAATACAGCAGCAGATGTGTTTTGGTGATTAACTGCATGGATGTGACGTCAGCCACAGGTTTGTAAAAAGGTGTTGTGAAGCTTGGATTGGGTTTCCTGCTGACCTTTACGCTGTAAAATGTCCACAGGACGAGGAGTTTCTCCACACTCTTATCCAGGAGACTCTTGAACTGAAACCTTGATGAAATAAACATCTGGAAGTTTAAGGTATCATCTCATGTTGAAGTGGTTGACTCCGACAGTGATTTTGTATAATTTGTAATCTCCACAATGATAAGAGTCATAACGGTCTCATTTTTAGAAGGGACTGTCCTTGTGACTGTTAGCTGATAACTTGGCACTTTCCCCCCTTCTGGTGTAAATATGGGAACTTCTGGATCCAAAAATCAAGCAGAAGCCAAAACAGTAATGTTAAGGCTTCAAAATGAAGAGTCAGAGCAAGTTTGTGCTACAATTACATATAAAATTACATATTATTATTATTGACATGATTTGATTGATTGTTAGTCATATCGTTCACAAAAAGGGTTTCATAGTACCAGAAATCTATACCGTTAGCTTAGTACCATATACTTAGAAAGCAGCTGGATTCTTGTGAGATGTCACATAAGGTTTCGTCTGGCTGGCTTCAAGCTGTGACCTCTGTGAAGAACTACTGGACAAACTAACATTAGACTTTGTAACCTTTGTTCTGCACGCAGCTGATTTCTCACCGACCTTGAATTCTGTGTGGAGTTCTGCTTTTTTTATACGTTTCAGTGACTATTTGCATCCTGGCATTTGGTTGTGTTGAACAGCAAAACTCATTACCTGACTGAAAATATTTAAATATCTCCAAATACAGCATAGTTCTGGCTGCAGAGCTGGGGTACTTTGGAGCAATGTATTGCCTTTCCTAAATTCTCTAGTTAGAAATGCTGGAAATACTTTAGTCACTGGGATTAGCAGCTGCTAACCGCTCGGTGTTTAAAGCTGGCCTACATGAAGAACTTTGTACCTAGAAAGAGCAACCACAGTGGGATAAAGAGCTATGTTACTCAGTTTCTCCTGAACAAACTTGTAACATTTTTGTAGTTTGGGTGTAAACGTCTCCACCATTCAGAACACTTTCCAATGATTCTAGTCACACTGTAACGGGCAGAGGACTTGCTGCTCTGCTTGAACACACAAAGAGTTTCAGAAAACACGCCTCATTCTGTCATTCAGCTTAGGCAGGTTAACTTTTCTTGAAATCTTCAAACATTTGCAATAGCAAGACATTTTTTTCCACAGCAGCATGGTAGCGTGACCAAACCCCACATCAGTATATTTTGTAAATGTCCGAGCCTCTTCTTCCTGCAGAGATTCTGCACCTCCTCGCCATCTTATTCGATAAATAGGCAGGTGTCAGCTGGACAGGTGCCGATCCTGCAATCTCTGCCCATTGTGCCTCAACGTACCTCCTGCTGCATGAAGACGAGCACTTAAAGGCCAAAAACCCCAGAACAGCCACATTTGAGTCGCATCATGCACACAGACTCTTTGTTTTATTTTACTCAGAGAGGCAAACTGCACATAAAGAGAAACTGAAAGGAAACTGTTATGATGAATGTAACCCTATGCCCTGTTATTTCACAGTGGAGTCTTTGACAAACAGAATCATTTACTTTGTCATCTATTTAACTATAAAGTGATGACCTTAATAATCGGACTTATTGTTTCACTAAGAATAGGTTTATTCTTCAACCAGGATAATATATTTGATGTCTCTGCTGTGTTATCAACCTGCAATATTATCACAGATTGACCAGAGTAGTAATGTCTTTGTTTGTTTGTTTCATTTTCATGATCCATAGTCTACGACCCAAGTAAATTCAACTTTTTCCTTCAGTAAAGCAAAGAAACGTTTTCATATCACTGCATGTCAGCAGTACATCTGTGACCAGCCACTAGATCTGTTTTACAGCAGCCATGTTAATATTTAATAATAAATAAACTCAGGTGACTAATCACATTAATCAAGGCTATGGTTCAACATGGAATAAAACTTGTTTCGTTGTCATTAACAGCCTATTCTGTCAGCACAACCATCCACGGTTCCAGAGCTTAGAGTATTTGCAGTGTTTGCCAGCCTTTATTAAACACACATAAAAGAACCACACATTTAACTTTAAAGTCCAACACGTGGAAAATAGATTTTATTGTACAAACAGGAGAAATATGCAACATGTGTGTGAAACTGCCACATCTGTGCACAGCTGTGCAGTGTGGATAGATTAGAGGAATATATTTATAATACTGGTACGAGTGTTTCACTGAAGATCGTTGATATGGGTGTACTGCTTCACAGTGTTGTCCTTTCACCTTGAGTAGTTGAACAACCTGTAATCTCTAAGCTGATGCATAGTCCTCTAAATACTGAATGTTAACTTAGGGTGACGTTTCTGGCTACTCGATAAATGCAAATCAGAGGTTCATTGTCCTTCGAGTTCTCTTTGGAGTGGCAGTGATTTCTCAGAAACATATCCGTGGTGGACCTGGGAACATTGTGACTGTAGTAGAGCAGGTAGTGTACACTCCACCGACTCCACTTTGCACTGTGTTATATTGTTCTTGGTCTTATGGCTGCCACAAACGATTGTTTTGATAGTCGACTAGTCGGTGATTATTTTTGCGATTAGTCGACTAATCAGATCATCATCCATTCAACGTAAAACGTACAGCTTATTGCACCAGCAGCATCTGCTCTTATATAACTATCATTAGCTTACAGCTTTAAGTGTTTCAGGTGCTAGCTAAAAATAAAGACAAGATGATAGTTTATTAAATTTTAATGAAATTTGCAGATTGTTTCGGTGGAGTTTAATAAACTCAGCCGTCTGCTCCTTGCTGTCTAAAATATAACAGGACACCGGAGTAGATTCTCACACTTCTGATAATCAGCTGTCTGCTTGACGTTTATTCAGCTGTGTAAAAACTATAACTTTAATCTCAGACAAACAGATTTACTCAGGAACAAATAAAACACTGAAAAAAGCCAAACAACATTTTTAAGTTATCTAAGTGACTCATATATCATGTTTAACCTGAATAGCGAAAGACGGCGGTGGGTTTGAAAACGATTTGCCGGGAGTCCGGTGTTCTCACGGCGCTAGTGAGCCTAGCCCCCGGCTAACTATCGAGCTGGTGGGTAGCAGACGCCTCCGAAAACGTCGGAGCGCTTTTGAAAATATGCGGTGTCCTGATAAACTGAGCAGATATTTGAGGTTTACACAGCTACATTCTCACCTGATAATATGTTAAACGTTTATTTTGTGACCCAGAAAGAATAATAAGAGTAATATTAAAACTAACCAACTGCCACCATTGTTGGAAACTGAGCTGGGCTGCGATGGGCCGCGCTATGAATTCTGGGACACAGTTTCTTCTTCTTTGGTGTTTAACGGCAGCTGGCATCCTTGTACATGCAGTGCTGCCATCTTCTGTTTCAGTCCGTTATTACACTCTCAGCTTCAAACGACGTGTCGACTATTAAATTAATCGTTGACGATTTTGATAGTCGACGTAATCGTGACTAGTCGACTAATCGTGGCAGCCCTACTTGGTCTACATTTTGGATTTATGTGGCTGAACAGTTTTGCGTTGCTCCTGCAACAGTGACAGTGAAGATGATCTTATATCTTACTGCTCATGATTTATACAGTCTATACTGCATCTGATAGTGTGTGAAGGGAAATCACAGAGAAAATGAAAGTGGCTTTTAACCGTCTTGTTCTTCTAGTACACACGGTTCTCCCCTCATACTCCTTCCACATGTGAAGCATAAAGTGACAGTGTTTGCCACGGTTTTGTGTTGTTCTTTTAACCCCCCCTCATGCTGTTATTCTGAGGGCAGTCCATCTGCTGATCTCAGAGGGCAGATGATTAACAGCACACAGCACCTGCTGAAACCTTTCCTCACACTTTGACTTGTAAGTGGAAACAGCGGAAAGCCCCTTAAAGCCCACAGAGGTTTATGGTAGTGGTGGTGTGTTTGTGACAGATAAGACAGTCTCAGGTGCTCGCAAATACTGCATGTATTCACAAGATGGGAAATAAGTGCAGCCATTCAGTACTCCATCTATGAAGCAGTCACTTACTTTTATTACGATGCTGACCTCTAAAGAGCTTCTTTTTTGCTGTTTCACATACATGTAATGGTTCTTTATGACACAAAATCTCCTGGTTTAGAGAACTTTATTTAGTTGTTTCATTGTGACAACAGTTTCAGTGTTCTGACCCGTCTGTCTGCTGGCTGATGTTAGCTCAATGCAGCGTGTAAGCCAACACAGAAGCTATCTCACATAACAACATACGGTATTAAAGCTCAGCTAGTTCATCCAAACTTCCAGGGCCGATCTGGTAACGTAGTTGGCCATTTTCAATCTGCTAACTCTAACTAACCAACTAACTCTGCCAGATTCATCTAGCGTAATCCAGCTAGCTGGCTAACTCTAGTTTGCTTGCTATCGTCAAAGCTAGCCAAATCAAGTCAACAATAGTTGAGCAAAAAGAACCTGACCACGGTTTTACACGGTGACCCGACGCCAAGTCCTCCTCGTGCTCTGTGTTTGCGTGTGATACTAATATTTACTGAGGGGAGGACAGAAAGACTCAGGCTGACGTAACAAGAAGGCAGTGCTGCGTTAGACAGGAGCACTGCCTCGCATCGTCTCCACTACATCCAGCTCTTTCCTCAGCAAGCATGTTTATTTATACCCCTGTTGTTGCTGCTCTCTCCTGCCCACTCTTCTCTATATTCTTTTTATTCCAGTCACTTCCTTTTTTACCCTCTGCCTTGGAGTGAAAGTGCCAGTAACATGAACTATATATACATCAATGGGTCAACAATTCTTCAGCCCAACTATCAAAAGAATGACCCTCAGTGGTGTCCAGCATCAGTACAGCTCTGCTCCCTCACAGCTTTCTGTCTCAGGAGGACTCCCTTGCATTTTATCTAGATCCACTTACATACTTTGAAACATTTAGACTCCCCGATCACATCAATTTATTTTTAGTGTTCTGCATGTTTTAAATACCTAAACCCCGAAGTCTAAGGAACGACTGTATTTTCTTCAAGACATTTCACCTCTCAGGTGATCGATGACCCTGGTGCAGGTGGTACATGATCAATATGGGTTAATGACCCTGTTAAGGACAGTTCCCTTATATAACAGGGACTCTCCACCATTTGGTTTTAGAACGGAAAAAGCTGCTGGGATGAAAGATGAAATGTCTTCTTTCCAAGCGCTTATACTATCATGACCTGGATGACTGAGAACTTCCACAGACATAAACCCAAGGTTTCAAACGATCTGAGTATTTGTTGGCCAAGAGAGAATCAAAGCCTGTCTTATGCAGACTGCCTGTAGCTACTTTGTTACTTGGAGCCGGCGTAAGTTCCTCATTCAGTTATTTCATTATTGATTCATGCAGAAGTATTATTTCAGTCAAGTATGTTTCCATTACTGAGGATGGTTACTGCAATGAGGAGATGGGCAAAACAGCAGGTGATTATCATATGTCAGTGCAACTAGATCCGTATTAATGTTAACAGCATGAAGGAGCTCACAAGGCTAATATTGTTTCCTTCCTTTTTGTTTTTGTAATTGCTGCTCGTTCCTTGAAATGCACTTTCTGTGCAAGTTAAATCACCAAAATTCATGGTGCAGTCAAACAGTTTTGCAACTGTGTCCATAAAAAGCAAAAATCAAAAAAAAAAGCTAATTTAAAGTTTGTAATCTCTGTGGAATTCAGGCTGCTTGTGATCACAGAGTGATGTTAGAGAGCGGTCTCTGTGTTGTACAGCCGGGCCCATAAGTGTTTAAACAAACCATTTTTGTAATCTTGCCTGTGTACAACACCTCAGTGGATCCAAATCAAACTATCGAGTGCAGACCTTTTCTCTGGCCTTGGTTCACGAGCCTTAGGTTCTATGTATTTATGAATCTGTATGCTGGCCTCATTCCCCAAACTGTCAGTTCAGGTGGCAAAGAAGAGCAGTGAAAAAAGACAAAGGGGATTTACTTGGTCATGATTGATTACCAGTTTCTTATCCCTGCCAGTTCTCAGCTTAAGAATCTGCCTAGCTCTGGAAAACCTGACGTTAATATTAAAAGGACTGTGAGCAGTGGTGTTCATGCATATGCTGATGGATTCATGGAAGGCGTTTGTGTACAATGAGCTGGGCTACTGAAGTGCAGCCACACCGGTTGGACAATCAGTGAAGTGATCAATAAAATGCCGATTCATAAATCCCTTTTAATAGCATGGTGTGCAAGATGTGCTGACACAGGGACTACAGGAGAGCCGAGTTAAGGACAGTGGGTAATGAACACAGGGCTCAGGGATGCTCTCCAAACAGCAGATTAGATGGGAACAAAGATATGGTGCTTATATAGTCAAAAGTGTGAAGCATTCTGGGTAACAGTGCGTGAAGTTTTGAGTCTGTAGCCAAGAAGCTGCTGGCTCGCAGCTTTTCATGGTAGTCTTTGGACTTCAGTCCAGTCTGCTCCCTCACTCACCACAAGCCCTCATAACATTAACCTTTGTAACATTAAAGTGGCGACAAAAGTGGAACTGATTACCCGGGGCCCCAATGGTGGGAAGGGCCCTTGCAAGCCTAGAATGAAAAATTTGGGTTTGTTTTCATTTTTCATTTCAAAGTAATTAGTGTCATAATGAAGTTTCCGCAATAAATCAGTCGTGTAAATGAACTTTAATTCCAAGAAGTAGTGGAGACACTCATTTTTACCCAGGTTGGTTTAGTCCATCCGGAGCTGGACTGGCGTTTAGGTGTTATGAATTTATTCTAGCCGACATGCTGATGTGCACTGTGACTCATGTCTTTCTCTAAGAAAGCAAAATCATATGAAATAAAGCAACTGAGGGAAGTTGGCTGTTAACAAATTTCTATCAAAAGAACGGTGAGCACAGCAAAACTAACAGTTGTTAAAAACAATGAGCTAGTGTCATCTGTAACACTGTATTCATCAAATTCACACAACCTAACACCAAGAAACACACAAAATGTGAGAAACAGCTAGAGCAGGTCCTTCTCCAAATGATATGACATGAGGTGAGCTCATGTAGTGGCAACTAAAACCAGCAAGGACGACGTGAGTAAGGCACAAACCCAGTTTTATCTGATGCATTTTAACATACTGCTTTTAGCCCTTTTCAACCTGCTAATTTTAATTCACTGAACACCAAATGTGGACATTTACAAATATAAATACATTATTTACAGTGGTGTGTCCTGAAAATATTTAAGCAGGTTAACAGGCTAATTAATATCAGTCCTGTTTGCTTTATTCTTGTAGGTGTGTCAGTGAGCCCAGAGAATGGTGAAGTAAAAGAGGTTGCCCTTTATTTTACATTTATTTACCTTTATGTGCGTCAGGAAAGCAGATTCTTTTTGTGTTTCTGCAAATAAAACTCTGTCACTAGATACCATTTATGTCTTTATTATGAAGCGCAGGAGCCTGCGACTTTTGTTGCCATTTAACCTTTTCTTTTATACCATGAGACTCATAACTATTTCAGTGAAAAAGGCTAACCTGTTGACCATTACAGATATTTGTATACAGTTGTCAGCTCAGATGCTGGGTAAAAAAATACATAGATATGGTCCTACTCTACCTGAGCACCCAAAGCTGTTTATTAAGCTTACCTCATTTTTCTGTTTAAGCCCTTTCTAGCTAACCTTCATACACATTCATACTCTGATGGATGCATTGGAGAAAAAGATTGAGAGAAAACTTGGAGAGAGGATGAGAGAGCATCTTGCCCAAGGATACTTCCAGTGCTCATATTTACATATGGTGATCTAAGAAAGGATGCTATGAATGTCATTACCCCAATTTCATATTTTTATCTTTTTATACCAATGAGTTTTATGTGTTGAGCTATTTGGTTATAAGGCAGAGCGTCACAATTAGAGACAACAAACAACACAAAGCCCTCATACCAGGTGTACACCATGGTGGTGCAGGGGTAAGGATTTATGACCTGGGCAACTTGCAGTCAGTGAGTTGACCATCAACTGTATGCCAAACTTTTCTAGACCCAAATGTGAGGCCATCTGTCCAAAAGCTAAAGCTTGACCAAACTGGGTTAGGCAGCAGGACAGTGATCCACAAACAAGCTACGGTATCAAGATGTTACAGTGGCTCAGTCAAAGGCCAGACCTCAACCTGATTGAAAGACTTTGGCAGGTGAGCTTAAGAGAGCCGTGCAGTGCTAGATGGTTAGTTGGACAAATATACATGCACATAAAAGTTTGAAAGTTGTATCATAGGTAGCGTTATATGCCTTTACATGTCCTCTTTGCAAATGTGTCCACAGGAGCATTGTCCATATAATGAAATAATAAAAGGAGACAGTTCATTTCCACGTACAGTAATAAAACCGCAGAATTCATTCCCTGCCTCAAAAAAGCAGTTTGAGCTTCTCTCCCCTTAAAACTTAGTTTTTTGATTGGCCTGTGCCAACAAACAAAACAACAGCTTCAGGGGTCACAGCTGGAATGCCCACCATAATGTCACACGGCAGTTGTTAGTGGGAAGGAAGCTAATAGATAAGGATCAGCAGAAAATAACAGCTTTTACTTTATACAGCGCCTTGCAAAAGTATTCGGTCCCCTTGAACTTTCCCACATTTTGTCTCATTACAGCCACAAACATGAATCAATGTTATTGGAATTCCACATGAAAGACCAACACAAAGTGGTGCACACGTGAGAAGTGGAACGAAAATCAGACATGATTCCAAACATTTTTTACAAATAAATAACTGCAAAGTGGGGTGTGCGTAATTATTCAGCCCTCTTTAGTCTGAGTGCAGTCAGTTGCACATAGACGTTGCCTGATGAGTGCTAATGACTAAACGGTGCACCTGTGTGTAATCTAATGTCAGTACAAATATAGCTGCTCTGTGACGGCCTCAGAGGTTGTCTCAGAGAACATTGGGAGCAACAACACCATGAAGTCCAAAGAACACAGCAGACAGGTCAGGGATGAAGTTACTGAGAAATTTAAAGCAGGCTTAGGCTACAAAAAGATTTCCCAAGCCTTGAACATCCCACGGAGCACTGTTCAAGCCATCATTCAGAAATGGAAGGAGTATGGCACAACTGTAAACCTACCAAGACAAGGCCGTCCACCTAAACTCTCAGGCCGAACAAGGAGAGCGCTGATCAGAAATGCAGCCAAGAGGCCCATGGTGACTCTGGATGAGCTGCAGAGATCTACAGCTCAGGTGGGGGAATCTGTCCATAGGACAACTATTAGTCGTGCACTGCACAAAGTTGGCCTTTATGGAAGAGTGGCAAGAAGAAAGCCATTGTTAACAGAAAACCAGAAGAAGTCCCGTTTGCAGTTTGCCACAAGCCATGTGGGGGACACAGCAAACATGTGGAAGAAGCTGCTCTGGTCAGATGAGACCAAAACGCTATGTGTGGAAAACTAACACTGCACATCACTCTGAACACACCATCCCCACTGTCAGATATGGTGGTGGCAGCATCGTGCTCTGGAGGTGCTTCTCTTCAGCAGGGACAGGGAAGCTGGTCAGAGTTGATGGGAAGATGGATGGAGCCAAATACAGGGCAGTCTTGGAAGAAAACCTCTTGGAGTCTGCGAAAGACTTGAGACTGGGGCGGAGGTTCACCTTCCAGCAGGACAACGACCCTAAACATAAAGCCAGGAAACAATGGGATGGTTTAAAACAAAACACATCCATGTGTTAGAATGGCCCAGTCAAAGTCCAGATCTAAATCCAATCGAGAATCTGTGGCAAGATCTGAAAACGGCTGTTCACAAACGCTGTCCATCTAATCTGACTGAGCTGGAGCTGATTTGCAAAGAAGAATGGGCAAAGATTTGCACATCTACAGTCTGTAGATGTGCAAAGCTGGTAGAGACAGACCCTAAAAGACTGGCAGCTGGAACTGCAGCAAAAGGTATTGACTCAGGGGGCTGAATAATTACACACACCCCACTTTGCAGTTATTTATTTGTAAAAAATGTTTGGAATCATGTCTGATTTTCGTTCCACTTCTCACGTGTGCACCACTTTGTGCTGGTCTTTCACGCGGAATTCCAATAACATTGATTCATGTTTGTGGCTGTAATGAGACAAAATGTGGGAAAGTTCAAGGGGGCCCAATACTTTTGCAAGCCACTGTATGTTTGTGGTCAAGTCAAATGACACAACTGCAAAGCTCTGACAACACCTTAACTGCAGCCAGTGTAACTTAACATTTGGTCGGTTTTTGACCTCACCTGGCATATTTCACCTCACATACATGAGGGAGAGCAGCTACAGGAGAAACACTGAGCTGTGATAACACAAGAGCAAATCTATTAAGTCAATAAGGTAAATGCACAAATTCAGAAAATAAAGACTCTTGGGTGGATTTATTTAAAGTTATTTGAGCATTTTTTCTGTCAAGCCTGATGTTGCCTTAAATATAAAGCAGCTTCCTCACAGTGACAAATGCAACCTTTTAAATAAACACTAGTAACAGATCAGGACTTTATAACAGAAGATACACAAAGCTGATTAAGGCTATCCTCTCTCTGACATCACAGAGAGTCAAGAGTAGAAAAAACAGTGAAGCCTGAGCTCACAGGGATTATTGTACACTGGCTTTATTATTTGAAATGTTGCCATGTTTAATATGAACATCCACCTCTGTGAAAGTAACAAAAAAGGTAAAGCCTAATGGGTCCACTGTAAAATATTTCACAGTGGGTGGGTGGGTGGGGGGGGGGGGGGGGTGTTCAAGATCAAAGTCATCCAGTCTTATTTGAACTAAAGAGGAAAAGTAGCTGAAGTTTGAGGGTTTCATCAGAGAAAGCAGTCGAACAGTTTCCCCAAACATATCGTACGATAGTGAAAGAAAAAAGCATACAAACTAACATTTACAGGCATCCGTATTACAGCAGTGTTGTACTGTGGCTTTAAGCAGGAGCAGCATGCAGAAACAACGTGTTAGAGCTGTTTTACACCCTTTGATGATGATGATTTTTCATATATACATATATATATGTAAATTCTACTTCTCTTCTGGTTTGTTTTGGGGAATTCAGAAATTTCAAACTTCCTATCTGGAGGAAACAGATGTTTCACATCATGTGACTTTGTTGACTGCAGCACTTTACAGGAAAGTAAAAGATGCAGATCAGACGGGGTTATAAATAACACTCATGTCATTATTTCAGTGTGTGCGCCTCATACTAGGAGGCATATTGTTTGAGAGTTTTAATGCGACCAACAGCAGGTATGACCTCAGAAAGACACGCACGAGGACATGTGCAGCAATTTAATGTAGTGGAGAGAGCAGCCCATATAGAGTAGCGGATGAGTCATCGCAGCCTCACAGGGAGGGCTCAGCTCGGGCTTTGAGCATTTTTCAGAATGAGCGGTGGAGCCGTGCAGAGCTGGATCCATCCGCATTTCTCCATTTCAGATAGACACACCTAGACTGTACATGCCTAATTGTCAGCATATGGCCAGCAGGTCTTAAAAGATGACACTGTGCATGTGTTGTGAGGTCAGGCAAACAGTGTTCTTTTTTGCCTGCCTTAATCCATTTATCCTTTGCACAGATTTTAACATTGTAGGAAGCTCCAAACACACACACACCTGGCTGTGATATGTCACACTCTGCCCCCTGCTGCAGAACTGCTGATGGATAGTGGAGGAGGAAATCTGCAATGTGACAGGAAACTGCAGAATTTGCTGTCTCCGCTGAGATTGTGACAGCAAGATTGTGATGGACGTCGGAACAAAGGGATAATTACTGGATGTGGGGAGTGTGATGTACAGTATGCAGCATAATTTATGTAATTATCTGCCTCCAACTGTCTCTGATTAATCATTTATTAATACATTTAGTGATTGAATCCATGGCTGTCTGTGTGTAAACACTGCTGTCACTGCTATACAGTTCACATATTGCACATAAATGACATTTATTTGTCCCAGAGGGGAAGTTTGATTGCAGCAGAAGTCACCTGGCATTTGTATACACCACATAAAAATAATCCCATCAACTCTGGAATCCTCTGTGCCCAGAGACCGACCGCAAAACACTGTGTTCCAACATTCAGATCATTGAGGGGCAACACAAATGCTACAGCAAGGGGGAGCAAGGACATCAGGTTAGGGGGAGTGATAATATCACCCCCACTCGAGATTGGGTACCAAGTCCCAAGTACTGAAAGATAGGCTCATGGCGAAGCTGGAAGCCTGGACCCTCCGTAGCCAATTACCAAGGCTACGTGACGTACTCTCTGAAGGTCTACTAGAAGATGTGAATGCAGCATCACGGACAATCCTTACTGCGACCATCACTGAGACTAATCAGCTGATCTACACTATGGCAGCAGTGATGAATGGCTACAAGATGAACAGCCACAAGGAGGAGTACCCCCCACGGAGAAGGAGACTAGAGGCCAAGAGCAAGGCAGTACTAAGGGAACCTGCAAGCTGCCCATACCCGAGACATTGATTCCCGCATGCACACCACTAGGACCTACAGCAATGGCATTGGATGTCATTCACACTGGAGAAGTGTAGTTGGATGGTAACAAAGCGAGGAAAGGTAGGCAGAAGTGTGGGGATCGAACTACCAGAAGGCAACATTGCAGACACTGAGGACAGCTACAAGTACCTGGGAATCCCACAGGCAAATGGGAACCACGAACAGGCTGCTAGGAAAGCTGCAACCACCAAATACCTGCAGAGAGTTAGGAAAGTCCTGTATACCAAGGGCTGACAGAAGAACCCGAGAAGATGTGGAGGATGAAGGTGACAGTGGTCCCCGTGGTAATCGGAGAACTCGGGGTAGTGACCCTCAGGCTGGGCGAGTGGCTTCAGCAGATCCCTGGAATAACATGTGAGATCTCTGTCCAGAAGAGCGCAGTCCTAGGAACAGCTAAGATACTGCGCAGGACCCCCAAACTCCCAGGCCTCTGGTAGAGGACCCGAGCTTGAAGAGGGCAAGAGGGGAATTATATATATTTCCTAATTGGCCTTTGGCTTTTTGCCAAGTCACCATGTAACCACTTTCATGGATAAAGAAACATTTCTTTGATTCTGCACCATCTTATCTCATGGTGCCATGTGATATTACACAGAAGTTTAGCCAATCTTCAGTTGAACTTCCGTTGGTGTTACATTCACACTGGGGGAAACAGAGCAGGGCTGCAAGTCCAGCACAGCTTTAGCTTTTCTCTCACCTTGCTGCCCTTTTTTTACAAATTACAAATGCCGTCGTCACATGTGAAAGCCACAGTTTAAACTGAGAATAGATATTTAGGGCTACTTAATAATTAAACAATCTTGTATCGTAAATGGGCTGATTCTTATAAAGCGCTTTTCTACTCTACTCAAAGCACTGTATACAACATGCCTCATTCACCCAATCACACAAAGTGACGCAAAGCAACTCTTTCCTCGTGTACATCCTTTAATCTCACACTCAAATGTCTTCGGTGCATGGCTCAAACAAACAATTGGCCTCGCTATTTCAAATAGTGTTTTGTTCCATCAATATTATGATTATTATTATTATTATTAAGTGGGGGTTATTACTGAAATACATGTGTGGCTCTTGCGACTCATTTATCTGTTGAGTTATCACCTACAGTAACTGTGCTTTTCTCCTGAGCTCTAAATAGCATTTCTGTTCCTCTCAGCTTACCGCTTTAGTGTTCGCGCCAGGAAACTTCAGTCTTATCAAACCTTTGTTTCTGTTTTCAGAGAAAGATAAACAGCACTCATACATCCACAATATGATGCTGCAGCATTCTGGTACCGCAACTGAAAAGCAATAACAAGAAAAAAACAGGTCACTCCCACAACTCAGTATTATTACTGTGTTTGTAAAGGATGGCCTTTAAATATCTGTAAAAGTCTAACAGTGATGTCTGTATGTCTGTGCAATAATTTAGGTTGGACTAAATCCTGGGTGGGAGCAGTGATGTAATGAAAACTAGCAGTCTGTGCACAGAAATAAATCAAATGTATGAAACTATATGTGACTGCTGAAAGATTACAACCCCCTCTTTAATAATCAGGTGCACCGACCATCACAGTGTGCTCTAACACACTGGTCATCTAGTGCAGAAACGTGTCTGGTGATGCGTTATTAGGTGAAATCTTCTGCTAGTGCAGGTTTCTTTGCAGTAAAGTCAAGAACTGGCTGTAGCAATGCATTCTACCCAGTCTGGGCAGAAAAAGAGTGTTCGCAGTCTCTTTCACAGCACTGGGCAAAGTGGAAATGAAATGCAACAACACATCACCAACTTGTGCTGAGTGAGGAGAGAAGAAAAGACTCAGTGTTTGCCACTTTAATGCTGTTGCACATTCGTTTTTTCTCATCTTCCACCTTCCATGTTTTACTCACTGCTGGTGTCTTTCTCTCTTCCAGGCTTCAAGTGCCCTGTGTGCTCCAAGTTTTTGGCCTCAGATGAGATGGATCTTCACCTTGTGTTGTGTTTAACTAAACCCAGAGTGACATACAATGGTAGGACTTCCTTTATTGCCTTTACAACATATACTAGCATTTGAAAGTATGCTGTAGCTGAATGCAAAATTCCCCTAGATAAGAAGAACAAGCAGTTATGAAGGGTCTAAGTCAGGGGTGTCCAACTCCAGGCCTCAAGGGCCGGTGTCCTGCAGGTTTTAGATCTCACCCTGGGTCAGCACTCCTGAGTCAAAAGATTAGTTCATTACCAGGCCTCTGGAGAACTTCAAGACATGTTGAGGAGGTGATTTAGCCATTTAGATCAGCTGTGTTGGATCAAGGACAAATCCAAAAGGCTGCCTGCCCAGAAATGGGATGGGTCTACTAAGAACAAGGGTGTCCAACTCCAGGCCTCGCAGGCCGGTGTCCTGCAGGTTTTAGATGTGTCCTTGATCCAACACAGCTGATCTAAATGGCTAAATCACCTCCTCAACATGTCTTGAAGTTCTCCAGAGGCCTGGTAATGAACTAATCTTGGACTAATCAGCCGTCTCGGTGTTTTGACAGCAGATATAATGACTAAGGAGTGGCTCTGACTGTGACACTGACAAAGCACGCTCACTGCCTAACACCTTTTGACAACTTAGCAGCCAACTTACCGTACCGGATCATTCTACTGTCTGCAAGCACGTGCAGAGGGGGGGGCTAGAGGGGCTTGAGCACCCGCCCCTTTCCCGATGAGTGCCCAAAGTGCCCTTTTGTTGAGGCAACTTTTTTAAAAATAATTTATTTATTTTTTTATGTGTGTGTGCGTGCGGAGTCCTGTCTGTGCCCCTCAGCAATAATATTTAACTATTAATCACAGTTTTGCTAAATAAAAGGATCTGGCTTGCATCAGTCACATGATCACATTTAACCAATGATCGCCCTTGACGGCAGAACGCGCTGGTTACGAGCCTGGAACGAGCTCACAAAGAGCACGCGCATTTTTAGCGGTCCGGAGCTGCAGGAGAAACACAAGTTAACTCAGAGACACAGACTGATGCGACAAAACCAGTAAGTAGGTGTACAGCGTACACTGTAGTGTGTAGCACCCAGGAGTATCAGCTTATTACGTACACGTTGGTAAGCTGTCTTGTTGCAACTGACGAACTGAAACAAACGAGCGTGCTGTGTGTGCAACAGCGCGACAAACATTACCTGTCCTTTTATTAACTGCACAGGTAGTGCTGGTCACAGCTGCTGGCTACCTGTGTAAGGCTGTCATGGGTCTGTAGCTCTGTCACCGTTTCAGGGAACATATTTAGTTTTAAAGGAAGTTTCCGGGCTTTTCCTGCCTTTCTGGAGGGATTATATTTCACTAAAAAACCATCTAATATGCATGTCCACATAATTATGCATTATTATAATATTTTAAAAAACACACTCTGTATTTTAAAGAACATACTTTAAGAAGCAGATTATATTAGATTTATATTTTAAATAAGACAAAATGTGGATTTTACAGCAGTAAAATTATTGTATCTCTACAGTTTAAACATGTAATAAGCTTTGCCCTGCACAGAGTGGATAGTGAAACAAATGGAATCATCATAAACACATTATTTCATATTTATTTCTTCCCCCTCCTCATTGCTTTATTATTGTAGCTCTAGTAATAAATAATAATGTAAGGATTCTGGATCAGCACCATGATGCCCATAGTATATACAGTATTCTGAAGAAGGTCTAAAATGTCCCTGTGCGTGCATGTGTGTGTTTTATTTAGATGGATTTTTAAAAAATATATTACTCATGATATAACATTGTCCAGACATGGCTGGTAAGGACATGAGGAGGAAACAGCAGGAGCTGTGTGAGGCTACTAAAGGCAGTGCTATAACATTTTTCTGTCATCATTTTATTATAGATTAAGTGCAAGAGTTGTTAGGTGTGGATAATTAGATTATAGTTTATTGCAATAGCAAGTTGTGCCTTGTTCTCAGATAGACAGCAAGTGGAGAGTGATATATGAAATGATGGGATGGAAGGAAGAAGAGAAGCAAAGAGTGATTCACAGGCAGAGCCTAAATTATTTCTCACAGTTTTTTGTGTCCTTATGGTTCCAAGCGCTGTCACCAATCTTTGCATTTTGTTATTATCTCATGACACTTGTTTAATCAGCTACCATCTCTCCTGTGGACTTTTTAATGTCTACAGTCTCAGATCAACACAGCCCTGCCCTCCAGCACTATCCACAGCAACCCCTCAACAGCAACATTGTACTGTGGCTGTAGCTCAGGTGGCAGAGCAGGTCAGCCACTAATCAGAAGGTCGGTGGTTCGATCCCAGATCATCTCAGATCATTTTCTGATAACATTTACTTTTACAATAATTGATTACACAGCGGTGGAGAGTAGACTTTATCACAGTAGATGTCTTTCTGAAAGCACTGTAACTAAGTTTAAGAATATAATCCACCCACTGTTATCATCTTCAATGCCCTGTACCAACACATAGCAGAGCAGCTATCTGAACGCTACACGTGCTGATGCAACACCTCTCTACTAGCTTCTCATCACTCGTGAATAAGATCCAGAGATTCTTAAAGTTACAGTGCGTAAAATGTCACCACTAGATGTCAGTAGACTGCAGATTCAGTAAACTGAATTCTGTTTTCTTACCTCTCACAATTCAAGTGCATAAGCCTAGCTGAGGTGGCCGCTTATAAGATGTCACTTTTCCACCCCATAGATAAAAAAAACAAGAGTTCCTGCAGCCTGATTCTTGCTTTGACTTCTAATGATCATGTACATAAATGTGTATTAAACTAACTGTACCAAACCAAAATAGAGCTGTCAGACTGAAATAACTAAAAGAACCTAACTGAAGTTATGTGAGCTTAATAACGTCACTCTCTTCCTTCCAGAAGGCTTATAATTATCCTCAAGATGATCATCAGTATAACGTTAAAAAAAACTTTTATATGAATTAGCCAGTCAGCTCCCTGCTTATGTAACAGGTTCTTCCTCCTGCAGTCTGAGAAATTTAGTATAATCTTCATGTAATATTTCCCAAACTACATAGCTGTGGTTGCCTGAGGGCTGCTTCTCCTTGCATTTAGCAGAGATCTCTTCTGTATTTAAGGATATCACAGCCACAGTTAGTGTGGCTGGGGGAAATGTTTCGTTGTTTCCTCTGCTAAACATGAGTATGGGCTTGTAAAATACTCCCCACAGTGAAGTTACAGGAAGCTACGAGATGCAGTCATGTTTCCCTGCAGATTTGACAGATGTGCTCTGCTGCCACTGTCAGCAAATGGTGATCTGTTTTGATAGATTTCTTAATTTGGTTTTCTGAGCTGAGAGGATCTTATTACTGTTCCAAAATAAACATGAAAACTCACTTTATGTAACAGCATTGCCTACATTTAAATGATCATTTAATCGCTTAACCCAGAGGTTCCCAAAGTGTGGGGCCCGCCCCCTAGGGTGGGCGCAGAGCCATTGCAGGGGGGGCACGGTATGAAAATTAAAAAAACGCATTAGGTTGTGTAAAATGCTTGGACACTGCTAGCATCATGGACAGGTTTTTGACGGGGCTCCCACACAAACGCAAAGCAGGAGATGAAGCATCGCCAAATATGTTTCCAAACCAACTTCCTTCCAAGCCAAAGACTAGAAAATATGATGAAGCGAATCTTCCCTTTGGCTTCACCTGCACAAGAACATTTTTCTTGTAAAACAAAAGGGGGCCTAGCAAAAAAGGTTTGGGAACCACTGACTTAACCTCTAGTTCACTTCAGTTTTTTTATATAGCACCATTTGACAACCAGTGTGAATGGTGTTTGCCTCTGTGTGTTAGCCCAGCAACAGAATACAAAATAAAGAGGAACGATGGAAATATGTGGCTTGGAGGTCGGAGGTCAGCTCTTACTGTCTTACTGGGGGTGGCTGTAGCTCAGGTGGCAGAGCAGGTCAGCCACTAATCAGAAGGTCGGTGGTTCGATCCCAGGCTGCCTCCTGGCTGCATGCCAAATATCCTTGGGCAAGATACTAACCTTGTTTGCCTACTGGTGGTGGTCAGAGGGCCCGGTGGCGCCTGTGTCCGGCAGCCTCGCCTCTGTCAGTGCGCCCCAGGGCAGCTGTGGCTACAATGTAGCTGCCATCGCCAGTGTGTGAATGTGTGTGTGGATGGGTGAATGACTGAATGTAGTGTAAAGCGCTTTGGGGTCCTATGGACTAGAAAAGCGCTATACAAATGCAGGCCATGCAGGCCATGCAGGCCATTTACTGTCATTATGTCAAAAAGTCCTTGGGCAAAATACCGAACCCCAATGCATCCATTAGAGATAGAAAGTTCTTAAATAAATAACAACTTAAGAACTGAATGGCTTCATGACTGCTTCATAGAAGGCACTAATGAGGCTTGTAGTGAAGCATGCACAGCTAAGAGTTGATAGGCACTATAAAAATACCAGTAAAAAGAAACCCATAGGAGTGGATCATGGGAATCCCCCCCCCCCCATGATGCAAAGCCAGTGCTGTTTAAAATGTCAATAAAAACAAAATGCAATGATTTGCATAAATGAAATGTTATACTGTAGGGCTGTTCCATATAACGATATATATCGGATGACGATATAAAAACGTCTATCGTTTCATTTTACGCTTCAGCTTTTTTACACATTGTTTGTTTCGTGGTGTCGCAAAATAAACTGTTTACGGCAATATTTGTTCATGGTTCTGATGTCACTGTAGTTATTATTAATTTCTTAAAGTTCTCTCTTTCTCTTATATTTAATATAACCACACCACGGACGGACAAGCGCCTGTTTTTTATGTGTTGTGGTTAGCAACAACGACGGTAACACCATCGCGTGTCCGCATGTTTATGTTCCACATAAACCTTTCACAATAAAGCTCAAGATCCTGCTGAGACTTTTCAAAATAAACCGAATCACGTGAAAGAGCAGATTATTTACAGATGAAAAGTAAAAAAGAGCCGCCAGGTGCTAAAAAATAAAGCTTAGACTCAAACGTTAGAACAGGCTTTCCCCCGCAGCACGCCGTGTAATAAATACTCACAAAGAAACGGCGCCGTTACAACTTATGTCTAAAAATGTATCGTTTCATGCATCGGTTAAAACTCGACTCAGCTACATGACGCACAGCTGGAAACACTTCACGCAGGTCGAGCTGCCCGAGATTCACAGAGTTTACAGAAAATGTTACATTTTTGTGATTTATATCGTTATCAGACGATAGATGTCTCATATCGGGATATGAGGTTTTGGACATATCGCACAGCCCTATTATACTTTGAGAGACTACAGATTACAGATTACATGCCCTAAAATGTATTTTGTAACGTATTCCGTTACGTTACTCAACAAGAGTAACGTATTCTGAATACTTTGGATTACTTAACATATTATCATGCTTTTTACAGCTACATGAATGTACTATTGCTGTGTGATCTATTAGTATTACTGAAGGTTACTCTCCACACCAACACCAACTAGATGTTTAAATCTTAATATAAATGAGTAACAGTAGGTGGACATTAGGTAAGGCTGCACTTTTTGCAGCGATCTCGTATAGAAACTATTCAGCGCGTATATAAAACAGGTCCGCGGCTCCGAACCGTAGTATGGGGACCTCTGGCTGATACGTCGGGTTCATGTCGGGCTCGCAGCTGAAAACTAGCTTTACTTTGTTGTCTGGCTCAACTTTGCTAGCGAGAGACAGAGAGAGGCGTTGAAAGGCTGCTCCAACCAAACTTATTGTTTCAGAGGAAAACATGAACACAGCGTACAGCCGAGTCTTAACAGCTTACTTACAGCTGGGCTCGTCAGGCTCTCTGTTTGGCTGCAGTGGTTATTATTATATTTACATGCTTCCAGCTCCCGTTTCTGCTCCGTGACAGCTCGTACTTTTCCTTTTTCTCCCTCCTCGCTCACAGACACATCACGGGTATGGCAGTCCATTCTCCCTGCAGCACCGACTACACTGCCCTGCATGCTTTAGGGCGATGCCTGTAACACTCTGCTATTGCCTTCATATTAAATAATTTTTGTGAACACAACCCACCGCCGTCTTTTGCTACTCAGGTTAAACACGATATATGAGTCACTTAGATAACTTAAAAATGTTATTGTTTGGCTTTTTTCAGTCTTTTATTTGTTCCTGAGTAAATCGGTTTGGCTGAGATTTGACTTGATTGAGACTTCTGAGTTATTTTTGTTTCATGCAAAATCAGAAGTTAATCACGCAGACTGTTCTGTGATCTGCCGCCCTGGCTGTATGCATGTGCATCGTGGTCGTGAGCAAGTCTGTCCCAGCCCTAACGCCTAAGTGTAGTGAGAGCAGCAGGGATCGTGTCTGTTTTATAAGAGCATTCTTCTTACACACAACAAAACCTCATCTCGTACTCGTTTCACAGCATGGATGACCCACTTTCATTTCCTGATTCAGGATCCTGACAGTAGTGACGTTTAACATGCATCAAGCACAGTGAGCGTAGTGCAGCAGCATCTCTGGTGTGTTCATGCCATGTCTTTGTTTGACAAAGGCCTGTTTCTCACTTCTTCTCTCTCTAAGTCTGAACACATTTCAGCTCATACCAACACTGCTCGGTGTTTCCCTTTCAGCTGAGTGCTTTCAGGCCAAGTTGAGTTCCTCTTTGAGTAAGCCCACTTCCTGTTCTGCTGGGACTGATTCCTCTCTGTCTTCCTGTCTCTCAGTCATGTGATGGTCCCTGTCTGAGCAGACTGCTGCAATATGGAGAACACTGTCAGCTAACGCAGGAATGCAAACAATGAACACGATCTGTCTTTGTTCCTACAGCCATGCGTCCATGCACCCGTCTTCTTCCATTGATCCAAAGTTGGGTTCAAAATGCAGCAGGGTATTCCAGACGATCACTCGCTCTCAGGAAGTGGAGATCTCGAAGCATTCCCAGGCCAGATAAGATATATAATCTCTCCACTGGGATCTTTTTCCAGTGGAAGGTGCCAGAAAAATGGTGATGAAGCTGCGAGGTGATCTACTGGGATACTGTGAGACGGGGCCTGGTTGTTGCTCACTGCTGTTTTCTGTTAGCTGGTGGCATCGCCTGGTGCGTTTAGGAGATCGCTGCATAGAGTCACAACAAGCTGCCTTTTTAGGCACTAACATGGCTCTTGCTTTCAGACATGCCCAAGCTTGTCTCGTTGCACCGACAGGGGAAAGTAAATGCATGGTGTTGCTATAGCAGTGATATTCTATTATGACATTTTTATACGATGTTAAAATGATCACAGTGTGATAGGCACGGTCTAAAGCCTGAGCAGGGAATATTTTAATGTTGTGACATTACACGTGTATCAAAAAGTAAAGAAAAGCAAAGCAGCTCTGCTAAGCTTGCCATGTTTCTTATTACCCTGTGTGGTTTTGTCTCAGTGATCACAGCCGCTCCCTGCTGTTTGTGGCCTTTCTAGGAAAATAATAAGCCGTTCAGGTCTTTCCACTCTTACCACACACTCACACACAGTCACATGACTGTGAAGATCTGTAATCAGCGTGTTTATATTCCTTTCAGTTGTTTGCTTTTGGTCGCTCAAGGACAACCCTTCATTATGTCACACACACTCACAAACACACACGAGCAGGTGCAGGTAACGATAGTGTAACCAGTCTGTTCTCTGATGCTGTGAGTGTGTCTTTGTGAAAGCAGCAGCACAGCAGAGACAGAGTAAAGGTGAAGGCCTCGTGTCACTGCACGCTGGGGTTTGGCCTTGAACTGCTATTTATTTTCACACACATGCACACAGACCTGTGCTCCCTAAATGTATGTGGCGCTGCTTCGAGACATGGACGCACAAGCACAGCAGCTGTTGCATGTTTATAAGATGACAGGTGCGGCTTGGCTGAAGCCGGCGATGCTCCGTTGACCTCGGTCCTGGTTTCTAACCTGCTGTGAGACAGACTGATGACGCTGTCAGAGAAAGTGCTCGTAGGCATGGGCCATATGATATTATTCACATCATATACTTCTATCATCATGTGCTGTTTCATGGCACAAACACGTCACCCCATTAAGCAGTGGATTGCGCTCACGTGGGTCATGCAGCACAAAGTTATTTAAGTTGTGAAGGTGAAGGCAAATCTGTCTGGAAGCGTTACAGACGAAGATTTAAACCCCAAAAGAGCAGCTACTTCCCTGTTTGGGAAATGATTTTGGATATCAAAGCAGGTACAGAACAGAACACTATACCTCAGTCTGACTGTGCACTATATTAACAGCAGGTGGGAGCTGTGCGCCTCAAACCGTGAGACCAGCTACTTTCCCGAGGATCACACATTTTAGATTCGGTAGTGGATTTTATTTTGTAGGAACCGGTGGTTCGGGCCTCTGACTAGGATGCCTCCAGGTCCCACAGGGAGGATGCCCCGGGGCAGACCCAGGGCACGCTGCAGAGATGGCCTGGGAACACCGTGGTGTTCCCCCGGACAAGCTGGAGGAGTTGGCTGGAGAGAGGGAGGTCTGAGCTTCTCTGCTTAGGCTGCTGCCCCCGTGACCCGGTGCGGATAAGCAGAAGATGGATGGATTTTATTTTGTAATACTATTTATGTTTTATGCTGACTTTTTCAATTCAAAGAACAGAGGGAGAATTTTTATTTTCATACTTGAATACACTGCTGAATAAACTATTCCACTAAAAGTTACATGTGTCATATATATTTTTTAAGTTTTTATCAAATATTTCAAGGCAGCCTGTTGTGTTTATGCTGTCGAATTAATAACACCCAAATTTATTGTGAGAATCCTCTGAAATATCGTGATGTTATGTTTGGCACATATCTCTGTCGCTAGCTGCTCGTTCTAAACTCCCGACAGACAGAAGCTGCAGCTCAGAGGTGCAGTGAAAGCTGCTCTGTTGATCACCTCCTCTTGTCCAAGGCCTTGCCACGGCGGATGGATCTGCGTATTTGATTTGGCACAGATTTTACTCTGCGTGTCCTTCCTCACACAGCTCTCTTGTTTATCTGGGTTTGTGTTTCCTCACAGTCTCAAACTGGGGATCTTGTGCATGTTAGAGGGGGAAACTATCCTCGGAGGCTAAAGTGTTTTTCGTGTCTTGTTTTAGCTGTTTTGCCCTAATGCTTTTTAATGCATTTTAACCCTGTGGAGACCCACTCTCTGTAGGAGCCACTCTTGAGTGGCACTAAAGGAACTGCGCTGTGTTCTGTGTCTGCGACGGCTCATGTTTTAGCTCTAGAGATTTCCCCTTGGTAATAGCACGGTGGCTGCCTCCAACCTTTAGATACAGTCTGTGGTTCATCCTAGTGTGCAAACCAATATTAAGACAATAGACAGTTCTGCAGTTAAAGACGTTAATGCTGGAGGAGGAAGAGCTGGAAGGAACGTTTTGACTTCTTTGCAAAGGGTATGTCTGCAGTTAGGGCTGGGCCATATCATACCGTTCACGGTAACACCGGTATAATGTTGGGCAACGATAAGAAAATGAAATATGGCGATAGAATATGGGTAAAACGCGCATGCGCAGTGCCTTTGTTTTCATACGCACATGGCGGAAAAAAGCATGGCGGCGAATGAGAAGGGAGAAAGCGGATCGTTGAATGAAACCATGAACCAGAACTGGTTTGTAAAAATGCTGCAGCTTCACTGGTGTGGAACTGGTTTAGCTTTCGTCCGTCAGATACACAACAAAGCACTATTTTTGGTAGCGCATGCTAGCGGGCCGTCGTTATTACCGTGTTGTTTGGAAAATACGGCGCACTTAAAATCAATCCTTTGATTTTTCTGAAAGTCGACAGAGCCCCTTATAATCCCGTGTGCCTTATGTATGAACTCTGGTTGTGTTTACTGACCTCGAAACCATTTTATGTACACGGCGCTCGAAAATCTGTCAGATGTTTTAGTACGACTTTGCTAAGCTACGAAGCCGCAGCGTTTGATGGATTGTTGGAGCATTACGGCTATCGTAGGCAGGAGCCTCGCGGAGTGATACGTACTGTGCTTCAACATAATGTTACCGTATTGTGTGTGTATAAGCTCTTTTTAAGTTTTGTGGATATTATACATGGTTATGCTGAGGATGTGTCGGCCAGTTTCCACTGGAAATGCCTTTTGGTTAAACTGTCAGCGAGGAGTTTGCATTTGCACTGTTACATTTTTATATAACTTTAATGCACATAAATAACAGCTGCTTGTTTCAGTGAAAATACAGTGATGGATTTTGCACTAATAAAGTTGTGGAGTTGTAAAGTATTTTGTGTCAATTATATCGTCAGTTATATCGTCATCACAAATTTTCAAATGTATATCGTGATAAATATTTTTGGTCACATCACCCTGCTCTATCAGCAGTAAATGGAATATGACATGAAGGGCAGCTGTTTTGGGGTTGTGTGCATCACAGTCCCAGGGGCATGGTAACAACAGATTACTGGTTTTGATCCGACACGGTGTGCAGATTTTGCCCCTCACCTGTAAAGGCCTGGTGGGGTATTAATGTGAGCTCATTGGGTGGAAACCATCTTTGTGAACATCATAACTTAGGAACAAGGTGACGTGGGATTTTCACATTGAAACCATAGTTGCATCTACTAAACGAGTTCAAATATCAGTTGTCTGAAAATGCAGGATGTCCGACAACTCAAAAAGACATCATCTCATCCTCTAGGATTTTCACATTGATTCAATAAGGTCATCTGCCAGGAGTCTGAGAGGGAGAACTGACAGCTACCAGCATTTTGATTTTAGTTTCTCATGCTCGCCCACACTCTTTTGCGTGCGTATGCAGAATTGACAAACATACATGTGGATGCACAGACAGACAGCGGCCTCACGGATGGGGCAGGACAGAGGCCCTCTGCAGCTGAAGCAAACATCATCTGCATGAGTATTACAAACCTCTCACTGACTGGCTGCCCGGCCCAGACTGTCAGTGTGTTAAAGATGCTTTTGCCCTCAGCTGAGCTGGATGCCATGTGCTGCTGCCCATAATAACAGGCTTTTGCAGGCCTATGTGGGTTAATCCACTGTTACATAAGGCCAATCCTAATGACTGCGTGTTTTGCTGCAGGTGATGGGTTTAATGGTGCACATGCTGAGTTCCACTCTAGAGCCGGACCCATGCTATTCATAGCATGAACACACACACAGTAACCTCGCACACTGTAAGGAGCGCTGAGCAGAGGTGGAGGCTATCCGGCAGCCTCCTACCCACAGTAGAAAACTGAGTGTGGAAACACTGATAGATAAAGATTTAAATGCTTCTGACAAAGTCGTGCTGCATTCAGGGAAATCTAGAAATTTCAGCTGCTTGAACAGTATGACTTTAGCTCTCTACACATCACGATCATCCAGAACAGCCTGCAACACACATCCTAATCACGTTGCCTCTGATTGCCACCAAAAACCCTTCTCATGTGTTTGCGTTCCCGTATTTCTTGTGTCAAGATCTTAAAAGTTTTAAAGGAATACATGGAGTGACCTCATGGACGATGCGTTTGTACGTTATATAAATCAGGCAACGCTTCAGTTCAAACAGGTCATGAAGTCGAGCTCCACGCAGTCCCGGCAGATCAGCTGATCCCAGAGCCTGCCCATATCAGCTGATCCCCTCCTGCGTGAACCTCACACAGGTTGGGCTTTTTAAGCCGTTTTAGCCTACCAGGAGTTGTTGCATATCTGCAAGCCACTTTGTAGCCCAGCTCCACCTCTTTCAATGCTGTCAGTAATAATATCATTACCGCTGATGCCTGCTGTGTTCTGTGCTGAGATCTTCTTACAGGGAGGACAGGACAGAGCTGCGTTTCCCAAAACACAACGGTCCTGACTGAGATATAAGAGTAGCACCGTGCACACCTAGTAAACAGAAACACTGAAATGTGTCCCCACTGTCGGTATCTCTGAACAGTTTTGTCAGGATGACCTTTTTTTATGTAAATATAATTGTTGAACTGTCAAAACCAGTATGGACATGTGTGGGTGCGCTGTAATACTAACGTACAGTACAACAGAAACCTGCACGCCGTCTCTGCTTTTACACTCACGCAACCACTAATTAAGAAAGATCACATGGTCACTTTGGTTTAAACACACTAGATTTTACTGCAGCTCTGTTTTGCCAACAGAGGCTGTGTGTTGTGTTATGAGTCATCCTATAATCCCAATCGTGTGTGTGTGTGTGTGTGTGTGTGTGTGTGTGTGTGTGTGTGTGTGTGTGTGTGTGTGTGTGTTCCAGAGGATGTCCTGCCTCGGGATGCAGGAGAATGTGCCATCTGCCTGGAGGAGCTGCAACAGGGAGACACCATCGCTCGCCTGCCCTGCCTCTGCATCTACCATAAAGGGTTAGAACCTCGTTTGTTTTCCTTTTCATCTAATAGTACAGTAGCAGTATAGTGGTCCCAGCTGAGGTGTGGCCTTAGCGACACAGTTCAGTCCCAGGAGGTCTTTTTAAGGAAATACAAGCTTGCTTCAGCCACTTCACTGTCTGCATTTCCATCACAGTGACGACTTGTGAAGATTAGGCAAAGAAATGCTGGGATGTTCTTATTGATCTTACCGATTCCAGTCTCACGCTCATGTCTGGCTGCAATGAACAAACCCTCTTTAGTTCCCTCCCTAAAAGTGTTCCTGTGCTGAGATCAGTCAGAGAGGCGGTAAAACAGAAGAGCGAGCACTCCTAACTTTGGAAGATACCCACTTGATTTGACTGCTGAAGCCTAAGCAAGCTTCAGAGGAGGGATGTGTTTTGCATAGTGGTGTGTGGCTCTTGTCACTCATCATGAAATGAGAGCAGCACGCAAACACGGCTATAACAGAAAGAGGAAGCAGCAGTGTCAGTTTAAACTGATGCAAAAATGAGGTTCAGGGTTAAAAAGAACAGTCATGCTGACAGCGAGGGACGAGCACTTGAGTCATGCACACTGTGGCGCTGTCACGTTATTTCACAGAGGGCCTAGATTGGGCTTAAAGTGGATTTATTGATATTACCTTCAGTATTTACTGAACTGGCCTGTCAGCTGGTATCAGCTCACTGTTTTAAAATCAACCCCACACTTTATCATGTCTTGGCTGCAGTTTTATAGCCACGTGGTAATTTTAGTCCTTCTTTAATAACTGAACATGAATCTGGCCTTTTCTGGCTGCTGCCCTTTCAGAGATGCTACAAACTTAAAGTGTAGACCAGCAGACACAGACATCCTTTGATATGACGGCACCCACACCACTGAACATTACTTCACCTTTGAGCTTTCAGTAGTTTCAGGCAAAGACTGTATTTAAAAGATGGACAAGTCTGACCTATGAATGCTAAAATGCTTTAAAGGCCAGCGATGGGTGACTCCTTCTCCGAGTTTGACCTCAGCAAACACTGCCCAGGTGACTTTATGGTCTCGGCTGGTAGTTTGAGGTCAGATTGTAGAAAACATGAGGTTCATTTTGTAAGTTATAGTCAGAAAGCAGGATAAACCGGGGAGCGCTCATTGGCTAATGAAATGCGAGGGTTGCATCAGCCTTCAAGGCACCAAGAGCAGTGGTGAAAACCGTCAGCCTGAGGTTTTGAGGCTTCACTATCCAACAGGAAGTTTGTTTCAGCTGTTTTTCATATGAATGCTATCTGTGTTTGTAATGAACTGGACACAGCTGTTTGGTTCCTTTTAAAGTGTGGCTCTACATACATAAATACATGAGGATATTGTAAGTATGTAAAGCATGTTTGCTGATAGTTAATAATAATGTTTTGAATTCCAATCATTTGAAGGAGGAAAGTGTTTAACTGCTTTGTTCTTTCATTTTCGATACATTACATCAGACCCCACTGTGGTGCTCTGAAAGAGGAAACACGTGTGCTTTCTGTAGCCTGAGTGGGTCAAGTCCAACACGGTCCACTACATGTACATGTGACGAGACTACTGCACACCAGCAGGTGTCGCCAGACGCAGCAAAATGAGCTCTACGAGGTTTACTTTATTAATGCCAGGGAGAAGGTGCACGGGTAAATGTTCCAGTGTTAAAAATGCTTTGTACCACACGAACAAGTGAAAATAGCCGTAGGTGTAAAGTCTGATGAGGTGCATCGTGGCGGAATGACTCGGGCAGCATCGCTCTTCTCACGCTGTCTCACTGACTCCTCCCATCTTGTTTTCTCTCCTGCAGCTGTATCGACGAGTGGTTTGAGGTGAACAGGTCCTGTCCTGAGCATCCATCGGATTAAAGCTTTCATTGCACAGGTAAAATCCACATCCACAGACGTAAAGATGGTATTTTTTAAATGTCAGCATCTGGTTCTTTTCTGTGATTTCAGGAACATGAGACGTCCCCAGAGGGATCTGCAAAAATGAAATCCCTGGATTCAGGGACTCTGCTGGACTCTATGACCACTGTGATCAGTTAGCACCCTTCCTCCCACAACCCACCCACCCAATAATGTAGTACCACAGTGTGCCAAATGTCATTTAAGCAATCTTCAGGGATACAAACTTGTGTGTTTTATGTTTAAGTTGCACATCTACACTCAGCATCAGAGTTGACAGACTCCTCCAGCCCTGACGCTCGGGGCATCACCAGTATACACCAGTACACCAGTATGGAGGAGGAGGAGGGAGACTGTTGGCTGACGCGCTCCGACTCGCCCCCTCCCCTCCTCCGTCAGCATCAGTGTCTCCCAGTGCCTTGTTGTAGCGACGCTCGGCACGCAGCAGCCAGGACAGAGGGGAGTCCAGACTACGGCCGAGCCGGCTGTCCTCCACCCAACGCCCTACAACCCCCACCACCACCAGGACCATCTTACCACAACTGCCATTCTACCCGAGCAGGAGAAACAAGCCAGAGACGGCGTGTCTGCAGCTTCTCGCAGCTGACAGTGCTGCTGCAAAAACGGTGCCAGTCAACTGTGACTACTGTCAAACACTCAGTCATCAGTGCTTTTTAGACCCCGCCCACACAGGTACAGGAGCCCAGTCCATCACTCACCAGCCTAAACCCACTGCAGCACATTGCTGCTACTTCTCTGACACGATAAGTGTTGTGCATGCCAGAACAATGGGACACGACAGCATGTGGCAAAATGAGACTCAATTAAAAATCCACCCATCCTGTTTTTTAACTGCTTATCCGACTTCAGCCGCGTCCACACGGGGAGCAGTTCTTCCCCGTCCGAGTCTCTTCTTTCCCTCAAGTTAGCCCACATTCCTGGCTGGAAAAGGCTCCAGCCCGACTTTTGGATACGTGGTTAAGAAAATGGATGGATGGAGATTTTAACCCTCTGCTAGTAAAGCTGGAGCTTCACTTTCAGACATCACGTTCACCTCCACAGACCAGACCCAACTTCATCAGGACCTGAAATACTTTGTCCCCACCAGCAGATGTCAGTCTGTAGTTTTCCAACAAAGCACCAGGATCTTGAGGTATAACATCCAGGCTGCCGTACACGTGGCTGCAAACGGCTCCAGTGCATGCTGCAGAACCTGCATGAACCTGCTTATTCAACACCAGGGTAAAGAGCACGTGAACAGAATATGTCTGGACATAAATAATGTCTCGTTCCATCATGGACGGGATCTGGTAACGAGACAATGTGGGAAAACCTTTCAAGACCTTCAGTTTTTAGCTTTGTGTTCCTTCCTGTAAAAATGAGCTTCAGTTTTTTTTTATCACTTCTGTCAGCTCGTGTTCATTTCTGCATCATAACCGTAGCAGCTGCAGGTAAACCGAGCCCTCACGGTACAGTGTTGCACCAGACTGAGACAGTTTACTTGTGAGGAGCTGCAGGACTATAAAGGTCCCAGGAAAGCAGTGAGCTCTGTGAAGCTTTTTCAGGCACTGACCGTCACACTGGGAGTCAGCAACTTGATCTCGATCCTGGCAAATGCAGCAGTCCAGGTGCTGAGGCTGAGGGAACGTAAGCTAAACAGAACTGGAGGGACTAACTGGACCTGTCTGTTTGGGGTTAGGTGTGCCTGAAGACCTCGCTGAGGAACCAGTCAAGTCCCTGATACTGATTTCACCAACAAGCTCACGCTCAGCCTTGGAGGACGAGCTAAGTTCAAACCCATCTACTGATCCAGGGCTTGTGTGGATCCCAAAGCTCCAAAACACCTGAAACTTGTCATCCTTTTCCCTCAGTCTCTTTTGCCTGTGAAGACTAAATGCACCCCTTCCTGATTGCGCAGTCAGTCTGTGAGCGTTTGCTGGGGGTTGCAAAGAGGATGCTACACCAAAAACCTCCTTCCAGTTGCTCTGGTTGCGAGCAGATTGCCGTGGCCACCTTTAGATGATCGGTAAGTCGTTAGTGAATGTCTGAAGACAAGTCAGCGACCTCCATACAAACTGCGAGTGACCACAGCAGCAGCCTGTACCTCTCTGTGACCACTGACTACCACTACCACTCACCCACCAATCAGAGAACACACGTTTTTCTCTCGCAACACCAGGCAGCCACTCAGTGACCTCCAGGCTTCTGTGACTAGTTTCTCATCTTGTAATTATCATCATTAAATGAACAATATGCAGTTATAAGTGATATTTGGGATTTTCTTTTTATGCTTGAAATCATGCAGAAGCTGCATCGTGTTATGGAGGTGGAGACTGGCTACGAACCCGAGGTTTTTTTAAGATTTGTCATTTTGGTAATTGAACTTATTTACATAGTAAAGTGTTTGAAATCAAACATTAATATATTGTTTTAAATATGAGAATAATGGGAGACAGAAACATGTCTGTTTAGATGTGTGCCTTCTAGTCTGTAGAGACAGGATCCTTTTTGTTTTGCAGTTTGTGTAGTTGCTGCTCTCCACCACTGGGAGGCAGTGCGCTCTCACTTATGATCTTGATGTGCTTGACGTTATTTTTGAGATTTTTATCATGAAAGCAGGACATGAAAGGTTCCTGTGTCGTCTGTGATCTTAGAGACCGTGAGAAAATGATGGCGGTGCGGAGGGAGGGAAAATGGTTTTAATAGAATAACCATGGTTTACGTTTTATTATTGCTTTCCTACACATTCCTCAAACGCTCACTGATTTGTGCGAAGTCAACATTCATTTTGTGCTTATATAAATATGTAAAAAGAATCACAGGCAGCAGTTTGTTTGGTTTTTGTATCTCCCAAAAATGATTCAATGGCTGAAAAGATTTTATAATGATGTTTTTATGATCATGCTAACTTTGCTTTTTATTGTGACTCTTGCTGCGTTCACCGTGTCTTCCATGACATGTAATGTGTGTGTTGGGGGGTGTATTCTGTGAAAGTATGACGTTTTTTAAGATGAAACACTGGACTCTGTGAAATGTAAACTTTTTACATCATTAAAAGTTTTCATGAGCAAATGACAGAAGTGCAGAACACGCCGACCCCTGTAGCCCCTCCTCTCACTGGGTCCCTCACTGAACACACACACGTCTCGTGAGTCAGCTGGGAGTCGTTGTTGAATGTATTGAAGCTAGTGTGGTTCTCTGGTGGGCGTTTGGAGTTTTGGGATCCACCCCGGCGCACTCATGACTGCTGAATCGTCACACTGTATTCTGGAAATCGGACGGCCACACGGAGATTAACCGAGCCCGGTGACACGCTCCCTTCGCACAGTGCGTGGAGGCAGGATCGGTGCGTTTGTAGCGACAGAGCGACCACGTGGCTGCTTGATGGACATCTCACGGGGCTTTGACTGTACCGTCATCTCTCTCTCTGATCTGAATTCTGCAAGAGATTACAACCACTGTCCCCTGACTGATCATGCAGCTGATTCCTGTGAGCAGGTCCGCCTGTCTTTTCATTTCTGTCTGTGAATTTATGAGGAAATGTGCAACAAATCTGGCCTTAAAAGATGACTTTGACGTTTCACTCTCCTGTCCGTGTGGGTTTTTGTATTGCCATCATTTTGCAATAACACAGACACAGATACCACAGTGGCTCTGACACCACGCTGAATCCTTGAACTTTTACGGGAAAGGCTGGCGTTAAATGAGAGCATGTTACGAGTGCAGTTAAATTATAGTTGCAACTCTGTAGCAAAACATTTCCAGAGCTTTCTGCCACGTGGCGCGGTCTTCCTCAGGAGATGACGTTATATCTGAGCTCAGTACGGGACTTTGGTTACATCAGCACACATCCAAAAACTCCTGTAAATGTCACGGGAGGCTCGTTCCTGATCAGAGCCCACAGACCCACGCGTAAACACGCCTGGCGTTGCTTTACAGCTGGTACAAGAGCAAGCTGAGGAGTCAAAGTCACCAGCTGTCATTTCACCCATCGTCACTCGAAGTCACCCAGTGTCAGTGACCTTTCATACTCTGATGACACTTTAATCTCGATTCAGACTCTGTGGCTGTTTTCTGACGTTTCAGAAAGACCTCCACAGATAATTAAATAAGAGAAAAGTTCCAAAATTTTTAAGAGGCCACAATAAAGATCGTATAGATGAACTGAGACATAATGTTGACGTACGTCTTCTTCTTCTTTCATGTATGAACATATGTGAGGGATTCATTGCATGGTTAGATACATTTACACTGACGGAGGTGTGTCACAGCCCAGGCTGTAGCCAGGATCTACCCTAACGTAAGCCGAACGCCATCCAATCAGAGCCCTGTAAATCTGTCTTACAGAGTGATTAATAAAGTTAAACTAATGACAGGTGTTATTAGTTGCAGTGACGCCCCATTAGATGCTAAATGACAGTCCACACCATGATGGGAGCTGGGTGAACTCTTTCAGTGACCAGCCTCAGATTCTCAGTTCTCCAATGGCTTTTTGCATTATTGTGTAACTTGGGTCATCACGATGGGGCTTCCCCTGTTTGCACTGGCAGGCAGAAATCCCCTGCACAGCCTGCAACTCGCTGGAAAGAAAGAAAAGAAAATCTGGCACTTATTACTGTAGGCACATGGAGGCTGATCAATACTGGACCTTTGCTTATTCCAAAGAATAAAACAGTTCTAATGTGAATATATGAGACGGTCCTGCCTCAGACTTTATCCAGTTATTAGGTCTCTACTGTCTGAAGAAGCACAAGGTAAATGTGCTGGGTTCATGACGCTCCCAGCATTTTGGCCATCATCATCATCATCTTCTCATTTTGAAACCACACATGGTGAGCGAGGGAGGAGAACGAACCTGAAGCTAAGTAAAAGTAAGTGGTGGTGCAGACTACAGCCTGCTGAGGGAAGGTGTGGTGTGTTTATACCTGAACTCAGGTAAGTGGCAGAAAGCTGAGACAAATAAACCAATAAGAAAAAGAAGAAATCACTCAAAGATCAAACGAGAGGCTCTGAGAGCTGCTGGTTGCTGCTGTGTTTGATAGTGTGCACCAAGAGAAACAGTCCCAGCATGCTTTTTATCTGCAAACTGTGGGGTCTGAGCCCCGACAAACAATCTGTACAACAAAAGAATCATAGCAAGCTTGAATATTTCTGTATGTGCATCCATAGAAACAGGATTTCACAGCATGTAGGTCTGTTAGCCTGTGGGGTCCAAGCAGCTAGCAGCCTGGGTTAATGTTCATACTGAACAGCACATCAAGGCACCTGTGTGTAAGGAGCTCCGGCTCTCTGAAACGACCACGCTGCCTGTTTGTTTATTAAAGATTACCTGGACCAATCAGACGGCTGCTTGGACAATGTTTTTTAACTGAATCGACCACAATGAAGCATTTTGCTTTGTTTTCTTCCTAAACAAACACGCACAAACAAGGACTTGAGGCCATGTGTAAAACACGTTGGTAGTGATATACTGACGTGTTGGCCACGTCTGAAACAGTCGAATCAAAGTCTTCGCCCGTGTTCGACACAGGAACCGCATTCACACATTTGCCACTCAGGAGTGTTTGGGCTCCACTTATTTATTCTTGTAACACTTTAGGTCACATCTATGCAGGAACACAGGAAAGAGTTCGAGACCTTTGAAACACCATCAAGTGAAAAACAGCATTTTTGTAACAGTAAGATGAATATAAAAGAGCATTTACAGTACACACAAAACAAGGTGTGCATGTGAGGAAGTCAGCATGCTGTATACTTCTTGTTTAAGCTCCCACTTCCTAACTTTTGTGGAAAACTGTGAAACACTTGTTGAAATTTTAGGGGAAAGTCCCCAAAATGAAACACGGTGATGTCGTTCAGAGATTTCAAAAAGAAACATTCTGGGTTTTTCGCTTAAGAATATTAAATAGATAAAAACACAGACAATGGAGGTGGTGCGACTTTATCCCCGCAGCATCGGGTGAAACTGTTTGCTGACACCAGCACACGGACCGAGCGCACTTCCTCCTTCACTCAGCTCCGTGCATGCGTCATGTGAGGTGCCCAGTCAGTGGAACCGCAGCCGCTTCTCCGACACAAACTGCTGCTCTTCCTCTTCAGAGAGCCGGTTTCCTTTCACGCTGCAGAAATACAATCAGACTCCAGTCATGCATTCACAGGGACAACGTTAACGACGGCCCCACGTAACCTGCAATTCACTCTGTGGATGCTGTCAAAGACGGGTGACGGGGAGAAGCTGGACCTAGTGTTGTAGAGGGCATCTCCCTGCTAGTCTGGGTCCAATGTGGATCCAGCTCAGCTCCAGATCGAGGAGATCAACACGTCCCCACCACCAGTTACTTCTGTTGGCACGTACTGGCCCGACACTTTAGATTATGCTGTGTTTTTCTTTCATTCATCATCGGTAATATCTCAATAGACCTTTTACTGACGAATCAATAAATTCTGTCTCCGCTGAACATCTGAATGATGTTTTTCCTTCCTCCTCAGTAATACAGAAAGCAGAAATTTCCTGTTTTTTTACTGAACCTGAAATGACTTGGGACAGCTTCATTCCTCTATTTTATTCGCTCGCTGTCGGTTTCAACAGAGAAATAAGGGCCATCAGCAGAGCTACACCCTTTGAGCCTATTTACGCACTAGTCCATTATTGTAGGGTCTACCTTACAGTAGAGGCGCCTGATGATCAGATCAGTGGTTCTCAAACTTTTCACAATGAGTACCACCTGATAAATTCTAACGTACCACCCTTATGACCCGCATTAAAGTACAGTAGTGTGTACATGAGACAATTTTATTTCTTATAAGAATATTATTTATCTTAACTGTCATAAACAGGATGTGACGTAATGATAATAAAAACATCTGTACCGCATTAAACCATCACAGCAGGTGGGATATCCAATCTTTAAGTCAGTGGTTCCCAAACTTTTTTTGCTGGGCCCCCCTTTGTTTTACATGAAAAATGTTTTGCTCCACTGCGGTTTATTTCACTCCTCAAACATTTAGTAAACAATTAAGCAAATACAATAATCTGCAATAAATTACAGGTAGTAATAAAATAAACTACTAACTCTGTTACGCTGCGTCCACACCTACACGGGTATTTTTGAACACGCAGCTGTTTCATCCACCTAAACGGCGTTTCCAATCACCGAAAACTGAGATTTTTTAAAACTCCTTTTTTGCGTTTACGTGTGGACGAGGTCACACACCGTCAGAGGTATGTGCCTTTTTCCACGTCACGCTGTGGCCACGTTATTGTTTACATGGGATGAACTGCAGAATAGCAGATAGAGACAAAATACTGTTAATCTGACTGTCTGCAGGTTTACACGCAGTTACTGTCCCTCCATTTACAAAGGCAGAGGCGTCACGGTGGGATTATTTTACGTGTAGTTGTTTTTTTTGTGTAATAATATTCAACATTGCTATCAAATCAAAAAAAATCCTCTCTGTGCAAAATGGGTTTAAAAACATAAACAGCTGTGAGATCCTGTTTGTCTGTGATTTGAACCGAGGGAACAAATCGTAGCAGGATCAGCCTGATATTATTTGTATCCAGCTGTAATTTTACTGTATAAAGAGCCAACATCTCCAACATGTCAGGAGCAGTTAGTCATTACAACAAGTGTTTGTGAACTAAAGATCAAGAATGTGGGATCCTGTTTGTCCGTGATTTGAAGCGCTGCTCCTGACGCAGGGAAACCAGTCCTGCAGGGAGACCTACCTCAGCACCTGTGCAGGTGAAGCCAAAGGGAAGATTTGCTTCACCAGGTTTTCTAGTCTTTGGCTCAGAATGAAGTTGGTTTGGAAACATATTCAGCGACGCTTCATCTCCTGCTTTGCGTTTCTGTGGGCGCCTGTGCTAGCAGTGTCCAAGCCTTGTTTGTTTTTTTTCCCCTTTTCACACCGCGCCCCCCCTGCAATGGCTCTGCGCCCCCCCTAGGGGGCGGGCCCCACACTTTGGGAAGGTCTGAGCTAGCCCAACTTCAGTAACCCTGCAAACATCACTGCTGTTTAGTTTCCTGTCTTCGTTCATGTTGGAAGTGATAGCAGAGCATTCAACAGCCTCACAGTTACCGATCAGTCCCTAACTAGCTTAAGTTTGTGTCCGGAATAAGTTGGACTTCAAATAATCACCCACCCTCTGCTTGGTCTGACATAACCTTGAGGGGAGAATAAAAGACCAAGATGTCAATTTGAACTGATGCTCACCATATCTCTTTGAGTGCTTTGTTGTGAGCGAGGGCCTCAGCGAGCTGCCTGATCCCTTCCACAGTGAACCGGTTGCTGATTAACCTGCAGACCAACAAGCAGTGACTTACAAAGGACACTGAGCTGTGTAAGAGCTCCGATCCATGCTGTGTAAACAGGGTGCAGACTGATGCTGTGTTGTCCTCACCACAGGTGGGTCAGACCAGTGTTTGCCTGAATCATGTCAGCCAGGTGTGGAGCTGCATCATCGGTCATTTCATTCTCCACCAACCTAAAAAGCACAAACAGTAACGGCACACAGCCCTGAGACTGTAGTCACTCTGGAGAGGCAGCATTGACTGTGACGTAGCTCCACATCCATAAGGTCAACCATGCATTTAAGCGCTGCGCTGCGAGTTCAGGTGGCGCATCCCAGCTCTCCTACATTACTGATGTCGACTGAGATAATACAGACTGCACGTACCAGAATATCCTGAGTGCCGTGTTCTCTTTCAGTGCTTCAGCCAGGCCCCGCCCACCTCTGGATGTAATGCAATTGGCCGACAGACTAGAAGACAAAAAAAGAGTAAAGATTTTAATCAGTAAGTCTGAATGGGCGTTTTTATTTTTGTGCCGTTTTTATAACTTCCTACCTGAGGTTGGTGAGGCTCGGGTGGTTCCTCAAAGCTTCTCCAAATGCTTCTGCTCCCTCATCGCCGAGACTGTTGCCCCACATCCTGCAAAAATGCACAGAAAGCCTGATCAGGCACCTCGTTACCAAGTCCTTCCTCAAATGTTTGCAGCTGGGCTAAACAACACAGCTAAAAATGCCTCTCGGTGGGATTTCTCTCTTTGTCACATCTGGTTTCAGTCACCAGGGTTATTTCTGTTGTGCCCAAACGCTCAGAATAAATGCTAGAAACTTCCTCTGTCACCATTAAAGCTGCATTTTTACTTTGTTTCTTACGCCTCAGCACTTTGCTGAATTTCCTGGATGAACACTGAATTCTTACCCAACGTCGAATATTGACGAGCTCTTCTTTATGGCGTTGGCCAGATGCCTCCCACCAACACTGGTGATCTTGTTTTTACCAATCCTACAAAGTAATGTCCAAGTATTCAAGGTTAGTAATGTTAGTAAGGTATGTTGGTTTTTTCCCCAAATGGAGATATGTTTAACTTACTTGAGAACTCGCAGTTTGGGGCATTCTTCGATGATCTGAGCAACAAGCCTGGCTCCAACATCTGTGATGTTATTGTTGTAAAGCCTGAGGACACAAATGTAAAAATATAAATCACTGTGTGTTTTTGGTTTTTTAAAAAGTGATTCAGACAGGTTTTGGAGAAAGTGGAATAACATAGCGAGCTGCTTCATGCAGGCAACTGAAGCTGCGGTGCATTATAGCACATTTAAAGGACATCAAGTGTCGGCGGAGTGCTGAACAGAGGGATAGTATCCTCAAATAAAAAGAATTACAGAAGATAAGATGAAAACATTATTCCAAACACTGTAAGACATCCATAGTTGTTTGTAAAAGTATATGTGTCTATATAAACACCAACGTCCTCGCTGACACCAAACACTCCAGCCCAAACTGAGCAGTTTTCTAACTGCCTCAGAAACGTCAGCAGTGCTGCTGCTGCCTGCATCAGCGTCAACCCCTCCACCATCCGCCTGGATCTACTGTTAGCAATTTGAGCGAGTTGCTGCACAGCTCTTTTAAATTTGATAAACAAGTGTCTGCTGTAGATCTAGTTTCTACCAATTGCGTCTCATCTCCAAGACTAGGCATTACGTTCCGCATAAAGACTTGGAAAAGCTTATTCAGGCCTTTGGGCTGGATTACTGCAATTCCCTTTATTTTGGTCTTCAGTCTGCTCTTCTTCACAGACTGCAAACTGTTCAAAAATGCGGCGGCACGCCTTCAGACTGGAGCTGGGAGGTTTGCCTCTGTTACGCCTGTTCTAGCTAACCTGCGCTGGCTACCCATTAAATCTAAATTAAAATACTGCTGCTTACTTGATCAACAACACAGTGCTGAGCTACCTTACTGAACTCCTTCGATCGTATATTCCTGTTAGAGCACTAAGATGATCTACTCAGTTACTCTTGGTGCAGCCAAGATCTCGGCTGAAGTCTAGAGCGGACCGTGCGTTTGTCTTGGCTGCACCTGATTTGTGGAGTAACCTACTGCTATCCAATCATTTAAATCACGGTTAGAAACCTATTTATTTAACCTTGCCTATCTGATTTCTTGACTTACTCTATTTCTCTTTTATACATATCTTTTTTTGTGCTTTTGCTATGTTTTTATTTGATTTGCATTTCATGCTATTCCTGTATCAGTGACACTGACCTGTTAGCATATTTGGTACTTTGTTGGTCTTATAATATTTATGTTCTATTTTCTGTCTTTTTTGTTAAGCACTTTGGTATAGCGTTGGTTTTTAAACGTGCTCTATAAATAAAGTTGTTGTTGTTGTATGTGCCACACGTGGCTGGAGTGATGAGCTCAGAGCCTACAAACCAAACCAAGGATATTTATTCACTGTGGCCTGCTCAACGCAGAACATGGAAGTGGATCCTAAAAGGAAAAAATGTATCACTGAACAAATCCTGTCACAACAGCAAAACCTACAGACCGTTGCAGGCACAGTGAGCCAACCCGTTGTTTAGTAACATTTCTGAACCTTGGCAATGTGAAACAAGACGTGTCGAGCACAGAGCGTTTCTATTCAATTCAATTTTATTTATATAGCGCCAAATCACAACAAAAGTCGCCTCAAGGTGCTTCATAGATACAGAGAAAAACCCAACAATCATATGACCCCCTATGAGCAGCACTTTGGCGACAGTGGGAAGGAAAAACTCCCTTTTAACAGGAAGAAACCTCCAGCAGAACCAGGCTCAGGGAGGGGCGGGGCCATCTGTTGTGATTGGTTGGGGTGAGAGAAGGAAGACAGGATAAAGACATGCTGTGGAAGAGAGACAGAGATTAATAACAGATATGATTCAATGCAGAGAGGTCTGTTAACACATAGTGAGTGAAAAAGGTGACTGGAAAGGAAAAACCCAATGCATCATGGGAATCCCCGGCAGCCTACATCTATTGCAGCATAACTAAGGGAGGATTCAGGGTCACCTGAATTCTGACTTACTTATTTCGCTCAATGACACAAATCAGTTTATAACTTTATACAACTACCACCCAGATAACTGGATCAGAGAGAGTTTGAATGCTGAGTGAGAGCAGACAGTGCTGAGCCGTTACTCTCAGATTCCTCCATGCTGTGTTAGCACTTCCACATCATTAGCAAACAGTGCACTGCTGCTGAAGTGTGAAGGAGTGAACATACACAATGGAAAACTGAACTGAACAGACTGGGCCCCTGGGTGCTACTGAGGTGTCACCGATCCCAATCTGATCCAAAAATCAGATCAGTCGCTCCCAAATGTTGATGTAATCACATCCAGCACCCTGATATAGTCTGTTGTTACGACAATGACTGGCTTTACAACGTTTACTCACCCCAAAACCTCCACAACTTTGTGTTTGCACAGCTCCTCTGCAAGAATCTCGATGCTGCTGTCGGACAGGTGATTCACACACAGTCTGCAGGGGAACAGTTGTATTAGAGCTCAGAGTTAAACGAAGCAGGTGTTTGAAAGCACGGCCGTACTCACCTCACTACGGTCATCTTGCAAAAGGAAGGCTTGAGCTGCTTCACCCCATAGTCACTGATGTTGTTGTTATCCATGTCGAGCCCCAGGACTTTCTGACGGTGCTGCAGCACAAAGTTCAGGGCGGTGCAGTCACCCGAGTACACGTTACAGTAACCCAGCTTGATGAAGCCGGCCGTGATGCCTTTCGCCGTCATCTGAGCAATGTCTTTGCTTCCCGTCTCGAATATGCACCTCAGCATCCACAGGAAGTTGGGCAAGACGTGAACTTTCTTGCCTTCCTGGCCGTCGTAGTGGGGTAAGCCACGCAGGTGCAACTTGACACTAGTGGAAAGGTACGACTTCAGCAGGGCCCGTTTCTTCTTCAGTAAGACGGGAGACACCAGATGTCCCATCAAGCCTCTTTGACTCTTGGACAGCAGGCCGCACAGGAACAGATTAGTGAACTGCAGGTGTTCGTTGGTTGCAAACGGCTTCTTTTCGCTGGGCTTTGAAGAGCTACTTATGCAGGAATCAAGAGGCAGACAAGACACCTTCCTTCTCCTGCTGCACTCTGTGAAGAACTTGAGGATGGAGCTGGCAGCAGCCTGCTCGTCCAACACCAGAGCAAAAGCCGCCAGGAAAGACTGAAGGGTGATGTGGAGGAACTCAAAGGTAGCGGAGCTCCCGCTGGCACCCTCCTCACTAACAGGTCTGAGAAAGCCGAGAGTCAGATCTTGCTCCATCACACCACACTCACTGATCTCCTCTTGGCTGGAAATGAAGCTGCCTCTCTCCATTCCCTGCAGCGCCAGCTTGGCAAACACAGCAAGAGGCCTGAGCCCTGCTTTGAACGTCTCCGAGGTGCAGCGGGTGCTTTTCTTCAGCAAAGACGGAGCAGGTGTAGCAGAGCGACTGAGGAACACTTCGGACAGCAGGAGGAAGATGTCGGTGAGCGTGATGCAGGTTTCGGGCAGATGAAAGCTGTCGTGCATTGTGTGCAGGTGTCCAAAGCTCTTAAATACAATCCAGCAGAACAGCGGGGTGGAGCACAGCCCACAGAGGTGGGGGCTGGCATCCAGCTGAATGGACACCAGCTCTCTGTGCTCCTGCTCCTTAAAGTGCAAATCAGTGTAAGTCTTCAGGTGATCTGGGGAGAACCCACGCAGAGCCACCTTCTTTCTGATCACCCTGCTTTGGATCTCAATCCCTGTCCGGGCCGTCAGCACTTTTTGAGAGCCCTTGAGTAATTTCCCACAGAGCAAGCTGATAAGCAGCTGGAGCGGGTTGGCCTTATCCTCCGGTGAAACCACCTCAGGCAGGTTCATCAGGTCGACGTCCTCCTGAATCTCATCGTAGCCGTCGAAGGTAAAAACGACTTTCTCTGGGAAGCGCAGGATGTAATCAAACACTTCATTGTCTGGATCGTGATCTGGGTAGCAGTTGTGTTTGAACAAAAGGTCTCTGAGAGAGATTTGTTCTGCGTCCTTGAAGGTGCTGAACATCCTACAGCGAAACTTAAAGAAGAAGACTGCATCCGTCTGCAACTCTTTTATGGACCAGAGGTTCTGGAGCTTCTGCAGAAGGATGGATTTTCCCACACCAGCATCCCCCATTACGTAGATGATTTCACCTTGGGGGTTGAAAGCTGCGTGATCTCCCAGGAGCTGGTCCACACTCTCTAAGAAGCCCAGGCTTTCATTGCAGTCATTTAGCAGTTCCATCACAGTGTCAGTGTAGAGGTCCTCCAGCCGCGTCTCCTCTTGCTGGCCATAGGACATGATGAAGCTGGTGTCCTGGCTCATGTCATGTCTTAACTTCTCACAGTATCTGCTGACTTAGTGCACATTAAAAAGTGTCAAAGCTTTGATCAAACTCATTCTTAAACAGATCTAGATCAGTGCATCTGTGCCGGATTCACAGCACTTCACTGGTTCCACATGCTGCCATGTTACAGCCTGATAACGAAGTAAATTCCAGTCAAGTTCAGCTCAAATTCCTGAACACAGTAGTCCATAATGACTGAAAAAACTCAGAACTGGTGCAAATGTATTGAAAATAAAAAACAAAACTTGACATGTGTAACTTTTTCCATGACACTCGGGTGCATCCTGTTTCCACCGTGGTAAATTCAGCTGATTGGGCATGGTTTGGCACACGGCTGTCTGTATAAGCATGTCAGTGGCAGCCATGAAGTCCAGTGAACGAATCATCTTCAGGTCTCTGAGACAGCATTGCACAGTGAAGCACTGTGAATACTTTCCAAATGCACTGTAACTCACAACACTACCACAATAACAGCAGGTATCCCAGCACAGCAATACTATAATAATAATAATAATAATAATAATAATAATAATAGATTGGATTTATATAGCGCTTTTCTAGGCACCCAAAGCGCTTTACAATACCACTATGATCTTCTAATCTAACTGTAGAAGACAAAACTCCTCTAGAAAGGCAAAAAAGAATTATGCGCACTAACATAGCTATTCAATTTTCCATGTGTTCACGTTTTTACAGGGTAGAGAACACATAAGCATGGGGGAAATCTAGAGTTTTATAAGGAGGTGTTGCTCTTTGTAAGAACTACAAAAAAAGTGAAGCAGAGAGAACTGAGGGAGTGGAGTGTTTACAACCCGAGTGCCGCCACTGCTCAGCTGTTTCATAAATGACCAAAAATAGCAAGAAAAACGTATCAGATTAAATAAGAAAACAAGAGCAACTGGCCCAGTGTGAGAAAGCTCCAAACGTTTAAATAAAGACTGACTGCTCATCTTGCAGCGCTGCTGTGTGTGTGCGTGTGCGTGTGCGCGTGCGTGCGTGCGCGTGTGCGTGTGCGTGCGTGTGTGCGTGTGTGTGTGTGTGTGTGTGCGTGCGTGGGTGTGTGCGTGTGCGTGCGTGTGCGTGTGCGTGCGTGTGTGCGTGCGTGTGTGCGCGCGCGTGTGCGTGTGTGTGTGTGTTATCTGTAGCTACAGACGGGGGATTTCTTCTGGGTTTCTAAAGAGAAAAAAAAAGTGTGTTCTTTATGATTTCGGTGCACCGTGTTTTATTGGTCATCACATGATTTAAGGGAGAATTGCAGCGTGACGTTGACTGGTTCCAGGTAGGGAAGCTTTTGTGTGGCTTAATTACATTTAGTTAAACTTACATGAAATTTAGACCAAAAGCCTGAAAGTATACAAACAAAAGTTAAACATAACTGATATCAGTTCAAATGAATAATAAGGTAAAATGTTACAAATGTGTCCAAATGTGTTTAATAATGTGAAAAGAAATCATAAAGAATAGTGTGCCCACCTAAAAAATGGCTGTCTGGATATTTTGTATCAAATATTGTTTTGCGACAGAGTGCAGGTTGCCTTCTGTTATTAGTTGTTTCTTAGATACTGGCTTTAACCACTGCGTTAGTTACTCTAGCTTATCTTACTGTATCTGTTACCCTGTTTTATCCACACAGAAATAAACTGTGAGGGCTGACAGAGCTGCTTTACAACGTTTGTCTCATGTCCAGCTAAATCATTTACTTTTACAGTGCATGTTACATCATTTAAATCTGTGAAGTGGGCAGAAATGTGCACTGAAATTGTGGCATCACTATTAACATTTAAGACCTTTGCATACTGAACATATTTTGCTTTTCAAGTGCTTTTAAGATATTCTGAGACTTGAGGAGGTGGTAAGGCTGCGCATGTTTCATGCTCTCACAAACAAAAGTTCTACAAGTTCAAGTAAAAAATAACAAATAAAACAGCTTTAAGTCAATAACATTCAGGGACTCCTTTAATCCTGCTGCATCAGCCTGATGGTTACTGTCGTTATTCATTTAAAACACCCACATACTCTACATATAACTTCAGTCACTCAAAAAAACCTCGCTGGTTTCTACAATTACAGTTTGAAATATAACTACACTTTCTGTATAATCATGTAGAAAATATACTGTTACTCTTGTTATAGATTCTTATATTCTACCATAACGGCTCAACTGGTAACAGCAGACTGACTTCTTACAGATGTGAGAGCTGTAAAGTATGAAAGAGGTCAAAGATAATGACACCTACTTGGATCAGTGTTAACCACCTTCATCACTGCTACATCTTCACTTGGGTTGTAGTTGATCTCTTCCAGCCATGGCTGCAGGTCTATGTATGCATCACATACTTTATAAATTATGAAGATGAAATATTCACAGGCCTCCTCCCCTTTGCACTGGACCAGCTCCAGGACTTTGCGCACCTAAAAAAAAAAGAAAAAGAAAAAAATCATGAAAGAAATTCAAATTTATATTTAAAGTTTTTAAATTGTGAAGTATGTATGCAATCTACTGACCTTAAAGGAGAGGTCAGAGGTCAAATGTCATTTTATACAGTACTTTCGATATATTCACAAAACACACAACACCTGTAGGAATGATAGCTGTCCACCAATGAATTACTAAGTTAACCTTGAAGACCTTGATGGACGATAGCTGACGTGGGTCGTTAGCATGACCTCACCCTCCACAGAGTTTTACAAACACACAATCCAAACTTTTCAAGCTGTCACGTTTACACACAGAGTGATGACACGCACACATGCAGACACTATCACAAACATCACCTCCTCGGAGAGGCAGTCAGGAGTCGTATTCAGAGATTTTTGAGCACAGTTTTTGTCTGGGATCTTCTTTTTTCTACCTGATCAGCCTTGGTGGCAGTTTGCTGAACAATCTCAACATCCTCCTGACAGAAGAAGCCACAGGTGAACAGGTTGTCCAGGATGCACTGAATGCTCCTCAGCCTGGTCACGAGCAGCTCTCTGTGGTAGGTGAGGAGGCTGGAGCACGGCACCCTGGCTTCTTTTATCTGATCCATATTTACAGGACAACAGTCAGCTCTGTGGAACAAAAGATCAGAAACGACACTGCTGACAGCATTTCAACATCACATGGTAAGTTTCTTTCTTCTCCTTCCTTATTCTCAAGGGGTCACCTTTGTGACTTGCACATGACACAGATGGTCACACCTGATGCCCTTCCTGACACAGCCATCCCAGATATTTCTTGAACCCTGTCATCACCCTTCGTGTTTGGAACACGCGCTAACCATGTAACCACTGTGACACGATTTTTGCTAAATCAAATGAACAAAGTGAGCAACAGGACTCACACAGGTTCACTTCTTATCATTTGAAACTGATGACAATTTAGTTACAAAATTGCTCGAGTACAAACAGCAGGGTCTCGTTCTTGCTTTCAGCCGAACCTTTGTGTGAATGTAAGGACTGTTTTATTGGCTCCTTTCTTTTAAACCCATTTTGCACAGAGAGGCATTTTTTGAAAAATGTATTGATGCAATGTTGAATATTATTACACAGGAAAAAACAACTACACGTAAAATAATCCCACCGTGACGCCTCTGCCTTTGTAAACAGAGGGACAGTAACTGCGTGTAAACCTGCAGACAGTCAGATTAACAGTATTTTGTCTCTATCTGCTATTCTGCAGTTCATCCCATGTAAACAATAACGTGCACACAGCGTGGCGTGGAAAAAGGCACATACCTCTGACGGTGTGTGATGAACTCTGTATTCCTCGTCCACACGTAAACGCAAAAAGGTTTTTAAAAATGTGTGTGCGCGTGCACGGGGCCGTTACCGTTTGCGAGGTAACTTTCCGATTCTGACCACACGTGAGCAGCCTGCATCTGTGAGCTCGGTCTGAAACACTGAGTGCATGAGTACCGGTGGCTGCATTTCACAAATACTGTAAACACACAAAGGCTGGCAAGAACTTGTCTGACCTGCAGCTCGCCAAACGCGGTTTACAGATTTATCACTTCCGAAGTTCGTGCTACAAATATCTTTCCCACCTTTAGTCACAAAGTAACACAACATTCGGGCGTATTTTCCCGCTTTTACCCTCAATCCTGGAATGGCTCCGTTTTGTTTACGGAAATACAAACCTAGTGAAGAAGAGTCCGTAACTGGCATGAACGCTTAGCCTCTACCTCTCTTCCCTCAGCCGTGCTGACCCTGTTAAAGAGCACCTGAAAGGTGCCAATAAGAAAAAATGATGTCTCCGAAGTTCATTGCAGCCCACAGAAGAGTTACCCGTACTGGACGGTATCGTAGGTACAGAACCATAAATCAATCCTACCATTGTGCTGGGTCCACACCAAAGTTACAGCCGGGTTAGAAAAGAAAACTAAAACTTCTGTTAAAATGCACGACAGCCATTAGGCTACAGTTAGTGCCTGTGCCGCGCCCCTTAGAAAGCATCAGCTGTAGCCACAGATGCAGGAAGTAAAAGCGCTGTGAATGGATGCGTCATTTCTTCACGGGGTTTCTCAACCTATGCGTGCTGCGTTCAAGGTCCCGCTAAAGCTGTGGAGTCCTGCACGTTAGTATGTCCACCCATCTCTCTCTATTTTTAATTCTCTTATCCAATTGCTGGAGGAGAGGTGACGGGGTGGTGGTACACCTTGCACACGTCGTGTAAGTGTATCTATGAATGAATGCATAAATCCATAAATCCATGTGTAAATAAGCCCCTGTTTAAAATCTTTAAAATGAAATAAATGTGTTACAACTTGAATAAGAGTCAACACTATGACCAATGTATTGTATTGCATATCAGCTGAAGTTGAAATGGGGCTTCTTTTATAACAGGCCTGCTAATTTGATTAACTACAACTATCACTGTCGCCGTCCTCTCAGGCGCGTGGTTGGTCCTGGGCGTTCTCCTCTCTGCCTCCTCGTGTTTTTCAGTAAACTCGGATCGCCCAATAAAAATAAATATTTAGTAAAGGAAAAGTGCGTTCAGACATCTGCCTATCACAGCGAAGTCACATCGGAAACACTATTTTGACCAAGCTACCCACCACAGCAGGTTGATAAAGCGCCCCCATGTGGCCGCCGTTACTCATCGTCACCTGCGCGCACAGTCTGAGAGGAGGAAAACACACCCTGACTGTGAGCCGACTCGCCTTACTCCTGCTTCCATCATACTTTTAACATGTAAAGGTAGCTGGTGGAAGAGAGAGCAGTGTGTCAGGATTAATGTGATGAATTATATGTGAGCATTCTGGACTGTGATTCTGAATAGAATTGGTAAATTATTCTGCAGTTCAAGAGTAACATCCTCAGTGATTCATCAACAATTTCTAACTTATGGTAATAATTATAATAAATTATAATAATATTGTGGAGGTGTGTAAAGATGACAGGAGAGGTCTCAGTGTGGGCCTAAGCAAACGGCCAGAACAACTGAACCTGTGAGGGAGAGAACTGGCAGAGGAAGGTCCATCCTGTGAACGAGGCTGGTGTAGGCGCGCAGGAAAGGCAGGAGGAATTTGAAACGCTGGCGGTTGGGGGGATGCTCCTGGGGGGCGACCTGTGGAACCGCTCACATTAGCTTACGGGTTGTATGCGGTTGTGTGGTGGACCTTGGCCCCCAGTCCATAGCTGACCAAAGCTCTAAAACGAACTGGGGGCCTCTGTCTGAGGTAATGTCCACGGGGGGGGGGGGGGGGGGGGCGAAACGCGAGACCCAGGTTGACAAAAACGGTAGTATAGGTAGTATACGCCAGGGGGACTGCACCGGGTGGTGCGGTCAACAATAGTTAAAAGGTGCGTAAAACCGTGTGACTGCGGCAGAGGACCCACCGGATCAACTTGTACATGAATGATGATGAAGAACTGCTCCAGGGGTGCCTTGGTGTGTTTATGAACCTTCGCGAGCTGGCAGGGAATGCACGCCGCCCATTCCTTCACCGATTTGTGAAGGCCCGGCCAACAAACTTAGAGCTGACCAGTTTAACAGAGGCCCGGACCCCCGGATGAGAGAGAGCATGTACCGAGTCAAAAAACCGACGACGCCATAAAACGGGAACTACCGGGCGAGGGCGGCTGGTGGAAACGTCACAGACCAGGAGAGGGCCGCCGTCCTGCACAGGTCTGTCCTCCAGTATGAGGCTGTCTGCGCGGATTTAAGCGCGAGGATGTCGGGGTCACCGCTCAATCTTTGGACATTGTATGGGCTCAAATTGTGGTCATAAATATTTTGTACTTGTAAATCAGGATTTGTATGTGTAAAAAGATTTCTGTGTGGACTTTGCCAAAAAATACGTGTGAAACTCTGCACCAGTGTTGCCAACTCCTCAGTAAGGAAAATCGCTATTGGCTGTCCTAAAAGTCGCTAGAAGTCGCTAAATGACGTCATCGCCTAATTTGCATAATTGGTCCAGCTAATATAATTGTAACCTATGTTGTTGGAGAGAGAAATAACATCATGAAAGAGACAAAGTGAGTAAAGAACGTCCTAAATGCAGTTAGAATTTATTTAGAACTACAAATTAAATTTATTTTAGCAATTATTGATTTTTTAATGTCACAATTCCAACCTTGCTCCTTTATCCGGGCTTGGACCGGCAAAAGTGACCCGAAATGGGCACTCTGGTGGAGTTACTTTGTGTGTGTGTTTATAAGTAGTTTTAAACCTTGTGATCCACAAAACAGCACAACAGTAAAAGAAGAACTGACTGCGTTACAGTCAGTGCGGGAGCAGCGGCTTCGCGCATGCGCGATTCATTTGCAGTTCGGACGCATAGGTGTGAACATCTTCTGCCCTGATAGCAGCGGGGGGAGGACTGTCCTCCGCCCGTGAGCGCTTTGGAAGGGGCGAGGTACCCACGGCAGCACCCGCTGCTTGTTGAGAGTAAAAGCGATACTCGCTTTCACGTCAAAAGGTCGTCATAAATAAGTCTCCAATAACACCAGAAAAAGTCGCCAGATTTGTCGCTAGTCGCTTTTTAGAAAAAAAGTCGCTAAATATAGCGACAAAGTCGCTAAGTTGGCAACACTGCTCTGCACTCAAGTTTCAAGGTACAGCTATGAAATTTGACCCTATTTTTCTTCTTTCATCTGATTGGCCAATGTCATGTCAATCACAAATTTAACTATCCAATCAGAGAACAGATGGGTTTGGCTATTGGAGGACAGGAGATGGATCACAAAATAACCGTAATGGTATAAGCACATGTACTCAGTCCTGGAATTGATGAAAAACGGATTTTCAGCAGATATTTATGAATGCTCATTAAAAGATTAAATGATCTTACAGGCCGACAGGTTAACCCAGAAATGTTTCCAAGTGGAGATCAGGAACCAGCTTATGAACCTATTGGTGGTGTCATGATCCTGAGTCCGTGACTCAGTGATTTTGTGTTTGGTGTATTTATTGTTATTATTTTCATTATTCTGTGTGGGCTGTTTTGGGATGGTTTGTGTTTTGGGATTTTAGATACTGGGTTTCTGGGTTTGTGCTCCCTCTGTTGGTCCCTGGTGTTAGTGTTCCCCTGTCTCGTCAGGTTAATCAGGTCCAGCTGTGTCTCCCACCTGTGTGTGATTTCCCAGTGTCCCTCTGTGTATTTATAGTGTGTGTTTGCCTCTGTTCCTTGTCGCGTCGTCTGTGTTCATCCTCTGTGTCACCCTGCGTACTCTGCATTTCTCCGTGAATCCCCTGCGTGTCCTCCCTGCGTGTCCAGTTTGCTACTCTTTGGTTTAGTTTCTCCCAGTTTAGTTTATCCTTAGTCCTGTTTTGCCATCCCCACTTTATGTTCAGTATTCTTAATAAATCACCCTCACATCTGAATAAGTGCTGCATTTGAGTCCTCCTTTCTACACTTCACACGGCTGCGGCCCCAGTCGTGACAGGTGGACTCTTTGGCTTCCTGAACAATCTTTATTTTGCTCTCTATAATTTTTTGGAGGCTGAATGAGCTATTAGATTATTAGAGGAACGATATGATGATTACACTGACACTGACTTTGACAATGACAATGTCAACATTCAAAATATTAATGTGAGAGACAATAATGCCAATGTTGACAACAATGAACTGCATGATGATCACAATGCTGTTGTTGTTGTTGTTGTTGGTGTTGAAAATGAGGATTCTGATGAGGCATTTGAAGACTGTGTGGATGTTCACCAGTACATCCCAGAAGAGGATCCTCAGCCGGGTGTATCCAGGAGGAGGTCTAGAGAGCTGTATGAAGAAGATGTGGAACCAAACAAAAGAATCAGATGGAGCGAGGAGTTTTCTGATGATGACTCTGACTTCTTTTCTGCTTGTGACACTGATGGCGAGGGCTGTTTTGGTAATATTGCTGATGAGGACATCAATCAGCAGGTAACAGAAGAAGGGCCGCTGGCTGGTGGATCCACGAAAAGGTCCAGAGAGGAAGATGTAGATGAAGAAGAGCGTGATAGCAAAAATTCCAGGCTTGCAAACTCTGATTCAGGGACCAGCTCAACTGTGTACGATCACTCTGAGAGCAGTAGTGATGAACGTTTTGAAGATGCGCAGGAAGAGCTTGACAACCATGAAACTGGAGGCTCGAGGAAGCGTTCCCAAGAGGATTTTGAGGAAGAAGAGGAATACTTGCATGTTTGCAAATTTCGGAGGTGTTCAAATGAGTCCACCAGCACCTGTGATGACGACTCACTATTTCGATGGGTTTTTTCTCTGTCCTTTTAGTAGGCTGATGGCCTACTCAGGTGACCCTGATTCCTCCCTCAGTTATGCTGCAATAAGCTGGGTATACACTGTGCAATTTGTACAGTCGCGTTATTCAGCTCCTGCTCAGACTGTACGATTGACTCAGGGGTGAGTAGTAGGTCACAATGCTGGGTCTCACACTATACGGCCCGCTGCTCTGTGCGACCTGAGTGCTCACACTGTGCGTCCATAGCATGAAGGTTATGACACAAAATTTTACACTATTTTCACGGTTGTTGCGGTCGTGATAATTGGGGTGGCTGTAGCTCAGGAGGTAGAGCAGGTCACCTACTGATCAGAAGGTTGGTGGTTCGATCCCTGGCTCCTCCAGTCAGCACGTCAAGTATCCTTGAGCAAGATACTAACCCCAAGTTGCTTTCTGATACATCCATTGGAGTGTGAATGTAGTTAGAAAGCACTAAGTATAGAGACAGTGTTTGTGAGAATGGGTGTGATTGGGTGAATGAGGCGTGTTGTATAGAGTGCTTTGAGTACTCCGGGAGAGTAGAAAAGCGCTGTATAAGAATCAGTCCATAATTTTGTGAGGCCACATCGAAAAGGTTCGGACGAGCTTGCCAAAGTTCTACAAACCTCCATCGCTTGTGTCCAGATCACATCCGTGTAGCTCCATCCTTTCACTTTCATTTCTGTGTTTGTGCGTGCTGCGGTGACACCCTCACAACGGCCGACAGGATTTCAAACAGGTTTGATTTTCTTACGACCAAACGATTGTTGATTGGGAGGTGTTAATCGCTTCTCGTTACCCCATGTATACGACGCACAACACATGATTAACTCGGGCCGATCCCCAAAACAGTCACATGACTGAAAAATCGTCTCAAAATGGGCCAAAAATTGCACAGTGTATGCCCAGCATTAGGCTGCTGGGGGATTCCCATGATGCACTGGGTGTTTCTTCTTCACCCACTATGTGTAAACAGACCTCTGCTGAATCTTACTTGTTATTAACCTCTGTCTCTCTTCCACAGCATGTCTTTATCCTGTCTTCCTTCTCTCACCCCAACCAATCACAGCAGATGGCCCCGCCCCTCCCTGAGCCTGGTTCTGCCGGAGGTTTCTTCCTGTTAAAAGGGAGTTTTTCCTTCCCACTGTCGCCAAAGTGCTGCTCATAGGGGGTCATGTGATTGTTGGGTTTTTCTTTGTAAGTATACCTTACAATATAAAGCGTCTTGAGGTGATTGTTGCCGTGATTTGGCGCTGTATAAATAAAATTGAATTGAATTGAAAATGGAATAGATGTCACTGTGATGATTTCTTCCCTCCATAGAAGGCTTAGACCCAAATGCAGATTCAATGCACATGGTTAAACTATTTATGAGACTTTGTTTAAAGAGAGGGAATGGAGAACGTGGCTCGAGCTAGGAGTGTCAGCAGAGAGCAGGAACCAGAGGAAAAGCTATCGAGAGACTGAACACCTGGCTCCTGATGGAACAATCCAACGGGAATTCTGCAACAGAGGGAGAAGTTGTTGCTGGACGAGTAAGGGAGTTTGAGGGTAGGATGAGTATGCTTGCAGAAGAGATCTAAACACAGGGGAAACAAGGTTAAACACAGGGAAGGAGCAAGTGAGAACTGGAGCAGAGGTGAAGCTTAGTTACCACTGGAGATGGCAGAACAAACTGGCGAGGAGTAGCAGGCAGCGCCGGTTTAAGAAGCCCTCCTGCTGATTGTTTGCAGATGAGGCCCAGGTGAGAGGCTGGAAACTCCACCTGTGAAGTGTGGACACAGAATCCAAGTGGAAAAGCTCCTCAGACACTTCCACGGTGCATGACAAGAAGGATGAGGAAGCATTCATTGTCCATCCATCAGTCAGCGTAATGCCCAAAAGTTTATTCAGATGTAAAAATATTACATTTTTAAATAAATATCATTGAAGAATATGAAAAAAAATCTGTGTTTTTATTGACACTGCATTTCATTCATGTGTCTCTATTGGACAGTGTTGTTGTCACAGTTTGCCAGGGAAAACCTGGCAGGGCAAACCGTGGGGGTGAGGGAGGAGCACCCAGGTGCGGAGCTCTGTGAATAAGCAGTGCGTTTGTTTACAGTGATAAGGAAAATAACAATAAATCCTCTGTGCACTCCCGACTCCCGTGACGTGTCCTTTTCCCAGTGCTAGTGTTCCTGTCTCCGCTTCTCCGTGATGAGCACCCCGTGCTCGCTGTCCTCTCGTCTCCCCACTACTCCTGGGAACATAAAAGAGAGGCAGCCGTCAGACACACCATAATGCAACAGACTTAAACTAGGCAACTGGTCAAGAGACTAACGTGAAGCCACGCAATGATCCCGCGTCGGAGAGAGCTCCACCACATCCTCAAGTAGCTCCTCCGATCAGGCTGATCAGCTGCAGGTGTGTCGTGGTCTTCAGGTGTGGCCAATCACCAATGGTGGAAAGTAACGAATTACATTTACTTGCGTTACTGTAATTGAGTAGTTTTTTTTGTGTATTTGTACTTTTTAAAGTCATTTTTCAAGTCGGTAATTTTACTTTTACTTAAGTATATTTTTTTTAAAAGTATTGTACTTCACTACATTTTCAATCACACCAGTTACTGAGTAAATTAAAAGAACAAACAAAAAAAACCAACATTGTGCTTCGGAAATACTGCAGGGAATGATGGGTAGTAGAACAAATTGGCGTTGGGTCACAATAAAGATGAGTCTGACATCGGTGGTACGGATCCAGCGAAAAAAGAAACCCCGTCGAATTCTGCTGACCCTGAACTCGAGGAAACCGATGTGAACCCCTGGCCGTGTTTAAGGGACCATTTCGGCTTCAAGTGCAAGAAAGGCAACAGCTTTATTATGCAGTGCAAGCTGTGTTTGCCAGAGAGACCGAGTTAGCAGCTTTTAGAAATTCCACATCAAACCTGCGCAACCATGTAGAGGTAAGTTAGATGAAACCTGTACATTTATTTTAGCAAAAAGGCTGTGCTCAAGTTAATCACATTAAGACATAAGCTGTTATTGGGCACGTTGTTGTCCACGCAACTTAATTTTCTTTTACTGGATCGGTGAATTGCCAAAAGAAAATGTATTTACTTACATTTTTCCTGTTTGTTAATAATAATAATTTATTTTAAAAAAAATAGTTAAATTAGACAGAAGACAGAAGCGGCTACTTTCTTACTTAAGCCACATATGTTCACACATGTGCAGAGGTGTTTTTTTCTGTTCTCAAACTGATCTCCCTGTTGGAGCTCAGTCTGGGGGGAGTTATTTTTTCTCCTCGTCTCTCCTCATGTTGTGCATTTTCCATTGTTATACCTCTCTGACCTGTCTTCCCCATGTGATGTTTGTGTAATGTATGTATGGTTGGAGGGCAAGTCGGCGCTGGCAAAGGTCGGCAGCCTTAACCCAATTTCCTTCGGGGTCAACCTAATGAAGTCATAATAACCTGATATTTAGAATCCCCATTTCCTTTATGCTTATATGTTGTCAAACAATGGCAGTAAAAACATAGTGTTACATTAGCTCTATATAGCATTATTTCTTTAACCATAAGATTAATCTTGAGAAGAGGTCAAAGGTCAGTTATTGTTATGGGGTCTTGCTATATGTTATGACACAAACATAGCAAAGTTGTAAGTATCATAGTTTCTAGGTTCTAAGGCTTTTTGTCAGTTTAATAGTGAGCTTTACAAGATTGATTTTCGTGCCAAAGGCTGGCTCGCTTATGACCGCTAGACCTGGAAACAAGACCTCAAGCAATTACTAAGGCTAATTAGCATGGCTAGCATTTTAAAAACATTTGTTAAATGTTGTCATTGCTAACATATAACTGTTTAAAAGCATGGGGAGTAGCGAGAACGCTAAGTTATTGTTAGCTTTGAAAAGAAAAATGTGAAGATGTAATATTAGCATGAGCTATATGCTAATGTTAGTCACCAGATGTTTGCTTGAGTGATTTGCTGCTTTCTAATATCTGTGTTTATTTCCTGGTATACCTATACCTACGTGGTTAGTATACATGCTGCATAAAGGCTGACAAAGGCAGTAAGTGTAAATGATCATGAATTAACTGTAAATTACACTGCGGTGAGCTCCATTTATATAGTTGTATCACGTGAATGGTTAAAAATAGCTTAATGGACAAAAATTTGTAAAATGCTCCAAAATCAGTCTCTGTGGTAACAGCATCTTCAGGATGTCATGACGTCAGAACACACAGGTGTAAACACACCAGATCCCGGTCTTCTCCTAACATCCTGTTCTTCTCCGGATCAAAGGCTTTATTGAAATAAACTATAACTTTTTCCCTGCTACAAAACGTGATGATAAAAAATAATAAAAATAAAAGAATATAAAAAAGAATATGAAAACAGTAATCATAGTATAGTAGTAATAATGGTATTAAGACCTTATGTTATGGTATTACTTTATAATATATCTTATTATATAGCAGACAGATATATTGTATTACACAGGGATAGCATGTGGTAAAAAGATTCAATGTATCTGTCCTTATGGCAGATACAGTCCTTGTGCACATTCCTAATAATGCAGATTTTGTGTTAAGAGTTTTTAGTTGTTTGTTTTTTTGCTTGACCATGGTTTTGAGACATACCTGCACAGCTTTGTGTGTTTGCAATTTTTACTTCTGCCAAGGAGGTTATGTTTTTAGTAACTTTTGCTTGCCTGTTATTTTTTTGTAAACATCATAGCTGAAAAAAATTGAATTAACCCTGATCAAACTTTGTAGGGGTGTAGAGTGGGGTTATGTAAATTTAGCTTACATCTTCTTCAAGGTTAACTTTATTATTGGTCAAAAATGAACAAAAACCTTTATAATTTAGAAGCTATGATTCTTAAAAGTGTGGAGTCTGTGGTCAATATATAAAGGTACTGTGTAAAGATTTAAAATATCCCATTACATCTGACCTCTGACCTCTCCTTCAAGGTCAAATGAAGTCAAACTTGTGTCATTCAGTCTGACATAAATGTAGCCTAAAATGCTTTTCTCTCATCATCTGCTGAAACTAACAGATGTAGCTCTGTTCCTTTAGCACTTGGTGTTTATCACATTCCTAATGTTATTTTAAACTTGTTTCCTCACATGTCGTCTTGACTACGTGGTTGAACGTCCTGCAGAAGAAGGCCTTCCTGAAGTCATCAGGATCCTGGATGACAGTCTCCCGAGAACCATCTCTTCTGATGAAGAACAGGACACTGATACCCAGAGTGTCAGTTATGGTGAGTATATCCTTCTCTCATCCTCCCCCTCTTCTCACGAAGTTTCTCCTTCAACCTCAGTTCTCACCTCCTCAGCAAAGAGAAGCAGAGAAGACATCTGCACTGAAGAGGTGCAAGGTAAGTGATGACACGTTCTGTGGCCCTTCAACATCATCAGGTTCTTTTGGTGTCAGACGCTTCTGGGAAAGGCCTTTTAACCTTTCACTTGATGACAGTGACTGAATAGGTAATGTTAGAACTTGTTTTTAAACTTTAAACGTTTAAGTTGGTCTTTGCGTCTTGCAGTGTTTGTAAGACACTTTCTTGCTTTGAGGACAGCTTCTTGTAAATATGCTTTACTTTTTAATTAACTTTGTAATGTTTAAGTTAAGCCTTTGTGTCTAGTGATGTTTGTAACACAGCTAACTAAGAATATCTGACTTTTAAAGAATATTAACTAACACATGTGAAATGTATTGTTTTTTTCTTAATATGTGACATTGCCTGTGTGACTGTAAGGTAGTGTTTTAGGTGTTGTTACTTCTATTTTTGTTAATATCACAGGTAACTGTTGAAATGACTTGCATATTTTTTCTCAAGCTCTAGCTCACCATGCAGGACAAAGGTAAGTCCGTACTTAATGTCAACACAAATAAGTAGAAAAGGTTTAAAAATGATGTCGTGAACTGACTGTAGTCTCTTGTTTATACATAAGGTATAGCCTGTGGCTCAGGGATCAGAGGTAAGGTAAAAACACATAACAGAAGAAAAGTAAATTGAACAACTCTGTGATCTGTGAATTCATCCTTTTGTCTTTGTCTTTTTGTCTTCAGGTGCTTTACACTTGTCCTCCCAGCATTCTAGACGGCGCTAACACAGAGAGATGCTCCACCCAGAAGACAGCCTTACCCCAACCCGATGAGAAGGATGGATGAGCAAATGACAAACGGGAGAGTGGTGCTGTGTTCCAACCATGTAAGTTATCACCTCACATTGGCTACAAACTGTCTCGAAGACTAAATCCTTCCAAAAGCTGGTGTAAATCATCGTCCTACAGGACTGTAGGTCTAAGTTTATTTATTGTGTGTATATGTTGAGTTTAAAATAGCTTTTTAACAACATGCTGCAGCTGCCTACTATGGAAATGCTGTTTTGTGTTAAAATTACGTCTTTCTTGTGTTATTGCTTTGCAGGGAAGCTGAGAGTGGACAGAGCTGCACAGAGGACCAAAGATCCACTCTCAGCACTTCATGCCTGACTGGCCACAGCACCACCTGACACCGCCTGCACAGAGGGAGTTGTGAACATGCACTTCTGTGTCGGTGGGTTTAGGATCCTCCTCACACACACACGGATGAAGACTGTCACTGGAAGATGTCTCCATTGGATCAGCAGGACATAAGCATTTGTAAAATATTACAGTTTGTGATGTTTTATACATGTTTTTATTGCTTCACTTCAAACTAGGAGATATAAAATAAACCAGTTTTCATAATAGTTTCTGTCTCTTTAGTTGTTTTCTTAATAAGTTATTTGGAACATCATTGCAACCCGTCAGCTTTTTATTGAGGATTTAGAAAGTTGCTGGTGGCCCGAGTGTTTTTGTCACATGGTGAAAGTGACCTCAGGGGGAGCAAATAGAACAACTGCACAATTTGGGGATTCACAGACTTTGGTAATCGTTAAAAAATGAAGAAAAATTGTTCTGTGTGAACAAGAAGCTCAAATATAAACCTTACTGACACAAATGATCTGCTATCTGTAAGCAGGAAAATGTTTTCATGAGCCTGGGTGAAGCTAATTTGTATGAGTTTAACCTCCTGGTCAGAAACTTTTAGAAGATTAATACGTGCACCCGCTGATTCTTACTTGGCCTGAATGTTTGAATGTTTGCAGTTTCAGGTCCTACTGATCAGTTTTAAGTACTGTAGAAAGTGAGCAGCAATTTAATCGAGTTCTGGGATGAAATGGGACAAAAGGGTAATGTGACAGCCACATTAGTTCCCTTCCCTCGTTTAACAACGTGTAAGCAAACTGCTTTAACCTGCAATTTACTGCATGTTGTTAGGCTGCATGGTTCAACCACAGTCTGCTAACCACATGTGGTGAGCAAAGGTTTTGAGGTCTTGCTTGAGCTACTGATGAAGTTTTATTAATGCTTGTTACGTTTCCCAACCACATTTCATCTCGATGGTCCAAGGCTTACATCTTTAAGCTCACAAATATACTTCTGTAATTAATCAGTAACCAATTTATTACTTTAAGTTACAGTGTGAGGGGCATTGATGAACATAAATCAGATTTAACTGGATTATGTGTTTAGGTCAAGAGACACAGACCTTCATCTTCAAGAGGCTCTTCTTAAAAGTCTGATCACGATGTTTGTGTTTGTCTGCAGCATCACTGCAGCAGAGAGGGTATAACACAAGGCCACAGTCATGTGGTATTCTGTCCTGCTATTAAGTGAATAAAATACTGAAAAAACATCTAGACACTAAATACAGTCACTGGCCACTTCATTAGTTGCCAGTACTGTTTTGGACCTTCTTTCACCTTCAGAACTGCCTTAATTCTTTGTGGCACAGATTCAACAAAGACCTGGAAACATTCCTCACAGATTCAGTTTCATATTGACATGATAGCATCACACAGTTGCTTCAGATTTGTCGGCTGTGCATCCATGTTGCAAATCTCCTGGTCCACCACATGCCAAAGATAATCTGCTGGATTCACATCTGTTATAAAATGAGTATACTGTGGTCATAAAACGATGGGCATGGTCAGCAGCACAGCTCAGGGAGGTTGTACCTCTGGAGAGGCCCCTGAAGTTTTTACCAGTGAAAAGAACGGAGGTTTCCTCACAGTGTTTCCTAGTGTTTCATCAACAAAGGAGAATTTATTCCTCAGACTGTGCAAAATTTCTTTCATGGTTATCCTGCTGCAAGGGTGAGCTCTGAGATGGGCCCAAGCCATGCTTGCTCCTCAGCAGTCTTTATTTAACCTGATATGTCAAACCCAATTATTGTGGAAGACTGCTCTGACTCTGGAGAAGAGTTATGCTTTCTGTTTTTTTAAATGAGCAGTAATGATACTTGTAATAAATGTAGCCTTTATGCAGCTCTGGAGGCCTGGATCGCTGAATTGGACACTCGAAATCCCACCCTTGAAAACCCTGTAGCTGGTCAGGCCCCTGTAGCAGGAGCAGTGGAAGGTGGCGTAGGCCCTGCTAACTGTCCCCCAGCAGGTTATCCTGAGCAGACGGGAAAACATGATGGCTGGGTGACGGTGAGGAGGGAGTCTTAAACAGAAGTCCTGGAACACCACCAACGTGTTCATGTGTCTAACTGTTTCCTCCACTCGGCGACACACCCGCCAGGGATCAAACTCTGGTAATTGCTGATTCCGTTCTGAGACACGTGAAGACAGCAGCAACCATAGTCAATTGTCTTCCAGGGGCCAGAGCAGGCGACACTGAGGGTAAACCTGAATTCAGTAAAAGTATAATTCACATCAGCAATAATGACACCCGGTTACATCAATCAGATGTCACTAAAATCAATATTGAATCAGTGTGTAACTTTGCCAAAACAATGTCAGACTCTGTAGTTTTCTCTGGTCCCCTCCCCAATCAGTTGCAGTCTCACACACCTCTGCAGCTTCTCTCCTCCTGTTATCCCCATAACACCCCATCTCCACTGAGACTGTGTCAGCTCCCAAACACAAAAAAACAAACTAAAAACCAGCAAAAACATGACTTAACCCTTGTGCTCCCCTTCGGGGCAGCTCCGGACCCCGGGGGTCCCAGAGTACCCCTGGGTCGCATTTCACAGGCCCCGTACACCCACGTTTCCCTCCCTGAATGCCGCTCCCGTTTCAATTTTTCTCCTAGTTTCAGGCAGGCTCTATCATGTTCGTCCATGGGAGGCCACTGTTAAATGCAGTGTTGGGACTAACGCGTTATTAAGTAACGTGTTACAGTAACTACGTTATTATTGTGGTAACGAGCACGGTAACTAGTTATTATGCCAAAACCAGGAACGCGTTAGTCGTTACTGGGATTTAGATAGGGTCGTTACTCGTTACTTCGTGTGGTGGCATCGCGGAGCTTCCACAGATTCAGTAACATTAGCAAGTGGTCGAGGCCAGCAGGTGGAGGAGGGAAAGGGGATGCAGGAGGAGAGACCCGAAGCGGCCGCCGGTCCAAGTGTGAACTGAACTTCAGGTAAGAAGTTATGACCTGCAGTCTCTCTGGGTCAGATATAAACCAAGTTTAGGTGGAGTTTATTTTCGTTGTGCTGACTTTTTCGTACTGCGTACTAGCTAGCATGAGGAGTTTCTATACAGCTGGGTGGTGCTATGTTACTGATGTGGAACTTTATTTTGTTCATACGGTTAATTATTAGAGTTGCCAACCGTCCCGTAAAAAACGGAATCGTCTCGTATTCAGAGAAATTATTACGCGTTTCGTATTGAGGTGAAAAGGAACAGTTTGTCCCGGACTTCAGCTACAATGAAAAAGGCACAAAGCTGGAGTTATTCTGTCTTTACACTGCACAGCTGCCTCTTCTTCTCTCATCCTCTCTCCCTCTCTCTCCTGTTTCTACTTCAATCATGAAACTGATCAATGATCAGCTGATCGTCTTTTCTCTCTTGTTTATTTATCGTCCACTTTGCGCCAGAAAGAGGAAACCAGCGGATGTCGCGTTAAACAACAGCAGCACGTTTAAGCTTGATCAGCTGTTGTCAGAATTTATTTAATATTAATTTCTAGTATCAGCTGATGTTTGCTGGAGCCACAGCTGCAAAGCTGCTGGTCATGATGTCGGTTTGGAAACATGAAGATGAAACCAGGAGATGTCCTTACTGGATCATCAGAGCTGAACAGGTGATGGAGAAACAGGTTTACCTTTTAGGTGACATGAATGAGTTGAAGGGAAGTTATGAACTGTTTCTGAGAGACAAATAACACCAGGATCCTTTTTTAGGTAGCTGACAGCTGGTAACTGTGCAGGGGCGGGTCTAGCAAAGTGTTGCCAGGGGGCAGGTAGGGCATTAACAGGGAGAGGGGGGCACAAAGAAATACTTTTCTTTCTTATTCTCATTTCAAATGTCTAGCTTTTAATAAATAATTATCTGAGTCTTACAACAAACGATTGATAGATTGATGCATATATACCATCAAGACAGTGTACATCACTGTCACAACAGTGTTTGTTTTCATTCAAAGGCTTTATGATTTTTGCTATAATGGTGGGTCGGTCTCTAGTCAAAATGCCCGGGCTGATTTTTTGTCCCAGTCCAGCCCTGTATGCAGCTCATCTGCAGTCTGCTGTTACCTACATCTTCCTATTCAGAAGGCAGAATTTCTGAGTTCTGAGTACAATCGAAAGCACCACGACTGCAGTTTTTGTGTTGGATGTAAAAGGCGCACATGACGCTGTGACGTAGGCTAGAATCATGGCAGCGGTCAATGACGGTCCAGGCGTGGGATTTCTCTCGTGGAAATGTGCACATTATCTTTCCCTTTCTGTTGGTAGGTGGCACAGTGTACTTGTGGCAAGTAAGCAAGCTAGAAGACTGGCACTCTTGCTGGGTATCCAGTTAGCAACACATTAACAAGAGAAGTCTGAGTAAAAGTTACTTTCCCTAGTAACTAGTTACTTTGAAAGTAACGAGTAACTTGAAGTAACTGAGTTACTTTTGATGGAAGTAACTAGTAATGTAACTAAGTTACTAATTTAAAGTAACTTACCCAACACTGCTTAAATGTAAAAAAATAAAAGAAAGAAAGAAAGAAAGAAAGAAAGAAAGAAAGAAAGAAAGAAAGAAAGAAAGAAAGAAAGAAAGAAAGAACGAACAATACAGTGTCCTCAACAGCACCTTGACTTAATAATTGATCAACAAATCGATTTACTCTGCCTTACTGAAACCTGGTTACAGCAGGATAATTATGTAAGTTTAAATGAATTAACACCCCTGAGTCATACTAACTATCAGAGCCTTTGAAGCACATTATTCATTAAACAAAGATCAATACAGAGTTTTAATTTATTTGAAAGCCTGATGGTGAGCCTTGTCCATCTCAGCTGGAAATTCAGATTAAAATTTTAAAAAGACCCCCGTAAAGCTAGAACATCTTAATATTCATCACTGATTGAAGAACATAAGAACAACCCTAAGTTTCTCTTCAGCACTGTAGCCAGACAAACAAAGTGTCAGAGCACTGTTGAGCCAACCATCTCTTTAATGTTAACTAGTGATGACTTCATGAACTTCTTCACAAATAAAATTTTAACGATTAGAGAAAAAATGACCCATAATCATCCCACAGATGTAACATTATCTACAGCTACTTTCAGTATCATTGACATTCATTTAGAGTCTTTTTCTCCAATTGATCTTTCTGAGTTAACTTCACTAATTACTTTCATCGTATCATCATCGTGTCTTTTAGACCCCATTCCTACAAGACTGCTCAAAGAAGTCCTGCCATTATTAATGCCATCCATCCATCTTCATCCGCTTTATCCGGGGCCGGGTCGCGGCCATCACTCGCGAACAAGACCCTGAGATACTTGAACTCCTCCACTTGGGGCAGGAACTCATCCCCGACCCGGAGTGGGCACTCCACCCTTTTCCGGCTGAGAACCATGAACTCAGATTTGGAGGTGCTGATCCTCATTCCCGCTGCTTCACACTCGGCTGCGAACCGTTCCAGTGCAAGCTGGAGGCCTTCACCCGATGAAGCCAACAGAACCACATCATCCGCGAAAAGCAGAGATGAGATTCTGAGGCCACCGAAGTGAAAGCCCTCCACCACTTGGCTGCGCCTAGAAATCCTGTCCATAAAAATTATGAACAGAATCGGTGACAAAGGGCAGTCCTAGCGGAGCCCATCACCCACCGGGAATGAGTCTGACTTATTGCTGGCAATGCGAACCAAGCTCTTGCAACGGTTGTATAGGGATCGAATGGCCCGTAGCAATGGGCCAGACACCCCATACTCCCGCAACACCTTCCACAGGACACCCCGAGGGACACGGTCGAATGCCTTCTCCAAGTCCACAAAACACATGTAGACTGGTTGGGCAAACTCCCATGCACCCTCAAGTATCCTGGAGAGGATGAAGAGCTGGTCCAGTGTTCCGCGACCAGGACGGAAACCGCATTGTTCCTCCTGTATCCGAGGTTCGACTAGCGGACGAACTCTCCTTTCCAGCACCCTGGCATAGACTTTCCCAGGGAGGCTGAGGAGTGTGATCCCCCTGTAGTTGGAACACACCCTCCGGTCCCCCTTCTTAAAGATGGGGACCACCACCCCGGTCTGCCAGTCCACAGGTACTACCCCTGATCTCCACGCAACATTGCAGAGGCGTGTCAACCAGGACAGCCCTACAACGTCCAGAGCCTTCAGGAACTCGGGGCGGACCTCATCAACACCAGGGGCTCTGCCTCTAAGGAATTGTTTAACTGCCTCAGTGACCTCGCCCCCGGAAATTGGCGGGTCATTCCCCTCATCCCCAGACTCTGCTTCCTCCTCGAAAGACGTGTCAGTGGGATTAAGGAGGTCCTCGAAGTATTCCTTCCACCGCCTGACAATTTTCTCAGTCGACGTCAGCAGCGCTCCGCCAGCACTATACACAGTGCAGGTAGAGCACCGCTTTCCCCTCCTGAGACGCCTGACGGTTTGCCAGAATCTCTTCGAGGCAGTCCGAAAGTCTTTTTCCATGGCCTCTCCGAACTCCTCCCACACCCGAGTTTTTGCTTCAGCCACTGCCCGAGCCGCATTCCGCTTGGCCTGTCGATACCTGTTGGCTGCCTCCGGAGTCCCACAGGCTAACCAAGCCCGATAGGACTCCCTCTTCAGCCTGGTGGCTCCCTTCACCTCTGGTGTCCACCATTTGGTTCGGGGATTACCACCACGGCAGGCACCAACCACCTTGCGGCCGCAGCTCAATGCAGCAGTTTCGGCAATGGAGATGCTGAACATGGTCCATTCGGACTCAATGTCCCCAGTCTCCCTCGGAATGCTTTTAAAGCTCTGCCGGAGGTGTGCGTTAAAGATCTCGCGGACTGGGGCCTCTGCTAGACGTTCCCAGCACACCCTCGCAACACGTTTAGGTGCACCGGGTCTGTCCAGCGTCCTCCCCCGCCACCTGATCCAACTCACCACCAGGTGGTGATCAGTTGACAGTTCAGCCCCTCTCTTTACCCGAGTGTCCAGAACATATGGTCGCAGGTCTGGTGATACGATTACAAAATCGATCATTGACCTGCGGCCTAGAGCGTCCTGGTGCCACGTGCACTTATGGACACTCTTATGTTCGAACAAGGTGTTCGTTATGGCCAAACTGTGAGTTACACAGAAGTCCAATAACAAAACACCGCTCGGGTTCAGATCAGGGAGTCCGTTCCTCCCAATCACGCCCCTCCAGGTCTCGCTGTCGTTACCCACGTGAGCATTGAAGTCTCCCAGCAGGACAACAGAGTCTCCAGGTGAAGCACCTTCCAGCACCCCACCCAGGGACTCTAAGAAGGCTGGGTACTCTGAACTGCCACTCGGTGCATAAGTGCAGATGACAGTCAGGACCCGTTCCCCGACCCTAAGGCGCAGGGAGCAAATCCTCTCATCCACCGGGAAGAACCCCAACGTACCGGCAGCAAGCCGAGGGGATATTAGAATACCCACCTCAGCCCGCCGCCTCTCAGCAGGGGCAACTCCAGCCTGAGACAGAGTCCAGCCCCTCTCCAGGAGACTGGTTCCAGAGCCCAAGCCATGTGTAGAGGTGAGCCCGACTATATCTAGCCGGTACCTCTCAACCTCACGCACTAACTCAGGCTCCTTCCCCACCAGAGAGGTGACATTCCATGTCCCAATTGCCAGCCTTGGCAGCCGGGGATCAGTCCACCAGGGCCTCTGCTCCTGGCCGCCGCCCGGCACACAATGCACCCAACCCCTATGGCGCCTCCTGCGGGTGGTGGGCCTGCGGGAGGATGGACCCATGTCCTCTTTTCGGGCTGTGCCCGGCCAGGCCCCATGGACTAAGGCCCGGCCACCAGACGCTCGCCCTCGGGCACCCTCCCCAGGCCTGGTTCCAGGGCGGGGCCCCGGTAACCCTATCCCGGGCAGGGTAAACTGTTCCCTCGATGTTTTTCTCATAAGGGTCTTCTGAGTCACTCTTTGTCTGGTCCCTCACCCAAGACCAATTTGCCATGGGAGACCCTACCAGGGGGCAAAGGTCCCCAGACAACATAGCCCCTGGGATCCCTGGGACACACAAACCCCTCCACCACGATAAGGTAGCGATTCACGGAGAGGCATTAATTAATGCTTCACTCTTAAATATAATCAACCTATATCTAATAATCAGCTGTGTACCACAGGCCTTCAAGCTGGCAGTAGTTAAACCTTTACTCAAAAAGCATCTCTAGACCCAGCAGTCTTAGCTAATTATAGGCCAATCATATAGGCATTACCTCGGCCTCCAGTAACACTGTGAGGAAACTGAGTCATTTTTGACCAGGAAATGTGCTTTAATGCACATATTAAACAAGTATGTAGCACTGCTTTATCCTGTCTCAGAGTGATGCTGAAGAACTAGTTCATGCATATGTTACTTCTAGACTGGACTACTGTAATTCATTATTATCAGGATGTCCTAAAAACACCTTGAAAAGACTTCAGTTAATCCAAAATGTTGCAGCAAGAGTCCTGACGGGGACTAGAAAGAGAGAGGTGATGGCGACGGCGTTCATTTCACTCTCCTTGAAGCTCGGTGTGCTATTCTGGCAATAGACTGGAGCGAGGCAAAGAGTATGTAAAGGGACAATAAGAGGAAATGAAGGGAGAAAAAAAACATATGGCTGAGAAAAGCAAAGGAAGAAAAAAAGGATTAGAACCTAAATTCTAAAGCTGCAGCTTTGCATACAGCAGCTCTAAGATCCCAATGACATGTAATCATAGACTGTATATAAACATGGGCCAGTGTGATGTCATTGATTTGTAGACTTTAATTTTGAACAAAGGGCAACCTCTGGGTACACTTCATCATACTATTTATTCATCTCTGGCTCTCACAGCATGTCTTTTGTTCTGTCTTCCTTCTCTCACCCAAACTGGTGCCGGCAGATGCCTGCCCCTCCCTGCACAGCAAATCCAGCATGTCCAAATTAACACTGTCGGATTTGATTTCAACACTATTAAAGTGTCTATATGGGTCCACACCAGAGAGTGTTAATTTAACTCTTTTTGGAGAGTTGGTACGTTAACTCTGATTTAGTGTTAAACACTAAATCTGTCTGGAGTTGATAATTTAACACTTGGTGTTAAGAGTTTATATATTAACTCTCAAAGAGTATTTTAGTTTAACTACGTAAGAGTTATCTTCTAATTCATTCTAAAAAGCAGGAATTTTACTGTTCTGAACTTCTAGAAATTTCTTTTGGAAATAAACATTTACTAAAAAGATGCAATGGTTTTTGAAAAACATTTATTCTGAACTGTGCACCACAATTTCAAAACATTTTCTGAAAGATGTAACAGTTTACATGTTCTCACTTTCATTAGAATTGTGTTTATCAAAAGGTCTGACATGGTAAATGCAAATAACAGCATCTCATCACTTATTTCTTCAATACAATATGCATGTCCTTCATTCATCCCTTTGTGGAACTTCAACGCACTTCTGCTCTCCCCCATATTCCATCTTCACAAGCATATCCTGTGTGGAGATCGAATAAAAAATAGTTGACACTAATTAATGGCACAAATAATCCAGTAAACAATTGCAGCACAGAAAAAAAAAGGAATCCTCTTTGAGCCATTACTTGTGTAAAGTATTTTCCCAAAAGACAAGGACACAGGCAACAGGTAATACTGAACTAAATGTAAAACCGCAACCTTTTTCATTTTTACCTAAACCGTGTGGCACAAAACTCTGGAGGGATCTATGCTAACGTAGAATCCAGTCAGGACGTCTGCTACTGCTGTTTGCTCGGGTTTTTTTTATGGGCGATCGTTTTCAGGCTTCAAGTAGCACCATTATACCAACATTTCACATTCTAGACATTGTTTTAGGCGTATTTGACCAAAGATTTGACTGAAAATTCACATGCAAGCTTTTTTTCATGGCTGTGGTATTTGCCCGCAAACAATACCTTTCAGCTAGCTAAAACAGAATATTATGCTATCAGCGAGCAACATGGCTAATGCCTTTCACACAGCTTTGTCTCAACTCCAAAGAGCCACAGAAGTAAAAGCTCATAATAATAATTGAAACAATCTTTGAAAAAATGACTTACCAAGCATGGCAAACAACTCAAATATGTAGAGCAAAATGTTCTGAAACGGCTTCACTTTTGCGAGATCTCGCAAAAGTTTTGCGAGATTTCGCAAAAGTCCGTCTTAATTTTTTTTTCTCCCATGTCCCCTGCGGGGCTCCGTAAGCCATTTATTGAGGATGATAAAAGATTAAAAAACAAAGGCAAAGGTGAAGCTAAACAATAACCCAAACCGGGGAAACTAAAGATAAACATTAAAAAAAAAACATGAAACTTGATGTGGATATAAAGATACCTGGAAAAGTGGCAAAAACGACAACAGGCAACCTTTTTAAAGCTGCATATCTTGCGTTATGTGGTGATTATTCACACGGCTCTGTTGGTGCCTGTCTGCTTGCTCAAATAAAATATTTAATCTCATTTTGTTCATTGTTCAATAATCATGTTTTTATGAAAAAACAATTAGATTGAGAAAAAGACAAACTTTATGTACATTAGAACTTTTCACAGTGGTCACTATTCAACATCAAAGAAAAGGGCGGTGTGAATGTGATGTCTGAGTAACGGCGCTTTATTACGCCCAACACAATACATAAGCCCTCAATCCAGCACACTGATATCCTTCGTGTGAACCCTGACTCTGGGCGATCTTCTGACTCCCGAGATTCATCCACGATTCCTCCACGTTTGAAAACTGGCTTGAAGACGCATCATATGTGCCAATGTCAGCGTGGAGCGCTGTCCCCCCGCCCTCACAAGCCTGGACCAACGACAGGGACGAGGAAGAGGCGGTTCTCCGGAGATCGTGAGGGTGTTTGGAAATACAATGAGGGATCATCAATACTATGACCTGAAGATCTCAGATGCTGCTGTGCATTGTTACTTTGGGCATGTTGAGTTCCACCTTTGGAGCACTAACCCTTGGGCCTGATATGTCCCTTCATCTGGGGTTGTTTCATATTCAATTTTGCATTTGGAAGATTAATATCAAGATTTGTTGGACTTCTTGGATTTCAGAAGTCCAAAGTCAACTCCAAGGCGAGGCAGCCCCATGTCATTTCTTAGGTTGACCCTGCATGAGCTTTGTACAGGTCATTTGGCAGTAACCTTCCCATTCACATAGCCCCCTTCAACACTGAGTACATCATCTATCAAAAACATCTTGATTTTGGTGTTGTACAGTTTGCTGTAGGAATCAGTCAGCATCGAGAAACAGTGAGAAGTTGGTGATTGGAAAGTTTTAATTAATAGTATATAACCTACAGCCTTAGGACCCTAGGCACCCTGGTCCAGATTTCCAAGACCCTTCCTCAGTTTTCTTCGAGTGAGGACTTGAACTTTATCGTCAAACGGCTCTTTTTATTCGTATAAATGATTTGTACAAATCTTTTTATTTGTATAAATGCATTTTCACCCTTTTATTTTGAAAAAATATTTATTTTGAAAAGCGAAATGTGATTCTCTCTCTGATCCTCTCTCTAAAGTTAGAGAGTGGATCACATTTGGTGTTAATAGTTTCATTTGTTTAGAAGCAATATTAGTCCTGCCTTCCAGGCATCGGACCACTATCACGCATTAGCTAGGTCTTTCACTTTGAAAGCAAATGAGACAGGCTGCAGATGGTCCGTGCTGAATTATCGATCGATTTGGTGAGTTTGAATGCAGAAAAACAGTGTTATAAAGTAGTAGCTGAGAGTAAAGTGTTGGGTTTGCTGATGGTTAGTGATTTGTGTTTGCAGGTACAGTGAGCTGTCTGGAAGAAAGACTGGCTCAACTTCATTTAGCCACATCACCTGAGCAGGAGTCACCTGAGTCAGACCTGAACCATCAAAGTGTGAGTGACAGGGTGTCTTTAAGCACCTTTGAATCATACGTGAAAGGCATGGTGGGTAATGTAGTCTCTAATATTGGAAAATTTAATAGAGTTTGAAAGAAATCTCGGTCCCGGGTTTCTCCGTGGATCGGGTTTCCTCCGAGGCGTGGGCACCTATAAGCAGAGTTTTGTCTTTACCCTATAAGATTCAAAATTATTCAAAGTAACACTCAGGTATGCCGTTCAGCAGGTTAGTTACAGCGCCGGGAGTAGCTTGGGAGAACAAGGAAACACAGACTGCTTCAGGTTGCTTTCCCAAAATCAACTCAAAGGTTTATTCATCAGACAACAGTTTATATAGAGGAAAAAGGTTTGTGTGTCAGCAGATTCTCAGTTCAGACCAAATAAGGAAGCGTCTTCCTGCCCTCTGAGCAAAGAAGTATCCTTTGTATAGTTTATCAGTTCAGCTACAATTTATGATTATCCCAGCGAAATACACTCCTAGACACAGAATACAGAGTTCTTTCATTAGTGAATTCTGAAACAAACCACCTGGCCTTTAACAAGCTCTTTTCTAGGAGATAAAGAAGGGAGGATGGGAATAAGGAAGTGATCTCTGTGGTGTTTTCGACCTTGGTACCATCCTGTGATTCTTACACATTAATTCTTGGGTCACAGAGAAAGAGAAAAACAACTAGTAAATGGGCCTTATTGAGTAACAGTTTTCCTGTATAATATCACTATAAAACAATATCCTGTAAATGCTACCATGGTATCAAAATATCACAACAGTTCCCTCCTTTTATCATGAAATGATAACATAGTATAAAGACAGAATGTAATAACATAATCTAAAGACAAATCATAAACATAAAACAAATCATAAATGTAACTGGTCCTTCGAGCAAGCTTAATATCAAAAATTCTGAGAGCGTATACATGGTATCACACAACAGACAATAATCATCAAAAACAAAATAATACATGCTGCAACGGTTACAAAGGCTACAATTAGTTCCTTCCATTTTCCAAACGTGTCCTGTAGCCACTTATCTAGCCACTGACCGAGACCTGCATTGGCTCTTAGTTCTATCTGCAATGCTTCAAGTCTATTCATAGCTTGTGTGAATGAATCGTTAGGGGCGGTGTTATTGGGAATGAAAGTACAGCAAACATCTCTGTAAACGTTATGTGAGTAAGCGGAGCGTTTTGTACGTCTGCTGGATACAGGCAGATCAGAGGTTTGTTGTATTAGTAGTTCTTGGGCTAAAGTTACTAGACCACAGGTACCGGTCCAATTAACAGGTAAAGCTAATCTAAGGGTATTATTGCACATCCAATAAGCATGTGGGATTGGTCTAGTTAGGCGCGTGACCATGTGTGATTTAACTAACTCCCCCCAGTCAGTATCATTTAATACACCCTCTGGGGGAACAATGATCGATTCTCCGCTCGAACTTGAACTGTGTGTGTGTTCCTCCAGATATGATAAAACTTCAGCCACAGAGACAGCTAGCCATGTCTCATTACAGCGTGCACCTGGGGAGTCAGAGAAGAATGTATAGTTATCCTTTGTATAATCTATGTGTGTGTCTGGGCCAGTTAACTTTAGTCTGCGCAGACATATCATACTAGTATTAAAATGGAAAGGGATCTGTCCTAGGGGTAGTGAGGGCTTTAACCTAGTCTTAGGGCGTTTCATTGGGGCGCAGGTCCCTGCGGTGTCATCAGATAACTTCAATAATTCGCCTAATGGAGTCTCAGGGTTAGTTGGTGTGTGTGTCTAAGTAAGCAGTCGAGAGGGCTCAGAGTCAACTGTAAAGCGTCTTTAAGGAGAGCATTATCTCTGCCGATTTTCTCTAGTCCCTCAGTGAGGGGGAAACCGGATATGGGGTATCCTACTATAACCTGTTCTGGATTACCCTTTGAACAGACATAACAGTTACTGTTTCCTAAATCACGAGCGGCTGTTCTGGCATTTTCATACCAGGAGTTAACTCCTGCTCTAGGGGGCGCATAAAATGGTTTATTAGTGGCATCTATGTTGCTATTTACTGATTGTGAGGAGCGTATTAAGTAGGTGTCTCGCAAAATAGAGCACGAGGTATTGTCAGCAAAATACGACCTGCAGAAATGTGAACATGGTTGCAGTTTACAATACAAAATAGCAAAGAGAAATCCTAAAGTTAATGCGATAGATATGATAAATAACCTAAATATATAAGAAAATATATAAGAAAAACAGTTCTTCAGTCGTCTCCTGGCCTGGTCCCAGGTTCGAGAGACATTGAATAAGCGTCGTATGATGACAATGGGCATTTCATTTTCTCCATTATCAGGATGGAATGAGTCTAGCTTTATCAGATTAGACATCATGTGGTACTCTCGGCTTTCTGTTCCTGCTGAATGTTGAGTACCTTGTTGTTGTTCAGGTGAAGCATCAAAGAGCTCTTTGAGTCTTGGCTCTTTCAGGCGTTGTGTGTTAATCAGTGATTGCGTGTGTGTAGGTGTATTGGATCCGGGCGTTGGCTCGCCGGAGACGTCGTCTGCTTGATCCGACGCCTGAGATGGTCTGGTTGGGCTGGTCTTAACCCTGCTGGCATGAATCCACTGAGGTTGTCCGTCTGTGAGGATGCTGGTTCTTCGTCACTGCCAGTACAGTCTGGGGGCTGGAAAACGCGCGGCCTCCCCGAGTGTCCTTGGTTTTAGCGACTTCACCAACACCGCATCTCCTTGTCTCCACTGGTGGAACTGTGGAGGGGAGAGGCTGAGAGAGACAAACTTTCTGATAGTTATTATTCAGTGTTTCTACCAGGTTGTGAACATAGTCGGACAATGCAGTGTCTATGTCCCCTTCCAATAGCGGTGCCCCTCTGGAGGCTGACCATGGTGTTGGAAATGGTCTTCCCATGATTATTTAAAATGGAGATAATTTGGTTGCTGCGGATGGAGTCATAATGTATGAAATGGAAAATCTGGTTGTGATAAATGCTGATGTTTCGCTTTTGGTTTTCCTATATTAGTTCGTGCACATGTTAGACAGGTTGCTAATATGCTTTTTACTGCATGTGATGTTTTCTCAATTACAAATCCTGGTTTTATTGCCCCTATTACCCCTCTTTGTCCGACATGACTCACACAGTGAAAATGTCGGACAAGGACTGGCATCAGGGAATATGGGAGGGCAATCAAACCCTCAAAATTTTGTATAGGCCATCTCTGTCATCTAAGGTACAGTCATTATCCTCCCAATAGGTGTAATCAGATGCAGAGGCCTGCTCTTGTATAAAGTTTAAATCAACATTTGTTTCTAAATAGTCTGGGAGTGTAACAAGTGGCAACTGTAGGGGCACAGATAATACTTCCTGTGGAGGTGGGAGCTGTGATGCAGCTGCAGCCTTGGCAGTCACGTCTGCTAGGGCATTACCTGTTGCTTCGTCTGTGTCAGCTGTACTGTGTCCTTTCGTTTTAACGACTGCAACGGCCGATGGCAGCTGTATAGCCTGAAAAAGTCTTTGAACAAAATCAGAATTTAGCAATTGATTTTCCGTCAGCAGATCTAAATCCTCTTTGTCTCCACAATGTGCCAAAGTCATGTACGACACCAAACGCATAACGGCTATCAGTGTAAATTGTCACACGCTTATCCACATGTAGCTCACAGGCGCGTATTAAAGCCATGAGCTCTGCTTTTTGTGCTGAGTGAAATGGTAATGAGTGAGCCTCTAGTATGATGTCAGGCAATGTCACCACTGAATAGCCACAAAGAAATGAGTTGTCATTCGGCCTTGGACAGGACCCGTCCACATAAACCGTGGCTGAGTCTGGGATTGGTGTTTGCTCTAAATCTGGACGTGGTGCTGTGGATTCCTGTATACGTGTCATGCAGTCATGATCGTCAAGCTCGTCTGAACCATCCTGTCGGTCAGAGGAACACAGCATACGAATAAGTAAGTGTGCTGGCGAATTGGGTGTGCTGTTTGCTTTTATAGTGAGATTTGCTGTTGAAGTCAGTGTAGCTTCATAACCTGAGCGACGTTGTGCGGTCATGTGTTGTGTAGTTATGTTTGCTAGAATGGTCGTGACCTGGTGATTGGTGTGTAGAATAGTGTCATGTGAGAGTGTGAGCTTCTCGCAGTCCCTTATCATGATAGAGCAAGCTGCTACCGCCCTCAGGCAGGCCGGCATTCCCTGAACAATCCACAGGCAGCACCTTTGAGTGGCGGAGGTCAGCACTCCTTTTAATGCATTGAAAGAGGCAGTCATTTCTGTGGACCACAGTATTCGAGGAGGCTTGTCTTTTTTTACAACAGTCACGCAGAATGTGGTCATGAAAAGAACAGTCTGGTATCCACTGTCTGCAATAGTTCACCATGCCTAGGAAGGACAACATTTCCTTCTGTGTAGTGGGCTGAGGGACGGAGGTCACAGCTTTGACCCTGTCTGTAGTCATGGAACGTTTTCCGTGAGACAGTGTGAATCCCAAATGTTGAACAGAAGTCTGACAGTACTGCATTTTCTTTGCCGATGCTTTGTGGCCAGTCTGTTGGAGGTGCTGGAGAAGCATGTGTGTAGCAGTTTGACATAATTCCTCACTCGGAGCACAGAGGAGGAGGTCATCCAGTACAGCCCTCCGGAGGAGTGAAGCTGTCCAGGGTAGCACGGACCACCATTGAGAAAGCAGCAGGGCTATCTACCATGCCTTGTGGCAAACGTGTCCAGGTGTACTGCTTATTTCTATGTGTGAATGCAAATATCGGCTGTGTGTCTTCATGCACAGGCACTGAGAAAAAAAGCGGAACACAGGTCCACCACGGTAAAATGTATAGCTGTGGATGGAATGGATGTCAATATGCTGGGAACGTCTGAGAGGTGGCAGAGGCATAATGACTGCATTAATTTGCCTTAAGTCTTGTATGAAACGCCATACGCCAGGTTTGTTAGGCTTTGGCACAGGATTGACAGGAGTGTTATATGGAGATACTGTGGGCTTTATTACTCCTGTAATCAATAAATCTCCTATGATGACATCAAGGGCTGCGGCTTTTTCGGCGGAAATGGGATATTGCTTGACATATACTGGCTTGTTGTTTTTCAGCTGTGCGTGATAAGGTGTACAGTCAATAAATCACTGGTGTGAGCAGTTATCATGTTGTTGAACAGTGTGAGAGAGACAAAAGTGTGGCTCCCAGTCATGGGATTACCTGGTAGTGGCGTCTGTACACGTTTTTTTGGCACAGTGTGTGACATAGAGTACCGGACAAAAAGGATGTTGCTTTCATTCTCTGCTGAGGCGTCCAGCTGACACAGAGGCTGTTCCTTCTCCATGATGTCGGTGCATAGGGCAGAAAAAACATAAGCTGTTATCAGTGTCAGCAAACATTTCACCCTTTGTGTTAAATGAAATACACAAATTCATTTTTGCTCTGGGTGTCTGCGGCTGCTGGAAAACTGAGCTAAATTTGCACCTCTAGCTTGTCTACCTTGTGGATTAAAATTCAGGTTGTAAGACTCCAGCCTAGATGTGGGGCCATTATTGCATGCTTCCCTTTGTTGCCAGTTACCTTGACTGGAAGAGCTCTGCTGACGCCTAGTGGCAGGAGCTTGTCCTGCATTTTGTGGTTGAGGCGCGCGTGCTCTAGTGGAAGCTGCAAATTGACACGCCCTAGACCAATGTCCTATCTTTCCACAGCAAAAACACACATCTCTACTCTTATCTTTCTGTCCTCTGAAACCTCCCTGCTGTGCTGGGGCAGGTGGTACTCTTGCATACATTAGTTTCTCACTTTCTTCTGGATCTGTCTGAGATCTTTGAATTATTCTGACCCATGTTCAGTGACTTCCAGAGGGGTTTACACGCTTGAAGGATTTATGTGTCATGAATACACATGTGACGTGACACACAACACAACACATGGCACAGTCCAAAAGAACTTCATCTGCATCCGGCAACAATATCAACATAACTCATTGGAATTCTCTTTATGATAATCTGGAACTGAGAACATTTCGATACACAGACCATAATGTTCTAGACTTAGAAAAGGATATAGACCCGGAAAATAATTTCTACTACAACATCAGCTGTAACTGCTGCTACTTCACTGATGAACAGTTTAAGCACACCATCAACACGGAAAATAAATTATCAATAATCCATTTTAATAGCAGAAGTCTGTATGCCAACTTCAACAATATAAAGGAATATCTCAATGAGTTGACAAATCCATTTGGAATTATTGCCATTTCTGAAACATGGATCAATGCGGAGAAAGGACTGGACTTTGGACTGGAGGGATATGAAGTGAATTTTGTAAATAGAAGGAACAAGAGTGGAGGGGGAGTAGCTGTGTATGTGGATAAAAACCTAAACTACAAGGTGGTAGAAAGTATGACAACTGTAATTGATAATTTACTAGAATGTATAACAATTGAAATTTATAAGGAAAAAGAAAAAAATGTAATAATTAGCTGTATATATAGAACACCTGGCTCTAGTATTCAAGTATTTAATGACTTCATAGAGGAAATATTCTCTAAAACAAATCAAAAAGTTATGTTTATCTGTGGTGATTTTAATATTGACCTGTTGAATCCAAAAAAGCATAAAATGAGCGACGAATTCCTAAACACTATGTACAGTTTGAGTTTACATCCTAAAATAACCAGGCCTAGCAGAATTACACCACATTGTGCCACCTTACTTGACAATATTTTCACTAACAATATGGAAAACAACATTGTGAGCGGAATATTAATTAATGACATCAGTGATCACCTACCAGTTTTTGCAGTTTATGACACTAATTATAAGAAAAATCAGCATGAAGAACAACTGAGATACAGACGTGTAAGGACAGAAGAAACTATGAATGCATTTAAGAACGATCTATTAAATCAGGACTGGGACAATGTGTACAAAGAAGCTGATATTGATATTGCATATGGCATATTTTTAAGAATATTCATGGAGTTGTACGATAAAAACTGTCCAACAATAAAATACAACAGAAAGCACAAATATTCAGATAGACCATGGCTCACTAAGGGTTTACAAAATGCATGTAAAAAGAAAAATACACTCTATAGGGAATACCTAAAACAAAGAACAAAAGAAGCTGAAAATAAATATAAAAAATACAAAAATAAGTTGACCAATATTATACGTGTATGTAGAAAGGAGTATTATAGTAAAATATTGAACAACAATAAACATAATATGAAAGGAATATGGGATGTTTTAAACGGTATCATTAAAAATAATTCTGGACAACAAAGTTATCCACAATACTTTATCGATAATGGCAATATTATGGAAAACACTGCTGATAAGGTCAACAGCTTTAATCATTATTTTGTAAATATTGGACCAAAACTGGCAGAACAAATTCCTGAGTCACTGCCATCAGTAGAATGTAGTGAAAACCTGATTGATAGGAACCCTAACTCAATGTTCCTCACATCAGTGGAGGAAAAAGAAATAATTGACATTGTACACATGTGTAAATATAAAACATCTACTAATTGTAATGATATTGACATGAAAATCGTCAAGAAGGTCATTGAAGGAATTGTAGGACCTCTAACATATATTTGCAACTTATCATTTCAGACGGGAAAAGTGCCAAACAAAATGAAAATAGCTAAAGTTGTGCCGCTGTATAAAACCGGGGATAGACGCCACTTCACAAATTACAGGCCTGTTTCTTTACTACCACAATTCTCCAAAATCCTAGAAAACCTGTTTAATAAACGATTAGACAAATTCTTAGATAAATATAAATTACTCTCTGACAGTCAATATGGATTCAGATCAAAAAGATCAACATCTCTGGCATTAATCGAATCAATTGAGGAGATTACGAATGCTATAGATCAGAAACAGTATGCAGCTGGAGTATCTGTGGATCTCAAGAAAGCATTCGACACAATCAATCATGACATATTAATTAATAAACTGGAACGGTATGGGATTAGGGGGGTTGTACTGCAATGGGTGAAAAATTATTTAAGTGACCGGAAACAATTTGTGAAGCTGGGTGTCCATTCCTCATCATGCTTGGACATTGCTTGTGGTGTTCCACAAGGCTCTGTACTGGGTCCAAAATTATTTATATAAATGATATTTGTAAGGCATCTGATATATTAAAATTAGTATTATTTGCAGATGACACAAATATTTTTTGTTCTGGGGGGAATCTAAAGGAGCTGCTGGATACAATTACTTCAGAAATGTGCAAAATTAAAAAATGGTTTAACAGGAACAAACTATCGCTAAATCTAAGTAAAACTAAAATTATCTTATTTGGGAATTCCCTTAGAAATGCACAAGTGCAGATTCATGTAGATGGTGTGGAAATTGAAAGAGTACTTGAACATAAGTTTCTTGGTGTGATTATAGATGATAAATTAAACTGGAAGTCTCATATAAATCATATACATAACAAAATTTCAAGAAGTGTCTCAATCTTGAGTAAAGTAAAACACATTCTGGACCACAAATCACTCCACATTATCTATTGTTCCCTGATTGCACCGTATTTGAATTACTGTGCAGAGGTTTGGGGCAATACTTACAAATGTTCGCTATCATCAATCTTTATATTACAAAAAAGGGCCATAAGGATAATCCATAAAACTGGTTACAGAGATCATACAAATCCACTATTCTTAAAATCAAAAATTCTAAAATTCACAGATCTGCTTCATTTTCTCACAGCACAAATTATATATAAAGCAATAAATAACCTGCTTCCTGACAATATTCTAAAAATGTTTTCTAAAAGGGAACGGGGATACAATTTGAGGGGGGAATTAAATTTAAAACATCCTCGTATCCGTACAACATTAAAAAGTTTTTGCATCTCTGTGTGTGGAGTGAAGCTGTGGAACAGACTAAGTAAAGATATGAAGCAATGTCCAAGCATGGCGCAGTTTAAAAAGCGGTTTAAGGATATGGTTTTTACAGGGTACAGGGAAAAGGTAGAGATTTGATAGGGTGTTCTTGTCTAATATTTTCATGTGTGTGCGCATGCACGGGTTTGTTGGTATGGATATATATATATATATAATTGTAGGCTGTGTATCCTTGAGGTGTTAATGGGGTTATTGAAAATGTGTATATGTGCGTATGTGTGTATATACGTATGTATGGATAGATAGAAACATATATGTGTATATATTTAAAAAAAAAAAAAATTACACATAACATATAATGTAATTGCAAGGAGGTATTTCTGTAGTCTATTGATACTAGATAGTGGAAAAGGGGTGGGATTAAATAAGCTTATGCTTCTTCCTGCTCCTTTTTGAACATGGACGTTATTTGGAGTTGTGGTTGCTCGTTTTCCTTTTGTTTGCTTTGTTCATTTGTCTCTTTTAATTCTATTTTTTTTTTATACTTTTTCAACATGTTCAAAATAAAGATTCAATCAATCAATCAATGTTAGTATTTTTAGCTGAGGCACAGCTGAGGTTACTTTAATTTTATTGCTAGCAATTTTTGTTTTTTGTTTTTGGTAAGCAACTTCTCACTTAACGAGCAACTTCTCGCAAAACAACAGGCAACTTCCTGTGTCTCTCTGCTTTTAATTTACTTTATTCGGGGACTAAGGAAGTCGTCAGTGTATCCCATTTATCTGGGCCACTAAGTAAAACTTCATCAGCATATCCCGTTTCTTTATGGATCGATCACTGAGAAAGGTATAATACAGTCCCATATAAATATAAAAGACACGTATTTACCTTTGTCAGCGGATCCCACTTCTGACACCAAGTTGAAAGAAATCTCGGTCCCGGGTTTCTCCGTGGATCGGGTTTCCTCCGAGGCGTGGGCACCTATAAGCAGAGTTTTGTCTTTACCCTATAAGATTCAAAATTATTCAAAGTAACACTCAGGTATGCCGTTCAGCAGGTTAGTTACAGCGCCGGGAGTAGCTTGGGAGAACAAGGAAACACAGACTGCTTCAGGTTGCTTTCCCAAAATCAACTCAAAGGTTTATTCATCAGACAACAGTTTATATAGAGGAAAAAGGTTTGTGTGTCAGCAGATTCTCAGTTCAGACCGGTACAGACCAAATAAGGAAGCGTCTTCCTGCCCTCTGAGCAAAGAAGTATCCTTTGTATAGTTTATCAGTTCAGCTACAATTTATGATTATCCCAGCGAAATACACTCCTAGACACAGAATACAGAGTTCTTTCATTAGTGAATTCTGAAACAAACCACCTGGCCTTTAACAAGCTCTTTTCTAGGAGATAAAGAAGGGAAGATGGGAATAAGGAAGTGATCTCTGTGGTGTTTTCGACCTTGAGGTACCATCCTGTGATTCTTACACATTAATTCTTGGGTCACAGAGAAAGAGAAAAACAACTAGTAAATGGGCCTTATTGAGTAACAGTTTTCCTGTATAATATCACTATAAAACAATATCCTGTAAATGCTACCATGGTATCAAAATATCACAACAGAGTTCTCTTTCATAGTGTGTCTTCTGTCCTGTTTTCCTCCTCTTCTGGGATTTTTTCCTTCCCACTGTCATCAAGTGCTTGCTCAGTAACAGGTCATCTAATTATTGTTTTGTTTCTTTCTCTATGGGTTTAGCCTGTTGTAGGGTACTTTACAATATAAAGTGCCTTTAGGGGACTGTTGTTGTTATTTGGTGCTATATTATATTAATGAACTGATTTTAATTCAGTAGTTTGTTGAAATTAGCCTTCACATTTTCCACTGTTAATAACTGTTGAAGATTTAATATATTTTTTTCTTCTGTTTTTGTAGGGAAAGCAGACTCAAGGTCATCAAAGGCCCAAAGGACCGTCCTGTAAACCGGCAATAAACCAGAATACCAATATAAAGATTTTTCTTTATATTACCAGTGGCCAAGCAAGTTACAAAACTCAGTGGATCAAAAATTAAAAGGACTGCCACGCCCAGACCCAACCCCGCCCAGGCAAAGCCCACATCGGCAGCACAACTGATCAGGTGAGCTGACTTCTCATCTGATCAGTTGTGCTGTCTTAAATAGACCAAAATGGAACTTTTTGGCCAAAATGCAAAACGCTATGTGTGGCGGAAAACTAACACTGCACATCACTCTGAACACACCATCCCCACTGTCAAATATGGTGGTGGCAGCATCATGCTCTGGGGGGGCTTCTCTTCAGCAGGGACGGGGAAGCTGGTCAGAGTTGATGGGAAGATGGATGGAGCCAAATACAGGGCAATCTTGGAAGAAAACCTCTTGGAGTCTGTGAAAGACTTGAGACTGGGACGGAGCTTCACCTTCTAGCAGGACAAATCACAACAGGATCCCAGCAGTGATAGGATTTAGGATGGGACTCCCCCAGAGATGAAGATGGAGGCTTGGATGGAGCTCTGAGGGAAAGCGGTGAGACAAAGGTTACACAAATGAGAGTCTGACAGGCAGGATGACAGAAGAGCAGTGAGATTTAAAGTATATGGAATGGGAGCTGATTAGCTCACACAAGGTGGGCAAGACAATGACTGGAGTATAGTAATGAAGTCAGCAATGAAACAAAGGCTTGAGAGCTATCAGTCCATAAAGAGAGATAAGAAGAGAGCCTGTAATAAGGCTCAGAGGTAATTGGAGGCCAGGAGAGGCTATTATACAAAGTTTAGAGAACAAAGTTTTTGTAAAGACGAACAGAAATGTGGATAAAAATGGAAAAGAGTTTGTTACCACCACCAGCTCCATGTCATGGCTTACCAGGACTTTTTTGAGGTAAAAATATGACATCAGAGTCAAAACTGATGTACGACAAATAGCTTGATGATGACCAGCAGCTCAGTCATTAAATATTGAGGAAATCTGGTTGCAGAAATAGCAGCATCTATTCCAAAACTGTGATCTGAGCATCATTTAGGGGCTGATACCCCACCTGAGAAGCAGTTTTTAAAAAATACTAAGAATTTAAACATTGAGTGACTGATAAGAGTTGAAAAGAAAGGAAAAGATGTAAGTAAGGAAGTAGCTGTTGATTGAAGGCTGATGAAGCTACAGAGCAAAGTGGAGTCCCTCCGCCAAAAAATAAGACCAGTCATACCGTGGCAGGGAGAAACAACTCTAAGAAAAATAAGTCACATGACATTAGCTGCAGCTCAACGTTAAAGACAGACTGACATAATACGTGAAGAGAATATGGGGAGGAGAAGTTAGTGAGAAGGATACAGATTGAAACTGATGGCAAAAAGGCTTCAGGAAGACTTGAAGATGTCAGGAGAGACAAGACAAAGCCTCGAATAAAAGCCTGAGGGCCATCAGAGGCAAGGAGAGTTAAACCAGAAGTGGTGATAATCCTCACAAGGCCATCAGAAAGTCTTTGACTTTATTTATTTTCTGCTGTGTTTTACTTGCATCTATTTGTGAGTGAGTGTAAACACAAAATATATATTTTATGTGCTGGAATGTGCAGAAAATAGGTTTAAATGTTAAACACATTTCTTCCAGTCAGAGAATGTTGCATATAATTAAGTTTTTGCTTGATGCATAAAGTTAAAAGATTAAAACTAATAAAACAAGTTATAAAAAGGGACTTTTGTATTTTTGTATGTCTACATATTGTATGATGGATTATATAGAAAAAGTAGACAAATATATAGACAAAAAACTCATTAATATCAAAGCTGAATGTTTTTGGAAGTAGTTTTTAGTTTGTTTTTAGTTTTAGCTATTTTAGGGGGATATCTGTGTGTGCAGGTGACTATTACTGTGCAGAATTATTAGGCAACTTAACAAAAAACAAATATATACCCATTTCAATTATTTATTTTTACCAGTGACACCAATATAACATCTCCACATTCACAAATATACATTTCTGACATTCAAAAACAAAACAAAAACAAATCAGCGACCAATATAGCCACCTTTCTTTGCAAGGACACTCAAAAGCCTGCCATCCATGGATTCTGTCAGTGTTTTGATCTGTTCACCATCAACATTGCGTGCAGCAGCAACCACAGCCTCCCAGACACTGTTCAGAGAGGTGTACTGTTTTCCCTCCTTGTAAATCTCACATTTGATGATGGACCACAGGTTCTCAATGGGGTTCAGATCAGGTGAACAAGGAGGCCATGTCATTAGTTTTTCTTCTTTTATACCCTTTCTTGCAGCCACGCTGTGGAGTACTTGGACGCGTGTGATGGAGCATTGTCCTGCATGAAAATCATGTTTTTCTTGAAGGATGCAGACTTCTTCCTGTACCACTGCTTGAAGAAGGTGTCTTCCAGAAACTGGCAGTAGGACTGGGAGTTGAGCTTGACTCCATCCTCAACCCGAAAAGGCCCCACAAGCTCATCTTTGATGATACCAGCCCAAACCAGTACTCCACCTCCACCTTGCTGGCGTCTGAGTCGGACTGGAGCTCTCTGCCCTTTACCAATCCAGCCACGGGCCCATCCATCTGGCCCATCAAGACTCACTCTCATTTCATCAGTCCATAAAACCTTAGAAAAACCAGTCTTGAGATATTTCTTGGCCCAGTCTTGACGTTTCAGCTTGTGTGTCTTGTTCAGTGGTGGTCGTCTTTCAGCCTTTCTTACCTTGGCCATGTCTCTGAGTATTGCACACCTTGTGCTTTTGGGCACTCCAGTGATGTTGCAGCTCCAAAATATGGCCAAACTGGTGGCAAGTGGCATCTTGGCAGCTGCACGCTTGACTTTTCTCAGTTCATGGGCAGTTATTTTGTGCCTTGGTTTTTCCACACGCTTCTTGCGACCCTGTTGACTATTTTAAATGAAACGCTTGATTGTTCGATGATCACGCTTCAGAAGCTTTGCAATTTTGAGACTGCTGCATCCCTCTGCAAGATATCTCACTATTTTTGACTTTTCTGAGCCTGTCAAGTCCTTCTTTTGACCCATTTTGCCAAAGGAAAGGACGTTGCCTAATAATTATGCACACCTGATATAGGGTGTTGATGTCATTAGACCACACCCCTTCTCATTACAGAGATGCACATCACCTAATATGCTTAATTGGTAGTAGGCTTTCGAGCCTATACAGCTTGGAGTAAGACAACATGCATGAAGAGGATGATGTGGACAAAATACTCATTTGCCTAATAATTCTGCACTCCCTGTATGTGTATTTTCATTTATTGAGATTGTGTACTGTACAATGTTTGTGGAATGTTAGAATTTGGTAAACTCACCTGAGAGTAAATAATGGTTTAGTCCTTAACAGCTGAGAGTATTTAAGGCTGTCATTAGACAGAGGAGTGATTGCTGTTAGAAGGCTTGACCTGCTATTGACTGTCATGGTTTAGATATATGTAGGCAAATAAACACCTCTTGCTTCCACCATACTTTGTCTTAGTCTCCATCTTCACTGTAAATCAAGCTACAAAAGGTTGCCTTGTTACACAGAGGGAAGCAGGAATCCAGGAGAGAACATAACAAAACATAGCAAAAAGGGTTGGATGGTGAGGACCGACAGACCATGACCCTTATGACCTTTGATCTTATTCAGTAAACTGAGTAGCCATTTAAGAACAAGACTGGTTCTTCAGCAATGGGAGGGAATTAAAAGATTGAGGGTGAGCTAAAGCACTTTTGCAAAAAAGTACAAAAGAGAGAGGGAAAAAACCCAACTTGAAAATGTGTGCACATCCATTTCAGCCAATGCCATATGTTTGTTTGAGAGAGGGGGAGGCAAGTTATGAAAACACGTTTTAAACCCATAAATACAAGAGATTTAGAGAGGAAAACTGAGTCCACCAGTGAGAGTCGTCAGTTTCAAATGTATCATCAGCTAAGCAGCAGGCAATGGTCGTTCTGTGTGACTGGCTGAAATCAATCAAAACTGTAAATCGCATCCAGTTGGCTGTGAGTGTCCCAAGAAGTTTCTTTGCATATCTGTAAATGTTTCCTAGTTCTTAGTCTTAAAAACGTGGTCATAAGAGTGATGGCACCGGTGTTTACGTTTGTCCTGGTCTATTGTTTGCGCTCCGTATCAATGATAGACGCTGTTATCCAACTTATCTTTAATGATGGGCCTCATCCTCTTGTGTCGGCATTTTCCATCCTCTGCCGGTGGCTGGATCCTTGTCCGGCGACCTCAGCAGTGTCCTCAGACCACGAGGGAGAAGAGCAGGTGTCCATGTGAACCTCAGGCTGTTCTGGCAGCGGGGTGTGGCTGGTACGCAACATCGAGGTGTCTTGTTTCCTGTACTCAGAAAATTTTCATGGAGGGGAATTTGTCTTTCACGCCCCTGCTTGGATACACAGGGCTCGGGTCTCTGGGATCATGCGGTGAGTGGAATTGGCCCAAACCCTGAGTAATTGCACCCCCTAACTCGAGATCCTGCTAATAATAAGGCTTCTACCTCGCACACCCTGGTGCTTTTCAATGCATGACGAGACTGCCTGTCCCGTTTGGTTCTTTTGCCATCAGAATTATTGTCTAAAGGCAAAGAAAGATGCCCAACGGATTTACTTTACCAAATGGACCATCCCAGCCTTGCTGTATTGGTCTATATCAGGGTTCCCCAATCCCAGTCCACGAGGGCCGGTGTCCCTGCAGGTTTTAGATGTCTTCTTGATCCATCACAGCTGATTTAAATGGATAAATCACCTCCTCAACGTGTCCTGAAGTTCTCCAGAGGCCTGGTAATAAACTCATCATGTGATTCAGGTGTGTTGACCCAGGGTGAGATCTAAAACCTGCAGGACACCGGCCCTCGTGGACTGGGATTGGGGAACCCTGGTCTATATGATTCACCTTTGCTTTTATTGTTTATTTTATTTTATTTTCACTTACTACACGGGACAGACTTGACTGGGGGAAAGAAAGGGGAGAAATCACCTGTTGAGAAAGAAAAAAGAGAAAACAAGGAAAAAAGAGAGCAATATAATAAACAACATCACGATAATCTATGTGAATATAACAGTAAATACTAAATATTAAACATTATTGTGCAGCACGTAAGAGCATGAGCGCGCTTGTTTTTTTAAAAGGTTCCTTCATGTAATGATCTGTTAGAGGGTGTGGCCATAGCCTATCCATGACTAATAAATCTTTCTTGCTGAATTATTTGATATTTTCCCCCCAAAAAATCATTATTTATTTCTGACTGAGCCCTGGCAGAGTGACTTAGACTATTTGTCCCTCATTGAACTTTGCCCACACAGCTATTTCTTCATCAGCAAGCCTCGGGTGTCTGGTCATGGAGGAGGTCTTGCTGTGGGGGTTTTTCACGGCTGTTTCTCCTGCCGTTCAGCGAATGTTGGACATTTTCCTTCGTTTGAACTAGAGCTGATTAAAGCCGAGAATAAGGATCCTTTTTATTATGCTGTGGTGTATCGTCCACTCGGCCCAGCAGCTTTTTTTTGGAGTTCATTGACTTCTTATTCTCCACTATGAAGCTGTCCAGACTGCTTATAGTTGTTGATATTGAATGTATTACTTATATTTTAATCATACATGTTGATGATGACACCAACCCCTTTGCCAGAGGTTTTATCAGCATTATGGATTCTTTTCATTTTAGCCAGCATGTGTCCAGCCCCACACAACACAAAGGACACACACAGGACCTTGTTTTTACTTTGGGTTTAAATATTGTTTCTATTTATTCTGAGGACATTTTTATCTCTGTTCAACACCCGATTCTTTTTGATTTGTCTTAGCCTCTGTATATTCTTTGCTGGATGGTCTTAACTAAAACAAAAATCATCCATCCTTCCGCTTCTCCTTTTCAGGGTCGCAGGGGGCGCTGGAGCCTATCCCAGCTGTCATAGTGCGAGAGGCGGGGTACTAAATATGCAAGCAGATAACTGTCACTAATACATAGGAAAGCAACAGGTACAGAGCAAACAAGAATTTAAATGAGCATAAAAGTGCGTGATATAAAATCATAAAAGAAATATTAACTAGAGGGAAAGGCAAGATTGAATAAGTGGGTTTTTAATCGTGATTTGAACAGTGCAATGGAATCAGATGCGCGGAGGTCGAGAGGAAGGGTGTTCCACAGTACCGGGGCAGCCAGAGCAAACGCACGGTCACCCCGAGACTTCAGTCGAGATCTGGGTTGGGTCAGAAGTAGTTGAGTGGCAGATCTGAGTGTTCTAGCAGGAGTGTGTGGTTTGAGAAGTTCACTAAGATAACTTGGCGCTAATTTATTAATAGTTTTGAAAGTAAGAAGTAATATTTTAAATTGAATACGGTACTTTATGGGCAGCCAATGCAGGCTAGCTAGGACAGGGGTAATATGGCAAAATTTCCTGGTACCTGTTAAAAGGCGGGCTGCTGCTGCAACAAAAAAACAAAAATCATCCTTTTGGAGTTGCATTTGGTTAACTTTCTTCTGTTTGCTTTCTTTTAAATGCTCTGGTATTTTTTGTGAAGCACTTGTGATCTCTGTCTTGAAAGCTGCTAAATAAATATAATTTTACTTACTTAAAAATGTTTCTGCTTATCTCCTTGAAGAAAATATAATAAAACCATGTGACTGCAAACACAATAATAAACAAAAAAAAGTTGAAATTGGGAATAAAAATGCAATAAATACAGGATGAACAGAAAAAACATTTTTTTTAGCTAAATGTGTAAGATAGAGAGACTTTATTTGGGGCTTCGGGGGTCTCCACCACAGTCCTATGTAAGACCAGCGAGCCTCCTGCCAAGCACTGAGCTGGCTTTTTTCACCAGCTCGTCCAGCTGCTTGGTGTTTTTGTCTGTCACGCCGCACCACCAACACACAGCAGTATAATAGAGAGCACTGCCCACCATAGTGTGACAAAATATATGCAGCATCTCAGCACACAGGCCAAAATGCTTATCACATTTATCTTAATAACCACAGTGTGACCCGTCCCATATGGAAAAGAAATAGTAAAAACTTATAAAAGACTTGCATAAGATTTCCTCATGAAAGTGGCCACTTTCTCATTACTTTCATATATTGTTTTAGTAAGTTTCCAAAACATACAAGTTTCATTTATATAATTTTTCAATGGATCTTATATCTGTTTTCACTCTTGTATGCTTTTCATGCAGGTTTCACACAAGCCACAAAACTTTAGATTTATATCTTTTCCATGTGGGGTGGTAGGTGCCTATTTCAATAGGACAGAGCGTAGGCATACAGTCAGTTAAAATGGGTTTAATGTTAATACAAAATAAAATGAAACATGTAACAGTAGTGTGTTGATAGGAGTCATGTGGGTAGTTCAGCTTCACCACTAGGGGGCTGTCTAACCAAATTGTGATATAGACTGTGTCGTAGAAGCAGCGGCAGGTTATGTTTACGTGCGTGGATGTGAGCCACGTTAAAATAAAGAAGCTTGCTCACTGCTACTGATGTTTTATTGAAAACACGTGGGACGTGGGAGACAGGATAAGTGCTGCGGGGAACCTGTTAAAATCAAAACATATGACCCACGTGAAAAGGGACGGAAACTCACGCTGAACCACGTGACGACTCTGCGTTCTGAGCGTCTGCTGACGCGGCTCTCGGTTCAGCGGCTCTAGCCTGTCTGGCAACTGCGGCTCACATGACCGCAGTCGGTGCTTCCTCACTGCGCTGAGGAGCCGTGCAGGGGCCGACTCCAAGCTCCAGCTCTACGGGAATAACAGCCCAGGGGAGCGGGGGGACAGCTGACATGAGCTGCTGTTAGTCGGTGAAGCTGTGAGCCGTTCTCTCAGATCCTAGATGTGTCCATGCTGCAGGCCGGGGATCCTGGATGGGGTGCGTGTTTTCTTTTATTAATGCCTGCTTTGTTAAAGGGAACATGCTCAGTGGAAGACACGTTGTATGTTGTTCGTTCATCTGCGTTTGTTTAATGATCCGCAGACTGCTCAGTCGTCAGGGCTGGAAGCGCCTCAGAAATAAATCCATCCACCCGCGCATGTTAGTTCCCGCTGTAGCGGTACGGGAGTGTCCGTGTCAGGGTGTGGGAGAAGCCAGAGGGCTGCAGGCAGGTGTTGTGCCAAAAAGTGATTGTCTGCCAAAAACTGATTTCCGGTATTTGCCAAAAACTGATTGCTCGTATTTAAACTGCTATAAGTAACTTGTTGGGCTATAATATGTGAAACATATGTCAAATGCATCCCTCATGGATGACATAAAGTCATCTTGAGCCACAAACAACATTCGTGTAACAAGGTAGAAGCCGCAATCAGTTTTTGGCAGTGACTTTTATATAACCTTTATTTATGCAGTTAAAAAAATCTCATTAACATTAAAAATGTCTTTTGTAAGAGTAAGTTGGCCAAGAGGACAGCAGACATGGCAGCAAATATTACAATATTTCTGTAAAAATATTTTAAGTGGGGATAAAGGACCGGATTGGTTATAATGTAAGTACAATAGCAGAGAGTTGTAAAGATACTTGAAAAACAGATATTGTTTTAATTCTCTATATAACCCCTTTGTAAACCCTGTTCACCGAAGTCTATTTACGAACATACGTAAAGATATTACACATAAAAAATACACAGAAACACTGGAAATCAGTTTTTGGCAGACAATCACTTTTTGGCACAACACCGGTACTCGGCTATTTGCAGCACGTTGTACTGCACGCTACATGTGTGGTTTGTTACAGGTGCTGAGTGAGTGTAGATGATAGGATTACATGAGGTGCAAAATCAGTGAGTGAGACACGAAGCGTGGTCCTTTCTAGGGATGGACTGATCCGATATTACGTCTCGGTATCTGTCCGATAGTGACCTAAATTACTGGATCGGATATCGGAGAGAAATAAAAAAAAATATGTAATCCGATTAAATTAAATATCACGAAAGCACCTCACAAAACTTGCGACATAACTCAGCTCATAACCTTAGCAGTCGGAGCAGTACACGTCACGTGATAGAGCGGCTGTGGCGCGAGACCTGTCAGAGCTCTGGTTGAGTATTTGTAGCCTCGCTACCAAACCAGCATTTCATCAGGAAGTGATCCCAGACAGAAGTAAAGCAAGTGAGTAAGTCCATCTCTGAATGTTAGTAAAGCATTCCTGCATTAAGCTTAACAACCATATATGGAGCGACTGCCTCTCTCCCTCTCTCTCCTGCTGCTACTTCAATCATGAAACTGATCAATGATCAGCTGATCTTGTTTGTTTTTGTCTCACTTTGCACCAGAAAGAAACCAGCGGCTGAACAACAGCAGCACGTTTAAGCTTGATCAGCTGTTGTTAGAATGTATTTAATACTTTCTACACCAGGATCTATTTCTACAGCTGACGGCTGTAACTGTGCAGGGGCGGATCTAGCAAAGTTTAGCCAGGGGGGCCGATAGGGCATGAACAGGGAAAAGGGGGCACAAAGACATACTTTTCTTTCTTATTCTCATTTAAAATGTCGAGCTTTTAATAAATTGAATGAATCTTAAACCAAAGTTTTAATCTGATGTAAAATGTATAGAAGTCCATTACTGTATATAGTAACTGTTAAGTCTAATATACCCTAGTAAGCTAGAGTACTTTTTCCTTTGGGAAGGCACCATCTGTGCAGTCTGCAGTTCTGTTGAAGAAAGATGTTGAAACTATTTCATTATTGTAGAAAAGTTATTGATTTCTGTGCATTTTTATTTTATTTATTAATTTTTTTTACATGTGCATTAAATTAAAGTTGATTACGTCGATTAAGCATCACAAGGTGGAGGGTGGGAGGGGGGGGGGCTCCCTATTATTTTTTTGCTAGGAGTTTGCAACCCTATTATTTAGGTTGTTTAATTTTTCTGCTAAGTACTCTTTAAAATACCAGAATAGGGAAGATGGTGCAGGGTTAAGTTTATTAGATTGATCAGCTTTGCTGATCAGTGGGGTTTTTTTTGCATACAGGTATAACAGAATAGCTTTAGTGTTTGGTTGTTTTTTTAAACTTGTCTATGAACTTATACAAAATGCAGCAAGATATTTATAAAAAACAGTTTTATTGATTATAAAATGCACCATATTTGCATATCGGCAGATATGCAAATTTATGATATCGGTATCGGACATAAAAAGAAGTGGTATCGTGCCATCTCTAGTCCTTTCCACGGGGATTTTAGAGGAGTGCCCGGCGTTATTGCTGCTAATGAGAGAATTAATCACAGCATAATCACATGATGATTTAACTGCCTTAGGTTAGCTACCTCCATTATAAGAAACAAACTTGAGCCTAGGGTAATGGTTGTTGTAAATCTGTCTGAATGCATTTACAGTACAGCTAGGCTCTTGTGTTAAGCGAGGACAGAAGTATAGTGAGAGGTTACAGTAGTGGGGTTGGGAGATATTATTTGATTCATATTTCATAATTCCCACTGTAAGCTATTGAGTTTAAATTAATGTACTGACTTGGCAGTATCAATATGCTGTCTCTGAAAGCCTTTGAATTGAACAAAATGCTATAACCCACATAAAACGCTGGCAAAATAATGAAAGTCAGCTGAATGGAGCTTTGTTTGTGCTCTGAGTCCTACTGTCCCTACAACCTCTTACCACATAGGTCTTTCGTATGCTCTCTCATAGCCTACCATATTTCCAGTTTCACCCGTTCATTAGAGCTTGTAAATATGTTGGCCGAGAGAAGGTGTGTGCACAGAACAGGACTAGATATAGAAACATACTGCAGATAGCCCAGAAGGAGACAGACATCTGCTGCTAGGATTATTTACATTTGAAATCATTGTCAAACTTGACTTGAGTCAGGTCTCAAGCTGCAAGTCAGTGAACAACAACAGCATGCTGGCCTGGTTCCTCTGGTCCCTGCACTACAAAGCAGGCTGAACATACAGTGGGGCAAAAAAGTATTTAGTCAGCCACCGACTGTGCAAGTTCCCCCACTTAAAATGATGACAGAGGTCAGTAATTTGCACCAGAGGTACACTTCAACTGTGAGAGACAGAATGTGAAAAAAAAATCCATGAATCCACATGGTAGGATTTGTAAAGAATTTATTCGTAAATCAGGGTGGAAAATAAGTATTTGGTCACCTCAAATAAGGAAAATCTCTGGCTCTCACAGACCTGTAACGTCTTCTGTAAGAAGCTTTTCTGTCCCCCACTCGTTACCTGTATGAATGGCACCTGTTTGAACTCATCATCTGTATAAAAGACACCTGTCCACAGCCTCAAACAGTCAGACTCCAAACTCCGCCATGGCCAAGACCAAAGAGCTTTCGAAGGACACCAGGAAAAGTATTGTAGACCTGCACCAGACTGGGAAGAGTGAATCTACAATAGGCAAGCAGCTTGGTGTGAAAAAATCAACTGTGGGAGCAATCATCAGAAAATGGAAGACATACAAGACCACTGATAATCTCCCTCGATCTGGGGCTCCACGCAAGATCTCATCCCGTGGGGTCAAAATGATCATGAGAACGGTGAGCAAAGATCCCAGAACCACACGGGGGGACCTGGTGAATGACCTGCAGAGAGCTGGGACCAAAGTAACAAAGGTCACCATCAGTAACACACTACAACGGCAGGGAATCAAATCCCGCAGTGCCAGACGTGTTCCGCTGCTGAAGCCAGTGCATGTCCAGGCCCGTCTGAAGTTTGCCAGAGAGCACATGGATGATACAGCAGAGGATTGGGAGAATGTCATGTGGTCAGATGAAACCAAAGTAGAACTTTTTGGTATAAACTCAACTCGTCGTGTTTGGAGGAAGAAGAATACTGAGTTGCATCCCAAGAACACCATACCTACTGTGAAGCATGGGGGTGGAAACATCATGCTATGGGGCTGTTTTTCTGCCAAGGGGACAGGACGACTGATCCGTGTTAAGGACAGAATGAATGGGGCCATGTATCGTGAGATTTTGAGCCAAAACCTCCTTCCATCAGTGAGAACTTTGAAGATGAAACGAGGCTGGGTCTTCCAACATGACAATGATCCAAAACACACCGCCCGGGCAACAAAGGAGTGGCTCCGTAAGAAGCATTTGAAAGTCCTGGAGTGGCCTAGCCAGTCTCCAGACCTCAACCCCATAGAAAATCTGTGGCGGGAGTTGAAAGTCCGTGTTGCTCGGCGACAGCCCCAAAACATCACTGCTCTCGAGAAGATCTGCATGGAGGAATGGGCCAAAATACCAGCTACTGTGTGTGCAAACCTGGTAAAGACCTATAGTAAACGTTTGACCTCTGTTATTGCCAACAAAGGTTATGTTACAAAGTATTGAGTTGTATTTTTGTTATTGACCAAATACTTATTTTCCACCCTGATTTACCAATAAATTCTTTACAAATCCTACCATGTGGATTCATGGATTTTTTTTTTTTTCACATTCTGTCTCTCACAGTTGAAGTGTACCTCTGGTGCAAATTACTGACCTCTGTCATCATGTTAGGTGGGGGAACTTGCACAATCGGTGGCTGACTAAATACTTTTTTGCCCCACTGTAGCCAGGATAGCTTTCCTCTATCTGGCTTCACTTTGCTGACACTGACAATCAGGATATGTGGTCCAAGAGTTTATCAGCTCGATAGCTTGAGCCACGTTTTCCAAACCAGTCATGAGGATGGCAGATTTGACCAGTCACATACATGGTCTAACCCTGCAAATTAACTGGTTTTACAAAGGAAGTTAAAATTGTGATATTATAAAAATATGAACTACTGAAAGTAACACAGCTGCTGCAGTTCATCAATATAAGCATTTTTAACAGCAAATGGACCACACAGTAATAAAGTGCTGTATCAACATGTGTGTGCTTTAAGCACTTTGGTCAGTACCCCATAGCTCCTGTTTTTATTCAGCCATAATGGCTCCTGTGTGGCTGCTTGCAGGTCCGTTTGATGCTCGCCTCTCCGTGTTTAACCAATCTGCTGCTCCCTGTGCTCTCATCTGTCCTGGTTATATGAAGAATGTAATCAGCACGTGTCAATCAAACTCCATCCAGATCTATAGTTTTTGATGTGATTATTTAAGCCATGCTATGTATTAACTTATTTTATATTCTGACTCGACCAATTATTCAACCAGACTGCAGAAAAGCTAATTAACGTGGCTCAGTCTGTTGCTGTTTATTCCTACTGAATTGACTGGATAACTGTGGGTCTGATTATTGGGGGGGTCATAACCCCTCTAACCCCCTAGAAATTACGCGCATCTGAGACAGTATACTTCTTTTATGAGGTTTTAGTACTGGGGTACAGTTGGATTTTGCATCAATAACCGGAGCTCTTTTAGATCACGAGGGTTTGAGAGCATCCTCCTGTAACCATGGTTACTTCCTGTCAGAAGTAGGCCATGTGAGAGGAAAAACGGAGAGCGACCATCCTGCAGCCTGACAACGCTCTGAGCAGCTGCACGATTTCATGTTTACAGCCTGTCACCCTGATGTTTATAATAACGTCATCATGAATTATAAATTGTCAATGTGACCTACACGAGAAAACGGACGTGTGACAATTAGGGTAGTTATCATGATTAGGATGGCTTGATCAGACAGAGATGGTCTTGTCTAGAGGTGGAAATCACCATACATCCCACGATACGATATTATCACAATACTTAATGCATGATACGATATTATTGCAATTTTTTAAAATATTTTGCGATATTCAGATTCTGTACATAAAGGTAAACTTTATCAATATTCATTTTATCTAATATCAAAGTCTCGCACTCAGTCTTTCTCTCATCTCAGTCAGTTTTATTGTTGACAAACTGAACGGTTTGTATTACAGTCTAGTCCAACTTAACTGAATGCAACCATCTGGTACAATTACAGCTATTCTGAACTATGTAATTTATGAAAACTATGCAGCCCCTTCAGCAACTAAAGAATTTGAAAGTAAATTAAAACAAAATATAATTTTACATTAAATAAAATTTTTTGTAACAAAATATCGATTTCTGCTGTCCCTGTATCGATACATTATTAGCAAACAAAATATCACGATACTACACAGTATCGATTTTTCCCTCACCCCTAGTCTTGTCTTGGTCTCGCTGTCTCAGATCGACATAGTGGTCGGGAGATTTGGAGTCAACAGTATCCATGACACACACCGTAACGTTCGATAATGTGTCATGTGCCAAAGCATCAGCTCTAAGAGCCGTGCTTACAGAGTGCTTAGTAGTGAATCAGAAGAGTCGACTCCCCTTGAGCGAGAGCCGCTCCTCACCTAATTTCCTTTGGCTGCTCAGCTCTCACACAGCGGCTCAGCTATGCTCCAATCCCTCCATATTGTGGCCAATCACATGTGAGGATATAGGATAATATCATTGTGCGAAAAACAGAGAGGGTGATGGACGCGACAGAAAAGTGAAGCGTTCGTCCGTCCTCTCAGTAAGTGAGTGAGACAGTAGACAGCGGTGAGGAGGGCTGTGCATCGCAAAAACACATAAATATGCCTGAGACCTGTAAACGAAGCAGCATCTGGCTGCAGTTTAAAGACTTTTGTCTCGGTCTTGGTCTCGTCTCGACTTTGTCTTGGTCTTGATACCCTCTGGTCTTGGTATTGTCTTTGTCTTGGTTTAGGACTACAAGTCTAGATCTCAGCACAACTTCATGTCTATTGAAGAATTGTCTGTTTCCGTGGCAGTTGCATGTCTTCTTCCACGCAATCTGCACTTGGAATTGTATTTGAACCAGGCTGTCTAATTTATCCTAATTAAATCTTTTCCCCTCAGGTATTGAAGAGTAATCAGTGCACTGGCTCACCTGTGTCATCAGATAGACGCAGTGCTGCTGTGTCTCCAGTGAGATTCACTGCTCCTTTAGACGACTGTTTCTTGACTAGCTGGTGGTTTTGCACACCATGAGTGACTCTGTGCCACATAATGGACTGATTTTAAAATTACTTGAAGTCATATTGAATAGTGTGACTCTCTACTGCAGCCCTGTCCAATGGCTTTTTTTTAATTGGAGCATTTCGTAATTCTTCTCATCTAGAAAGAAGCAGACGAATGTTTATTCCAGCCCCTGCAGTGAAAACATAGCACAGGCAAAACACAGAGACTCTCTGCTGGGCAACATGAGTACAGACAGACCCAAGCGGAACGTCATCAGAAAAAGATATGTAAGTAAACTGTCTTTCCTCTTTAAAGTGTACGTGGCCTGTTCCTGATTACTTTTTTGTTTCAGATCATAAAAGAAATTTTAATATCAGACAAAGATAATATAAGTAAATCCAAAATGCAGTTTTTAAATAATAATTAGATTTATTAACGGAGGAAAAAGTCATTGCACCTGAAACCTAAACATTGGTTGTGCCAGCAGCAAGAACTGCAGTCAGGTCTGAGGCAAGTAGTCTTTTCACTTGGCTGTGGAAGGATTTGGCTCTCTTCATTGGAGGGCTTTTTCGGCATGAACAGCCTGTTTAAGGTCATACCAAAGCATCTCAATTTGATTTAAGTCTGAACCTGACTGGGCCACTTTCTGAGCCTTTCAGAGGTAGACTTGCTAGTTTGTTTGAAATATCGGATTCTCACCCTCAACCGGTCGCAGCAGATGGCCCCGCCCCTCCCTGAGCCTGGTTCTGCAGGAGGTTTCTTCCTGTTAAAAGGGAGTTTTTCCTTCCCACTGTCGCCAAAGAGCTGCTCATATGATTGTTGGGTTTTTCTATGTGTCTATATCATTGTAGGGTCGACCTTACAGTATAAAGCACCTTGAGGTGACTGTTGTTGTGATTTGGCGCTGTGTAAATAACATTGAAGTGAAAAGTGTATTTGAGTAAATCCCCACATAACTCAGTTTCAGACTAGTCAAAGAAGTCACAGCTGGCAGAATGTTCCCCACAGGCCAAGTATGTTTCAGATTTCAGGATGAAACATTTCACTTGTACCTGTAACATCAATACGTTTTAGTAAACAGATAAAATAAAAATTGTGTTGATGCCCCAAAATCCGTGGAACTAAAGGTGAAGACACTGTTTTTGTGGTGCAGGACATCAGTGACGGGATGCCGTGGTGTGAAGAACGTCTGGTCCGCAAAGTTCTCTTCCTTTCTCTCAGGGAATACAGAGACAAACACCGTGCTGCACACACTCACTCACACATACACAAGTGTCCACATGCTCTGCAAAAGACACTGACAAAACCTAATGCACACAAGAAAACACAAGCAAGAAAAAACATGCACACACAACAGCAAAGACTCACATGCAAACAGCTAAATACATACACACAGGCGAACACACGTACTGCACAAAACCTGCACGTTTCAAAGCGCCTGCACGCTGAACACACAAACAAACGGCAGACAGCTCACTTGAATTGGGTCTCGCACTCTCCAGAAAGTAAATGTACTCGGATACTACGGAACACACAAACTCAGATGAAATTGTGTAAAAGGAAAGTTGCACACACTCGGCAGCGTACTTGCACGGACCAGAAGACGTCTTCTACCAGGACACTACGCTCAAATAAAACACAAAACACGCTGTCGCTGCAGAACTCAAAATACCCCAAACCTGCAAAACGCACAGACACTGCTCAACACACACACTCACTGAACAACATGTGCAGATCTAAAAACACAAAGATGCCACTGAGAGCTGCTCTCTCAGCCAGGACTCTGAGGTCGCACACCCCAACAAGTGTCTGTGGTGAGTAACACAACAAGCGTGCATGTGTGTCTAATGTTGTTTTTGGGGTTATTTGGAGGCTCCCTGGAAGTAAACAGCGTTTTGGTCCCAAACTTTAGCCACGAGCAGATTGTCTGTGTCATCACGTGTTATTACTTTGATTGTCATGACACTGTAGGTGGAGGTCAGTTCTCACACAGCTGGGCTTGTGCCTGTTCTCTTCAGGCTCTGTAGTTAACACTGCGATCAAGCGTCGGGCAGCTGGTCCAAACTGGAGCTGGTCCTTACAGACGCAACAACGCCATCCTACCAGCAGTCGTGGTGATGAAGATGATTGTGCCAAAAACAGGTAGGCACCAGTGTGTTTTTGTGTGTGTTGTGATTATGCTTCTCAAACTTGTGATGTTCCAACATCAGAAGCTGATTTTTAAACAAAAATCACATCCCAAGAGGTTCGAATAGATTTTAATAAACACAGTGTTGCCAAAAGTATGCACTCATCAACTTGAGTGATGCTGTATCACTCACTGAACGCGAGTTGGTGCAACAGATGAATATTTATACTTTGTGATTTGCTCCATCTGTGTACAACAGTTTCTAAAACGAATCCTGTCATTGCGTTTCATCAAGAAAATGAAATTCACTTTGAGACTAAATTCATTTAAAGTCTCTGTCGTCACTGAACTGTGGCTTACTAGAGATTAGGATTAAATGTTTGTTGCATTATTAATAAATGCACTTGTTTGGTTTGACTTGATGTATGTATGCAGACCTCGGCTGCACGCACAGAGAAAGTTTGCTCAGTCCCCACCCAGCTCTCCAGGACCATTGGTGCTGATGAGGTCTGCACAGAATACCCACTCCCACAGCCTGGCTGTAGTCACCTGTCTGACCAAACGTCGCCCTAAGACTGAGGACTTTTTGTCTTTTCTCTGTTTAAGAGGTAAGCTGAAAACACGGAAGCTGCTCTCACGTGACCAGGCTGTGCACAGGGGTGGCTGTAGCTGAGGATGTTATCTACTCATTGGACGATGGGTCGTTCGAACTCCCAGCAGGATATTTGTCTCTGTGTCATCCACGTTGGTTTTTTCTGTGGTTTCCAAGCCTTTGATGTTGCTGAGCTGGCCAGGATTCACCTTTTTGAGAATGTAGACCTGACTGCTCCTAAGCTCTTTGGTAACTCTGATGGGTTTATTTTGGTCTTACAGCCGAATGCACAAAGATCCCTTTGGCCTCATTTACAATGAAAGCTGTAAATACCATTTGAATCAGCGTATCGATTTTTTTTAAACCCACTGAATTAAATCTGAAAGTCTGCACTTCAGGCAAATATCGACAAAAATACTTTCTTTGTCTAACTAACTTTGGACATAATTGTGAGCATACGGAGATTAGGAAGAAAGACTGCAGCCTGAGAGAGATCTAGTTATCTATCCGTCCGTCCGTCTGTCCCTTCCCTCATTTCTCGATCCCTGCCTATTTCCTCTCTAATCAGGAGTCCCACTGTGGACAATCTTCACTGGTGTTTAAACAATGACCCCTTTTGGATGCAACCCCCTGTGTAGCCAGACAAAATGTAAAACCTCATAACCTTGGATGCACTCCAAGCAACCTGAACCTGCAAGGAAAATAAAGTCTAGGCTCATTTGTCACGTGAAACTCAACACAATTTTTTCATTTAAATCATTTATCCATAAATCTGTAGGGTCAAATATAACTTCTGTTGTTTCACCAGTTCCCTGTTCTGCAGCATTTGGCTGTCAGAAATGTGCACTTTTGATGACTTTTGGGTCATCTAGATGTTTCCTAGGTGGCATATTGATTGTGGACCAGGAATATCAAACATCGGCCCGGCTAGGGCTCCAATCTGGCCCACTGGACTTTTTTGTGGAGGGGTATTTCAGCTTTGGACTTTTATCTGTAATTTTAAAAGTTTTGTTGACTGATAAAAACTCTTACATGGCTACTCACAACACATCAAAGTAATTTGATTATAGATTTCTGTGATTTTACACATTTATTTCTTTAAGTTTAAGCCCAAAGGGTTATGCTGAATGAATGAAGCATTTGTTTATAATGTAGAAAGACTGACACAACTGAACTTAGTTTCACTGGTCCGGTTCAAATAAGATGGGCTGTGTGTGGTAATTGTATCTGTTGACATTCCCTCTGTGAACCCTCCTGCATTAGCTTAAGCCATCAACAAAGAGTGTAACCTCATTTTTTTGTCAGTGGCGCCAAATAAATCAGTGCAAGGGAGTATAGCTGCTTCTAGGCAAGGATTGCCATTTTCCCCTCGTTTGGGCCGGGCCTTGTGATTACAGCATGAATGTTTGATACTTCTTACACACATTACACATTAATCACATAAATATTGTATATTATTCATATAATCGTAGCACGGTGGCACGGTGGTTAGCACTGTTGCCGCACAGCAAGAAGGTCCTGAGTTCAATTCCACCATCAGGCCGGCGTCTTTCTGTGTGGAGTTTGCATGTTCTCCCCGTGTTTGCGTGGGTTCTCTCCGGGTACTCCGGCTTCCTCCCACCGTCCAAAGACATGCAGCTTATGGGGATAGGTTAATTGGAAAATCCAAATTGCCACTATGTGTGACTGTGAGTGTGAATGGTTGTCTGTCCCTGTGTGTTGGCCCTGCGACAGACTGGCGACCTGTCCAGGGTGTACCCCGCCTCTCGCCCTATGACAGCTGGGATAGGCTCCAGCGCCCCCCGCGACCCTGAAAAGGATAAGCGGAAGTGAATGGATGGATTATTCATATAATCATCATATAAATAATACGCAGATATGTTACTTGAATAATTACCATCATGAGAGAAAGTGAGGAAAAAACTGAGACTATTCACTCATATCAGCAGAGAGGGCACACGGCCTGTTTTCAGCTCTCTGTCTGCTTACTCGTCTTTTTCCACACTTTTAACAGAAAAATGTGCTACTCACATAATTCACCACCGTACAGAATATATTCTGATTTATTGCGAGCAACACAACCTGATGTTGTTGCAGTTGTAGTCATTTCCAGCCTGTCCTTGTTTGTCCTGCCTTTGCCGCTCCTCTGAGTTCCCTGTTTGACATAAAAAAATGGATGCAGGAAATGAAATTGTTTTAAAAGTTTTATCCGGCCTGTACAGCTCATCTACTAACTGGAGGGTTGATGGTGCGATCCCTGGCTGCTCCGGCCTGCATGCCAAATATCCTCGGGCAAGACATTAACCCTAAGTTTCCCTCTATTCATGCACATGTTGAGCATGAGTGCTGGAGGAGGTGTGGGTTACATTGTGTTGCTAAAGCTGTTAGTGGAACATCAGTCGACAGTTAAGTATAACAGTGAAGTTAGCTGGTAGCAGCTAGGTTGTTTGGACTGTGTTGATAGCAGAGTCAGGCTGCACAGTGTTTCTCAGAGCATCTTTAAACTGTTTTGGTGAAGTAACTCTGTGAGAGACTACGGAGATTAAAAATAAAAAAGGGACATGCCACGCACACTTGATGATGCCATTTCCTCTTTCACTTCAGGTTCAGCAGCATTACCGCGCAACATGGCATTCTTAACAAGTAAGCGAGACAGGGAGCCAGGTGACAGTCAGCGTTTGCCTTCCTGTCACAAGGCTCCAGCTGAGGAGAAGAAAATCAGGATGTTATGTAGAAAAACAGGTACTCGCCTGCTGGGAATGTTTTTGTAAACTTCTGCATCTTTCTTTGCAAGTGTATTATTCCTCCTTAAACTCTAGCTGCTATTTGAAATGATAGTTTCTGTGCCTGTCCTGCAGTGCACAGTGACTCCAGGTCACTGAAGAGGAGGCCTGCCAGCCCTGCTGTGCTCAGATCCACCTGCCCTTTAACAGCTCGAGCACAGAAAAGGATGGACAGCGATGAAAGAGAAGGGAAGCAACAGAAGAAGGGAGTGGAGGGGGACAGGCGAGAGGGCGCTCAGATACACCTCCTGAGACCTCGCCAGCACTTACTTCATGTCAAGAGGGCTAACAAGGTCTGGTCATGCTTTACTACACGTTTGCTTGTGTGAAAAGTGTGCTGTTGTATCATCGGTATGGAAACCAAACACTAATAAACATACAGGTCCTTTTAACACCCGGGGTTGTTCCTTTTGGACTTTGTCAACAGTTTTTTACTAAGTTCGATGAGAAGAGTAAAAGGTCTTGGACACATTGTCAGTGGCACCTGATGGTGGCTGAAGAGGGCCACTGACTGGAGTGTGTGTGGATTAATAAAGCTGCTCTTTGACAGTCACAGCGCTGCTGTCAATGCTGCCAAACAGCTGAAACAGTCACAGTGACATTTAACCTGACATGTGCAATATTGAATACAAATGCATAGAGAGCTGTCGCCTCTCTGACATCTAGAGCTAAAGTTAAAGTTGCTGGTAAGTGATACAAACAGTCCAAACACTGGGTCTGCAGATATGAATCAGCTTTAGTGTACACAAATGATGGATTCTGGTTTGTTGTTATCATACACCAACATAGCATTATTTTATTTTGGTGTTGTGTGTTTGTATATTTTTGCTACAGCTTATATGTCAAAGGAAATCTGAGTATTTCTTCACCCGTGTGTGTGTGCACCCCTTGTGCATTTGAGATTAGCATTTGTTAAAAAAGAAAATCCCCAAGACAGACTGTGGGGGTTTGGAGGGTCCTCCCCCCAATGTCATACATGTTAAATAATTCTCCCCGGATGCTCTGATTTCCTCCCACAATCCAAGGACATCAGTGTTAGTTTGATGGAATTACGATCACTAATTAATGTAAATCGTCGATCGGATGCAAGTTTTACTCCATGGGTTAGTCCTCCGATGGACGTGGGAACTATCTGTTGTGTACCCCCCCATAGTTGGCTATAGTTGGATCAGCACTAAAAATAAATGGACAGAGAAACAGGAGCAGTGGTGACACCTCCTTCCATCATCTTATACACAGATCTCAGAAACAAAAAACAGTCCAGAAAGTGACCTTTAGAAATTTAAGTTGTGATCAGACTGAAAGCCTCTCACCTTGTCTGTGTGTGTGAACGTATTTAGTTTCAATCTCTGGGCTATGTCATCACGGCTCAGTGATGCCAACGCTAAAGTCATGTGATGGTGGCGTTGTTCCTCTGGATGCGTCGTTGACTTCATATGTTGCCAAATGCATTTAAACAAAAATTGCATGGTTACTGTGAAACCAAAACATCTAAGCATCATAAACCAGGGTGATGCTAACTTCAGGCCTACAAAAATGATTATCCACAGAAGTATGCAGACTATCACAATTTCTCTCTGTTGCAGGTTGCCATGGTTACTAAAATCTCTGAGCAAAGAACCTCCTGTGTAGCGTCAGTCATTCCTTTAACGCCGAGAACTGGTGTTGGTAACAAACAAGGCACAAGGCCAAGCAATACATACAAATCAAGGCGCCATCCCCAAAGCAGAGCCCAGGAAAGCAGCAACAAGTACCACCCCCTACATCACAACCACCGTCGGGCTAACAATCAGCACCTTCGCCACCCAACGCTTTCTAAATACTATAGCATCCACACAACCTTCAGTATTCTCCACAATTCAGGAAGAAATTCATGCCAAACTCCATGTTTAAATAAACGTTCAGTGTCTAGACGGCTGAATGAGAACCCTGTGGTCCTGAGGTTATCCAGACGGAGGAGAGGCCTTCCACCAGACACCAGCCCTGTCCTTCCGAATCGGGTTCCCTTGGACAAAAACTCATCAAATGAGTGCCAGACATCTCAGGACAAAGATGCTCGTGTCTCACAGGAGAGTGATATTTACGAGATTCAGCAGAAAGGGGACAATGTTAGAGAGGATTATGTGAACATGTGTAAACACTCTGGTAACCACGATGTGAAAGCTGTAGGAAAAAGATACGGGCAGGTTGGAGATGTGAAACTTGAGAGGGGAAAGGGAAATATAGAAAAGCTGCCTGTGGCAAGCACAGCTGCTCTGGAGGCCTCTGATCAAAGGGAAAGCCTCACTAATGTCAGCACTAGCTATAACCTCATGCCTGCTGGTGAGGTTGTATGGAAACACCTGAGAGAGAAAACACTCCAAAAACATCAGAACTCTACAATCTTAAAGCCACCTGCCAGGGCTAATGAGTCCAGGGCTGCTGCTAGGACTAGTGTAACTAAAGCTGCTATTAACTCAGTGACATCTGACCCACCAGCCAATTCTTTTTCCAGGCACAGTGCCAAGGGTACTGATAACAGCAAGAAAATTAAGAAGAGTAGTTTACGAGCCGGCACCAACATAGCCCATGAATCCAAAAGTGCTACAAAACAGTCTTCAATGAGCACCACGAAGGACACATGCAAGGATGGTGCACTTACCATCAGTTACTGTAGCACTTCCAAAGAGGGGCTTCTCCAGGCCAAGCCTACTACCTCAGCCATCAAGACCAGGTTCAGCTCTAGAATCCTTCTAAAGCACTGATTTTTAAACAGTATCCAAACATGAATACACTCACTGTTATGTAACTAAGATTTTATGATGACAAGTACAGAAATGTTTTTAAAAGCTTTTATTGTGTTGAATAGTGGCAGAGCATGATGATGGGTTTCCTGTCAGACAGTACATGTCCTGTACTGGTGTCATTGTTGAAGATAAAATAAACTGGAAGTCATGATACTGGCTGATGCACTATAACGTGGACTGTATGATGCAGAAGTGATAAAGCTGCTAGCTTTCAGTTTATTCATTGTTTGCTTTTTGTCTGTTTATTTTCTTCTTGCTTGCTATTTCTCTTACTGTATCTTGGAAAAAAATAAAAGTATGGGGGGGGGGCACCTTTTAGCACATTATGGTAAATGGACTACTCAGTGTGAGCTGTCAAAGCACTTTTTCTACACGTTTCATTCACTCATTCACGCACAATGCGTTTATCTGTCTAAAGTGCATTTACATAACAATCGCACACACTTTGATGGGAGATCCATGAGCGGACCTCGGGGTTCGTTATCTGCTTGAAGGATTCTGTGACACATGGACAGCTGGAGCCAGGCATCAAGCCGCCGACCTGGTAGAGCACCAGCTCTGCCTCGGAGCCGCGGCCACCACGAGGTCAACATTTTGTTTGAACAGCTACAGTAGTTGGTCTCCTCGGCTCCCAGCTGCCCTCGGGCTTCTGTCCTAACATTTCTGAAACGTGTTGCTAACTTGAAATTTATGTATTCAAAATAATAAAAACAGTTTTAAAATTGAAGCTTTAACATTTGACATTTTTATACTACTGCTACATTTTGACCCAAGACAGTTTGTTGTACTACATAATGTCGCGTTTAATCAGTCTGCATATTTTATCTGCATTGCCAATAATAACTTTTGCACTATTTTAGGACCATAATAAACGTTTCAGCTAACATAATTTACTAATGCTAGAATGTAAAGAATGCAATAACAGCACCACTGCTGCATCAAGCAACGTGCAGCATGACCCCTGGGTGTTTGCTACCCGGGGGATCAAACCCTCTGTGGGGCAAGTGTTGCCATCTTGGAGGATGGAGGTTGGTCCTAGACGATGGAAATACAAGATTTCCACTGATATGTTTCTTGAGTGAGATTAATGACAAGCCTCATTTTTCCAGTAAGGACTATGCTACCCTATATTTTTATGCTGCCTCCACCAAAAGCTGTTGTTCTCCGAGCCTTCCTCACACTTTGACCCTATGATCAAACTGCCATAGGCGGAATCTGGACTCAGTGCTGACAGACTGTTCCTCTCAATGTTCATGTCCCAGAACATGTTACTGACACCAGCACAGACAAGTCAAGCTCACAAGTATTAGATCTGCTCATTCGGAAAATCATCGGCTGCAGTATTAGTGAAGCTGAAGCAAACGCTGAGATTACAGCTGTAACTGTATCCTGATGCATAGAAAGTGGTTGATTAATAAAATAAACATTTAAATACATAAGCTGTTCAAATTGTTATACTCCGGCCCAGTTTGAGGGTTTTCCTGCTTTCTTCTTGTCATAGAGTCAATTTTATAATCTTTTCTCTTTCTCAGCTGGATGGTTCTCTATGACTCGACCTATAGGCAGTTTCCCTTTTCTGGGTTTGCAAGCACCTGTTTTATATTACGTCATCAATCTTGGCTTCATGGTTACAAAAAGCTGGGACCCACTTTGTTATGTTAACCCAGGGTTTTCCCTGCATGTTTGCATGAAAGGGCTGGTGTGACAACATCTGACCAATCTAAAAGAGCATCTCACAGTTCATAACACTTTTCTTTCACAGAAAAGGATTCCTCTGCGTGTCACCTGTAAAGAAAATAAAAGAAATATACCAGTAAAACACCACAGGATTGTAAAAAGGACAAGAGGTGAATCGTTCATCTGGTGATTTAGCACACAGAGCAGCAAAATAAACACTTTAATACCAGGTAATTATCTTGTCACTGAGCTGCTGTTTACTTTTAAGGTGATGGAAAGCTAAACTGTCCCACAGGCTGATAAAGGAAATGTGGAAATCACTTTAATGTGTCACAGATCAAAGTGAAATAATGTGACTGACTGAACTGATGCTCTGTGTCCTGTGTTGTAGCTGCTTTTTCACCACAGAAAAAAGACAAGACAGCAACTCAGTCCAATGAAAGCTGAACTCGACTTATCGACATAAGACCTCAAGAAGTGAAAATGACGAGACCATGTTCAGTCGTTTGTTCGATATGATTTATTTGATTTATTTTGAGCACATTTTGTCCACACTCCATAACAGTGGGTGGCAGTAATGCACCGTTCTGCTGTTTGCAGCCGCTAATAAACGTCAACAAGACGAGAGCGAGCGGTGGCTGCAGCTAGCTGTCAGGACCGAAATCGCGCGTGTCCGAGAGGAATCATGTTTGAAAACTTCAGAGAAAAGCTTCACATCGTCCAGCAGGATTTCACAACGGGGTTGGTCCGCTGTTTTCTGCACTAGTGAACTTTGGGTAACGTTAGCTGAGTTCGTGCATTAGGTCTTGCCAGCGTGTAGCATAGCAGGTAACGATAGCTAATGAAAAAACAACTGCAGTGTGTGCTACAGAGAGCAGCGGTTACTCAACCAACCAACCAACCAACCAGTTCTTATTCTGCTTTTGTGCTGGCTGAATGCGTCAGCATACCCAGTACTAATTTCCATTTGTTAGCGTGCCAACTGGTGCGATCCCAGCTGTTTACGTTACTGCTGTCAGCTGATAGTCATGTGATGACCCCCTCCCACAAACAAACTTTTGGAGTGCAGCTGTTTTGTGTGTTTGAGGGAGAGTGTGTGTAATCGGGCTCTATTCTAAGAAGCAGGTTCAGCTAATAACGCGTTTGTTATCTCATCAAATAGAGTTAGCGTTAACTCTGAGTCAGTTACCAAGGTAACAGACGGTAGTTACCTTAGTTTGTTACTTTGTGTTCTTGACTTAAATGCGTTTTTGTAACAATGTGGTCATGGAGATGCTGTCAATATTTGAATGAATATGAGTCTCACACTAAACTGAAAATAATGCAGCCTGCAGACAGCGTGTGTTCTGACTACAGTTCATGTTAACTTTAATGGATGAATATTAAACTTTTTGAAATGTTCAGAAAGTTAGAGACCGAGCCTCGACATATTTTGCACTAAAAATCACCTGAATCAGTCTCAGTGGGTTGACCCAAAAATCTGATCCGCTCTAAGAGGATCTCGGCTAAGCTGACTTTTTCCTTTTCTTGTCTCCCCACAGCTTCAAGACACTTGGAGACAAATCAAGAAATACCAAAATGAAGAGGAGACCCAGGTGAGAGCTGGGTCTAAAAAAAAGTTTATATATATATATATATATATATATATATATATATATATATATATATGCCGCAAATTTAAGCGGCATGATTCATCATTTAGTGAGTTCATTAGTTCGACGTTTTCCATTAAACAGTTCTCAAACTGAAATTAATATCTGAGTGTTTCTTAGTTTTAGTCTAGTGGGTTAGTCTATGTTTTTTTCCTCATTTAGTCAATTAAGAAATTAGTCACCAGGAACATCCATAGTTTGAATCTCGGGGTGACCTAAAGGTCAGAGGTCAAGATTTCTGAAAATCTTGTGAATGTGATACTGAGAATTGATAGCATACATGCATTTACTAAAAATCTTGGAGGAGATCAAACCTCAGTGACCTCGACCTCCAGGTAAAGGCCAGAAAACAACTTCCCTGAAATGTTGAAGTTGATACCACAGGTGTGTCTGCTGGGAGGCTGAGAGGTAGTCGTGGCAGGTGCCAGTGTTTTTATATCACTGAATTCTTCAAAAAAACAAAACAAATAAACTGTTCAAAACTACTGACCCTGTGTGAGAAAGTATTTGCTGCCTCCTGTTAAATCATTAAGTAACGGTGACCAGCCACGTTCTTGTGGAAGGCTGAGTTTCACCAGCCAACCAGCAGGTTTGATTCAGAACCTGTTTTGCTGTCGGGTAACAGTACTAACCACTTCATCACTGTGCTGCTTATCCTATGCCTGAAAAAGGCTTAAGATTCCTCAGGAAACTCAACTTAGTGTCTGGATATAATGCAATAAATGCAGTGTTGTTTCATTGGAGTATAAGGATTAGCAGAAATGGCTAGCCATAACAAGCTGCCCATGTAAGTAAGCAGCTTCATTTGTGACAGACAAACATTGTGTGATCCGTCTGTCTGTTGTCCAGGTTTGAAGAGCATGTTCCTCATTTCAGTGCTGGCCTGGAAGTCCTGAACAGGTGTCCTCACACACACACACACACACACACACACACACACACACACACACACACACACACACACACACACACACACACACATTGAGTGTATTAGGAAGTTTGATATAAAAGTTGTGTTTATGCTGTTAAAATGATTATTTGTAGGTATGAGGAGAGTTGGTTTCTGCTGCATAAAAGAACGAAGGACTGTGCTCAGGCTGCAGAGGTACGAGCTATTTCTCTGTTTTTGCCTTGTTAGAAATCTACTTTCACGTCTCGCGGCATCGTTCGTTTACCTAAATTTAAGAGGTAGAAGAACTAAAAAACCTCTTTTAAAATTATTATTGTGTAAGTAAAACAGTAGGACTGAACGAGGGTATGATACCTCTTTTCTTTTTTCCACTGTTTGTCTGGGGTTGCTTGAATATCAGTTGTATAGAGTTTGCGACTGTCACATTAATGCAAAGCTGGGTCGTTTTAATATTCATTAGTGACTGAAGAAAAGTTATAGTGTCCGTCTCCTGAATCCAAACTGGAGCCAAAACAGGAGAAATATGCTCTCTCTTTCTAGTCCCTGTCAGGACTCTTGCTGCAGCATTTTGGATTAGCTGAAGGCTTTTCAGTGAGTTTTTTGGACATCCTGATAATAATGAATTACAGTCGTCCAGCCTGGAAGTAATAAATGCATGAACTAGTTTTTCAGCGTCACTCTGAGACAGGATATTTCTAACTTTAGAGATGTTGCACAAATGGAAGAACGCAGTCTTACATATTTGTTTAATATGTGCGTTGAAGGACATGTCCTGGTCAAAAATGACTCCAAGGTTCCTCACAGTGTTACTGGAGGCCAAGGTAATGCCATCCAGAGTAAGAATCTGCTTAGATACCATATTTCTAAGCTTTTCAGGGCCGAGTACAATAACCTCAGTTTGATCTGAATTAAGAAGCAGAAAGTTAGCGGCCATCCAGGTCTTTATGTCTTTAAGACATTCCTGCAGTTTAACTCATTGTGTGATCTGCAGATGATCTGTTAGGTACGTAAGACTGGAGCTCTGCTTCCTGGTCCCAACTCTGGATCGTCACTTTTTGGGGCGTTTAATAAATGTGGCCAGATTTCTAGAAATGAGAGCTGTGCCATCCAAAGTGGGATGAATGCTGTCTCTTAACAAGACCAGGTTTCCTACACAAAGTTGCTTCCTCCTCATCGTCACCCAGCCAGGAGTCTTAGCTAATTATAGGCCAATCTCCAACCTTCCTTTATATCAAACATCCTTGAAAGAGTAGTTGTCAAACAGCTAACAGATCATCTGCAGAGGTTTATTTGAAGAGTTTCAGTCAGGTTTCAGAGCTCATCACAGCACAGAAACAGCTTTAGTGAAGGTTACAAATGATCTTCTTATGGCCTCTGACAGTGGACTCATCTCTGTGCTTGTCCTGCTAGACCTCAGTGCAGCGTTCGATACTGTCGACCATAATATCCTATTAGAGCGATTAGAACATGCTGTAGGTATTACAGGTACTGTGCTGCAGTGGTTTGTATCATATCTATCTAATAGACTCCAGTTTGTGCATGTAAATGGAGAGTCCTCTTCACACACTGAGCGTAATGTAGAGTTCAGTGCTAGGACCAGTTGGCCTATTATACATGCTTCCCTTAGGCAGTATCATTCAAAGGTGTTGCATTACAATTTAATTGGTGTGCAGATGACACTCAGCTCTATCTGTCCATGAAGCCAGATGATGCACATGAATTAGTTAAACTGCAGGAATGTCTTAGAGATGTAGAGACCTGCACTTTTGCTTCTAAATGCACATGTGATTGAGGTTACTAAAAATCTGAGAAACATGTCCAACCAAATACGGACACCAGATGGCTTTTCTTTGGTCTCTAGTCTGTTGAAATTTCCAACTGTGAACTCTTAAAACCAGGCTTCTGTTCTTCTTATCATTTTCATCTTTCATTACATTCTCATTCATCATATTAATCAGACTTATAGTTTTAGCTCTTTATTGTTATTGTACAGTAACACTGGTGAAAGTCGAAACTAGTTCATGCATTTATTACTTCCACGCTGGACGACTGTAATTCATTATTATCAGGAAGTCCTAAAAACTCCCTGAAAGCCTTCAGCTGATCCAAAATGCTGCAGCAAGAGTCCTGACAGGGACTAGAAAGAGAGAGCAGATTTCTCCTGTTCTGGCTTCCTGTTAAATCCAGAATCAGTTCGTAGGCTCTTTAAAAGTAGAACGGCATAAATAAATGTTTATGTTTGTATTTCTTTATAATTTTTTTTAAGCTCAGCACTTCACAGATACAGTGATTTCTAGCAATTCATAGATTACAACTAAGGAAGTGGCTGCAGGACAACACAGTGACTTCAACCTGAAAAATAAAAACAACGACTCTGAATCAGCTCTGCTTATATTCAGTTAGTTAACAGTTAGACAGCCTGTGGTTTTGTGCCGGTGGCGATCACAGACGACCTAACAGTTCCTACTGCCTCTGGTCTGCTCACGGTCACACCTCTGTTTGTTTCAGGCACTGGATGGTGACATAGTGATGCTCTCAGCACACTGGGAGAGAAAAATGACGTCACTAACACAACTGCATGAACAACTGCAAAGCTTGCCAGCCTTTATCAGCGATCTTGATGCCATCACTGCTAACATAGGTTCGTGTTCATTTCTGTGGTCAGATGACAGTCAGCGGGTCAGATGATGATATGATGTCAGCCGCCTCAGCGTTTAGAGCTTCTACTTTAAGGATTGAACACAAAACCTCAAGTTTCCATGTTGAGTAATGCTTTACACCGAGGTCTGACAGCTATGCTACGAAGCTTAGTCAAGTGTTGATACAAAATAATAAGATAAACCTTTATTAGTCCACGTGTGGGAAATTTGTTAGATTGTTAACCTGACTTAAGCAATGAGAGAAACTTAGTAAAGGGATGATAACAATACGTTAAATGTAGTCTTATTAACAGAGATTGTATTAAAAAGCAACTTGTATGTGAGCACCTTAGTATATCAGTAATTCCAAGGACATGCAGTTTATGGCTTCACATTTTCCAGCAGCTCTTCCTGCACTGCTCATATTAAAGTGACCGAAACAATCTGGCCAACAAAGACAACAGAATTTGACTTTTTACACATGGGCAGTGTTTTTGACAAAATGGAACAAAGATGCAGGTTTTTGTGGTGTTTATGTGCGATTGTTTCCAGCTCATTTGGAAGGCGACTTTGAGGAAATGGAGAGCAGACTGGTTTACCTGGAGGTACTGTGTTTGCAGTGTGAGCAGCAGACAGCCAAACAGCAACATATCAACCAATCAGAAAACTACAAGAAAAAAAAAAGGTATGACAGTTTATTTTTCCTTCTTAATGAAAAACCTTTGTATGTGAGATATTAAAATCAAACTGATTTAAAAAGTGATAAAATGATCTTTATGTAATTATAAACATCAAAAACAGACCATTTATATAGACATAGGCAGGCATCAGTGAAATGTATTGTCTTAGATTTATGGCTGTCATTTTTGAGTGTCTTTGTGACTCCTGTCAGTTTGATTACACTAATTACATTCAAAGTGAAAAAGCAGAAGTGTCACCACATTATTTAAACGGTCAGAGAAACAGAATGACCTTAAATGTTTATGTGATTAATGAAAATCTTCCTTTCTGTAAATAGGAGGGAGTTGGAATTACTCGAAGGTGAGTTTCTGCGTGTTCATCCTCCAGTTTCTTACATGTTATTCTCAACAATGGTAAACCTGGTACAATACCAGCAGATGTTGTTTAAGCTGCGTTTCTTCCTGTTTTGTAGAGGAGTTGGGTTCTGAGCATGCTCAGAAAGTAGCAGAGCTGGAGCTGGTCATGCAGCAAAAACTGAGAGAGCGACAGAAAGTCTACGAAGAAGCCTTTAACCAAGATGTGGAAAAATACCTGTCCACTGGATACCTGCAGAACAGAGGTAAGACAAATGAAAGATTGTTAACACTACTTTGTCTAACTATATGAAAATGTATAAATAATGAAATGACAAATAGCCTTTAACACCCAAACAAAGACATCTGCTAAGAAAATGACTAATGGTGAATAACTTCAGGATAATAAAAAACAATCCATATCTTCCTCCAAATGGGCTTTTTTCATCGGCTCCATCTCTTCATATATAAGATGGAGCACAGCTTATCTTAATGACCTTGTAGTACCATATCACCCTATTAGAGCACTTGGCTCTCGCTCTGCAGGCCTACTTGTTGTTCCTAGAGTATTTAAAAGTAGAATGGGAGGCAGAGCCTTCAGTTTTCAGGCCCCTCTTCTGTGGAACCAGCTTCCAGTTTGGATTCAGGAGACAGACACTATCTCTACTTTCAAGATTAGGCTTCAAACTTTCCTTTTTGCTAAAGCATATAGTTAGGGCTGGACCAGGTGACCCTGAATCCTCCCTTAGTTATGCTGCAATAGACGTAGGCTGCTGGGGGATTCCCATGATGCACTGGGTGTTGCTTCTTCACTCACTGTGTATTTATACACCACTCTGCATTTAGTCATTATTGTTATTCTCTCTTCCACGGTGTCTTTGTCCTCTCTTCCTGCCATCAGCCCAAACAGTTCTGCTAGAGGTTGTTTTTACCTTGCAATACAAAGTGCCATGAGGCGAGTGCTGCTGTAATTTGCTGCAAAATAAATTGAATTGAACTGTATCAGCCAGGACTAGTTGGGGGTTAGGAGAGGAAGACCACTGTACCACAGTACCTTTAATACCTGCAGCTGCACTGAGGTCTAGCAGGACAAGCACAGAGATGAGTCCACTGTCAGAGGCCATAAGAAGATCATTTGTAACCTTCACTAAAGCTGTTTCTGTGCTGTGATGAGCTCTGAAACCTGACTGAAACTCTTCAATAAGCCTCTGCAGATGATCTGTTCGCTGGTTTACAGAGATAAAAGGAAGGTTGGAGCTTATCCTAAGACAGCTGAGTCAAGTGATGGCTTTTCAAGCAATGGTTATTTACTGCTAATTTGAAGGCCTGGGGTATGTAGCCCATTAAAAGAGCCCACATACAGCCTCTTTTACATTTTTAGAAGTCATGTGAGTAGGGCTGCCACGATTAGTCGACTATCAAAATCGTCGACCACTAATTTAATAGTCGACGCGTCGTTTGAAGCTTTGTAAGATCCCAAAAGACGCAGGAATAAGTAGCAGGATTTAAGAGTGTGATAACGGACCGAGACAGAAGCACTGCATGTACAAGGATGCCAGCTGCCGTTAAACCCCGAAGAAGAAGCAGCTGTGTCCGGTGTCGTAGCTGTGTCCAAATTCAGGAACCGCATCCTACTGTGCCCACTTTTGTAGGCCGAAGACTCCGACAAATGCATAGCCCAGCTCAGTTTCCAACAATGGCAGCAGCTAGTTAGTTTTAACTTTACTCTTATTATTCTTTCTGGGTCACAAAATAAACGTTTAACATATTTTCAGGTGAGAATGTAGCTGTGTAAACCTCAAATATCTGCTCAGTTTATCAGGACACCGCATATTTTCAAAAGCGCTCCGACGTTTTCGGAGACGTCTGTTACCCACTAGCTCGATAGCTAGCCGGGGGCTAGGCTCACTAGAGCCGTGAGAACACCGGACTCCCCGCAAATCGTTTTCAAACCCACCACCGTCTTTCGCTGCTCAGGTTAAACATGATATATGAGTCACTTAGATAACTTACAAATGTTATTTGTAATATGTAATGTTATATTTTTTTTTAGTATTTTATTTGTTCCTGAGTAAATCGGTTTGGCTGAGATTAAAGTTTTCACACAGCTGAATAAACGTCAAGCAGACAGCTGATTATCAGAAGTGTGAGATGCTCGAGAGTTTACTCCGGTGTCCTGTTATATTTTAGATAGCAAGGAGTTTATTAAACTTCACCGAGACAATCTGCAAATTTCATTAAAATTTAATAAACTATCATCTTGTCTTTATTTTTAGTTAGCATCTTAAAAGCTTAAAGCTGTAAGCTAATGATAGTTATATAAGAGCAGATGCTGCTGGTGCAATAAGCTGAACGCTGTACGTCCAATGGATGATGATCTGACTAGTCGACTATCAAAACAATCGTTTGTGGCAGCCCTACATTTGAGTCTAATGAGAGATTAAATGCAAAGGCTGTCATTTTCAGCAACTGCATGGATGTTAAAATCACCCACTCTAATTATTTTACCTGAACTGAGTACTAAAAAAAAGTCTGAGACAACCGAGAATTAAAATAAGGGCGAGGTGAGGGGATCAGTCCCGTGTTTGCAGTGGTGATTGAGAGGTTGCAGGGGCATCCATATTGTGTTCTGGCAGACAACACTGTGATCTGTAGTGAGTCTGGAGAGGTGGATGCATGTTCTGGAGAAACGAGGAGTGAAAGTAGGTGTAAAGACAGAACGTGTGTGAAATATACACCCTGTTGATTGAAACGATGCACTGTTTGCCACATGTAGTATGTATCAGTAACTGTAGAGTTCGTATATTAAGTTTAGCAAATTGCATAATTGGAGTGTACGTTTACTTTTGCAGAGCCAGCAGGTGCTGATGTTTGCTCTCTGGATCAGGTGACACTAACTAACACAGACCAAGAGGCTTTGGATGACTTCCTCAACTCCAGTGGAGATGAAGTCACTACTGAATCATCATTGACATCAGGTAATCTCAACTCAAGACATGTTGTCATAGAGTACAAAGCAGAATTATTTATCCTGACAAAACAAAATCAGCTTGGTAAACTCATACAAACATGTCAAAACATCAGCATGTTTAATGTTCCAATACAATATTTCACACTTGTGGTCAGACGTGTACATGTAGTGATCGTGGACATGGCTGTCATGGTCATTTTGGACTTTTCATGATTTCTTTGAACTGTTCTTTTCCAATGGTCCATACAGGGGAAGTCAGTAAGTGCATAAGAACAAGCCAGGAAATTGATCCCAAACATCCATCTAAATGGTTTTATAATGAGTAAAAGAAGGTGAATATAAAGCATCTGGAATGACCTGAAGCATTTAGAAAATGCATAAAAGCTGTGTCTGTGATAGTAAACCAGCCAATTTAAATGAATGTTACCAACTCTGTCAAGAAGCGTGGTCAAATATCCTGCTTACATCATGCCAGAAGCTTGTTAATAGCAACATTGAGTAAAACTTGCTAAAGGACATTTAACCAAATATTGAAGGTGTATTAGTGCAGCTGTATGGATATGTACTAATGTCAGTACTAATATCCATCATTCTTTCAAGTAAGATGTATGCTGTACAATCATTCCACCCTAAAACAGAAAACAATCTAAGAGCTCTTTTTGAGGTTGACCCCTGCCCAGTGTTGCCAACTTAGCGACTTTGTTGCTATATTTAGCGGATTTTCAGACCCCCTTTGCGTCTTTTTTTCTAAAAACAGTGACTAGCGACAAATCTGGCGACTTTTGCTGGTGTTATTAGGAAGACTTATGACCACTTTTTGAGATGAGAGCACGTATCGCTCTTACTCTCCACAAGCACCGGGTGCTGCCGTGGCCACCTGACCCGTGCCAAAGCGCTCACAGGTGGCGGTCCCCACGCAGCAGTCACCTCCAGCTGCTGTCAGAGCAGGAGGTGCTGACCCCTACGCATCCAAACTGCAAATGAATCGCACATGACGAAGCCGCTGCACCCACCCTGACTGTAACGCAGTCAGTTCTTTTACTTTTTGTGGATCACAAAGTTTAAAACTACTTAAAAACACACAACTCGTCTCTACAGAGGAGCTATAAATGATGGAAGCATTAAATATTACGGTCAGATGAGGACTGAAAATTAAGCTTGTCGGGTACTCTGTGAAATAAGGCTCGTCTTCTCTAATAGGTCCAGACCTTACACGTTGCTCTTCTGAATCTTCGAACCAAACCTCTCCCCCAAACGACCAGCTGTCCAACAAGGATGTATTCTGGCAGCCAGAAGAGGAACTGGCCAGTCAGGAGAGCGATGAGCCTCTGGTGCAGTCAGACGAAGAGGATATTCATCCAGATATGGCGCTGGTTGGTCTCCATGATGTTGGTACACTCAGAGGCTCTGACGACAGTGACAGTTCAGCAGACCTGTGCACTGGCACCTACGCCCTTGGAAAGGCCTGAATGTTGGACCTATGGCTACTGCATTGATTTAGCAGGGCTTAGAGCTTTTTCTGGTCCTCAAAGATCTTCCAAATGTTAGCCTACAATGCTTTTTTTAAAGATATATTTTCTTTGTTTTTTCAAAATGTAAAGCTTTTGAAACAATGAATTGATTCTACTAACCACGTGTAGGCAGGTCAAAAATGTATTCGAACCAAAATCATTGTTGGTTTGTTTAAAAAAAACCAAACAAACCCAATTTGATGACCTGAGCCTTTAACATTAGGGCGCTGTATGCAAAGTGTTTCACAATCATAAGTATTTATCACCTGTTATAAAAATATCAATCTGTCATAGCAGTGTTTTGCATGTTTATGTGAAATTTATGATCTTTTGTCAGTTTTGAAACCCGGCAAGCTGATGATGATAAATTCTTCTGACTCAGACAAATGTCTAATGGATGGTTTTCATATTGTAATGTTTTTGTTTTTAATGAATTACATTTGAGGATGATGTGGTTGCACGTTAATTTCCTCTCTTGCACGTTATTGTTTAGAATATTTGATTCCAGCAATATGTGGATGACAACCAAAATGTTCTGAAAAAAGTGCACTAGCTTGGGCCAAGGGACAGACAGGGGACAGTCTACACTGGGGGAAAAACACCGGTGGAAAAGCCCCAGAGACGAGCAGACCAGAACACTCGATAGTACCAACTGCTGCTGTATGAGCTGTCTGTATTTCTGTGCACGTGTTCTTGTTCTTTCAGTTTTTTCTATCAAAGGTTCCACTGTTGCATTTTAAGTCTGCTCGTGCGTTCCTGCACTGCTTATCTGTTATCTGTATTTTCTCAGCTGCAAATCAGGAAATCAGGGACAGGACGCCGTAATCTTGATCGATAAGCTTTGCTAGAAATATTCTTTCTGCAAAGAGAAACTCAGTGAGGCTCGAAGATTTGGAAGATTCAGAACAGGAGGTTATTTGCCTTTATTGGATTGACAGTAGAGTTAGACCAGGCACCTCTAGTAATGGGTCTATCCTTCAATACAAGAGTCACCTGCTCAACCCGGTGAATGAAAGCAGCGCTTTGATTAGACAGAGTCTGAAAATCCGTTTTAAGACGAGGATGAGATTGACCATTGGTCAGCTCCTAAACCATCGACAGCCAGCAAGGACAGAAATATGTATCTCTTGTGAATCTCAGTGACCTTTCCCAAGGAATGAGGCACGCTGCATGGCTGCCAGTATGCTGCAGCTCATTTAGCAGTTGCTTGTGTGCAGGTCATTAATTCTTATTTTGGACTTTCATCCCAGATGTTTCCTGGTCTAAATCCAATAGCAACAAAACTAAGAGCTATAGCGTATGTGGAGCCAAGATAGACAGCAAGACAACGTGCGCCACAAAGCTTTAGCTTGTCTTTATAGAGTGGCATGAACAGGCTGAATTGTACAAATTGACATGAATCTGATGCACTTCAGTGAATTAACCTTTGCAGTGATCAGAAACCTTGGATCATTTTTATTTCTTCAACATAAAAATGTTTTTCCACCCCTTTCATCGTTAGGACAAAATGATCTCAGAGCAGTGAAGGTAGAGCCAGCTGGTCTCCCATCAGTTTAATATCAGTCCATAGGTTCTTTCTTAATGTGCACGCGCAAACAACCAGGAAAAAGCTGCTGGCTTGTCATCTTCATTAGCTCAAGCTAACAGGACATGGATACACATCGGAAATGGAGACATTATGCAGCAGGATCCACGGAGACCAGAGCTATACGCAACGATAACTAACTGCAACCACAAGATGGCTGTAATCTCAAACAGGCAAGTAGCTTTATGGAGCAGTTTGAGGTGAAAGTGGATTGTTTTACGATTTCACTAGAAACACACTGCTCTCCTTGGTGTCCTGACAGAATGCCTCTGTGTAAAAACCCTCTTTTAATTTGAATAACTTACTAATAAGGAACTGAACTTCTATCCGGTCGTTAAGTCTGACGTCACTAGCCGTGTCTGGGCCTAAACTCCGCTGCAGGTCCACATATCAAACGATCACTGTGGCATTACTGAGAGTTGAAAAACTGTCTAAAGTCTTTCATCTTTAATAAAATGATCAGCGTTCTGCTCTACCAGGTGTAACAATTGAGTTTAACATCCAGGCATCCATGAAAACGGAATTTATGACATTTAACGGAGTTAGAAGTTAGCAGGGAGTTAGCTCGCTAGCTTCTATCTAAATACAATATAGCATGTCCTGACTGCGGGGTTTTGGAAACAAATTAAAACGTACAGCTCTGTTATCACTTCCAGCATAAATGAAGACAGAAAACTAAACAGCAGTGACGTTTGTAGGGTTACTGAAGTTGGGCTAGCTGCTATATAATGATGTGCTACGTGACTGCTAGCGACACAGCTATGTTAGCATAATATAAACAAGCTTTTTTTCCACTCGATAAAAGTTGACGTGAGTGTTCTCGGTGGTCAGGAACAAATGTAATCGCATGGCAGGATGCTGTAAAAGGACCAAACTTCAGCCAGGAGAACAACTGAGATAATCCATCCACAATACGAGGTTAGTCATTCATATACTGCTGCATGGGCTGGGCTGTAGCTACATCCTAAGGTTTTAAAAACTGAGCTTAAATAAATGATTAGCGGTAATAAAAGCCGAGGGAGGTCAACAGTGATCACTGACTGTTTTAGGAGCTTTTTGAGATCAAATAGAAGAAAATACAAAACATTAAACATGTTAACAACACAAAAGCCATATTAAACGCAGACTACTTTAGACCCGGAAGTAGGATTCATCACGTCATCACTGAACAACCGGATAGCACTGTGAGTTTATTATTGTTTATTATTTGTATTATTAGCTTGGATCTACTGGCACTGTTGTAATTATCAGGTGGGAATGTATGCCTCATATTGTTTTTACATTCTACAAAAAGGAAAACAGCATATTATTAGATTTGTCTTCTGTAAAATTGATGCATAAATTTCAATAAAAAATATCTGGAAAAAGAACCAGTCATGTGATTTCTTCTTTTTTGCTCATATGCTGACCAGCCTGTGAACTTTGAGTCGCATACAAACTATTTCATGTTGCTGCTTCTTTTATTTAAGGAACATTTATAAATTGCAAGCTATAATCTCCTCTGAACTAGAGAAAACTTTATGCATCCACTGCCTTTTTATAAGCTTAGACAAATCATCCCTGTTACACCAAGCAAGCAATGCAAAGTGCTGCAGCCAGACTTTTAACACACTCTAGCAAGTGAGCTCACATTACCTCTATTTTACTTTCTTTAAATTGGCTCCCAAATGATTTTGGAGTTTGTTTTAAAATTCCTACCCTTACATAGAGAGTGCAAAATCCACAAACTCCAGAATAATTTTCTCAATTTCTTGTTAAAAATTGGTCTGCCATTCTTTGCTCAGTTGCTCTCTTCCTGAGTCTGTTGCAGGTGATACATTTATGGATAATCTGATACGGAATTCATCATCCAACTCGGGGCCCACACAGTCATAGGTTTCAGTTTCTGTTGTAACACTGTAACAAGAAAGCAGGTCCCTTGAGCCAGGCACTGTCACCAGGGCAACAGTCGCAGAGCGTGTGCCTACGTCAGCAGTGTTAGCGCTCGTAAAAACACAGTGCCATTGTTTCGGTTCTGAAATCCTCCGGATTCGCTGCACCGTGTTAGTGAGATATACGTAGAAATGCTTCGTCTGGTTACGTGTTGACAAACACGTGAACCTTCATGCGATGCTCACAGAAGTCATTGGCAGGATTGTTGGTCCTCTCTAACAGTGAAACTGTGAAACATCTGTCTATGTCTGCGGTTACTGCAACAGTTTCACATCTGAATCTCAACAATACTTCCAACAAGCTATTATTGAGGTCAGGTCCAGAGAGGAGGGCATCTTTAAGAGAGACGCCATGACACTTTGCACTTGAGTCAAAACCAACTCTGATCTGACCCGGCTTCTGAGGATGGTGCACCCCAAAGGTAGGTAAAAACCAACACTGGTTGTCCACTTCAGGTGGAGGAGCCTGTTCAGCATGGTCACAATCAAATGTATTCTGCATGAAGGCAAAGAAATTCCTCTTCATTTCAGGCCTTTTTTCAAGGGTGCGATAAAGAGAGGATTAGCATTTGACCACTTGGTCGTGACTGTTGGGCAGCCGCTGGCGAGGTCCCTTAAATGCAAGTGGTGCCACCCACCTGCCGCTGTCATCAATGAACATCTGTCTCTTTATGACCTCTAGGAAAAGTTTGTCTTCAACAGAAAGGCCGATTTTGTTATCGTCCTCAGATGTATCAAAGAGAGTGCTTCCAAGAGTGCATGCATTAACTCTCAGTATTTCAGTGGTAGGAAAGACTTCCTGCTCAGGCTTACACCCATAATTTTCTTTGATATGAACCATGGCCTTGGACATGGGCGATTGTTCTCAAGCAAATTAGTGTGATAGGCATCGACAGTTGCAGGCTTGTGAGCATCACCTAAACAGACAACACTAATGATAACCCATCACAGGTCTGTGCGTATGGGGCATTGTGAGGACCATTTCTACGCTGCCTCACCTTATGGAGACTAAGTAGGTCACATGCCAGTAAAAGGAGGATCTCATCTTTGTTATCGAGTGGTGGGATAAGGTGGGCCTTTGAGATGAGCATGTTCTGCTGCCACCTCAGGGGTAGCTATCTCAGCTCTGTTACTCAGGATGTTATTACATTCAATTATTCTCAGCAGCGCGACTGATGTGGCTCCATCCAGTGACTCCACTACAAAGCCTGTGGCTCTTCCACCCATCATTTCTGTTGTTCCAGCACATGTACAGAGTGTGAATGGAGACTCTGATCCCTTTATGTCATAAACATCAAAAACCTCTGTCCTGGCAGGGGACCGATTACTCTGATCATCAAGCACAACATAAGCCTTTGTCACTTGCTCTTGCTGCACTTTCAGGAAAACTTTCACCAAGCAGACCTTAGGACAGGAAGCTTCTCTCTTAGCCTCTCTGTACACTTCAGTACAAGTGGATGTTACAGCAGGCTGAGTTGTCGCTTCTGTGCCCCCCCCCCCCCCCCCCCCCCATGACCAAAGAGAGTTGGAAGGGGTGGTCCTGGATGAAGGACAGAGATATGGTTCCTCCTTTCACTTCACTTGATTGTTGTGTTGCAGTTCTTGGCGATGTGACTGTTGGAAGAACAGCATCTAAAACAGATACCGTTGTCCTTCAGTAAGGTCTTACGCTCCTCAGTAGGTTTAATGTGAAACCCTCTGCAGCACTTGAGGGAATGTGGCTTTTTATGATGCCTTTCTATATCACAGATTTTCTCTCTCAAACTATCTTGACCAGCTTTCTCCTCTGATATTTCCGTCTTGTGTGCAGAGACTAAACCCTTATGAGGCATTCTCATTGTAATATCTGATCTAAAGTGATCTGTTGTAGATGCTAAGAGACTGAAACCTCGGTCATTGCAAGCTTGGGGTGAGAGAAGGAAGACAGGATAAAGACATGCTGTGGAAGAGAGACAGAGATTAATAACAGATATGATTCAGTGCAGAGAGGTCTGTTAACACATAGTGAGTGAAAAAGGTGACTGGAAAGGAAAAACTCAATGCATCATGGGAATCCCCCAGCAGCCTACGTCTATTGCAGCATAACTAAGGGAGGATTCAGGGTCACCTGGTCCAGCCCTAACTATATGCTTTAGCAAAAAGGAAAGTTTGAAGCCTAATCTTGAAAGTAGAGATAGTGTCTGTCTCCTGAATCCAAACTGGAAGCTGGTTCCACAGAAGAGGGGCCTGAAAACTGAAGGCTCTACCTCCCATTCTACTTTTAAATACTCTAGGAACAACAAGTAGGCCTGCAGAGCGAGAGCGAAGTGCTCTAATAGGGTGATATGGTACTACAAGGTCATTAAGATAAGATGGGGCCTGATTATTTAAGACCTTGTATGTGAGGAGCAGGATTTTGAATTCAATTCGGGCGACCGTGGCTCAGGGGGTTGGGAATCGCATCTGTAACCGGAAGATCGCCAGTTCGATCCCTGGGCTCTCTGTCCTGGTCGTTGTGTCCTTGGGCAAGACACTTTACCCGACTTGCCTACTGGTGTTGGCCAGAGGGGCCGATGGCGCGATATGGCAGCCTCGCTTCTGTCAGTCTGTCCCAGGGCAGCTGTGGCTACAACTGTAGCTGCCTCCACCAGTGTGTGAATGTGAGAGTGAATGAATAGTGGCATTGTAAAGCGCTTTGGGTGCCTTGAAAAGCGCTATATAAATCCAATCCATTATTATTATTAACAGGAAGCCAATGAAGGGAAGCCAAAACAGGAGAAATATGCTCTCTCTTTCTAGTCCCTGTCAGGACTCTTGCTGCAGCATTTTGGATTAGCTGAAGGCTTTTCAGGGAGTTTTTTGGACATCCTGATAATAATGAATTACAGTCGTCCAGCCTGGAAGTAATAAATGCATGAACTAGTTTTTCAGCATCACTCTGAGACAGGATATTGGTAATGCCATCCAGAGTAAGAATCTGCTTAGATACCATATTTCTAAGCTTTTCAGGGCCGAGTACAATAACCTCAGTTTGATCTGAATTAAGAAGCAGAAAGTTAGCGGCCATCCAGGTCTTTATGTCTTTAAGACATTCCTGCAGTTTAACTCATTGGTGTGTGTTATCTGGCTTCATGGACAGATAGAGCTGGGTGTCATCAGCATAGCAGTGTAAATGTATGCTATGTCTTCTAATGATGCTGCCTAAGGGAAGCATGTATAATGTAAACAGAATTGGTCCTAGCACTGAACCCTGTGGAACTCCATAATTAACCTCAGTGTGTGAAGAGGACTCTCCATTTACATGCACAAACTGGAGTCTATTAGATAGATATGATACAAACCACTGCAGTGCAGTACCTGTAATACCTACAGCATGTTCTAATCGCTCTAATAGGATATTATGGTCGACAGTATCGAACGCTGCACTGAGGTCTAGCAGGACAAGCACAGAGATGAGTCCACTGTCAGAGGCCATAAGAAGATCATTTGTAACCTTCACTAAAGCTGTTTCTGTGCTGTGATGAGCTCTGAAACCTGACTGAAACTCTTCAAATAAGCCTCTGCAGATGATCTGTTAGCTGTTTGACAACTACTCTTTCAAGGATGTTTGATATAAAGGAAGGTTGGAGATTGGCCTATAATTAGCTAAGACTGCTGGGTCTAGAGATGCTTTTTGAGTAAAGGTTTAACTACAGCCAGCTTGAAGGCCTGTGGTACATAGCCGATCATTAGAGATAGGTTGATCATATTTAAGATCGAAGCATTAATTAATGGCAGGACTTCTTTGAGCAGTTTTGTAGGAATGGGGTCTAAAAGACACGTTGATGGTTTGGAGGAAGTAATTATTATAATAATAATAATGGATTGGATTGATATAGCGCTTTTCAAGGCACCCAAAGCGCTTTACAATGCCACTATTCATTCACTCTCACATTCACACACTGGTGAAGTTATTGAAGTTAACTCAGAAAGATCAATTGGAGAAAAAGAGTCTAACTTAACATCAATGGTACTAAGAGTAGCTGTAGATAATATTACATCTGTGGGATGATTACTGGTCATTTTTTCTCTAATGATAAAAATTTTATTTGTGAAGAAGTTCATGAAGTCATTACTAGTTAACGTTAAAGGGATGGTTGGCTCAACAGAGCTCTGACTGTTTGTCAGCCTGGCTACAGAGCTGAAGAGAAACCTGGGGTTGTTCTTATTTTCTTCAATCAGTGATGAATAGTAAGATGTTCTGGCTTTGCGGAGGGCTTTCTTATAAAGCAGCAAACTATTTCTCCAGGCTAAATGATGATCCTCTAAATTTGTGACACGCCATTTCCTCTCCAGCTTACGAGTCATCTGCTTTAGGCTACGTGTTTGAGAATTATACCACGGAGTCAGGTACTTCTGATTAGAGACCTTAGTTTTCACTGGAGCTACAGTATCCAGAGTCGTACGTAGTGAGGAGGTGAAATTATTAACAAGATAATCGACCTCTGTTGGGGTAGCGTTCAGATAGCTGCTCTGCTCTGTGTTGGTACAGGGCACTGAAGATGATAACAGTGGGTGGATTATATTACATTTTGAATCACTGAAAATTGACATTTTTTAAAACTCCTTTTTTGCGTTTACATGTACAAACAATGTCAGAGGTATGTGCCTTTTTCCATGCCACGCTGTGGCCACGTTATTGTTTACATGGGATGAATTGCAGAATAGCAGATAGAGACAAAATACTGTTAATCTGACTGTCTGCAGGTTTACACGCAGTTACTGTCCCTCCATTTACAAAGGCAGAGGCGTCACGGTGGGATTATTTTACGTGTAGTTGTTTTTTCCTGTGTAATAATATTCAACATTGCTATCAATACATTTTTCAAAAAATGCCTCTCTGTGCAAAATGGGTTTAAACACAAAATCGTGGCAGGATCAGCCTGATATTATTTGTATCCAGCTGTAACTTTACTGTATAAAGAGCAAACATCTCCAACATGTCAGGAGCAGTTAGTCATTACAACAAGTGTTTGTGAACTAAAAATCAAGAATGTGGGATCCTGTTTGTCCGTGATTTGAAGAGCCCAGCGCTGCTCCTGATGCAGGGGAAACCAGTTCTGCAGGGAGACCTACCTCAGCACCTGTGCAGGTGAAGCCAAAGGGAAGATTTTCTTCACCATATTTTCTAGTCTTTGGCTCAGAATGAAGTTGGTTTGGAAACATTCAGCGGCGCTTCATCTCCTGCTTTGCGTTTCTTTGTTTCTGTTTGTTTGATCAGACACATTCATACCAGTGGGCTGCTGGAGGTCATTTTGTAGCTCTGGCAGAGCTCGTCTTCCTCCATGCACAAAGGAGAAGATACCGGTTCTCCTGATGTGTTAGAACCTTCTACAGCCCTGTTCAGTTCTCTTAGAGTAACTTTCTGTCTCCTCAAATATCCTCCATGCTCTTGACACTGTGCTGGGAGACACAGCAAAGCTTCTGGCAATAGCACTTATTGCTGTGCAATACTGGAGGAGTTGGACTAACTGCACAGCCTCTGTAGGGTCTGATTTCCTGAAAGACCAAATTCCAGATAGCGTCTGATGCAGGCCATTATGTCATCATGTCATTTTGGCAGTACGTCAGCAGGTGTCAGCAAATCCCCTCTTGCATCTGCTTGGAAAGCTTCTCATTTTGGCAGCGAGTGTCATCAGACTGAAAGTGTGGAATCAATGAACACTATCATTGGAAGCTGTAGCTAGAAAAGGACACTGGTTTTTCAGCAGGACTTGTAGAAACCAGATTGTAATTTAAAGCTGTAGACGGCAGCTGTAGCCAATTGACTGAATGTAAGAGCTCTGGACAAGAGTTCACACAGTGTGGATCTATCATCAGTGCTGTGAAGTTGACCAAAACTGATGCTAGAAGTTTCTTCTCAGTTCTTCAGTTCAGGAGTCTGATGCAACCCATTTGAACTAGCTACCCAGAATGCTCTGCAGCGTAAGCCGTGGCAGCCTGTAAGTGAACTAATTCATTTTCTAAAAATACATATATAAAACCAAAACCATATAAACTACATATAACATATATACTATATCCACTTGTCTAGGAGAAGATGAGGAACATACAAAAGCTACAGTCATTAATGAGCTAAATGATTTGTAATCAGTGTATTACACCTTCATTTGAACTGTCTAACTTTGTGTAAATACAGAGTTATATGCCTTTTTATTATGTGACAAGAAAAGCAGATTATTGTCAAGAATCAGAATATGATCAGACTGTTAACCTAAGTAAACATAAAAAGGTAGACATTCAAAATCCAGACAACAAACCAGTTTAAACCGGTTGTTGTTATGACTTCACTGCATGAAATCGTAATTTGCATCAGTGGGAACAAGAGCTGGCCATTTATTTTCACACCACACAACAAAGAACCGCAGTGCTGAGACCAGCCCTCATCCAGTCACCTCGAGTTGAACTGTGGAGCTACCAGGGCCCCGATCAATTCAATCTGAAGCAGATCAGGTTAACACTTATCAAAAAGTGGCGGACGGAGAGGCAGTGACACCAGCGACAAAACAAAAACACTTGAGAGTAAGAGTTGATTCAAGTTGATTACATTTTATTTTGTACATTAAAAAAAAACAATTTTCAACAAAACAAAGTTGCCTCAAGGCATTTTATACTGTAGAGTAAAGACCCTACAATATAAGAAAGAAACCCCAACAATCTGATGATCCCCTGTGAGCAAGCACTTTGGCAACGGTGGACAGGAAAAACTCCCTTTTAACAGGAAGAAACCTGTGACAGAACCAGGCTCAGGGAGGGGCGGCCATCTGCCACGACCGGTTGGGGAGGGTTGATCTTAAGATTCTTCATCATATGAAGAAAAGCAAAACAGCCTTAAGAAAAAGTTTTTGATCCTTTTCCCTAATGAAAGCCGACCTTTCGGAGGCTTTGGTGTGATTATTCCTTCACTGCTGTCTGTACTTTCTGTGCTAGAATCTAAATCACTGGATTCAGAGGAAGATCCTACCAGCTGTATCTGGGTCATCCCAGGCTTTTCTTTGACACCCAGACTACAAGACATGTCATCTTCTTCTTGCCATGCCAACCTGCGAAATGCAGGCAGATTCTCTTTGCGTGCAGCTGCTGGTCTCTGTTGGTTTCTTTGGATTTTAGCTGCATTCACACAGTTGTTAAAAGTGGAAGACGGTCTAGATCTCCCACCGCTCTGTTGGCTGTTCCTTTTGATTTCACTGGACTTCACGAAAAAGTTTTTGATCCTTTTCCCTAATGAAAGCTGAGCTTTCGGAGGCTTTGGTGTGATTATTCCTTCTCTGCTGTCTGTACTTTCTGTGCTAGAATCTAAATCACTGAATTCAGAGGAAGATCCTACCAGCTGTATCTGGGTCATCCCAGGCTTTTCTTTGACACCCAGACTACAAGACTTGTCATCTTCTTCTTGCCATGCCAACCTGCGAAATGCAGGCAGATTCTTTTTGCGTGCAGCTGCTCTTCTCTGTCGGTTTCTTTGGATTTTAGCTGCAGTCACACAGTTGTTAAAAGTGGAAGCCCGTCTAGATCTCCCACCGCTTTGTTGGCTGTTCCTTTTGATTTCACTGGTGGTAACAAAGCTGTCGATTTCATTTTCTAGACTGAGGAGTGGGCACACTTCCATGCTCGTGCAGGATGACTTCGTGTAGCAATCTACTGCAGGGTCCTCAGGAAGATGTTTCATTGTAATGAAACGATGTCCCAGACCCTCAACAGGTGTGATTCTTTTTACAGGATCCACACACAGCATCCATTTGAGCAGGCTTAAAAATGCCGCTGTGTCTTTCACTTTGGATTCTGTGTTTGGCTGTGGGTGGTGTTTGGCTAAATCATCTATGCATGCATATTTGTCTGTGATTGTTGTACTTTGTTTGATCACAGTGCCTGTAGATGCTGAATACTGAGCTGGTGTCTTCAGTACCCATGTGCGTTCTATTATCCCTTTCCTCATCCAGAAATATTTCGTACTGTACCTCCCTTCCTGTAACATGCGTTTACTAGGCTGACCAAGCATGTGAACAAAACCTTGCATCATTTGATATTCACACCTGTTGAAAAACAGGTGGTGGCCCAAGTATAGAAAAGCTGCGACACAACCGAGAGTCCACATGTCTGCTGATTCAGTCACCGGTATGCCCAACATGACCTCAGGCGCCCTGTAACTAAGGGCCTGAATAATAGTGCCAGGTGGAATTTTTGCAGGACTTGTGGCAAAACCAAAATCAATAAGTTTAACTTTATATGGCTGTTGAGACTGATTTACAAGCATGATATTATCAGGTTTGATGTCTGCATGCATCATACCTCTGCTCTTCAGAGCGGTAAGAGCCACAAACATCTGCTTTAAAATGACCCGAATATCACAGAGAGCCAGTGGACCGCGAGACCTTTTAATCACGAAATCATGCAGACTAATGTCTAGCATTTCCATTGAAATGAAGGTGCGATGTTTGTACTCGAAAACTTCGTAGTACTTTACCAAATTGCACCGATCCCTATCCAGAACACTCAGTTCTTTTACAGCAGCGGCCTCTTTCCAAGCAAACTTGTTGTATTCCCTTTTAGCTGCCTTGACTGCTACCCTTTCAAAAGTGTCTAATTTTACACATTCCACCACTCTCCCAAAGCTTCCTTGTCCGAGGAGCTTATATACCATGTATTTACATGTTTTACTTTGAATGAGGGCGTTCCTTTGTAAACCCTCATCACTGTCATAAAACGACGAAGACGAATCCGAAACCATTTTTTCACAAATATATCTAAAGTTTTACACCTGGGCAAAAACAATGTGACCGCAGTATGAAGCTGGCAGGTTCTGTCAGTAGGCGGGTGTAGCAGGCTATTTATACCTTTTGGATCAAAGGCAGCGTTCGCTCACTGTGATGTCACCGAGTGACGCAACAGAGCGTAATGCTTTGATCCGGAGCAGCGGTTAAGAGCTTAAGAAGGTCTCTGGTTAGGAAGATAAACTGCTTGACTGGCAGTCCACATCTGGAGTGGACAGCCTGTCGCAATGGGATCAGACACGCTGTCATTTCTGGAAAAGTCCATCCCGGAGGTGTCCGACGCGGACAGCTGTACCTTTTAATAAGAATCCCCCCCTGGCTCTACATGGCGGTGTACGTTTGAAAGTGCGGACGACGGTAGGAAATTCTTGATACCTTTAGGTGCACCTTGTAAACTCAGCAATGTGTACTCCAAACGCCACCATGGTTATTTCAAAGTTGTTGATTTATAGCTTTTTTTTTACCCTTTTTCTGTGTGAAATTTCCCTTTGTTGATATTTTTGAAATTCCTACTTTTAAATAATGTTAAACAATCCCGATACAACAGCGACATGTCCTCAGCTGCTGTGATCTTTTTAAAGTTTTACATTTGCAGGACTTTGAAGTTATCTGTCACGGTTGCGCTGGCAGACCGTGGCGATGTGGGGGAAATAGGGCCCAAAACGCGGGACTGTGTGCGATGAATGCAGTTGCGTTTATTTACAGTGATGTAAATATTACGCAATAAATCTCCGTGCGCGCCCCTGACTCCCGTGCCGTGTCTTCTTCCGTACTCCTGCCGGGAAATAACAGAGGCAGCCGTTGGTACAATTAACTTCACTGTAGCAAGCTGGACAACTGAAGGGCAGTCTCACGATCCGGGATCGAGGAGCTCTCAGGCTGTGTCCCAATCCAGCGACCGCATGCTTCGGAGTACGAGCTCGGTACTTATAGTACGGTGAGTACTGCAAGTACGAGAAGTGCGGAAGTGAGAGGCTCGTGAAATGGGCCTTTGTCGCGCTGCTCAGGTTGCCTAGCAACCATGATACTAACCGCCAGACACGTTACATACAGCTTTGTGTGACAGAAATAGGTTTGCCAACCGTCCCTTAAAAAACGGAATCGTCCCGTATTTCGAAACAAAAGTACACGTCCCGTATTGAGCTAATAAGGGACGCACTTTGTCCCGTAATACAGTGAGAATCAAAAGTAGTCTATAACTTTTAATGGAATTAACGCTTTGTTGGAAAACATAATTCCCAGCCCCTCTCCTGCTTTGTGACCAATGAGCTGACAGCACACTTATGACAATTCGAGTATGACAATTCAGATTAGCGCTCATCTCATTGGTCGAGGAAAGGTCGCTTACGGAGAAAATACCGGAAGACAACAGATGACCACAACAAGAAGCATGGCCAACAGGGAAACAAACGCTGACACTGCGGTGCAAGTCTCGGACGACAGTACACCTAAAGCTGGACAGACACTGTGCGATTTTTTCAGTCACGTTATTCAGCTCCTGCTCAAACTGCACGATTGACTCGCAGGGGTTAGAAGTTGGTAGGTCACGATGCAGGTCTCACACTATACGGCCCGATGCTCTGATGCGACCTGAGTGCTCACACTGTGCCTCCATAACATGAAGGTTATAACAGAAAATCTGTCGCTCTCTCTGTCTTTCACTCACACAGACACACAAACCACCACCACCAACTTTGCTAAATTGCTAATGAAAAACATGATCAGGCAGCTGTGATTGAGCAGCATGTAAATCCAACTATTTTCACGGTTGTGTCGTGATAATTTTGTGATGCCACATCAAAAAGGCTCGGATGAGCTTTCCAAAGTTCTACAAGTTGTGCCTCCATCGCTTGTGTCCAGATCACACGCTGCACAGCCGTGCTGCTCCGTCTTTTACACCAACGTTTACGTGTTTGCGCGCGAGCAGTGTGAGCGGCTGTGATGAGACCCTCACGAGCGATTGATGATCGGGAGCTGGTCGTGAGGTGTTAATCACTTCTCGTTACCCCACGTATACTACACGATGCACGATGAAGGCCAAAATCGGTCCGATCACTCAAAAATCGGCTCAAAATGGGCCAAAAACCGCACAGTGTGAGCCCAGCGTTAGAGCAGCAATGTTTGTTCCCCTCAGAGAAAGGGAAGAATGGGAAAAGGAAAACACCTGGCTGGAAAAAGTTAATATGGGCATGTGCAGTGAATATCAGCGCTATGTGGCCAGAAGTGTGATAATATAATTTATTTTGTGTAATAAACAACTGCAAGGATAGATGATTACAACAAATAGATGACTAATACATAAAAGTAATACATAGATGAATAATGATGATGAGTTAAGATGCGTAATCATGGGAACAAGCGGGTTTACAAACAGGAGCAGCTGATTAGCATCAGAAAAGCTGAAATAATATTTCAACTGAAGCCAATTGTACTAAATGCACTAAATGTGCACTGTTACAAGAATGTTTTTGTTCTATTGCTTTCTATTAATTTATATAATTTTAAGTTAAGCAGGACAGAGTTCTTTTAAAGAAAGATTTACTTATATTCTCCAAAGTTAAGCATGACAGGCTTCTGTTTAAGAAAGAGACCTGTTTTACTGTGTTAATGTTGTCATTTTGAGCTAAAAATAAATGGCTAAATGATCATTTGTTTCACATATAGTCATATCACAAAGAATAAACATCTACTTAAATCAAATTCAAGTCAAATGGTTAAAAAAATAATTTCACACACAAAAAAAGAGCTAGAAAATTCACCACACTGGGAAGGGTGAAGACAACTGGGTCGCCCGGCCCTGGCCACGAGGTGTCCCTTATTTATTTTTCAGGGAGTTGGCAACCCTAGACAGAAATGAAGGAGAAAAATGTTTTGTTGGTCATTCATTTTTGTCATGACATCACTTTGATTAGCTGAGTATCTGAGGCTGAGACCACGGGACTGTAAACATGATTGTTGGGCTTCATGTCTGTGCTGAACAGTCATTTAAGATTAGCTAGTAAATGACAATTAGTTAATGTTGCTCATGAGACTAAAGTCATCTCACTGTGGTAATGTAAATATAATATGGCCAATATTATATTAATCGTTATTAGTTATTACAGCAGTGAACTTGAACTCTGAGGTTTAGTAAAGATTCAAGTTGCAGTTATTTCCTGTCACCTTACATCTTCACTCAAAGTCGAGTATCTGTGACAGTGTATATACAGATGTATTTTAAATAAGAGACAAATATTGTTTGTTTAAACCCTCACGTCATACTGGGCTCTTTTTGTGCCACTTTTTTCATTCGTATGAAAGCCATTTCCGCTGTGTTGGGTGTAACATAGCCAAACTTGCCACCCGGTTTCGTTTTTGTAAAAAATTCAAATTTTCAGTCTGATTTTCTTACATCAGCCTAACACGGCTTAGCAGCAAAAATACTCACACTCATCACCCTAGGGACCGTTTTGTGCCCCATTGAAACCCATTATAAACGCTATTTTTCACGGCAAAAAAATTACGGTCAAATCGATCGTGATCGGTTATGTTTCCGTTTCCGTTTGCAGTACTGGCCTTAGAGTTGTAATTTTTTTATTTGTCCACCGGGTGGCGCCCTTGCTCCACATTTGACCCCGGGCTGGAAAACAGCGGGCTACTTAAACAGACCTGCGGGAAACGAAGCCTCATTTCCGGCGTGCAGCACCGGCTTCGCCCGCTGATCGGGCGGGACCATTTTCGGCCCCTAGGACCGTTTGAGGGTGCTTTTTTTTTTTAATCAACAGGAAATGACGTATTTGTTGTGACGTGGTACCGGACGTGTGTGTTGGAAAAAGGGGTCCGACGCAACATGCCCCGGTCATCGTCGGGAGTTAACCCGGGAGGATGCACTTATTTCGGCCTAGAGGAGGAGCATTTGCCGCCTGGAGACCATTTTCTGGTCCTGAAAAAAAAAAAAGGCGATCGAAATGAAGGTTGGTGCCAATCTTTAGTCCATCTAAAGGCCTAATTATAATAACAATCAAATATTACTTCAATTTTTTTTTTTTAAATATTTAGTTTTGTTTTGGGGGGCTAAAAAAACGGTGCGCTCATGTAATTAAACTGCGATTAAAAGGGTTAAAACCCCCGAAATATAATTAAAACTTTACATGAATAGTTCAGGGAGAAGTAGTTTTAAAAGACTGGCTAATTTAAAGTGGAAAAAAATATGAATATATAATCTTTTTATAGCATTTTTCGGGCGTGGCAGAAAACGGTCCCCAGGGTGATGAACGTAAGTTTTTTAAAGGATGACGTGATTAATACGTTGGCATTACTAAATTTGGCTCAATGCTTACATACATGTGTAAAAAGGAAAATGTACGAGCTGTGATAACTGTTTCTGATAGAATGAAGAGTAGACTGATATATGAAATATTCCTTTATTGGGTGAGAAAATCAGACCATGTCATAACTGCTGTAAGTCACACAGAATAGACATCAGAGCCTTAAACAGGCTGACGTCTGCTAAATGGGTCAAACATTAGACTTTCATATATTTTAGATTCATTACACACAACTGAAGTAGTTCAAGCCTTTCATTGTTTTAATATTGATGATTTTGGCATACAGCTCATGAAAACCCAAAATTCCTATCTCAAAAAAATAGCATATCACAAAAAGGTTCTCTAAACGAGCTATTAACCTAACCATCTGAATCAACGAATTAACTCTAAACACCTGCAAAAGATTCCTGAGGCTTGTAAAAACTCCCAGCCTGGTTCATTACTCAAAACTGAGTAAGACTGCCGACCTGACTGCTGTCCAGAAGGCCATCATTGACACCCTCAAGCAAGAGGGTAAGACACAGAAAGAAATTGCTGTTCCTAGAGTGCTGTATCAAGGCACCTCAGTGGGAAGTCTGTGGGAAGGAAAAAGTGTGGCAGAAGACGCTGCACAACGAGAAGAGGTGACCGGACCCTGAGGAAGATTGTGGAGAAGGACCGATTCCAGACCTTGGGGGACCTGCGGAAGCAGTGGACTGAGTCTGGAGTAGAAACATCCAGAGCCACCGTGTACAGGCGTGTGCAGGAAATGGGCTACAGGTGCCGCATTTGAACCAGAAACAGCGGCAGAAGCGCCTGACCTGGGCTACAGAGAAGCAGCGCTGGACTGTTGCTCAGTGGTCCAAAGTACTGTTTTCGGATGAAAGCAACTTTTGCATGTCATTCGGAAATCAAGGTGCCAGAGTCTGGAGGAAGACTGGAGAGAGGGAAATGCCAAAATGCCTGAAGTCCAGTGTCAAGTACCCACAGTCAGTGATGGTCTGGGTGCCATGTCAGCTGCTGGTGTTGGTCCACTGTGTTTTATCAAGGGCAGGGTCAATGCAGCTATCAGGAGATTTTGGAGCACTTCATGCTTCCATCTGCTGAAAAGCTTTATTGAGATGAAGATTTCATTTTTCAGCACGACCTGGCACCTGCTCACAGTGCCAGAACCCCTGGTAACTGGTTTACTGACCATGGTATTACTGTGCTCAATTGGCCTGCCAGCTCTCCTGACCTGAACCCCATAGAGAATCTGTGGGATATTGTGAAGAGAAAGTTGAGAGACGCAAGACCCAACACTCTGGATGAGCTTAAGGCCGCTATCGAAGCATCCTGGGCCTCCATAACACCTCAGCAGTGCCACAGGCTGGTTGCCTCCATGCCATGCCCCATTGAAGCAGAATCAGAATCAGAATCAGAAAGGGTTTTATTGCCAAATGTTGAGCAGGTTTACAACATTAGGAAATTGCTGCGGTGCTTCAGTGCAAACATACTGTCATAAATTGCGCTTAAATAGACATGAAAAAATAAAAGTAAGAATAAGAATTAAAAGTGCTATGTAGAAAGATATATACATGAGTGCAGGTGGTGATCAGTGCCAAACATAGAATGATGCAGTGACACAGCGTAGGGTCATGTGTTAGTGGTGGGAACAGTCATATGGTTATTGTTCATGTGTCCAACAGCAGAGGGGAAGAAACTGTTCTTATGGCGAGAGGTTCTGGTGCGAATGGACCGGAGCCTCCTGCCTGAGGGGAGCAGGTCAAACAGACTGTGTCCAGGGTGAGAAGGGTCAGCTGAGATTCGAGCTGCACGCCGCAGTGTCCTGGAGGTGTACAGGTCCTGCAAAGATGGGAGTCTGCAGCCAATCACCTTCTCAGCAGAGCGCACAACACGCTGCAGTCTCTGTTTGTCCCTGATAGTGGCTCCAGCGTACCACACGGTGATGGAGGAGGTGAGGATGGACTCGATGATTGCGGTGTAGAACTGCATCATCGTCCGTGTTGGCAGGTTGAATTTCTTCAGCTGCCTCAGGAAGTACATCCTCTGCTGGGCTTTCTTGATGACGGAGGTGATGGTGGGCTCCCACTTCAGGTCCTGGGTGATGGTGGTACCCAGGAAGCGGAATGAGTCCACAGAGGTGATGGGGGTGTCAGTCAGGATGATGGGGGGGAGTGGAGCTGTGTGCTTCCTGAAGTCCACAATAATCTCCACTGTCTTCTGGGCATTCAGCACCAGGTTGTTGTGGCTGCACCAGGACACCAGACGTTCAGCCTCCCTCCTGTAGGCAGACTCGTCCCCGTCAGAGATGAGTCCAATAACGGTGGTGTCATCTGCAAACTTGATTAGCTTGACAGACTGGTGGGTGGAGGTGCAGCAGTTGGTGTACAGGGAGAAGAGCAGAGGAGAAAGAACACAGCCCTGAGGGGAGCCGGTGCTGATGGTCCGGGAGTCCGAGACATTCTTTCCCAGCCTCACGTGCTGCTTCCTGTCCGTCAGGAAGTCAGTGATCCACCGGCAGATGGGATCAGGCACATTCATCTGGGAAAGCTTGCCTCGGAGATGGTCTGGAAGGATGGTGTTGAAGGCAGAGCTGAAGTCCACAAACAGGATCCTGGCGTATTGAAGCAGTCATCTCTGCAAAAGGATTCCTGACCAAGTATCGAGTGCATAACTGAACATAATAATTTGAAGGTTGACTTTTTTGTATTAAAACACTTTTCTTTTATTGGTCGGATGTAATATGCTAATCTTTTGAGATAGGGATTTTGGGTTTTCATGAGCTGTATGCCAAAATCATCAATATTAAAACAATGAAAGGCTTGAACTACTTCAGTTGTGTGTAATGAATCTAAAATATGTGAAAGTCTAATGTTTATCAGTACATTACAGGAAATAATGCACTTTATCACAATATGCTAATTTTTTGAGAAGGACGTGTATAAAGCATATAAACAATTACAGCAATATGATGCAACAAACACAGCAGTGCTACTAATCCAAAATACTCAAAGCTTCATGTAACTGTAACAAACATTCTGCTGCTGATACATACTTTAGGTTTCTGAATGTTAAACTTGTTTAACTGCCGTTAAACGAAACAGAAGAAGAAGAAAACATCTGCACATGTGCAGTAAGGATCGGGGAGTCCTGATCTGTACCTATCTTTTTATTTTTCGTACATTAACTTGAAATGTTTCATTATAGAAAATATTTTAAGAGATACCTATTATTCTTAACATCTTAACAGATACTCTGACCCGTAACTATCGTAAAATGCTTCGAGCGGAAGTAGTGGTGTTTTCCACATGCGTGGTACCGATCGGGTTTCCGGTATGGATCGGGTAGTGACTCTGGCTGTATCCCAATTCAGGGTCTGCAGCCTTAAAGGCCACATTTTAAGGCCGATTACGTCACAGTGACGCGACGAAGGCTGTCCCAATTCAAAGGCTGCTCGAAATGCAGCCCTCAAATGTGTCCTTCATTTCCCTGAATTTGAAGGATGGGTCAGGTGTGTCCTTCGTGGCCCACCATATCCCAGAATTCAGCGCAGCCCAGCCAAATTTCAGCTGCCAACAATGGCGGCCGCTACTAAGTTTTAAAATTACTCTTATTAATCTTTCTGGGTCACAAAATAAACTTTTAACATATTTCCAGGGGAGAAAGTAGCTGTGTAAATTACAAATATCTGCTTGGTTTATCAAGACATCGTATATTTGCAAAAGTGTGCCGACGTTTTCAGCGACGTCTGTTACCCACCCGCTCGATAGCAAGCCAGGGGGTTCAATGGTCACTCCAGCCGGCGAGAGCAGCGGACTCCCGGCGTCATCGTTTTCCGGTTTTTCGCTACTCAGGTTAAACATGATATATAAGTCACTCAGATAACTTAAAAATGTAATTGTTGGGCTTTTTTCGGTGTTTTGTTTGTTCTGGAGTAAATCGGTTTGGCTGAGATCAAAGTTATTAGATTAAATACAACTTTATTAATCCATCGGGTCGGTTCCTCCGGGATTTTCACACAGCTGAATAAACGTCAAACAGAAAACTGATTAAACAGAAATATGAGACGGTGAGAATTTACGCCAGTGTCCTGTTATATTTTAGATAGCAAGGAGCAGACGGCCGAGTTTATTAAACTCCACCGTCCCAGCGGTGACACAAATCTGAAGGCTAGACCGTCCCATTTCACAGTCTCGCACTTCCGGTCTTCTCGGTCTTCGGAGGACCCGGCCTTCGTGGTCTACGTGGGCCGGGTCCTTCGAAGGATGCAGCCGATGTTTTGGGACACAGCTACAGTCTTTACACTTCCAACACGTCTATATAATAAACTCCACAGGCATGAAAACGGAGAATTTTGTAGAATGGACATTGCTGCCACTCACGGTGAAAGAATTTGGTCACGACTTGTAGTTTTTTCCTGGGAAGCATTTGTTTCAGGGTCAGTGAAATGTCTCACTGTAATGTTACCCAGCTAAATAGAGAAAATAAAAAAAGAGATAGTTATTGATCTAAAAGCCTGTAGCATGAGAGATAATCTCGTATTTTCTGGTATTCCAGAATCTGCTGGAGAAGACGTGGAGACTACAGTGAAAAGCTTCATCAAAACCCACCTGAAGCTGCCGGAGCTGATGATCTAAATATTTGATCTAAATATTTGCAATATTTTCTTTATCTTCTAACCCTGGATCTTCCTGAAGATGAATTCTTCCTCCTCATTACACCAGAGGACAATATATGCATTGTTCTACCGGTCTTTCCTTTGCACAACATGGTAAAAAAATTAGCTCACAAGCCTCCAGTGCAATGGAGGGGAACTTTCTGTGTATGTGTTATTGTAGGGTCTACCTTACAATATGAAGCACCTTGATGCAACTGTTGTAGCGATTTTGTGGTATATAAATGAAATTGGATTGAATGTAGAGCACCTGCCTCCTCATTGTGCTGCCTGTTGTTGTTATGACCTTTGTTTGACCCCACACATCAGTGACCCAAGATCAAAGATGTTTGAAAGCAGTATGGTGTGAAAATATGGCCCTTTGCAACATTTTGTACTTTGTGGACGTTTTTGTCCCCGGGGACAAGAGATGTCATAAAATCCAATAAAAAACCCATAAATAAATCAAATTACTTAAAACAAAAAAGTCACTTTCTTGAAAGTCATGAAACCAGGTTCTGCTGTTTTCCTGTCTTCCTCCTCCACTTCATAACCACCCACTGCACCCACTTCTAACTCATCAGCTTACACTCGTTTCATTTTTCAGCACTTCAGTTACATCAACTTTATTTTCTTCTTCCTATACTCACTGACACTGTCATCCACATGTCCTCAGCTCAGAGGCGTGACCAGAGAACAGAAGAGGATAACGTGATTGTTTGATTTATGTGTGGGTGTCAAAGAGAAACTGTTGAGGATGGATTCCTTAATATACATCAGAGTTAAAGAGAATATAGTTTGTGATTGCTTGCAACGTTATAATATTGCAGTTACAGTTTTTGCCCGTTGCTTGAACACATTTTGCAAAACTTCGCTCATTGTGCCAAAACTCCAAACACAAGTAAACATGACACAACACTGGGAAATATACCATTCACATCTGTGCCAAATTGAAACTCTACTCTCAAAACCTAAACTCTGCTGTCAAAACCTGACATTCCTTTGTCAAAATGTAACTCTGTTGACAAAGTGACACATACTTGCATCATATGCAAACACTTACAGATCAGGGGGAACACACTAGTCTACTTTATATAAAACACTGCAGTCTTTGATGTTCATTGTTTATTCAGAAGGCATATTTTCAGGAGACACATTTGCAAACAACCAAAAAAGCAAATAGGACTCAATATTGTACATTGCAGTACCATGAATTCAGATAAAGCAAAAAAAAAAAAAAAAAAAACCACAATACAGTAATAGAAAAAACACTATACTGTAAACACAAAAAATTATGACAATTGTGCATACGTGGGCTCATGGATCCCGCCGTCTTTTGGGGTCTGGCCACAGGACCTCATCAACATCGCAAGCAATGTCTTCTCCTGCTAGGCACCGGGGAAAATATCCTCTTGCATGTCGAAACCATCCATGGATTGCTGTCACCTGAATGTCGCCGCAGGCCTGTTCCATTGCCTGCAGAAGAGGCATGCGGGCATGTGGTTGGCGGTCATATACACGCCATTTCCAAGCCAAAAAAAATTCCTCTATAGGGTTTAAAAATGGTGAGTAAGGGGGCAAGTATACCACTTCAAGTTGGTTGGGGTTGGAGAACCAGGCCTGGACCAGAGCAGCCCGATGGAAACTGACATTATCCCATATCACTACAAACCTGGGCTGATCTGGTCTGTTCTGTACAACTATATCATGGAGAGCATCTAGAAATGTGAGTATGTGTTGGCTATTGTATGGACCTAGTATTGCATGATGATGCAGAAGCCCTCGAACGCTTATGGCGGCACACAATGTGATATTTCCCCCGCACTGCCCCAATTGCCCTTTGGCCAATTACATTACGACCCCGTCATCTTGTTTTGCACAGGTCAAATCCAGCTTCATCAATGAAAATGTATTCATGAGGCTGTGCAGCTCCATCCATGGCCAAGAGTCTCTGTAAAAAAAAGAGAACATATTACTGTACTACAGTGCTACACATACAGAACCCTCACCCCATCACACAGGTACCTGTGTAGCTCTCAGAATGGATCCATGTGGTACTGATATGGTACATATTCAGCTGCTACTGGACTTCACCAATACTCTATTGTAAATGTAAGGGACAGTTACACGTACCCGTACATATTCAGCTCGAAGTCCTTTGACCCCGTCACTGTTCCTCTCAAATGGGACTCTGTAGAGCTGCTTCATGGTGATGCTGTGTTTTCCCAAGATGCGTCTGATGGTGGTGATGCTCACATGGTTTATGTTGTTGAACACTCGCCTGTCTGCAAGTATTTTCCGTCGTAGCTGGTGGAGACGGATAGCATTGTCTGCCCTCACAATGTCCTCAACAGCAAGTTCCTGCCGTTGTGTGAACAGGCGTTGCCGTCCTCCCCCAGAAGGTCTTCGAGTCATTCTAGAAAAATACAACCACATATTGTCATCGCTTTGCTTATTTTTCTTAAATAAACAGGTGAGGGTCTAGGCTCAAACACTCCAGGACTCAGGAAATTGGGCTGTACCTTGAGAACTCTTCTGATGGTTATTGTACCTGAAACAATAGCGTGTGAAACGATTCAGACAACAGTGAGCCTGGCTACAAGGTCTCCATCAGAAACATAGTCGCAAATGTAGCATGGGCCATTTGAGATTCTCTGTTGACTAAGATTATGTCCATCGCTACCAAAGAAGACCGGAAGAGGGATGCTGCCAAATTCTTAAACACTGGAATTTTCCAAACTGTGTGTGGTCTATTGACGAAAGATGGCCCTTAATTAGGTCCTGCAAATTGCAGTATAACAATATATATTTTTAGTATTACAGAGCTACGTGCTGATCTCGTATTGTAACTTTTGTTCTCATCCTACACAGCCTGAGAAGACCATAATGTCACGATTTGCAAAGGCGACTCGTGCGGAGAGAGTGAGGAGTGGACCCAAATGGAGGCAAACAGAAAGAAGTGGTGGCTCGCTTGAAGCTGACGCTCCGGTGCGTGTCACAAATAACAACACACTGCTTCAGAAGCACTGTCCAATCCAATTTTATTCATAAAGCACTTTAAAATAGCCAGGACAGGACCAAAGCGCTGTACAGAAAATAAGTTAAAAGCAACAGAATAACAGAAAACAGCAAAACTAAATAAAACACATAATACATAAAAAATTAAAACAGCCCTATATTAAAACGAGATAAAACTGCATAGAATCAACTAAAAACAACCAAAATCAAACTAAAAACCAACATCTCTCGTGGTGTCAAAGGCCAGGGTAAAGAGGTGGGTTTTCAGGAGGACTCACCCAGCTGATGGTCTGTGCACGCCAGCGTCTTCTGCTCCATGTGAGAGGATTTCCTCTAAGGCAGGAGAAATTATCTCCACGAAAAGAAACAGACTCGACCGTCGCACAGTGGAACAAATTCTCTTCTTAAATAAAAACCAAACAGGTTGACTTTAAATGCATCACTTTTACTTTACAAGTTCATGATCAGTTCTACCCCCGGGTCAAAAATGCGTATAAGAAAACTGGCCTAATTTAATGTGATTTATAAACATAACTGTCCAGCGATTGATTGCATAAGTACACGGAGTCAGGACGTCACAGCATACCGCATAATGTTTTGTACATTATTATATGTATTTTTAATCTATTGCATTTACAAACGCCGAGGAGTCACGAGCAAGGAAAGACCACACCATGGCACATGTTTAAACAAGGAATGTTTATTGATCAAAATTATTTATTAAACAAATAAACATGGCAAGTTTTTCACCCCCCAAAGAATACATGCTCAAAGCAGCACAACGGCGGCCCAATATCAGACAGAACTGTGAACTCCACTCTGTAGAGTGGCCAATCATAATGAAGCAGTTCATTTTATTTTGTAGATTCAAGCTGCTCGTCATATGTTTGGCCACCAGATGTCACCAGAGAGGACTGTGTTGAAAAGCTTTGAGTAATGAACCGTTTTTCAACACGAGCTTCAACGCTTCAGAAAGCGTTGTTTGGCCATCACTAACAGAAAGTCAGCCTTTATTGACAGCAGAACAAAACAACCAACAGGTGGAACACAGAAAATGAGCCAAAACCTGAAACACCTGGAAACGCGAGGGGACGGAGAGCAGCGGTTACACGAGGGACGCCACACAGACAGACCGACAAAGAGCCAAGGACAACGCAAGCAATAAATACACACCAGGTAAGGAGTGGAAATGCACAACAGGAGGGAGACACAGCTGGGATAAATGTGACAGGACGCAGGAAGTAAAGCAGACTATACTGACAAAGGACCAGGACTATCAAGGTAAACCAGGAAACACAGAGCTGAACTCAAGACACGTAAGCTAAAGACAATGACCCTTCCCAAGAACACAGAGGCACAGAAACAGAACAGCAACCATAAACGTAACATAAACAGGAAACCATACCTCACTGAATAAAACTTGAACCAAAAAGACAAAACACTGAGTCGCAGACACACAACAGGGATTTCCTCTTGTTGACAGCACCCCAGCAGACAGCACAGCTCTTTTAGTAAAAACACTTGTTTATTGACAAATCTCCATAAAGTTTAAATAAGTCGGTCTCACAGGTGGTGTGTGTTTTTTTTCCAAAAACAATAAATCATCATCAACACTGTTATTGGACAATTCACAATGAAACCCACATATTTGGCAATCAAAAATACAAAGAAAAATCTGGAATTTACCTTCACAATCACACACAAACACCAGTGTCACTCCCTGTGACACACCAAAGACATTTTTAAAGCACTCATCATGTCGAGGAAGAGCTGAATGCATCGTACACAAGACAGCTTTGGTTTTACAGTCCTTACTGCTGATTTCTCTGGGGCTCTGTGGTGCAAGGCGCTTTTCCTTGACATCATTCAAACGTCGCTTCTCTGTAACGTGGATTCTAGCTCTCTACATCTGCAGTCCCAGATTTGTAAAAGCGTTTATGGATGGGCCTAGTGTAATCCCACAGCCTCACGGTCACTTCGCTTTCCATTTGAATTCATTTTCACTTGACTTGGAAAGTTGACTGAATTGGACAGAAGATGAAATTCCACGGCAAATAAACTTTCTTGCTTTAATGCTTGTGCATTCACAGGAAAACTGCCCACACTCTGACCAAGGAGATCAACGAGGAAGAGAGGAAACAGTGAAAATACAAACCTCCTTTGTTTCTTCATAACCATGAAAAACATCATGATGTCAAGAGAAACGCAGTGCTCTGAGAACCTGACTTACAGCAGGTTTCTTAATGATGTGACAACAGGTCTTATTGATGAATGTCAGCCATGTTGAAGTTACAATGTCCAGAATATGGAATGAAAAAGAATCGTGGATTCTTGACACCGTGCTGTTTCAGGCACCTCCACGTGCAAAAACATAATTTCTTTATTTAGCCTCCTAACAGCCTCCAGGCTGGTGAAACACTTAAACAACTGATCTGATTGTGCACTGGTGCAACATGTAGATCATTGTGTACCTGACAATACACAAACGTGAGGACGTAACCAATGTAACCAAATCCACAATGGCCTTTTATAGACTTTTGAAAACTGATTTCATTGAGTGTATCCAAAAATAGTGGTTGCTTAAAGATGAAGGGAAGTGAGAAAGTTTGTGTTTCTCTTGGCATGTCATACAGCCACACACACATAGGAGAACATCTTACTTATATTCAAAGAAAAATAAAAGCTTTTATCTGATTGGTCAGAATCTGTCTCTACACCGATCTGTTTGTTATGGTGTAACTCTACTCGAGTATCTCGAGACATATTTAGTGATGCTGTGACTCATTTCCAGTCACAGCCTCTGACACATAGGTGGGTACAGTCATGGTTGGATGAAATGAGTGTCATTGTGCAGCAGCATTTCTGCGAATGGATATCGATCTCTGCCTTTTGAAAAGCTAAATATTAAACTCGAGTGGCCTCTTAGCTGAGTGGTGTTCAAAATGTATGCAAAATAACAGTTACTGAGATGAAAGCACATGAAGGAGTCAGTGAAAGGGCCACAGCATAGATGCTGCAGAGCAGCTGGTGGGGTGAGATGACTGCAGCTCCTCCTGGTACCACATGGATCCACCACGGCAGAAGATAACATCAGGAACATTAGCAGAACTCAGATCTCGCTCTCGTAGGTGTGCATGTAGGTCTTCAGCGAGAGGATTTCAGCGTAGCTGCGGCTGGTCCTGCGGTACAGGTCCAGCCCTGTCAGGAGCTCCACGTCTCTGACCCGAGCTGTGTGCATCTTCATCAGGCTCTCCACCCAACGAGACTCCTCCTCTGAGCTCTGTGGAGGCAGTAAGGACGAGCAGCGTTAGCAGCAGTCACCTCTTATTAATGGACATCAGATCGAAAATGTTTCTTTGGTTCATGTTTTGAAAGGCTGTCTTCAGTTGATCTTAAGACTTTGCACATACAAAGTTTCTTATTCACAAGAACGTGAGCGTAGTTTGGGGTCCCGGGAGAACAGTTAAAGCTCAGTAACTGTTATTATCTCCTTTCAAAGACATGTGATTAGCGCAGCTTTTCATTCAGTTTTTGGACAATGTCTTTGATTTATTGTCCCTCCAGCTAATGCTCTAAACCTCACAGATGTGGAGTTAATCAGCTGTGACGTTGGTGGGCCGTCAAACGAACCACCAATCCTTCACAGTCACATGCTTGTGGTCACTGCATCGAGATCGCTGCACAGCTCAGCAGTATCGGTGTGCACTTTTGTGTCGTTTTGAACCTTTTACCTTCATTTTGGAATATTAAAAAATGACACAATGCCATCTTGCCTATCCCAGCTACCACAGGGCAGGAGGTGCTCCAGTTTTGAAAGGTAAAATTATAGTATTTTACTAGTTTGAACTCCCGGCGAAGGCAGCCGCACTTTTTCTCCTCTCCTCTCCCTTATCTTCCTTGCTTGGCTTCTTATGTCCTTGTCTTGTGTTTTTACTTTTCCCTGGAACACTCTCTCACAGTCTGTTTCTAAACCTAAAAGAGGAATTATGGATTTGATCAACTGGTCTCTGAATGCAATTGACACCCCTTTTCTCAACGAGAAGTTTGGGCTCGGGTGAGCCTGAGTGCTGAAGATATCGACCTATTCGGAACCATGGTAACAGGGTTTTTGCTGATCGGAGCTGGCTTGGCCCTGACTTATCGGAGAATGAAGAAAGCGGAACCGGCTGTTCAAACCCCCACAAGGCTGCCTGCTGGGATTGGAACGATGGGACGAGGCGTGAGTTTCTCAAAATGGGCTCATTGAGTGCAGCACGGATAAGATCTTGGAGAGGCTACGGCTGCTGTGAATACTCAGAATAAGATCTCTGAGCGCAAATTGATCACATCATGGAGAAGCTCGCGGCTCTCCAACGGGAGTTTGAGAGACCAGTGTCGGACTGTAGAACTGCTTTGAAATTGATATGAGTTGTTCGCACTAAAGGAAAAACCACCATCACTTCATGGGGATACCCCTGTGGCACCAGCTGCAGTCTCAAGGCTGGAGCTGAACAACAACACCCTGATAACGACTGTGTTTAGACTGTTAGGGAATTATGTTAGGATGCTGTTCGTGGACTACAGTTCAGCATTCAACACAATAATTCCCTCTAAGCTTTTCACCAAGTTGACGGATCTTGGACTCAGCTCATCACTGTGTCAGTGGATCCTCAACTTCCTCACAGACAGACCCCAATCAGTGAGGGTGGGAAAACAAGTCTCCCCCTCCATCTCACTCAGCACTGGAGTGCCTCAGGGCTGTGTTTTAAGCCCCCTGCTGTACTCACTGTACACTTATGACTGTGTAGCCACATCAGACACCACCTCCATTGTCAAGTTTGCTCACGACACTGCTGTTGTGGGCCTGATCTCCGACAACATCGAGACGGCCTACCTGGAGGAGATTAGGAACCTGGAGACCTGGTGCCAGGAGAATAACCTCCTCCTAAACATCAGCAAGACTAAGGAGCTGATCGTGGACTTCACTACAAAGCAGGCGAGGAATTACAAACCCCTCATCATCAGTGGCACGCCAGTGGAGAGAGTGGACAGTTTCTGATACCTGGGTGTCCACATCACTCAGGACCTGTCATGGTCCTGTCACATCAACACCCTGGTTAAGAAAGCCCGTCAGCGTCTCTTCTTCCTCAGAAGACTTAGAGACTTCCATCTGCCACTGAAGGTGCTCAAGAACTTCTACTCCTGCACCATCGAGAGCGTCCTGACGGCAAACATCTGCACCTGGTTTGGGAACAGCACCAAGCAGGACAGACGAGACCTGCAAAGGGTGGTGCGCTCGGCAGAACGCATCATTCAATCAGAGCTCCCTGACCTGCTGTCCATCTACACCAAGCGGTGCAAGTCCAAAGCTAGGAAGATTATGATGGACCTCTCCCATCCCAACAATGGACTCTTCTCACTGTTGAGGTCTGGGAAGTGCTTCTGCTCCCTTAAGGCCAAAACAGAGAGAATGAGGAGGAGCTTCTTCCCCCAGGCTATTCGGGCCCTGAACCAGGTGTAGGACTGGACTCTCCCACACGTCACCACACGCACCACCACACATTTCCTATAATCCTATAATTCCTATAATTTATAATCTTTATAATCTCTTCTGCTATTTGCACATTCTTTACTGTAAATTTCTAAGTTAATTTGTAAATTTTGTAGTAAACTGTAAATTGTAAATATTGTAAAACTTTTCCTCTGTCATTTAATGGTCGGGCATTGTACAGCTACAAGCATTTCACCCCCATGTCATACTGTGTATGGTTGTGTGTGACAAATAAAATTTGAATTTGATTTGAATTTGAATTTGTTCTTCCCATTCTATGCATCCCCCTCCCTTCCCAAACGCCTTAGATGCTTGTTGCCTCCTGGGGGGAGGGTCCCATTTCACTACAGGGCAACCTGCACGTGGCGAATAAAGCTTTGATTGATTGATTGATTGATTGATTGAATACTTCTTCCTAAACTTGCTGGCTGATACTCCACCCTCTAGCCCTCCAAATATGGAGATGTGTTAAGGACCCTCTACAGCTCTGTTCAGCTCTCCTAGAATAACTTTCTGTCTCCTGGAATATCCTCCATGCTCTTGACACTGTCCTTGGAGACACAGCAAAGCTTATTGGTAATAGCACTTATTGCTGTGCTGTGCAATACTGGAGGACTAACTGTACAGCCTCTTTGCGGTCTGATGGACGGATTTCCTGAAAGACTGTCTGTAAAAAATAAGAATATAAGTGCAGGAAGTGTGTTTGCAAGAACACCCACACATTAGAGCGTTCCAATTCCCCTGTTGGACTGAAGCTGAGTATGTATTTATCAGTGCTGTTTCTTTATGCAAAAGCAGCTTTAGGAGCAACCTGGTGTGGCTGCAGCTCAGCTGTGTGGTTTTTTTAATTTATTTGTTTGGTGCGGGAAACATTTTTCATGTTATGTTAGCAAGATTGCTCTGCTGTGGATGAGGAAAAGGAAAAGAGCAGAAGGAAAACGTAAACGTGACCATCCGTACGTTGCAGCTCTCATCATTGGTGGGTCTGTGCGGCAGGATGAAGGTGGCGCTGTTGAGCGGTCCGTTACACGAGTCTGTAGCTTGTGTGAAGTCTAAGCAGCTGGTCAGGACCACAAAGTAGTGAGTGGGGATTGGGATTGTACCACTTATATACCTGCAAGAGAAGATCAAGGTCAGGAAGCTATTCCACACACTTTCCGAACATTAGCACTGTCCACAGTTAAAAATATACATGGAGTAAGGAGGTTTAACAGAAACGTGGAAATATTAAGTGTGCCTACTCTCGTATCTTCTCAGCTGAGTCTCTGACACCGTCATAGTTGTAGTCAAATATGGGTCCAGTCAGTACATTCACTCCATTTCTCTCAGTGGCGTATTTCTTCACCAGCACTCTCTGGAAATAACCCCATATCTCTGAGAGAGGGAGAGAGATGATGGTGGTGGACTAAAAGCATAAAACAGAGTTCACTAAAGCTGAGGTAAAGACTTACTCTTGAATGCAGGATACATGGGAACAGTGTTGGTGATGAGGACAGCATCGGATTTTTTGTCTAGATTTGACGACAGTTCTGTCAGCAAGGACAAAAACAGGATTAATGTGGTAAATAAAGTCATGGAATACGATCAAGTGTGGGAAAAAAGAATAATAATATGATTGTAGTATTATTGTAGGAATACGAATCCAGTAAAACCTTCACCAGACATGCTGTGTTAACTCTGCTGCGGGGGCTCACTTACGTGGTGGGTACAGAAAGGCGTACGTGATCTGTTTATCTGCTCTGTAGTTGGTACATGATTGGCTGTAAGCTGGAGGGACTCTGGAATCAGGTCTCACACAGTTGGACAGAGCTTCAGGCAGAGGAGACACTTCTACCTGGAAGACCAGCAGAATACAAAGTTCTGTTAAACATATCGTGGATTTGTTTCAAAGACCAGAGAAAGAAAAATGGCACAGAAAAGATACAGTCAGCAGGCATTCAGGTGAGACAGGTGACACTGTCCAGCACCTGCATGTTTCCTGCTGTGCAGGAGGTTCATAGCATCCTTCGCTGTTTAAAGATACTTAATATAACTGCAGTGATGGAGCTCGGGGCTGAATGTGAGGACAACCGGTGTGTAACAAAGGATTGACTGTATCCTGCAAAACGTGGCTGTGTGAGGCTGTCTGTCAAAGAGTTGTCAAGTGAACAACAGTTGTAGTTAGATGAGTGAAAATGGAAATGAATGGAAATAAAACAAAATCTTTTCATGGATTTTTAAGCTGTCTTCGAACTAAGAAGCTAACTTTAAACAAACTCAGGGCGAGTAAGAAGCCTTGAAACTGACAAAATAAGAACGACAGCCGTTATTATTTCAGCCTTTTATCACATTATTACAACAACGTTGGCTCACAGTGAAACCAGAAGCAGCAAAAGATGCAAATTTTCCAAATGTCTTTGATCCAGGTGCACAACCAGACTCATGAGAAATATTGGTGAAAGTCACCAAGAATGAATGTCATCCAGTTTTTGACAAAATGCTGTTAGTACAAGCTGTTTTGTTCTGAAGACAGCCTTTCAGACATAAAGATTGCTGTTTGGTGTCTGGATCGTAGCTGGAGACCAGTAACCACTAAATCATCAGCATGGTAATCGGAGATTAAGATCTCACACAGGAGTTGGTGTTTTCTCTGTCTGAATGTTAAATGCACTGCCTCTACTCTGCTCTATACAACTTGCATCCATTCACACAAGCAGTGCTTTCCATCTAACGTTCACAGTCCGACGGATGCATCAGAGAGCTTCCTGGGTTAGTGTGTTGGCATGAAGACTGGAGCAGCAAAGGATTGAACCACCAGCATCCTGATCAGTAGATGAGCAGCTCTACCTCCTAAGCTACAGCCCCCCTAAACTAAAGCCTGTTGTGAAATCAGTGACATGACGGCACTCAGAAGAGGTTTCCCCAATAGTAGCAATGGTGCTGGAAGCAGGAGATGAACTTATAGAAAAAATTCTGAAACATCAAATATCTGCTAAACAGTTAACTACACCTAAGCACTTGTACTTCCAACAACTGAAAGACAGAGAGGACGGAGAGAGCAGTACCTGTCTGCTGGCAGTGTACGATGTCCAGACGGGCATGGACAGAGTTTCACTGTAGCCACTGATGTAGTCGCTGTGGTGCAGGATGCAGTATTTGGTACGGAAGAGGACAGCAGGCCGACCGAACGGCAGGTTCCTGCTGTCTATGAGAGGAAGAGCGCAGACAAGCAGGAATGTAGCAAAAGACATTTACAGATCGATGCATTAAAACGACGACTGAGCGTTCATGACAGAATGATGAAGAAATTTCAAATAAAACAAGACGAGCTACAAATCCAAACTTTCACTGCAACTACGCTTAGTTTTATCTGCTGGGACTGAAAGGAAAAGTCACTTATTAATGACATTTTCAGTAGGAGCGTTAAAGACTGACCATCCATAGCTTGCCTCAGTCGCTGGTTTAGCTCCTCCACTTTGTTCTGTAAGAGACAGAGCCAGAGTGACTCCAGGTTATAGCCTCGTACAAGGGTCACTTTCAAACTTCTCTGGCCCCTACTTTTTACACGCAACTGCAAAAAGATCGGAGATTGAAACAATCTCTTGCCAGAGATCTACATGGGAATCACAAAGACAGCATAAAGTGAGACAGTGCAGGGCAGAGCTGGGTCTAATTCACCTCAATACAGCAACTACACACACAATATCTGCACTAAGAAGGCTGTTAAACTCTAAAATTGTCAATAAACTATTGATTTTGACGAGGTGAACCGACCCCAGCTCTGCAGCAGAAAGCAAAGAAGCATCAAGGTTATTTAGGCTTAAAAGAAAACAGCAATTGCACATTAAGAAACTTTTTTTTTACAAGTAAAAAAGGCACAAACAATCAAATCCTCCTGAATGACAGACCCATGCAGATGAATCTTTTTACACTGTGTAAAATGAAGTTAAACTGCAAAAAAGCAAAACTTCTGCAACAAAAAGCCCTTCAGTCATCTGCTATGGTATAGATCAGCTGATAGCACATCTGACCAATCACACACACTGCTCTGCACAACAAGACGAGCAGCTGACCCCAGTTATGGTTAATAAATCCTGCTGGGTACAGGCAAGGAAACATGGATCTGGGGTCTTACTTTTCATACCAGGTTTATGCTACAGCTGATTTCTTACTCTCCGTTTGCACGATGACTGAGGAGTTTTAATCTGAGGACGACGTCAACACTAAGTGCCCCAGCCCACACCACTGATCGTATAATGTCCAAATGTGTGATTTTGTTGCAATTGGGATCAAAAACAAACCAACACAAAAATTAATTTCTTATTTTATTGTCAAAAAACAAGCTTGGGTCAGGGTAGAGTAGCCAGGGAACTTTAAGGGTGTTACAAATAAGGTCCGAGGGCCAGAAACCAACGATTCAATTCAATTTTATTTATATAGCGCCAAATCACAACATAAGTCGCCTCAAGGCGCTTCATAGATACAGAGAAAAACCCACCAATCATATGACCCCCTATGAACAAGCACTTTGGCGACAGTGGGAAGGAAAAACTCCCTTTTAACAGGAAGAAACCTCCAGCAGAACCAGGCTCAGGGAGGGGCGGGGCCATCTGCTGCGACAGATAAACAATAAAATGTTTTCACTATCTACAAAAGTAATTACCATACAATTTCTTTTTTGTTTTTATTGGGGGGGGGGGGGGGGGGGGGGGGGTGTTACCAAATCTCAGGGATTAACTGGAGATAAAGTATCTGAATTTCAGGAGCTGGACCACGCCTCCAAACACGCCTCCTTCTGGTCCTCATCTACACATGTTCCCCCAGCTCCACAAGCTGTTCGCTCTCGTTTATGTGCCCCACCCTCCCTCCCCTTTTTAATTCTTTAACTTCTTCATTTCTGTTGTAGTCCATGAGGATCTGCCAGGCCCGGGAGCTGCCACCAGTCCCCTTCGAGGTCTTCCCCAAACCACAGCTCATGTCCAAGCCATTCAGCTTTATCTACTAAAACGGTGTCAAACCTCAAATAAGGACGTGGGGCCAGTGAGTGAAATATGTTGGTCAACTTCTGTGCACTAACAGAAAGTTTCACCGCACCAGTACAGATAAACTGGGCTCTACGTCACCTTCAATGTTAAAGGGTTGTAGTTCTTGTCCTCGTAGTTCTAATATGTTTCGTATAAAGAGCATCTGTGCTGACACCTCCGATGGGCCAAAAAAGTGTTACTGACTTGAATACATACTTGATAAAAACTTTCTTGCATTCCTTAAAGAACTCATAAAACAATCAGACACAAAGACACGCTGATGTCTCAGCTGAGCGCTTCAGCCTACAGTTACCATGTTCTTGCAGCCTCTCTGCATCCCTGCACCTCCTTTCACGCTTTATTCAATTTCATGAGCTTCGTATCTCTGGGCACCGATGCCTGCTTTCTTCTGTGAGCAGCTCTTGTTGCTGCTCTTCCTTCCTCTAGATTTCATGTTTGTACATGGAGGGAGAGGTGCCAGAACAAAGCCGTATTACTAAATATGCCTGAACTCTGGTGTCCTGATATTTCCTGGTTGACCTTGGGCAGTCAAAAGCTACTCCTTGCCTCCTGCGGCTCGTGGCCTCAGTGGGTCCGGTTTGTTCCGGCCCAGGTCGACCTCTTAGGGTCTTTGTTATGTTGCTGTGGATATATTGCAGTGTGGACAGTGTCTGTGTGAACACAGAATTTATATTTGTCATCCCACTCTAAATGCTGGCTGCATTTAGTTTCAAGTGATGATCCTGTTATTAGCACGGGAAATAAAGTCTAGTGTTTCAGGGTACCTGTCAGGAGGATGGTTCAGAACCCTAAAGAACTTGTTCTTCTCTGGATTCAGTCTGGTGTCTCGTGACATCGCAGGCTCACTTCCATGATGTCAGGGCCCTTTCAGGCTCTCTGTAATCTCTCACAGCACCTTGTTCTGGATGTTTGCTGTTCTTTTCTCTGTGTGTGTGTTTATACAGCACACGTTTAATGCTGATCTCTCTTTCATGGTGTATCTTCTGTGCTGTCTCCCTCCTCTCACCCCCAACCGGTCGCAGCAGATGGCCCCGCCCCTCCCTGAGCCTGGTTCTGCTGGAGGTTTCTTCCTGTTAAAAGGGAGTTTTTCCTTCCTACTGTCGCCAAAGAGCTTGCTCATAGGGAGTCTTCTGGTTGTGTGGGGCTTCTCTGTATTATAGTAGGGTTTTTAGCCTAAAATATAAAGCACCTTGGGGACTGCTGCTGTCATATGGCACCTTATAAAAAAAATTTAATTAAGTAAATAAGCTGACCAGATGGATCCTTTTGTGGGATTTAAAAGTCAAGCGAATGTTTGGCATCTGGCCAGTCATACATGCAGGTTAGTCATACTTTGTAAGGGGCTAATTTGGCCTATGGAAACAATTTTAGAGTCAACTCTTTTAGGCCAAAAGTGAAGAAGAGGGAGTTTTAAAAAGAGGCGCTGAGGTCACTTCAAAAACTGCTGATCTCATGGGATTTTCCTGGACAACCATCTTTAGAGTTTGGCCCAAAAAAGGAGAAAATATCCAGTTAGTATGAGTTCTGTCAGTGAACATGGTGTGCTGATGACAGAGGAGAAAGCCCAGACTGTGGGGTGCTACTCCTGTGAGTCTCAGAAATTGAGACTGCAATTCATACAAGCACCAAATTGAGCAGCAGAAGATGGGAGGAATTTTGCCAAGTGTGACAATATGGATGTACAGCCAAGAATGTTGCTGCATGTGCTGAACATATGATTGAGTTGAGAAATTAAAAAAAAAGACAAAAAAATAGACTAGAAGAGGTTTAGAAAAATAGAAGAACAGAATTCCCTTCAGGGACTGACAGGAAGTTGGGCTCAGGTCTGCCTCTGAGTCATCGTGGCTGACCTTTTCATCGCAGCTGCACCCCAAGCTGTCTGTTCCTGCAGGTACAACACCAGACGCTGTTGGTCTGGAGACCTCCTCTGCCATGGTGGGTCTGTACGGGGGGGTTCTTAGCAGGTGGTTCAGACTGCCGTGAGTTCCATTATTAGGGGCCGGTTTCAAACCTAGAAGATCTAAGAATGGGACAAATGTGACTGAAATCAGACTAAAGACGTCACACACACGTAAACATCAGCTAACGCATTCTTATTGTGGAAAAATATCAGATATCAAAACACACCCAGACACCTGAACACAGAAATGCAGATGGAAAAAAAGGGACTCCTCACCACACATTACGTTATAAAGCTCGATGTTTTCAAAGGCTGGAACTTTAGTCTTGAACTTAAACGTGGGCCCATAGCCAACGAAAATAGTCTGGAAGCAAAAGTTCATCACACGGGTTAGTTTGTTACAACAAATGCAAGAAAATGTTTGATATATCTGAAGTTTTTAACAAGAGTTTAAAAAAAGGCTATTCTACATTTGCATACATTTCATTACATAAATAAAGACAGTTGCCTTATATTGTGGGAAGAATCTCTGGGCTTTTTCCTCAGAAATCTCAAGAATATTTAATTGTTTTTTTATAAATTAGTTCCCTGTCTTCTACTTATTATTATTCCTTCTTACATTTCATGTATTTAAGAAGACGATTAAAGTTCCTGTAATGTTTATGAAATGTGCACATACTGTCTTTTTGTTTGTTTGCTTCCAGCTTGGATTCAGACACCTTCTCAGTTGTTGGTAATTAGGTTAATTAGCAGTTAGTTGTAGTTAGGGTTGGATCCTCACTTATTTACACTGCATTAGGCCTGTGCTGTTGGGGGGTTCCCATGATGCATTGAGCATTTCTTCTTCACTCACTTTGTGTTTACACACTGCGGCTCTCTTCCACAGGAAGTCTTTCTCCTGTCTTCCTCCCCTCATCCCTGACCAGTACGGCACGTGTCTGCACCCCCCCGGTTCTGCTGGAGGTTTTATCCTGTTAAAGGGGCGTTTTTTCTTCCCACTGTTGCTTAAGCAACAACTTGCTCATAGGGGGTCATTTTCTCTGTATTATTGGAGGGTCTTTACCTTATAACAATATTTATAAATGTTGAAATTGAATGTTTAGACAGTCTGAGCTTTAACCTCCTGAGACCCGAACTCTTCCACGGCATACATTTTTAATTTCTCTTTGATATTTGGGCTGATTGGGACCTGATCAATGTAAAAACAAAGAATTACCAGATTTTTTTTTTTACCTGATTTTTGTTTCTAATAAAAATGAGATCCACATATGAGGATATTCGTTTAAAATTTTGGTATAACAGTGGCAGTATAATGTCCTCGTAAGTGAGTATCAGGCCCTTGTAGAGCAAAATTTAGTATTTTGGTCTAAATAACCCAAAATGTGATGTCCACATATGTGGATGCCAGGTCCGAGGAGGTTAATACCGGTTTCAGTGTGTAACCGTGTGCACAGTGCGTGTACGCTGTTCCTAGCTGATGTTTTAGAAAGCTGAGCTGGTATTGTGAATACAAAGGGAATCTTGTAAACAGATACCTGCATGCTGTTGATCTTATTGTCATATCCATGATCTCCAGCAAAGCCACAGTGCCTCCTGCCTTCAGGGACCTTCCTGTAATGACAGAGGTATCTTCTCTCATTCGTAACCAAGAGGACAGTGACGAACTTTGTTTCTACCATCAGTGTTGCTAAGGTTGGCAACAAAGAAGCCAAACTGTGTGACAGATATATAAAAATGCTTATTGTTTTTCTAATAATGTCACCTTCTGCTGACATTGATAAATGGACTGATTCTTCTATAGCGCTTCTCTACTCTCCCAGAGTACTCAAAGTGCTCTATACAACATGCCACATTCACTTTCTCTACACTTAGTGTTTTCTAACTACATGCAAACTCTGATGGATGCATCAGAAAGCAACTTGAGGTTAGTATCTTGCCCAAGGATACTTGGCATGCAGAGTGGAGAAGCCAGGGCCTTCTGATCAGTAGGTGACCTGCTCTTCCTCCTGAGCTACAGCAACCACAAAATAACTAAGACACATCTCTTTATTTCCCTCAAACCCACTGCTGGAGCAAAATTTAATCATGCAAACATAAACATCGTTTAACAGGAATCGAATGAAGTATAATCATTTGCTAAACTACATGTGGCTGGTGTAACTGTTGTATCGTAAGTGTCAAAATAGGTTGTCATATGATTTACTGGTTAACAAGCTCAGGCCTGAGAAAAGCAGCTAACATAAATATGCCAAAAACTAATAGTGCCCATATAATCCCTCTATCATCCCTCTACTCACAACGAACATTTGTGCATGTGTTTGGCTGTGTTGTTGTTTATAGCTAATTTCTCCCTTTAAAACAAATGTTTGATTTTTCTTTATAACTCAATAACTTTAGTATGATATAAAATTAGAGGTGTGGACGCTTGTACAGACAGACTTGCTGAAACAGGCTGTCTTTCACACCACAGCTCTGAGTTCAGTTATTTCTTGTGGCTTTTTTATGTGCCGAATCCAAAGATGAGGATTAAAAATAGCCGACTGTTTTGCTGGCCGCGACTGTTTCCAGGTTATTCAGTTTCTTACAATTTACACCTACATACACTGTTTAGGTAGTTGATTTTAAATTCTAAGCTTCTTGTCTCACTTTGACCTTTCTTCATTGTGTAGCAACTTAGAAAAAGTCTAAACATAGAAGACAGAGAGTTCCTAATCTTCTATATTATTACTGGGCTTCACAAATAACCTCAGGGTGGTTATCTTCCTTTTTACACCAAGGCAAACCACCCATAGATACCTGGTGCTGTGACCCTCTTTCGCCTCTTTGTCTTTTATCTATTGATCTGGATGACCTTCCTCTTGGTGTCAGAAATAATTTTATTTTGATGTCTACACTTAAGGTTTGGCACAATATTGCTGCCCACGTTGGAAGAAGAGGTTTTTCTAGTGCACTACAGCCTCTGATTAGTAATAAAGCTGAAACACTTCTTCGGGTTTCTGCAAGTAAGACGTTTTGTAAAGTCCCTTAAATTTCCAGCCAGTCAACCTGTTTTGAATCCTGTTGAAAGCTTTCTCCTTAAATTTAATGAGGAAATAATCACAAAAAAGAAATGTACCTCTTTTTGTTATAGGGAAATTATTGTCTCCGAATTTTGTAACCACCGATAAGGCCAGGGTTTGATGGGAAACCGACATTGAAATTGAGCTTAGTACAGAAGCATGGTCTAAAATTTTAGATCTGCCAAGAAAATGTTTTCCTGTAACCAACTGCAGGAACGCCATTCCAGAATCGTACATAGACTGCAGCGTACCCCAGAGCTTTTAAATAAAATTCATCATTTGTATTGGGCTGTGCTGATTTGTTGCTGTTTGTATTGTTTCCAAAAAATCAATAAATCGTTGTTTAAAAAACGAAGACAGAGAGAAGCCTGATTATGAAACACTAAATGATGTTATGTAGATCTGCAGGACTCCTCACTCGCCTGTCTATGTGTGTGTCCACTACTGACTTTATCTAATTATTGAAGGCCTCAGTCACACAGGCCTAGAGTCAGTGAACCCTCTGGAACTTCTGGTTGTTATGGAAAATGACATATTTGTTGACCAGTTACTAAGCGGTTGCTGGAAGTTTCTGTCTGTTGTCACATTGCATCAGTTACAAAGAAGCTGCTGCATGAAAAACCTCAAACTGCAACTTTTACTTTCACACCTTTCACAGTTTCACTTCACAAACAGAACAAAATAGAGATTTTAGAAGCATTTCACAGAACTTTTAATGGCACACTGTGAAAGAAAGTAGCAAATATGAGGGATATTAGAATATTCTTTACAAACACGTAACTTTAATTTGCATTACAGATTTCCTGATACTAAGAAGGTAAACTACAAGGTCATGGTAGAGGTCAAAAGATCAAGTACCATAATATCACGACTTTTGAAATTTGGCAGTTATGTTTTCCTACTTCTTCTTTGGCTCTCGGAGGAGGCGGAGGCACTTTTTCTCCTCTCCCTTATCTTCCCTGCTTATGTCCTAGTCTCGTGTTTTTTTTTTGTATTTTCCCTGGAACACTCTCTCACAGTCTGTTCTCTAAAACCTAAAAGAGGAATTATGGATTTGATCAACTGGTCCCTAAATGCAATTGACACCCCTTTCTCAACGAGAAGTTTGGGCTCGGGTGAGCCTGAGTGCTGAAGATATCTACCTATTCGGAACCATGGTAACAGGGTTCTGGCTGATCGGAGCTGGCTTGGCCCTGACTTATCGGAGAATGAAGAAAGCGGAACCGGCTGTTCAAACCCCCACAAGGCTGCCCGCTGGGATTGGAACGATGGGACGAGGCGTGAGTTTCTCAAAATGGGCTGATTGAGTGCAGCAGGGATAAGATCTTGGAGAGGCTACGGCTGCTGTGAATACTCAGAATAAGATCTCTGACTGCAGACTGGATACATCTCGGAAGGGCTAGCCCGGAATAACATCTCTGGGCGCAAATCGGATGACATCTTGGGGAGGCACACTGCTGTGAGTTCTCAGAAATTGGCTCCTTGAGCACAAGAAATGAAAACATCACAGAACGCAAGTATGGCGAAGCTCGCGGTTCTCCAACGGGAGATTGAGAGACAAGTGTTGGACTGTAGAACTGCTTTGAAATTCATATGAGCTGTTCGCACTAAAGTAAAAATACCATCATTTATGCGGATGCCCCTTTGGCGCCAGCCGCAAGGCCGCAGCTGAACAAAACACCCTGATAACGACTGTGTTGAGTCTGTTCCTTCCTATTCCATGCAAGGCCACCTGGGTTGGCTGGAAGACTGTTTACTTAGCCTGGCAGGGCGAAGGACACCGTCTCAGCTGAACTCTCCCTACCCCGGATCCAACACCACCTCCAACGCTTACCTCCCCTCTGATTTGGACTATCGGGTCAGTTGGAGGCGCAGTCGAAGATTGCAGCGGTCCCAGATCAGATGTACACACTGGAACTCTTTCCCATGCTGCTGTCTGTGTTTATTGTGCTATGGTGTGTTGATATCTGTGCATTCCTGTATTATCCTTCTGTGTTACACATTTCGATGTTTTTTTCCTCGCTACCTAGTCTGACCTGTCTCCCCAATGTGATGTTTGTGTATTGTATGTACGGTCGGCAAGGTCTGTCATCTCGGTTGTGGGCAAAAGACCTGCAACTGACAAATAAAGGCTATCTCATCATCTCTCTCATCTACCTAATACAATTTCAATTCGCACGGACCAATTTCATCCAAAGGTGTGAATGTTTGATTATATCTAAAAATTCAAGGCTCAAAATGGATTTTAGTAACTTCTGGTTTTAGTTAAGCACTTTTGGTTTAAACCTGACCTAAAACCATATCACGAAAACTAGAGCAAACCAACAATTATATACATCAACTTCAGTGAGCACATTTTGGCTGTAGACCGGTGATGGTCGTATTCAGTGGAGTTTGCACTGTTGGTTACTTTATGATAAACACCAGGTGTTGCCATGTTGTGCAGACCATCCAGAAAGTGTCTGTCCCCATTTTTGTAAGTGTAATTCTAGCATTTCTTTCATCTGTTACTTAGAACTGATTAGTACGTATTTCTGTTTGTATGCAGCCGTAGTCTTAGTCTAGCAGTCCACCCTCTGGTTATAGCTCCAACAACAACATGGTGGTGGTGAGGTAACGTTTTTAAATGCTGCTGCAGGAACCAGGCTATTCAGTCTGTTCAGTGTAAAACCTCTCATGGATGCAGTTCATTTGTTATTGAGCAACTTAGCTTAACATGTAGCAAATGAATCCTGTGTTTCTGGTTCTGTAGTCTTCATACATCTACAACATCATGACAGTGTCCTCAGTCCTGAAGCTGCCCTTCAGTGTGTTGTCCCTATCCACCTACTTTAGTCCTTCAATCAATACGAGCCAAAGTCCTCTAATTGAAAAAAAGAAACCACTTTTTATTAGGTGTCCATTAAAACAAAAACATGGCTGTGCCATGGGCTCCCCCGTGTCACCTATTGTAGCCAACCTTTACATGGAAGAAATGGAAAGAAAGGCTCTTGGCTCTTTTAAAGGGAGAGTACCCAGCCACTGGTACAGATATGTAGACGACACCTGAGTCAAAATCAAAACACAAGAAGTGGAATCACTGTGCACATTAACGCCTTGGATAAAAACATCAAGTTCACCAGGGAAGACACAAAAGACGACTGTTTGCCTTTCCTGGACTGCGCCGTGCACATTGAAGAGAACGGCAACCTCAACATCGAAGTTTACCGGAAGCCCACGTACACGGACCAGTAACTCCTCTTTGATTCCCATCACCCTCTGGAACACAAACTTGGAGTAATTAGGACCCTACACCACCGGGCAGAACATGTTCCCTCTAAGCCTGAAGGAAAAAGAAGGAACACACACATGTAAAGGAAGCACTCAAAACATGCGGATATCCAAAATGGGCGTTCTTAAAGTCAGCAAAGATGCACAGAAAAGAAGATCAGACACCAGCGAGGGAGGATAAGAAAGACAGATGCAACAACATTGTCATCCCCTATGTAGCCTGTGTATCAGAGAAACTCAGGAGAGTTCTCTTTCATAGCTTTCGTTTTGTGTCTCACTACGGGGAACGCCTTCTGCGTGACCTCCTCAGAAGCTGAAATACCATTACGCCAGCCCTTACAGGCTGGCTAAGTGACGCCCATGTCAGGAGGGGCTAGTGCCTCCATATATAATAGGCTGACATGGCGTCAGATGTGATTGAAAAACCTCTTCTCGCTTCTCACAGAAGCCTGTAAGACAACTGTGCTACTGGGTGCTAAGCTAAACTGTCCACAAATTCGAGTGAACAACTTGGTCACTGGGCGCTTTGTTCCCAGCATTTCAGTTGTCCACTAGCATACAAGCAGTAGCAATACTGTTCTGTAGCTAGTGTTGGTGTCAAGTAGCAATACTTTCACCCTGGGAAGTAGCAATATTTTCCCAAAGTGAAGTAGCAACACTTTGCTAATAAAGGTACCACTAGCTTCACCGACAGGTAGCAATACCCTTCGGCGCTAGTGGTTTTACACATTAGGTAGCAATACCTGTAGTAAAGTAGCATTACTTTTCACCCCACGCTAGCTGAGCAATATTCTCCACACTCAGTGTCGGTCTCGCTAACATGTGCAACCCTCTAGCTAACCATGGCTATGACTAACAACGAAGTTGCAAAACTTTGTCCTTGTGGCAAGAAAATTTCTGCTGGGGATACACACCCCGTGTGCGTGGCATGCCTAGGCTTATCTCACGCTCAGGCTGCCTTGACACCCGCACACGACTGTATCCACTGCGCGGCTTTCCCACGCAAACTACTCCGCCGCAGGCTAGCTTGCCAGGCTAACCTGTCGGGTGGCGACCCTTTGCTGTGTGAGGCTGCTGCGGTGCAAGGAGAAATTGAGATGCCCGATGATTTGGCCACAACGCCAGGGCAGAACTGGGCAGAGGCAGACCCTCAGCCCATCGCGACCGTTTTCCCATCGCTGGAGGCACACGGAGAATGTGAGTTTTTCCCCCATGCTGAAGTCACCCGGGGAGGAGATGCTAACGAGGACGGAGATGAGTCGGCTGACTCGGAGCTCCTGCTGTCTGACAACGAGGAAGAAGATTCCACCTCCTTGGCTAGCATCAGCTGGGCTGCAAAACCCTTGGCCACCGGCGAGGTTGAAAAACCGACACCGCCGTCTCCCCTGGATCTCGACATGCAGGATATGTGCAAGCGCGCAGCCGCTAGGCTCAACATCCCGTGGCCCACCACACAAACAGAGGTTGTAAAATCTCGTTTTGACGGTAAGAAATTGCCGAAGGCGAAAAAGACGCAGAAGCATGTGTTGCCTGTTTTTCCTGAGCTACTCGATGAGATAGCAGTGACAAAACCTTACAGCGAGAAACACCCCATCGCGGGGAGCTCCCTGCTGGATTTTGAGGGGATGGAGTCTATCGGTCTCCGCCAGATGCCACAAGTAGAGCCATTGGTAACGAGCCATCTTCACCCGAAGACGTCTCTGTCCTCATCGGCTCCATCCCTCCCCTCCAAAACAGACCGCTTCCAGTCTAGCCTTACAGATAAGTGCTACAAGGCAGCGGCTCTGTCAGTAAGAACCCACAACACCTCCTCTATGTTAATGGCTTACCAAGCTGAGCTAGAAGAGGACATGACAGCTAAAGCAGATACCACAGTGTGGGAAGATATTCTGCGTTATAACTGACCACGTCCTCCGCCTGGGCAGAGAGCCATGGGCCTCGTGGTTCTTCAGGAGCGAGCACGCTGGCTCGGGCTCAACAACCTGACAACTAAGGAGAAAGAGGAACTCCGCGACACCCCTGTCGTCCCTCAAGGTCTCTTCGGTGCGGCTGTTACATCCATGCAGAAGAGATGTGAGGAAAAAAAGAGAGATGATGAGGCTCTGAAACTCTGCCTGCTGAGGAGGGCCCAGTCATTTGCGCAGGCAGCGTCTCGCCCGGTCCCCGCTTTCAAGATCCCCAAAGTGCCTAAGACGCAGACAGCCCCCCAGGCTGCTGGGACCCCTAAGAATCCATGGACTCGGAAGCAGTCTCCCCAGGCCAGAATTCAAGCGGCCCCTCCTCCTCCCCTCGCTGCCGCGATCGTGAGGAGGAAGAAGCGGCCGGCCTGACAGCCTCTTCTCTAGGCGGGAGCGAACCCAGTTTCCCCCCTTCATGGGCCGCTCTGCCGCCTCCCAGCTCCGTTCCAGAGCAAGTTCAACGGGACATGTTCCACACAGAGTGCATAACTCGGCCCGGCATTCCTGTCACTGGACCCGCCAGAGGGAAAGAGAGCCAAAGTTCACAGTGTTGTTTCACGAGCACTTCTCTCATGCATTCTGTATTAAAAAAGCCCCGACACGTGCATCTAGACAGTTTGCCGAGGGCGCTGTCGAGTGTTGTAAAAAAATCAAACATGCTGCAAAACAGACCAATGTCTGCCATAACGCAGCACGTGGAGGATCATGTTTCCACAGCTGTGATAATACAGATGAGCCCGTCACCTCCCTCACCTGTGACAGAGGTGACGGGACACCGAAATGGCGTATGTTTTGCCCTGCAACCACAAGGTGGCGCCAAAACGCTATCTTAGGTGGAGTCACCAGTGAGCCCCTTGTCTCTCCATATAAAGAGCTGGGCTACCTGCACTCAGTCAGCATGGGTGCTGAGGACATTGGAAAAGGCTGCAATTCAATGTCGCTCCACCACATTTCAAAGAAATCATTTACTCCCGTGCTCTGGGCGAGTCCGCCAGTTTTCTCCTGGAGGAAATTTCCACCTTGAGAGACAAAGGAGCTATAAGAGTTGGCCCTCCTGAGGAAATGCACAGCGGATTTTATTCAAGGTATTTCCTTGTGCCAAAGAAAGGGGGGAGGGGGGTGAGAGCCATTCTGGATCTCTGTGCCCTGAACCGGCATTTAAGGACATACAAGTTCAGGATGTTGACGCACGCCTCGCTGCTACAGTTTGTACGAGCGGGCGACTGGTTCACATCAATCGACCTGAGGAATGCTTATTTCCACATCCCCATATATCCCCCACAGTATCTAAGATTTGCTTTCCAGGGGATAGCAGCCCCAACCCGCCAGGAAACAGCTTGTCACACAAATGCTCTCATACACCATCTGGAGAGTTTTGGTTTCCAGATAAACGTGGAAAAGAGCACATTGAGGACAACTCAATGCATTACTTTCATAGGGCTCAGCCTAGACTCCCTCCGGATGAGAGCTTTTCTGTCCCCAGAGAGAACAGCGACCACACGGTCATCTCTAGCACTCTAGCGATAACACTGGGACGCCTGCACATGAGAGGCTTTCAGCGCTGGGTGGGCTCGCGGGGACTAGACCCTCACCGAGACAGCCACCGTCGCATGAGAGTCTCTGCAGACTGTTCACTCGCTCTCCACGAGTGGAAGAAACCAGGTTTCTTGTCTCAGGGCGTTGCCATGGGGGCGGTTTCAGCCAGGAAGGTGGTCTCCACAGATGCCTCTCTTTCGGGCTGGGGGGACACCCACGAAGGCAGAACAGTGAATGGGGAATGGGGCCCTCACATGCGCTCCACCCACATAAACTGTCTGGAACTGCTGGCGGTTCACCTGTCGCTAAAACATTTTCTCCCTTGGCTGAGAGGTCATCATGTTTTAGTGAGGTCAGACAATTCCACTGTTGTGGCCTACATCAACAGACAGGGGGTCTGGGGTCCCCCAAGTTATACACACTGGCACACAGACTGATAGTCAGGAGCAGTGTCCACCTGCTGTCGCTGAGAGCAACTCACGTGCAACTCACGTGTCGGGAATCCCAGAGGTGGTGAAGCAGATCTGGCTGCGATTCGGTCAGGCGACCGTGGACGTTTATGCATCCAGGGAGAATGCTCAGTGTCCCCTGTTTTACTCGCTGCACGATCAGAGAGCTCCACTCGGGGTGGATGCTCTAGCTCACGAGTGGCCGAGAACCCTCCTCTATGCTTTTCCCCCAGTGGCCCTCATTTCTCCAACTCTGGCCAGAGTGAGAGAGAGAGGCCACTATATGATCCTGATAGCCCCACACTGGCCAGGGAAGCACTGGCTGGCGGAGGTTTTTCAGCTGCTGTGCCTTGCGGTACCTTGGCCGTTACCACTACGCAGAGACCTTCTGTCTCAGACACAGGGGGAAATATTCCACCCCCACCCAGAGAGGCTAGCTCTATGGGCTTGGCCTGTGAGTGGTTTAACCTGAACACAGTGGGGCTCCCTCATAGTGTTATCGACACTATTCAGTGTTCATACCATTGTCTACTAGGACGCTATATGAGCACAAGTGGCGTGTGTTTGAAAGCTGGTGCTTAGAATCACAGGCCATCCCTTTTCAGTGCTCTGTGGCAATGATTCTGTCATTTCTTCAGGCCCTGATTGATAAGGGTAAAGCCTTCTCCACCATTTCTGTCCTTGAAGACGGCTCTATTAATTGCTTTAGCTTCAGCTAAGCGTGTAGGAGAGATCCACGCTCTCTCAGTGCATCAGCCATGCATTCAGTTCTCCTCGGATAATATGAGGGTCAGTATGCGGCTCAACCCCGCCTTCATCCCAAAGGTTGTCGGCACATGTTCCCCTATAGAACTGCCGGCCTTTTACCCACCGCTTTCTCCTTAGAGGAGCAACAGCGGCTGCATACCTTGTGTCCAGTCCGTGCTCTGCGCATTTATATGGACAGAACCCAGAGTGTCAGACAAAGTGACCAGCTGTTCGTGTCCTGGGCTAAACCACATACGGGAAAGCCTGTGTCTAAATAGCGTCTCTCCAATTGCCCTGGCCTTCAGCCTCCTTGCGTGCGCATTCCACTAGAGGTCTGGCAACCTCATGGGCTCTCTTTAGGGGAGTTTAATCTAGCACATTGGAGAGACCAAACAGCCACTTCACAAGCGCATGGCACAACACAGAAGAGCCACCTCCACAGGACAAGACTCAGCAGTCCATCTGCATCTAAAGGACAAAGGTCACTCTTTGAGGATGCCAATGTTCACATTTTGGACAGAGAGGACAGATGGTTTGAAAGAGGAGTGAAAGAAGCCATTTATGTCCAACAGAGGGGCGGGGCTTACGACACCAACTGTTTGCCATCTATACTCCAGTTTTGAGATCCTTCTCAGATGCCTTAACGCTCACTCACATCCTGGGCCATCTGACCTCAGGAAATCACATGATAGGGTGGGGCCAGGTTTCACAATGAGCTCACCCGAAACCCTGGCTGATTTCAATTCAATTCAATTCAATTTTATTTATATAGCGCCAAATCACAACATAAGTCGCCTCAAGGCGCTTCATAGATACAGAGAAAAACCCAACAATCATATGAGCCCCTATGAGCAAGCACTTTGGCGACAGTGGGAAGGAAAAACTCCCTTTTAACAGGAAGAAACCTCCGGCAGAACCAGGCTCAGGGAGGGGCGGGGCCATCTGCTGCGACCGGTTGGGGTGAGAGAAGGAAGACAGGATAAAGACATGCTGTGGATTGGGACCCACACCCGTTTTCACACCTTGGCTCAGGTGATTAGAGGATCATCAGGGGTCCTTTTGTCCCTCTGTGGGGGGAAACTCCCACTAGGTTTATATCTGGGACTCTCCACCATTTGACCTTAGAACTGAAGAAGCTTCTCGGATGAGAGGTGAAACGTCTTCAAGCAACTTAAAGAAGTCCAGATGCTTTTCTTTGCAAGCTCCTTTGACTACGATGACCTGGATTACTGAGAACCTTCACAGACATATGTCCATTAAAACAGTACTCCCAGTCATATACTCAAGGGTGTGTGTGTGTGTGTGTGTGTGTGTGTGTGTGTGTGTGTGTGTGTGTGTGTGTGTGTGTGCACTCACATGTGTGTGTGTGTGTGTGTGTGTGTTGGGGGGGGGTTGAAGCCACAGGCACGTCGAAAATGTAAATGACAAGATGACGGGGGAAACAAGACAAACATCTTTTCATTTGGTGTGAACAGTTTTTGGTTTGAGATTCACAGACACTAACGTATATGTGCCTGCACTCGTGTGTGTGTGTGTATGAGAGTGTGTGTTAGCACTGTACCTCTGCTTCCACTGCAGTGCCAACGATTAGCCTGCTCTGCCTATCAGAGCTGCACACAAACCTCAGAGATCTCTTTCATTTAGCAGCCGTGTGTGAGACAAAGTGGCCGTCCTGCAGTGTACCACAGCTTAACGTTAGGTGGCGTTACAGACGAGACCAATGCAAGTACACACACCCACCCACACACACACACACACCCACCCGCACACACACACACACACACACACACACACACACACACACACACACACACACACACACACACCCGCACACACACACACACACACACACACACACACACACACACACACACACACACACACACACACACACACACACACACAGAGTTAGCTGCTGTGGTTTGTTTTCACTTTCACTCAGGATGACTTCATCGTTTTCTTTGTCACTGGATCGCTGCAGTAAGACTTTTCACCGCTCTGTATCAAACGCCTGTCACAGTTCATCTTAGAGCCTCATTAAACTTTCAGCAGCTGCTCTTTTGAAAAATGCAAGCGTGTTTTTTTTTCTTTACCGTGTGCGTGTGATTCGGGACGCCACATCGTACAGCTTTTCAGCACCGCATGTGTTAATGATGCGTTGATAGCAGCGCACGTTGGCATAAAATGTGTTTTTAAGTGATCCAAGATGTGCAGTAAAAGCCTCGGCGCTGGGTGGGCTGAAAACGCCACATCAACACCAACTGTACGCGACGTTAGAGCAGCTTTTTGGATAGCAGGAGCAGCAAATTCAAACTAAATGAAAACTCCTTTAAAGTAAGCAGGCTGCTTGATTTTACTTGGTCTCTCTCCAGTTACTGGCAGACAGATCCACTACACACCTTAACTACTTGTGCCTAGGTTGATATTCTCACAATCTTTCAGACATGTGGTTTTCAAACCTGCACGCAAGCCACAAAAGATAAGTCCTTAATCACCACGAATATTCATAACTGCACAAAACAGCATCTGTAGCATCTCACTGGTCAACTATTCTTTTCACTCTGTTGTCATTTAACCATTTAACTGCCCACCTGTGTTACCTGGACCTGCACCACTAAAGCATGCCATGTTTAAATATCCTTTTTTACCATAATATGGACCAAATAAACATTTTAGTTTTATTTTGGATGCTTAGATGATCTCGCTTTGCACACAGAAACAGTTATTTCACAAAAAACTAACAGCCCCTCCCGAGTCGGTTGTGTATCCTTCTTGCTTGATAAAGGCCTGCTGTCACTCCAGCCCATTCGTCTTAGGAGAATCTCTCAAGCTCCTCCAGATTTGATGGTCTTCTGGCATGGTCCTGTTGGTGTTCAGTTCACCCCACTGTGGGATTCTCAGTGGGATTCGAGGGCTTTGTGCAGGTCAGTCATTAACATTCACTTTGGTCTTCTGGAGATCTAGAGTTCTTTAACATGAGGACCCAGATTACTTTCTTTATGATTCCTTTTACCTTGACCAGATTCCCAATCCAGAAAACATTAAAGCATCTCCACAGCATAATACTCCCACCATCATATTTCACTGTGGGGACGGTGCTCTATAGTTGTACTCCCTACTTTCTCCAAACACAAGCAACATTTCTGTGGCCAAAGAGCTCTAGTATTGTCTCATCTGACCAAAGGACATGCTTCCAATATGCATAATCTTTTTCCAGGTTCTTCAGGGCACACTTCAGCCTGGCTTGATGGTGTCTCTTCTGCAGTTTTGCTTACTCTGCAACCTCACAGTCCATTCCTGCTCAGGATTCCAGTGACGGTCTCCTATGAGACTACAATTCCTGACTTGGCTAAGTCATTGCCGAGTGTCTTGGCAGTTGTTCTGGGGTCATCGGACACCTCGTTGAAATCTTTGCTTCTTACCTCTATCAGGCTCGTTCTGTATTGTGTGGCTTGATGATACTTCTTACTCCAGTTCTTGACACTTGTGATAACTCTGTATCTCCATCTTCTGCTTAGTGATCAACAATTTCTTTTTCCCGACTCTAAATATTTTTCCTTGGTTTGTGTCATGATGCTTTCACAGGTGACGGCTCAAACACTTGCAGATTTTTATATACTGTGTGTAAATTGATAGATGACCCTCAACTTGATTTTACAAGCTGAGTCTTATAAAGCACATCATTGCACAGCTCTGTTTTTCCAAGTGGCTAATAATAACCAGCCTGGCCATCTTTTCCTGAAATAATTCTGTTATTGTGTGTGAATAGAAATAATTCATGCTTTCAAAAGAAAACATATGTCTAATAATGCTTTGTTAAAAATCTGTTGCTCTTTTGTAAAATGGGACTTTTTTGATACACACTTTAAATTTAATAGAGGCACTAATAATTTGTCCTCATGTGGATCCATTTATATACAATCTATGGGTAATAACATTTTGTTTTATCTGCTCTACAACCTATAACCACTGTGAGAAATAAGCATTAAAACCGTGAAGAAGGATTTCTGCCAAACTATCACCTGGATGACATCTGACAAAGAAATAGTTTTGAGGAGGACCTTCTTCATGATTTCCACGCAGGCTGAGGGAGATTCATCCTCACAGTTCTGTAGTGAGTATGTGATTACTGTGTGCCCTGACTCAACTGAGAGAACTGATCAAGTCGGATTTAAACCCTGAGCTGAAGTTCCACGTGTCCTTTGTCAGGTGGGGCGTCATGTGAGACGGTATCTGCCCACGGGAGGACGGACACAGTTCTCATCCCATATCTAGCCTAAAGATGTCCGATCAAACAAGATTTATCAACCATTTTATCTGATGCTCTGTAGGTTTTATTCTAAAATATTAACTGCTCTTTTATTAAACTCCTCGTGATACTTGCTGCTTTGCTTTGACCGTCTCCTGTCCTGTGCAGCTTGTCCCTGTCTTGTGAGTTAGATCTTGTTCCCCAGGTCTGACCTCTCTGCATACCGTCTGTGTCTCCCTCATTGCTGCTGCTGTGTGTTCTGTGGTCCCAGTATTTAGTGAATCCAGCAGTAAAGCTGTTTGTGAGTTTTGGATCCTGCCATGTCTCACACAGCGTTTTATGACATTACGTAGATTTTTGCTGCTCATTATATTCTCATTAAAAAATGTCCATCAGCCTAAAACAAGCTGCGTATGTCAAATTGATCCAGTTGTGTTTTCAGGATAAGAGTCAGGAAAAACAATCTTCCTCAAGTTTGCCTCGTGTGTACTGTATGAGTATTTCATGTTTAAGTGTTCCTCTTGTACCTGGCAATGTGCCACTTCCTGTCCACCAGGAGATGGACATCCTCAATGCGTTGATTGTTGGCGTAGTGCAGTCTCTTTGGCAGGTGCTGCTTCAAGTACGCTTTGAAGTGCTGGTCTGCTTTCTTACACTACAAGAAAACAACACGAGCAGAGAGCTGACTGACACGTCTATTTCATGTTTCTTTCTTTGCATCATTTTTTTCTTTTACAACACTGCACATGCTTTTCTGTCTCCACACAGCTTACATGGTCCTATATTATCTTAAAAACAGCACTTACCGTTAGATTGGCCACAACAGCTTTGGGGTCATCTGAAAAACAACAATGAACAGAAGTGAAAAGCATTGCAAAGTAATAATAATCATTTTAAGGGCATACTGTGTCAGACTCCGACCCATCCAAGGTGTGTGTCTGCCTACAAACCCCCCATCTCTTTAAGCTCTGACACTGATACAGACAGCCAGAATCAGGGTAGGATGGGAAAGATTTATGTTATATCTATATACACCTGTAACTGTCATTAACACAATTCAACATTATGACTCCATAATAAAACTCTTATTCTGATGCTTAAACTCCACAGACGAGTAACAACTGTAGCTGACTGGAGTTGGGCCGTTTTAATTTCTATGCAGAGTCCACTGTTCAAACACAGGAAGGTACGGGGACGACATGTGAGAGCAAACACATCATTAGCATTAACATGGAGCCTTTTCATGCACATATACAAGCCTGCTCTCTAACTTGTTGCTCCTGCTGCCCGGTGTCACCGTCACTGCCAGTAAATATTGAAGAGAATTCCTTTTTTGGGAAAATCACATAATAAACCAAATGCAGAGACATTATTTGGATACAAAGGCTTTATTTAAAAATACTGGTGGTGACCAGCGCTACCCCTCAGCCTCCAAGTAGACGCGCCTATGGTATCGTTTTGAAAATCCTACGTGACTTCTTTCTTGAGTTACTGTGTTCACAAAGTTGGTGAGAATACAAAACTATGAACTATGAAAACTCCATAAACTGTAGAAATGACTAAATACAGCGTTATCTAGCCTTTAAATGTGACAGTATGCATTTACTGGGACTCCTAAGTCTTTCATTTGTTTGGTTCTGGATTTTGTGCCTCTGTTCAGGCAGACTGGGAAACCTCAGCTGTACACACGGTAACTCCTGTTTTCACTCGGGCTTCACTCCGGTTCAGTTTTGATTTACTCCAAATATCATCGAAGTCTCTTTCATTCCTTTAACTGGCAGGCGAGTGTCAGATGTTGGACGGGTGAAGCTGTAGATAAGGAATGATAAGTGAAGGAGATAGAGACGTGACTGGGAGAAAAAGCCATCCGTCTACTCTTGGAACTGGCACAGTGGCACCGGAGCTGTAGATGAGGGGAGGAGAAGTGGGCCCTCTCTGGGTGTTGGAGATGAGCCTCTGCCTGTTCCAAACTGACGTCTGGCAGCACTCTCAGGAGGGCGTGCTTCTAAGACACTGAGTCTTTTCATCATGCTTTCCAATGTGGATCTCAAGCCAGCGCATCCTTTGCACTCTTAGGCGAAACTGCTGCGCCCCGATGGCAACGAACTGACTCCTTCTGTCACAAAGTCGTTGGACGTAAAGTTGTTTTTGAGTCCACTCCTTTTCCTGTGCTGATGGCGACGAACAACAAGAAGTAGTGTTATTTATGTCACATGTAAAAACGTGTCTTTTTATTATGATTTTTACAGCAGACTGGACGTTTTGATCTTGGTTTGTGAAAACTTCCATTCTTCCAACGAGGAGTAAAAAGAATGCATAAGATGAGATTGCAAACGCAAACATTTGTTTGCAATGTGCAGGCTCATAGTGTCAACACCAGTCTGCTGTAGAGACGACCGACATCAGTAAGGAGAACTCCTCACAGATCCAATGAGGCCGAGTGAAAAATTAGCCCATTAGATTCAAAGGCCTTTTACAAGCCTGGTAATTAAAGTGTCACTGTGAATGTTTGCTAGCACTATAAGGAAAGATGGTCCTGACAAACTAAAACAAAGCAAGTAAGCAAAGTAAGCAAAAGTAAGCAACAACAAGCAGTAAATGGGAAAAGCAACAAGTGCTCATTTTAACTCAGCAGTCAGAACTATTAAAACACTGCTAGAAAAAAACAAATGCACAAATTAATAAAAATAAAATAAAAAAATAAAAAAAACACCCAGCACGCCCCTGCGGGTGGTCAATCCTTCAAGCTCGGGTCCTCTACCAGAGGCCTGGGAGCTTGAGGGTCCTGCGCAGTATCTTAGCTGTTCCCAGGACTGCGCTCTTCTGGACAGAGATCTCCGATGTTATTCCCGGGATCTGCTGGAGCCACTCGCCTAGCTTGGGAGTCACCGCACCTAGTGCTCCGATTACCACGGGGACCACCGTTACCTTCACCCTCCACATCCTCTGGAGCTCTTCTCTGAGCCCTTGGTATTTCTCCAGCTTCTCGTGTTCCTTCTTCCTGATGTTGTTGTCATTCGGAACCACTACATCGATCACTACGGCCGTCTTCTTCTGTTTGTCTACCACCACTATGTCCGGTTGGTTAGCCACCACCATTTTGTCCGTCTGTATCTGGAAGTCCCACAGGATCTTAGCTCGGTCATTCTCCACCACCCTTGGGGGCATCTCCCATTTTGACCTCGGGACTTCCAGGTTATACTCGGCACAGATGTTCCTGTACACTATGCCGGCCACTTGGTTATGGCGTTCCATGTATGCCTTGCCTGCTAGCATCTTGCACCCTGCTGTTATGTGCTGGATTGTCTCTGGGGCATCTTTACACAGCCTGCACCTGGGGTCTTGCCTGGTGTGATAGACCCCAGCCTCTATGGATCTTGTACTCAGAGCTTGTTCTTGTGCTGCCATGATTAGTGCCTCTGTGCTGTCTTTCAGTCCAGCTTTGACCAGCCACTGGTAGGATTTCTGGATATCAGCCACCCCCTCTATCTGCCGGTGGTACATACCGTGCAGGGGCCTGTCCTTCCATGCTGGTTCCTCGTCTCCCTCCTCTTTCTTGGGTTTCTGCTGCCTGAGGTATTCACTGAGCACTCGGTCAGTTGGGGCCATCTTCTCAATGTATTCTTGGATGTTCGTTGTCTCATCCTGGACTGTGGTGCTGACACTCACCAGTCCCCGGCCCCCTTCCTTCCGCTTAGCGTACAGACTCGGGGTGCTGGACTTGGGGTGAAACCCTCCATGCATGGTAAGGAGCTTTCTTGTCTTTATGTCAGTGGCTTCTATCTCCTCCTTTGGCCAGCCTATTACCCCAGCAGGGTACCTGATCACGGGCAGGGCGTACGTGTTGATGGCCCGGATCTTGTTCTTACCGTTCAGCTGACTCCTCAGGACTTGCCTGACCCTCTGCAGGTACTTGGTGGCTGCAGCTTTTCTAGCGGCCTCTTCATGGTTCCCATTCGCCTGCGGGATCCCCAGGTACTTGTAACTGTCCTCTATGTCTGCAATGTTGCCTTCTGGTAGTTCAATCCCCTCAGTTCTGACTACCTTCCCTCTCTTTGTTACCATCCGACTACACTTCTCCAGTCCGAACGACATTCCAATGTCATTGCTGTATAGCCTGGTAGTGTGGATCAGTGAATCGATGTCTCGTTCACTCTTGGCATACAGCTTGATGTCATCCATGTACAGGAGGTGGCTGACAACTGCTCCATTCTGTAGTCGGTATCCGTAGCCAGTCTTGTTAATGATCTCACTGAGGGGGTTCAGGCCTATGCAGAACAGCAGTGGGGACAGAGGTTGTTTTTTCCTTTTGTGGAACAACGGAGCTTCAGGAGGTGCAGGGGCCTTCTTGAACCCCTAACGGTGCGTTCACACCGAACATGATAGACATCCCTAGCTGGTCGCGTGCACATTGACCAACACGAATTGGTCGCGCTTCAAAATATGCAATTTTCACACGCGTGAAGCGGAAATGTGGGAGGAAGTAGTGCCAGACGGTATGTTTGCAAGATGGCAGCTGTTGATCGTTTGAAGAGAGAGTCTCCCTTCTCTATTTACTGTGGAGAGCAGCGGCGTAAAGGACGTCCTCGCCATACCTGGGTCCATCAGGTCCTCCAGAGGCGTGAGCAGTTTGGTGAGCTCCAGGAGCTGCGTCTGGATGACGACCGCTTTCAGCGGTACCACTGTCTTTCACTCGCCCAGTTTGAGGAGCTGCTGTCCCGCGTCGGTCCCAGCATCGCCGCCTAAACACCAACTACAGGCATTCAATCCCACCTGCAGAGCGCCTGTTCATCTGCCTGCGGTGTGTTTAACACGGTAGTCCTTTATTGATATCTGTGCTAATATATGCTCATTTGAAGTCCCAGTGACGTCCCCACAACGGCTCTGAGCCACTCACAAACCTCTAAAGAGCGTTCCTGCCTTTTTAAAGTTTTCTTAATAAATGGAGCTTGCCTCCAAAATAAACTAACCTCTCTTTATTCTCTTAAATAATCGGTCTCCACTATGTTCCTATATAGTAGTTTATTTTTTCATTAGTATGATATGAAATCAATTCTACATGTTTCAAGTTGTGTGCCAGTATTTGCTGTGTAGTAGAACTGAGACATTAGTCATTACAAAACGTTATTTGAAATAATATTAAACTTCTCGGTGGAGAAAGCAGCTGGTGTCGTACAGCTCCGGGTGATTTGCTACGGCGTTGATGAGCCTTTCCTCCATATTGTTAATGGCTTTGGCTGGGCCCGCCACTTTGAACTAGGTCAGAGCATCACGTCACCAGGCTCCTGATTGGTTGTCGCAGTGCGACTTGAAGCTGGAGTTCAGATTCGCGGTAGATGCGATACGCGTGAATGAACAAAATGCACCACACAAACTGCCGCGCGTATTTCTATTCGCACTTCAAACGCGTCAGTTGTGCTACTTGCTCGTTTTCGCGACGCAAATCTGCTTCTGAATTTTCGCGGGACCCCCAGTCGCGCTTCATCGCGCTCCTCCATTGACTTTACATGTAAACCTGACGCTCTGGTCGCGTCTGTCGCGTTCAGTGTGCACCGTAACACTGCCTCTCTAACCTAAAGCTTCAATTCTGGGCCCATTGTTATTTTCTTTCTGCATTCTTCCTTTAGCTCTCAACCTAATTCAATGTATTTACAACTGTCACTTTAGGAGATATATATTGTAAGCTGGCATTCAGCTCTATATGTCTTTAACCGTCACCAGTTGGGCAGGCTGTGCACCCTACTCCATCGTTTAACCTGGATACGTGACCGGAGCTTTAGCACTGACCTCATTCTAAATGTAAACACAGCTGAGACCATGATTACAGCTCTGCTGTATCGTGAAATCATTCATCTTGCTTCTTCTTTTATTCCTCTGTGGCTAAAATCTTTCTCTCGATCCCATTTCCTTCTTTTAAGGAACATTTCTAAACTACGACACATGGTCTCCGCGGCTGAACTGGAGAAAATAATTCTTGCATTTGTGTCATCGTGCTTAGATTACTGTGATGTCCTGTTGACCTGCCCAGATAAATCATTTCTTGCACGTTTCTGAGCAATATTAAAAGCTGCAGCCATTCTAGTAGCAAACCTGCATCACTCCTATTTTATATCCTTTACATCGGCTCCCTGAAGATTCATTATAAAATTCTTGTACTTACATATGACGCACTGAACGGCTCAAGGCTGCCCACTACACAAACTGCTGCTCGCACTGTTTGATCACAGGCTCTCTGCAGTCTGTGGCACTAAGACTGTGGATCCTGTGACAGCTCAGATTAGCTGACTCTGTCCTTCGAAGCAGATCTAAACCTCCCTGTTTCAACAGGCTCTTTGTTGAGACTTGGACTGATTGGAACTTCTTACTTAACCACCTTTTACTTTTTTTCTGTGTCTCGACTGGATGTTACCGTCATTTTCATCTTTATTTTTTCTACTTTGATGTTCAGCACTTTGTGACTCCTAGCCTGTGCAGAATACTTTCTAAATAAACTTTACTGACTTATTCACTAAGAGAGACTGCGTACACTCCCAGTGAGATCACATGAGACACTTATTTCTCAACCACAGTTATTTTTTCATGTTTGCTGAACAAAAGTGAGAATAAGAGTGAAAAGAAACACAACAAAGACGCCAACTTGACTTCTTACATTTCCTGTTGTTGGGCTGTCTGGAGCGTATTCTGCCTACGGACCCAGGGACGAGGATGATGTCATCAACGCTGGTCATATAGTTACTGAGGAACTCGGTGCGATCGCAGTGGGCCTCTTCCATACCTGTGAACATGTGGGAATGTGAGCAGCTGAAGCCAAAAACCAAGTTCATGCTCCAACAGCTCATTCCAGTTTGGGTCCGGTTTCTAATCACTGGACTAAAGATTGTAAGTAAACCTGGTGGAAACTTACCTGCCCTGATTATTATTGTCACCATACATATCTCAGCTGTAGCTACGTGATATAACATTTAATGTGGGAAACTTTAGTGTGTTGGTCAGAGTGAAAGGTTAAGATCAGCTGATGTAATTGCTAGGTCCCATCAGCTGACGGCTTTTAATGTCCTCTACACGTCTAATTAGCTGTGAGTGAAATAATGTTTTGACCCCTGCTGAGTTTGTAAGTTTTGTAAACTAACATAAAAATTAGAGACTGTTCATTTCAAGTGATCAAAATTACAAATGCAGGAGAGGAACATACAATCACTTCTTCCACTTGTATAGGCTGCGCTATTTAAGCTGCTGGTCTGCAGTTGATGAGCAACTTCACCCCACTCCTCCTTTCAATCTGAATACAGCATGTACTGCTCGTTCACTGTGGCTTACACACAGCAAGCAGAAGGCAAAAGTGTCCACTGTTATTTCATTTCCTCACAAGAACTAATGTGAATGATTCCTGAAGAGTTCAGATCTTCGGCTGGTTATCTGTCTCAGGTGATTACATTAACTGTTTTAATGTGTATCACCTGCGTTCACTTGACCTTCCCTGTGCGTATTTAATCTGTGTTCCACCGTTAGCCCTGTGTCTTAGTCACTGGTAGTCACGCAACTGGAATGAAGCAATGTTATTCTGTATAAGCTTCTGCTTCACAGATGCTGCTGTGCGTGCTGAACATGCCTGCAGTCCTCAAGCATGTAATACCTCCGCACACACCTGTGCTGGTGTGTGTGTGTCCGTACCGTGATCCCCGACCAGGACGATGTTGACACAGCGGTGCAGTTTCATCTGCTTGAGTCCATCCATGAGCTGGCCAATAATTTTGTCAACCATCCTCAGAGAGATGTTCAGCTAGAGCACACAGAGCGAGTCATCCTCCAAACAAACATTTTGGATGTTCCTTTACCGCATGCTTTCCACAAACATGCCACAAGACGTTTGTGCAGATACAGAGTACTTACATCAGTGCTCATGGGCCCCGTTTTGTGTGCGTATATGTCCGGCTGCTCAGAGTGCATGGCGTAAACATAAGGCCTGCAACAAAAGGTGAGTCAAAGTCGACTTCTAGTGGAAGTAACATCAAGAAATAAAGTTTCCAGAGGCTGGTTTGGACTCTTGTGATCCAGCTGCCAACATGGTGAATATCTCACATAGAAAAATAGGTTTTACTGCACACCCTTCTCCTGAGCTGTTTAACAGGTAACAATTAGCAAAGAAATAACCCAAAAAACAACTATTTAATATACTGTTATTGGCCGGATACTGACAACAAACAGATATAACCAATGCCACCGACTGCTATGTTATTTAGGTGATGTTAAAACTTGTTGTTTTTTCATTTTTAGCTATCAGGCAAACTCACCTTCAGCCAGCATTACTCACCAGCTCGTTAAGCAGAGCAACAGAAATGAGCACTGAATGGAGAAATGACTCCAACTTTTATTTAAATGAAAAACGATTGTTTCCACACTTAGTTTGAGCTTAAAGTGCTAGAACATTATATTAACGTTGGCTGATAATAACGATGTTTGCGTAGATGTTTCCTTCTTTAAGGTCACAGGCTTTTTGGTCAAAATCTGTAACTGTAGCTCTTATTACTTAATTTAGGTTGTAACAAAGTGAGGCAAACTGGCAAGGAAAAGAAAAGAAAATGGCAAGAAGAGAGTGAAGTCATCCTGTCATCCTTTAAAGGTATCCAGGCAAATTTCAAGTTTGGGGAGGAGCTAAACAAACCATGAAACCCGTGAGCTGAAAGCCCCGGTTTCAGACTGCTTGAAAAGCTTTCCACACTTGGCACTTTATGATGTCAGCAAGAGCAGATATCCCTCAGATATACATCAGAGAACTCTTATGCACAAGTGGCAGCCAATCAGAAGAAAGCTCATTTAAAGGACTCAAAGGAGCTAAAACGGTTTGTTTTGGACATTCGATGAACTGAGGGTCCCGCTGTGGTACGCTGTGGTACGTATCCACTGCATGGAGCTATTCTACTTTACATCAGTGTCACTTTCTCTGTCTCGATTAATTAAAGAGGGAACAAGCAGTTCCAAATGTCAAAGAAAATGAAAAGGAAGGTAAGAAGATGTAACACAATCAAACATACAGCTCACCTTTCTCCTTCAGGGAGGTGAAGCCACTGCAGCATAGTCAGTATCCTCCTCTCCAAAGGGATGGCACTGGAACACACACACACACACACACACACACACACACACACACACACACACACACACACACACACACACACACACACACACACAAACTGAAGACTACGATCTACGATGTCTGCAGTCTCCAGCTGGCTCATCACCTGGAGCAGCTCCCTCACCTGCTCGCTGTTCGCTGGAGTCGAGCTCCAAGCCATTTATGGTACAGGTCTGTCACACATGCTAGAAGATGCTGAACTCCATCACTCTGCTTACAAAGATCTGTACGCTTTGCCTCATTGTCCTGTGAAAATCTCAGTCTCGCTGAGCTGAAACCAGATGGGGCGCTGTGTGAACGTATCAGGCTGTCCTTTTCTTTGTTTCTTAGCTCGGTCCTTCTCAAAGTCTCGCTGTGCTCGTGTACTCGCAGTGGGTTCACAGAGCCTCCACCCAACAACTAATGGTGAGATCTGTCCTTATAGTAAGAGCTCTAACATGAGCTGTGCTTAATTGTTGATTTCCAAACTCAGGTGAACTTTTCCTCTGAAGCGCACTGAATTCTTACCCTCAGGAGAGCCAGCTTCATACCAGCAGGCAGGGTTATGCCATATATGGATCAGTAGAGTATTTGAACACAGCTACACAGCACAATTTATGGTGTCAAGAGCAACATACCGACATGTTAATATGCCACTCCTCACGCATGTACAGTCTTGCTCTGTTTCGCATTATTGACTTTCGCCTTCTCTTCCCTGTAGCTTGTGTTTTGTGCTCGATCTCTATATGCTACTCTTTCCCCTCCAAACCGGTCATGGCAGATGGCTGCCTCTGCCTGAGCCTGCCAGAGGTTTCTTCCTGTCAAAAGGGAGTTTTACCTTCCTGCTGTCACCAAGTGCTGCTCATAAGGGGCTGTCTAATTGTCTGGGTTCTCTCTTTAATACTGTGGGGTCTTTACATTGCAGTATAAAGTGCTTTGAGGTGACTAACATTACAGCCTGTATTTTAGAGAAGGGCAAAGTGTGTCTCAGCATCTAATGCACCGACCAAGCTGCTGGCTGTCATAGAGTCCACAGCTGTCAGCTATCAGGTCTGAGACGAAGCCCGGATGTGTGACACACGGTGGGAGTGGGTGTGAGTGTGGGGGAACAGCAACCTGTGGTCGCACAGTTGTAACACTTTACAGCAGGCATTTCTCTCCCTGTCTGCTGCCTTCCTGTATTTTTGTCGATGCTAACATTTTCAGTTCTGTCCCTCACACCTCCCACTGGGTTTTTGGTGCACTCCCACTCGTTTTCTGTGCCCGTGGTTAGTTTGAGGACCTCCCAAAAAGCTGAACCCAACACAGACTTTGAAACAGGCAGCCAGACAATCCCTGGTCCCTGTTACTATCCCAGGGCCCATAGCGTTGCTGCTAAATCATCAAACTATGAAATAGGTTGTATAAAGAAGGCTTTCTCAAGCACACAGAAATCTCATATGCACTCTCCTGCCTCTTTCTCACACAGCTCTGTCACTGCCAAGTGCAAGAAAAGCAATGTAAACCAGTCTTTGGCCCCCACGGCTCTACAGAGTGGCACGTCTGCGACCCGGCTTCACAGAGGAATCCTGCGCAGTGTAAACAGGCCCATTTGCACTAATTGCTATAAAAACAGCCCACTGCCATCTCTCTGCAGAGATGTACCCCCTGTTCTGTAAAAGCCTGCTTTGCTGATAAATGTGGGCTCCTCTGAGTTGTAGGTGTAATGCAACAGCCCGAGGGAGCATGAACAGCCACATTCTGCAGTCCTGGACAGCTCTGAGGTCACTTACACACATTAACGCTAAGCATGTTTACTTAAACTCTGCAGACTTTCACTGAGCAGGTAAGGACAGCGCGACACAAGCTCAGTATTATTTGGTACCCACAGATGCAAACAACACACTAAATGACTCGAACTGTAGAGAATCATTCTTAATGTTCTTAGTTGTTCCTGAACTGAAGCCCAGCTTAACACAAACCTTTTTACTGGGTGAAAAGTTCAAAAATGTCCTATTGTTGCAGAAGTGAGCAGTTTTCTCTAAACACAGTAAACGGGCTGGTACTTCTACAACACCATTGCTCATTTACCTGAGCCTACACATAGGAAGCATCAGCAAATGATGCTTCCCCTTGGACGGGGATCAATCCACCGACATTCAGACTTTAGACGACCTGCTCTACGAGCTGAAACACAGCCACTCACAATTATGGCATCTTAAGCTATATACAGATGTTCCTGTTTGGTTGGTGAACGCTGCAGCTGCATCACAGGCTGGACATACAGTGTTAAACTTCAGTGTGGTTTAAAAACAGATGATCTACATTACTGTTGTCTAAAAGGCTGCTGGGTCTGACTGAGAAGCCAAGGCTAGGAATCATTTTTGACTGTAATAAAACTGAGATTTACTGAGTAAATATAATTATACTCATCAAGACTTGATCTGACAGACCATCAACTCAAGAAAGAGTTTACTAAGGCCACAGATCAGGAGAACTGAGGGAGCCACAGAGTCCTGTTCAGGCGAACTCCTTTTTACACCCGAGGCGTCGCCTCCTACTGGCCATTAGAAAGACTGCAGGTTAAAACATTTTGTTGTGAAGCTGGAGGTATTGGCACGCATCGCCCAGCAAATCCTTTGACCATTACGCTGTACAGGGGGTGGGACAATAGGCGGCTATAGACAGGCATACAATGCCCATAGGAAATGTCATTGGGAGGCTGGAGAAGAACTCCAGGACACGTTTAAGTGTTTCCAACAGACAAGTGGGCAAATATTTCCCCTTTTCCAGAAACTATTAATCTGCCTTTGTTACATCTCACCAAACATTTACTAAAACTGCCACATGGTGGCAAACCACAAGAAAAATAAGATCAGATTATTACAAACAAAAGAAGAGTGTAACCACGCAGTTACTTTTAAGAAGTGTAATTAATAAGTGTGGACCATGAAGTAAAAGCAAACAGAAAAAGATAACATATAATTTCATTTGGTTTATCAAAATGAAGCACACATTAGAATCTCCATTCGTTTGCATACAAGAAGGCTGATGAGGTTTGTCCCATCTAAAGGCAACAATACAACATTTCATAGTTTAAATGATGGAACTGGAAAATCAGCCTTTGAGTGGATGATCTCTGACCTACCAGAGCTGCACGGACAGTTTGTCACAACAGACTTACCATCACACACACAGTTACATGTCAGTGATACAGAGATTTAGTGTTTGCTGCAGTTTAGCAGCTTCGATATTAGAAAATTAGCAATGTAGTGCTTCTCCAGATATCCATGAGCACAGAGTGAGTGAAGAACCACGAGGTGATCACTGTGTGCACGTGTTTCACTCGAATTTGACCAATACTGTAGGAGGACTAGCAGTTCTTGTAAAACTGAAACAAAATATGAAGTTGACCTTGGTCACAGTTTGACTGAAGACAACCAAGGTGATCACTGAAGCTGAGTTAGACTGAAGTCTCACCGGTCCTGTAGGAGGACAGACGGACGGGCACCGAGGGCCTCAACATGGTAAGAGCTCATTGGTTCCTCAGTCAGCGTTCATATCAAACACAGATCAAGTATGAAAAATAATTAGCAAAACTGCTGAACCGAAGTCAGCTGGTAACTTTTCACATGGATCAACAAACAGAATATATTCCAAAGGCAGTCGTGACATTCCAGCCACGGCTTTGATCAACCAAGAACTGTGTGTGTGTGTGTGTGTGTGTGTGTGTGTGTGCGTGTGTGTGTGTGTGTGTGCGTGTGTGTGTGTGCGTGTGTGTGTGTGTGTGTGTGCGTGTGTGTGTGTGTGTGTGCGTGCGTGTGTGTGCGTGTGTGCGTGTGTGTGTGTGTGTGCGTGTGTGTGTGTGTGCGTGTGTGTGTGTGTGTGTGTGTGTGTGTGTGTGTGTGTGTGTGTGTGTGCGTGTGTGTGTGTGTGTGTGTGTGTGTGTGTGTGTGTGTGTGCGTGCGTGTGTGTGTGTGCGTGTGTGTGTGTGTGCGTGCGTGTGCGTGCGTGTGTGTGTGTGTGCGTGTGTGTGTGTGTGTGTGCGTGTGTGTGTGTGTGTGCGTGTGTGTGTGTGTGTGTGTGTGCGTGTGTGTGTGTGCGTGCGCGTGTGTGTGTGTGTGTGTGTGTGTGTGTGTGTGTGTGTGTGTGTGTGTGCAGACTTACACAGGCCAGAAGAAGGTAGCAGCCTTCACTCCTTGTCCTTGCGCTGTGATCCAGATCTAAACAAAGGTCTCAGTATTTATCAGGCCAACACAGATTATTAGGATGCTGCTGTAACACAAACAGTAACATGAGTGCGAGGAAGCCAAGCTCATAAACTGCAGCATGAAGGTGATCCCAGTGTGTGAAGGCACCGGTGTCTATTAGTCCACCTGACACTAACGCCTGTACAGCAGATTGCTGACGCACATCAATTACTTTTTAATATGCTAACAGTGCTGGAATGCTCCTTATCAACTCTTTAGCTCAAATTTGAGTAAATCTACAGCTGATTTCAGTCACTCCAGCCTCTGCTCTGACTGATTTGTCCTTCCACTTGTGTAGTCGACTCTAAAAGAAAAGCTCTTGCTGTTTCCTGGCAGTACTTACTGGCTGTCCTCCCCACCAGCGGTGATTGAGCTTCTCTCGGCCTCTCAGGGTGAAGATTGCATGAAACCCTGGGTCATACATGGAGTTTCCAATGATGCCATGAGACTCCGGGTAAAGCCCCTTGGACAGAATCAAACCATTATGTTTCGGTCAGTAATGTTTGCTGTCTCACACTAAATAAGAGGAAGCCTCGAAATCCTGCCTTATCTAAACCTCAGGCTTGGTCTCAAATTTCAGCAGTGATGTTGTTCCAAAGGCATCACACAGAGCACAAAAAACAATACCTCTGCACCCAAAGACCTCTCCAAAAACAGCTCATCGACAGGATGCCTGTAAATTTAACGCCTATAGTGAAATGCAGTCGCTTACATCTGTATGATCAGGACACAATTATTGCCCCCTTTGAAATGTAAAATCTGTCTGAAAATGCATTTTAACAGAGCAAGGATAACAAAAACAAGAAATTAGTTTAGACTTAAGAAAAGAATTGTTGATGTTCACAAACCAGGAGATGGATGTACAAAGTTAGCACAGAGTTTCCAAGTGTCACGAGCTGGAGTGAGGACTGTCATCGAGAAAGACAGTACAGAAGAAGCCTGACAGAGGTGGGAGGTGAAACAAAGGCTGAGAGATGTGTTTAAAGACCCCGGAGCAACAAGACACTAATGAATGAGTTAGCCATGTGAGGAAGTGCAGTCTCAAAGAAGACGATCCTGAACAGGAACTGACTGTGAGGCTGCAGACCAAGGAAAACCCAAGCCAGACTGAAGTATGCCAAGAACAACCTGGAAAAAGACTATGCCTGCTGGAAGGGCATTCTTTGGTGAGATGCGACAAAACTAGAGGACTGAGGTCACAGAGATGCTGCTGAAGTTTGAAGAAAGAAGGGAGAGACGTGCAAGCCAAAGAACACCGTCTCCACAGTGAAACACGGTGGTGGGAGCATCGCTTCAGTGCGTCTGGAACTGGTAATCTGGTCAAGGTGGAAGGAGCCAAGATGAAAGAAGGATTTGTGAAGACTTTAAAGAAAATGTCAAGCAGCCAGCGACAAAACTGGGTCTGGGTTTATATTGTTTTCCAACACAACAGGGACTTGAAACATACGTTGCTCCTGGTAACAAAGTAGCTCCCGAAGACCAAAGCGAATGTTACTGACTGGACTGCACAAGTAAAATAATGTAAGCATGCAAAATAAAAGCAGGACGTTTGGAAACGTTGTGATAAAAAGTCTTTGCTCTGTTTAAAAGCACTAAAAAAATGAAATCTTCATAGACTGCAGCCGGATCCATGAGAACATCACCAAAGAGCTTTATCCATTTGACACAATTACATTATTAATCACAGATAAATACAAATAATTTGTTGACTTCATAAATGATTTCTGTTACTACAGTCTTGTGGCACTTCTTACTTTGCTGAAATGAACATGTAACCCTGTGGGACAGACATATTTTATCACAACAACCCAGTAGCACAGAAACACAAGTGTGCCATGACTTACTGTAGCCAGCGAGTAGAGATTGGGGAAGGTTTTCGTGGGGTAAACAGGTCTCATGTACGGCGCATGGGTTCCACATGTTCCTCAAAAGGACACAGCAAAACAAATTCTTAGACTACGGCAGACGCACAGCCTGCCAGAGCTCGTGGCTTCATCAGTGTCACGTTCACTTCCTAACAGGGAACTCTTCACTCCTCGTTTCAGAACCGAAAGCTCATGTTTTACAGAACTTACTGAGCTTCTCAATGTGAGGGATGACAGTGTTCCCTCTCTTCACATACGAAGCTCTAAATCCATCCATGGACAGGATGATGAGCGGCGGACGCACAAACCTGCATGTGCATGGAAGAAGTTTTTTAAATGCATGAAATCAGACTTGCTCAACCAAGTTCAACCCGCTACCCTCCTGTTGCTTTACTGCTAAGATTTCAACATACCCGGCAGGACATTCAGGAGCCTTGATCTCCTCACAATCGTCCTGCAGCCACGAGGTGTCTCCTGAGGGAACGTGATGAGAGATTAACATGAGCTTTTGTTATGCTTGTATGGAAAAGTGGGAACCAGTGGTTGGTTGTCATATTTTCTCACAAACTGCATGATTCTTGAACGTACTTCTACTTGAGTATTTCCTCTGTATACTATTTTTTTCTCCTCCAGTAAATCTAAAGACATTGACAATCTTAAATAGATGAATTTATCAGCTGACTCCTGAAAGGAAAAAGAGATTAATGTACAAAGCACCAATCTCAAGTCTTTCTCTAACAAAATCCTTTTGATCCAAAATAAATTTAGCTGATAACATTGGACCTAGAATTTTAAATGCAGTATTATTTACACTTTTTAAAATTTCATGCACTTTAGCTTCATTAAATTTAAACAGGCTGAACCACAGAAACAAACACAAATAAATTAGTTACCCAGTAACTACCAGGTATAACTGTTCGGTAACAGTGAACTCAAGGATAAAGGAACTCGCTGATGTGCTGGTATCCTTGATTATATTCTGTTGTGGTCATGGACAGCTGGGGAAAAGATGGCAGAGCAAGCATTTGTGAAGTGCTGGAGTAACTTACCTTTACAGTAGCATCAGTATCATAGCACAGTTTGTCATTCTGAGTCATTTTGATTTTCTTGTGTTTTGGTGTCATTTTGTATTAAGGTTAATGTTTCTGCTTCATTAGTTTAGTCTGTTTTGAGTTTTTTATATTCTCTGTTTAGGTCCTTGTCCATTAGGTTTCCCTTGTGTCTCTGTCCACTGCGTCCCTCTGTGTGTGTGTGTGTGTGTGTGTGTGTGTGTGTGTGTGTGTGTGTGTGTGTGTGTGTTTATCCAGCCCATCATGCCTCTCACCCTCTCTCGCCCTGTCGGTTCCCTGAACTATTTCTGCGTCCCCCCCCCTCGTTGTCTCCTCCCCTTATCTCCCTGGTCCATCTCGTTTCCCTGAGCGTTCTTTTCCTCCTGCGTCATGTTGTGTGAATTATTCGGAGTCTTAGTACTTCCTGTTTTACTTTGATAGTTTCCTGTCTGGTTCAGTTTTGTTTGCCCCTGTCTCGTTAGTTAGATCATGTTCAGCTGTGTCCCCCCTGTGGTTTGTTCCCGTGTTTGCCCTTCTGTGGCTGCGTCCCAATTCAGGGTCTGCAGCCTTAAAGGTCCTCAAGGGCCGCGTACCCAAAGACCGCTGAGGCCGGAAGTGTGAGGCTTGTGAAATGGGACGGTCTAGCCTCCGTCGCGCTGCCCAGGTTGGCGAGCAACCATGATACTAACAGCTGGAAACGTTTCATACAGCTGTGTTTGACAGAAATGAAGGAGAACATCTTTTGTTCATTTGTTTGTTTCTACATGAGCTTTGATCATTCTCTGTAAGATTAAGCTCAGCTATTGAACGGCGTATATTTTAAAGTAAAGGCTTTAAAACCAAGTTAGTACAAACGTCCCTAATGTCACATGACTTTGCCGACACGGTCCCCCGCGGGGCTCCGTATATAACTATAGTGGTTTAAATAACCAAGTAACCATCCAATAATACTAAATATTACATATATTTATTGTTTACTTTGAGAATATAGAAATGTTTGAAATGTATGCTTAGATCGGTTTGTTTATGTGTAAAAATTGTAACTTTATTTTTCTATTGCGGGGGTGGGGGCTCCTTTTATAAATTTAAAGTGTGGCTAAAATAATAATAATAAACATTTACATTAAAAAAAAAAAACTTTGCCGACATGTGGCCAACAGTAATGTTTAATGGTCTTCGTTATTAAACATTTGCACATAAATAAGTGACATAATAGTCAGTACTTACTTAAAGTTCACTCTTCGGCCGCCCCTCATCCGCCGTTTTTTGTTGGCAAAATTATCCACACCCACCGCCGCGCTATGCATTCTGGGATATGTTGGGCCACGAAGTCTACACCGCCACGTCCTTAAAATTCAGGGAAACGAAGGACGCATTTGACGGCTGCAATTCGAGCAGCCTTCGAATTGGGACAGCCTTCGGCACGCCGCTGTGACGTAATCGGCCTTAAAATGCGGCCTTTAAGGCTGCAGACCCTGAATTGGGACACAGCCTGGGTCTCCCTCGGTCCCGCGTCGCCATCTCCCTCATGGCCGTGTGTTTCTCTGTGTATTAAGTTTCGTTTTGTGTGTCTGCGCGTCTGCATTTCGGTCCATCCTGCCTGCTTCACACAGTTAACGTGGTTTTAAAAGTTACAGAAGTGCTTTAAACTAAATTCTTTTAATCAGCAGCAGGGGGCGCTCCCGTGGTTGCACATATGGTCATACAGAAGTCTACAGGAAGTCCATGGCTTTCTTTGGAGTTGAGTCAGTGAGTGAGCAGCTTCACAGTTTGACTGCACCTTGGTTTTGGTTTTTTTAAAACCACGATGGTGTCGGCTAATGTTTTGCTCAGGCTTCAGGCTGGGACGACAGCAACGAGTGGATGACAGTCAGTAACTGACTTTAAAGTAAAAGTTGTGCCTTTTGAAATGTGTTCACAGCAGTGCTGCGATGTAACGTTGAAGGTAACGCTCCCTGTTTCTGATTTGCATTGCACTTTTTCAGGTTTTGCTTGACTAACTACAGCTCAGCTCATAGTTAGCAAGTGTCTTATCTATTTATCCATGAGTGACCAAAGCAGTCACCAAGAGGTTTTTGGTGTAACTGATTTCACCTGGTGACAGCGAACAACCTCCAGGAATCCCTTATCAAACAGTGAGAGAATACTCATTTTTCAGATGGTTGTCGACTGGTTATTTCATACAACGATCAATCATGTATACGTGGAGGGATTAACACCTTCAACGTACCTTCAATGGACTGTTCAAAGTATTACCTATTGTAAACTCTCAGCTCTCACTGTGTATGTATGAGTGAGAGCCTGATACATACACAGCTGGATAACCACTGCAATCCAACATCTTCTTCTACCCAAATCAGCAGGAAAGGAATACACAGAAAAATTCCACATTTCTGTCCTCAGTGACTGTTGGAGCATAAAATCAGCTAAATGCTTAACAGTGCAGTGAGGTACGGGTGCCTAATGGAATTATTTGCATAATAATTATGCTAATAAATAACTATGAGTCACTGTATCTAGATCGGTTGGCGGTTGAGATCTGGTGACCAATACCTGCAGCTACAGTGTGTGGAGCACTTACAGTTTAGGGATGCAGCTTTAGTTGACTTACAAAGTTAGCGCTCCAACTTTGTCACTTCTGGCATCCATTAAGCTAAATATAGGCCACAGACCAGTGGGTGACACCACAGGGGCTACTTTCATCTTTTGCACAGTACTCATGTCAGTGCGCCCCAGGGCAGCTGTGGCTACAATGTAGCTGCCATCACCAGTGTGTGAATGGGTGAATGACTGAATGTAGTGTAAAGCGCTTTGGGGTCCTTAGGGACTGAGTAAAGCGCTATACAAATACAGGCCATTTATTCATGAGTCATTCCTCATTTCTTAAAATTTGCTTTACAAAACACAGACTTCCTTGTTTGTTGAAGCACTCAACACTGATTACGACTCATTCAAACATAAAAAGGCACCAAACTCAAGCACTGTTGTGTCTACTCAGACAGCTTGGCAAAGAACCCGTTTTAAATCGTATCTTGTTGTTAGCGGTTATTTGGATATCCGTTTATTCCCATTTCTTTAGTTGGATCTATGATAACACAGTCTGACAGGCATAAAAAGGTACTTTTGCACCAACAAGGTGAAAACGTGGCATATCTCAGCACGGTGTGCGACTGACACAGAGGCAGATGAAGAGTTTCTCAACATCATGTCCTTAAGAAACAGAATTAAACCCAGCAAAGAAACAGGGCCTGAGAGATGCATCTGGCCCCAGTTAAATCGCCCCAGTATGGATTTTAAAGCCAGTAATTGTGACCATAAATGACCTGCTTTTTTTGGCCAACACCAATATAAAAACATGGTGTCAATAAATTCAAATGTAGTATTTTCTAAATTCCAGTCTTTGAAAAGCTTTCCAGATCCACAACACTGATACTATGTTCATATTTCTTTACACATGTAACACATACACATGCACTTTTGTAATAAAATGAGACGTCCTCATTACAACGCATGGTCGGACTAATTAATAATGGACAAAATCCTCTGAACATTTGAAGTCAGGAGGTCAGGTAAAGTTGCAAACCTTTGCACAGCTTCTTGTAGTTGGTACAACAGTCTCCTCTGGCCAGACAGTCATCAGAGCAGTGGCAGGCATGCTGTTCATTGCGTGTCTCCCCGCACCGATCTCTGCTGCACTCATAACCGCCCTCTGTGTGCAAGAAGAACATAGCAGTTATGTTCAACATGAATCACTGAGGTTTAAAACGCCAAAGCTTTCTACGTGCACAGCTTAGCTGGAAGGTTAGTGGTGAAACCAGTGAAAAATGAAAGCTGAGATATTAATGTGACAGCGGTTTGGCTGCAGACTGAGTGGGAAGCAGCATGTGAGCAACAATGGTGATGGGGTCCGTGTTTGAACAGTCCTCAAGCTGAAAAACTTCCAAAGAAGGATTTGACAGAGTCAGGAAAAAGACGCAGGCGACCAGAAAAACAAGTAAATTATTGCTTTCAGGCAATGGGAGGTTACTGGTGGTGAGGCGGTGGTGAGCCAAAGACCACCAGCCTGAAGGAGTGGACATAAAATCAGACCACCAGCAGCAGAGGGAAAATGTTGACAGAGAGAGGGAGCACTGCAAAGGCAGAGGGGGCGGCAACAAACCGCTCAATCAAAAAGTGAGAGACCTGTCGTTAAGTCTACGACTCATTTCCAGCTCAGACAACTGAGCTGCACAGTCAGCCTCACAAAAATATATCAAGTGGGTATTTGTAAGCTTGATTATAGCAGGCGGCATCCACATGAAAACAATTCAAACTCATTACTGTTCAACAAATGTCTGCAGGTTAGAGAAACCTTCACTGTAGGAATAACATACAGTAAGATGCCAAAGTAATCAGGATCTGGCTCACTTTGCAAGAAGTGTGTAATTCCACAGAGATTAAAATCAGCTAAATGTACTTTATCAGATACATCTTTGTGCAGACTTTAGTAGCTGGCTGCCGTCAGCTGGAACCTGACATGTGTAGCATGTATGTGTCTGATGGGTGGTTTGAAGGGGGGCTGTCGTGTATTTTGATCTGGTTTAAACAGATCGTTTCGTGTGATTCAAATTTCAAACTGGTCCTTTTTTTATCACACACTGGGTGTCGGTGCACCGTCCACTGTAAGATGCTTTAGCAGCTGCCCCTTGAAGCCAGGTGTCCTCTGACTGGCTGCTTCTCACAAACCAAAGGTTTAAATGGTGCAGGGGTGTGAACCAGCTGTCTGCCTGAGGTGACCATATCAGGGAACTGTGGGGTGGCTGCAGGTCAGGTCAGGTGGAGCAGGTCACCTACTAACCAGATGATTAGTCAATCAATCTTTATTTATAAAGCACTTTTCATACAAAAATGTAGCACAAAGTGCTTTACATGGTTAAAAGCAGCCCACCTCACCCTCCAACTCACTCCCCACACTCTCATTAACATAAACGATCATGGATACATACCCCCCCCCTCCCCACACACACACACACACTTAAAGAGTAAAATTGGGCTGGGTTCACATGAGCCCAGTGAGGAAACACTATCACAGGGAGCCGTCTGCACTGGGAGCCGGTCACAGACCGCAGCCTCCAGGCCGGGCACACAGCAGGAGGGAGGCAAAGGAGCCCCCCAGCCAGGTGAGAGGACCCCCAGAGCCCCAGCAGCCACGGTCGATCACAGCCCCGGTGCAGAGAGCCCCCTCCGAGGAAACACTGTAATCTATTACTTTTTTTGAGTAATATTCCCAATATTGCCCATCAGGCAGCTACACAGGATGGTCACTGCTTTTTGTCACATAGAAGATGCATGTGTACAGTCTCATGTTCATATGTTTAGGTAAAATATCAAAACCTAGAATTCAGTTTGAGCCAAATCTGAAAGGAGTTCAGACGCGTGCAGGTCAGCCACATTACTCTGAAACTGCCGGTCAATCCAGCCGCTCTGTAGGTCCTGCAGACTGCAAAGCGAGCACAGCCTCACCTATCTACACACAAAGAGAAACGCCAGAGTCTCCGAAACACAAGGAGGACATCGTGTTACATGTTGGAACAAAATTCTCGACCACCTGATGGATGTTAAAAGTAGGTCTCTGAGCATTTCCTCCAGCTTAATAAGTGACTGTTTGGTTTGGCCTCTCCACCCTGACCTGCAGGCGTAGGTGCAAGCTCAAGGGAAAGACAGCCCGGCAAATATCTCTCAGCTGAACAGCGTCACTTTAATGTTTTTTAGCCCTTCATTGCCAAGACTTGGAGGAACAACTCGCAGGGATCAGAGATAATTACCTCACATATTAGTTTTTTATTACAAGACAACACAAATTAGGACCAACACATTGTTAGTGGTGTCAAAGTCAAGTTTTATAAGCATACCTGTGCGTAGGCAGAGCTGGTCAAAGTCTGAGCAGCAGCCATTGTAGGTTTTACACAGGTTGTCGCAGCGACAGTTTGGCGGCTCCAACTCAACCAGCTCGAAACACCTGTTTCTGCAGGAGCCGGAGGTCGCCACGTAGTGAGACGCAGAGCGAGCTGGGGAGGAAGAAACAGAGGTTCTAATGGGTCTTTAAAAATGTCCAAAAAAAGAGGTGAGAGGTTCAAAACGACACAAAAGTGCACACCAATACTGCTGAGCTGTGCAGCGATGCAGTGACCACAAGCATGTGACTGTGAAGGATTGGTGGTTCGTTTGACGGTTGAAGACGGCTACACAAACAGATCACTAGTCATTCTGCCACGTGCAGGTTATTCTTCACTCCTGTGGCTGCTTCCTGGAGAAACACCTGAGCTGTTCAGTTTTAGCACCCAGTGGTGCCCACCAACGTCACAGCTGATTAACTCCACATCTATTTACACGTGAGGTTTAGAGCATTAGCTGGAGGGACAATAAATCAAAGACATTGTCCAAAAACTGAATGAAAAGCTGCACTGTTCACATGTCTTTGAAAGGAAATAATAACTCATAACAACTGTGACAAAAGCTCAGTTTGTATCATGGGCCAAACTCAACAGTTACTGAGCTTTAACTCTTCTCCCGGGACCCCACCTACGCTCACGTTGTCTCACTGTGGGAACTCTCAGTGCCTAAGACACAATCATGCTTTTGTCCTCCATATATCCAAAGGAACATGGCCTATTTTGGCTCCTCTGACCTAACTGAAGACATCCTGAGATCTGAGAGTGAGACAGAGTGAAGCTATTGCTAAACAACATGCTCCTTGTGCAGCCGCTTACAAAAAACCAGTTTTCCTTGCAGAGAGTGCCTCAGGATGCCAGCACGAGCTTTTCAGCCCGTGGATATATATGTATGTGTATTTTTGTAACTACATGTGCTGAGGTGTTGCCCTAGCCAGTTGGCACGCCGGTGTAGTGTGTGTGTGTCAGTGCAGTAAAGCCTGAATAGCTTCTTTGCTATAAGACTCAGGCCTACTCAGTACCAGCGGCAGTGGACTATAGGTCAAAGGTGAAGTCTTTTAGTTTATCACAGCACGGCGAGTGCGATTTCCACACGTCTCTTTACACTAACGTCAAGAGAAAATGAGGAGAAATGAAGACTTCCTCAGAGCCCATAAAACCGTCGACTGTGCATGCACTCAACTATTAACTGAAAGTTTAATAGTCGAGTGCATGCACAGCTCAAGTTTCCCCAAGAGACTGCCACTGTCACAGTCCATTTTCACAAACTGCAGACATGAACTTTACTAACCATTGCCCAATGGGACTGAACGTGAGAAGGAAGGACACGGTCTAACTGGACATTAAAGGGTGTTTAATCTGCCAGCTCCCTTGGAAAAAGTCCCTGAGGTGTCCAGTTGCATCACTGTAGGAACAAGAGCAGGTAATTGTCTGGTGAGGTCATACAGCACACTTGTCTGAAAGTCTTTCCACTAGTGTGCTGAGTCAGGTCAACGCCGGATAATTCGACCTGATTCTCCACGTTTCATGGAGTCCATTTGTAAAAACAGCTCAACCCTCACTGTTTAACAGGGGGACAGCGTCTGAGAAGAAAACAAAGTAAAGAAAGCAAAATAAGCAGCGTAGGTTTGTCAGGTTCCACAAGACTGGCCAGAAAGACCAGTTTTGTGGGTTATGACGTATCTAAGCTGTAGATTTAAGTATAGAAGATATGGAAGACGAATGTTGCTGCTTTTTAGCTCGTTTTGAAGATTCCCACCAGCTTTCCATCTTGAGACATTCTATGAACAAGATTTACAAAAAAGCTTTATTTTTTATTCAGTATAACCCAAAACGAGTGAACGAGTCCATGAACTCATGAAGAAAGCGATCGCAGAGGTCAAATCAGAAAACTGTTTTCTCATAGACTTGTATAGGGCCAGTAATCTTTTAGCAACCGCAACTATCGTCATCTGGTGGGCTCCAGATAGAATAGAATAGCCTTTATTGTCATTGTACAGAGTACAACGAAATTGGAGTGCCACTCCCTTGGTGCAAGTTTCAATAATAAATATAAATGTAAAATATAAAAAGTACAAAAAAAACAATCGTAAGTACTCAAACAATAGTATGTACAATATATACAGGATAGCAGCATTAATATAATGACAGTATGAATAGCAGCATAATATAATGACAGTGACGGTATGGAATAGGTTCAATTGTTTTTGTGCTTATTTACTACGGTGATAGCTCTGGGAAAGAAGCTATCCCTGAATCTGTTTGTCCTGGTTTTATGTGACCTGTACCGTCGGCCTGACGGTAATAGTTCAAACAGTTGGTTGCTGGGGTGAGAGTGGTCCTTGATGATATTGCCAGCTCTGCTGAGGTACCGAGAGTTTGCAGTGACCTCCAGGCTGGGCAGAGAGCAGCCAGTGATCTTCTGGGCTGTGTTGATGACCCTCTGCAGTACTTTCCTGTCCACAGCTGAGCACCCTGCATACCATGTTGTTATGCCGTACGTTAGGATGCTCTCTATGGTGGCTCTGTAAAATGTCACCAGCAGCCTCTCCTCCAGGTTGTTCCTCCTGAGCACTCTCAGAAAGTGGAGACGCTGCTGGGCCTTTTTAACCACCGCTGTAGTATTTGCAGTCCAGGAGAGGTCATCAGATATCTGCACGCCCAGAAACCTCATGGAGTGTACCCTCTCCACACAGCTCCCGTGAATGTAAAGTGGGGCCGGGTCTGCTCTGCCCTTCCTGAAGTCCAAGATAAGTTCTTTAGTTTTCGTGGTGTTCAGTTGGAGGTTGTTAACTGAACACCACTCAGTCAGTCTGTTGACCTCATCTCTGTAGTCCGACTCATCCCCCCTTGAGATGAGTCCAACCACTGTGGTGTCATCCGCGAACTTTATGATGGTGTTTGAGAGATGGGTAGGGGAGCAGTCGGATGTGTAGAGCGTAAACAGGAGGGGACTCAAAACACATCCTTGTGGAGACCCGGTGCTGAGTGTGATGGTGCTGGACCGGTGGGGGCCGAGTCTGACAGACTGTGGTCTATTTGTCAGGAAGTCCTTGATCCAGAGGCAGATGGGGGTGGAGAGTCCCAGGTGAGACAGTTTCTGGACCTGGATCTCCGGGATGATATGATTGAATGCTGAGCTGAAGTCCAGAAAGAGCATTCTCACATAGCTTCCTCGGTGCTCCAGGTGACTCAGCGCAGTGTGGAGCGCTATGGTGATGGCGTCCTCGGTGGAACGATTTGTCCTGTAGGCAAATTCAGCTTTTTACATTTTCATCTTGTACCAGACAACAGACTCTTCTACACTGGCCCCAGTATGCAGTGCATGCGCCTGGTAGTCATGTCAGAGGAGGACAGAAAGCCCATTTTGATGGAAAGCACAATAACCCTGGTACCGGGAACCACAATGGTGTCAGAGGTACCCGAAACAGAGTTGTTGCTGGCTATTACTGGCCAACATTGAACCAGGACATCAGTGAATGGGTATGGCCTTATTTCAGTTAACAAGATAAAGAACCTTGTCTTTACTTGCACACTTACATTTCAACATTAGTTTCTGTGTGTGTCTGTTTTTTTTTTAAATTGTTATCAATTTACATCAACTGGTTTTTCGGTATCCTTGAAATATTTTTTGGGATATATCTTTCAGGTCAGATGCTGTCATCGCTGCCAGATGAATGACCCAATCAAGACTGTGGCACCAGCATTACATCCCATCAAGGTACATCTTAAGGCCTGTTCACCAATTTCATTTTCATGCTAATAAGCTTTTGTGCTGCAGGGTAGCTTTAAATTTTAATTTGATAAGTTCTGTGACCTACAGGTAAAAGAACCTTGGGAGGTGCTGGGCATGGATTTAACTGGACCACTCCCGGAAACACGTCTAGGGAACCAATATGTCCTGACAATGAACGATCTGTATACTAAGTGGGTGATTGCAGAACCTCTTAAGTCCAAGACTGCAGCTGAGGTCTCTGCAATCATGACCTCGAAGTTATACACGTTTGGCATGGTCAAGAAAATCATCACTGACCAAGGAAAGGAGTTTGTGAACCAGGTAAAACTTGTGAAAGTGTTATTCATGCCTTGATATGATATGATGTATTTAGGCCAAGTTTGCTCATGTCACTGCAGCTCTGGAGCCACAGATTCGGTTGCCCTGCCAGTGAATCTGCGTTCGACTACTCCGCCTAGGCTGCACTGTCGAGCGCAGATCCACTGAGCGCCCAACACAGACAGCATCGTCAGAAGGAAAGTTGATAAAATAAATTAAAAATTTTGTATTGTTCATACATATGCGTACCAAACCGAAAGCACTGTATCGAACGGTTCAATATCGATACGAGTATCGTTGCACCCCTAATATTTGCATATCATCAGATCCACCAACTGAGAGGAAGTTTCTCCTGGACCACTCATATGGGACTCCTGAATGGCAGATTGATCATCAGTATGTCCAGGAGCAAAGTGGCAGAAAGACTTGGACCCTCTTCAGTCCAGTCTGGTAAGGCGCATTTCTGTGCAGTCACGTTAAACCTTAATAAGTCAAAGTCGTTGATGGTTTTAGAATTGCTGAAGCATGAGAGTAATTCCAGCCTTATTTAGTATTTTCCCTTTCATTCTTTTTCTTTATTATTTTCTATATTATATTGAAGCAAAATCACATGAAATGCTCTTCTCATTTAGCTCGAATATGTTTTGGATCAAAACCGACCTCGAGGAGAACTCCTAGTGAAGGAAGACAATATCTGCCTGACTCGGGAAGACTTTTGGAGCCTGGGTTTGGAACAATCCATGGAATCTACTGTAAGTATATCTTGTTACTTTAGCTAATGCACTGCAAAGAAAATAGTAACTGAAACCGTATTCTGTTTGCTGTTTCTTTCAGATTGGGAATGCTTGTCTGAAGATTGTGGGCGAAGCTGCACAAAGACATGTAATCTGTTGTACTGGTAACTTTTTTCTTTGGTTATAGCCATGAATGGTTGTTGTGTATTGATTTTGGGTTTTTGTGTGTGTTTCCTTTAGGGAAAAGATGTTCACATTGCTGACCTCTACGTCAGGGCCACCTGGAAGGATCCACAAGTCAACCTGCTGCGTTGCTTGCCGGTATGTTTTTTGTTCATTTTTCTCCTGTGTGTGCATTTTTACTAATTTGTACCAATACCTGTAGGAAAACTTTAGGTCCAAGGACATCCTGCTTTTTCCAGCTTGGAGCAGGCAGGCAGGTGAAGCTGACCATTATCTGCTCTGTGTGAGTGCCCTTTCTCTTTCTCGCGCTGTGTTTTTTCATCTGATAGACCATAATGGAGGCTGACATGTCGTCTTCTCATGGATGATGCTAACATGTCTATTTCAGGCTATATTGGTAGCTGAGAGACAGATACTCTTTCTGGACTCACTTCGCCCTGATGGTTTTGGAGATGATCTCTACCGAGCCATATTTAGGTTGACACTAAAGAAATGAAAAATTGTTCTGGCCTTGTTCAATGGCCAAGTGTGTTCTTTGGCTAGGTCGTCTAAAAGCAGCCTCGGTTTCAGGCTTAAAAGTTCAGGAGGGAACCTCGTTCTTAGGCTACTTCATGATAGGGATGCACCGATACTGGTATCCAGGCCCATACGGTTCAAATGAAATCGTATCCATATCTTTTGTTAACCAATACCATGAACAGATACTTGAAATGTGAAAATCGGTAAAAGTTTCACAGAAAATGTTTATTTTTCATCCAAATTTAGAATTTTTGGGTCATTTCTATTAATATACATAAAAAAAATCTTATTCACCGTTATTATTTGTAAAAAACACACAAAAAACCTGCCTTCCGATTCACTACATTTTCTGTGTGGTAGAAGTATCAGCACTGGTACTTGGTATCGGCAAAAACTCAGATCCAAGGATCTGACGGTTTGAAAAACGTATTGTTGCATCCCTACTTCATGAATTTTTGTATTAATGGCAAACATTTGATTTGAGTGTTATGTGTATTCTCTACAATGCCAGGAGAGTAGCAGCCTCTATTGACTCTGGATCCTGGATGGAGAAAACAGGAAGAGACCTTGAGGTATGTTTTTAATGCGAAAGTTTGAAAGCTCATCAGGTACAAAATAATGTGATTAAAAAACTAGCAGGTGCATGTCAGCTCTCTTCATTTAAGGACACATTTTTCTTTTTACAGTTCTTTCCTCAGCAGTTCAATGGAAATTGCTGCGGCATCTTTATGCTGATGGTGAGAATTTTTCTTTTCCTGCCATTACTTCAATATAACATTTAAACATGTTAAAGGTTTCTTTTACTTTACAGTATGCTCTCTGCATCAGCACCTCACCTCCACTATCATTCACAGAGGACATGCCAGCAATTTGCCTGTGGTGGTGTATTCAGCTGATGGAGAGATTCTGCATTGAGGGGTATGGCTAGTATTATAGACAAACTGGCACCATCACAATCACAGTTTTCAAAGTTAGTATTAATTGCAGTTTTGGCTCCGGCAACAAATCAGGTCAAGCAAATGTTTGTGAAAGTGGCTTAATGTAGTCACTTATAAACCCTGTGACTGAACACACAGAAGAGAGCAGCAGTACACAACGAGAGTCCATTCTGACTGGCATTGCTTTTTTTACGGCTTGGACAGAGATTCGCCTTCTGGACAGAAGAAGCAGCCCTTCTCCTGGGAACTCTCCAGCCTGTCTTTAGGGCAGGGGCGGAGCGTGGGGGTGGCTTACTGGGCTTAAGCCCGGGTTGTTTTGTCAGAAGCCTGGGGTCTTTTGGAGTGTAATTTTTTCATAGTTAGATGCCTGGCTGACAACTGTATAAAACAAAAAGTACACACAATATTCGAAGCACATAGTGCACACTGTGGGAATTTACGACTGTGCGTGAATCCCCCCTGATATTGGTATGATCCGAGCTCAGACACTAAGCGACTGAGTGAGGGGGCGGGGCAGCTGCTGCCTGTGAGTGCGCTGTTGGAGAAACGGAGCCAGCCATACTAAGGAGAGCTTAAGTTTGAGCAGGTACCAAAGCAAATCATTCGTACCGTACAAATAATGTAAATATGACGGTGCATCACGAAAGATATCAAACTGATCACTTGACCCATGTTACGTTACTCGCTCTTCAAGTGAATCAACAAATGGCGAAATGAAAAGCCGAACAAATGCTATTTTTTTTATAGTCTTAGCTTACGTGTGTTTATTTCATATTTTCAGTTCTTACCCTCCCCGACTAAATCGGTTTCAGTTATGTACTGAAATATAAGAATGGACATTAGAGGCTTCTTTCAAAGAAAAAACTCAGGTAAATGTTATTTTATATATTATGCTTTGTATGTTGTTCAGTATATTTCTATGCAAAATCAGAAATCAGAAATCAGAATACTTTATTCATCCCGAGGGAAATTAGGGGTTACAGCAGGCAGCACGCTAATGGCGCATGCGCACTCACAAAGGAACCTTCTGACCAACTTTACACAAACATCACATTGGGGAGACATGTCAGAAAGGTAGGCTGATAGGAAAAAACAACGAAAATACACTACATGAGGTAAGAGGAGGAGAAAAAAAACTCCACTCAGACTGAGCTCCTGGTGGGAGAACAGTTTGATAACAGAAAAACAAGGCTATGTCCACACGTACCCGGGTATTTTTGAAAACACAGATTTTTCTACGCGTTTGCACCTTTCGTCCACACGTAAACGGCGTTTTTGGTCACTGAAAACGGAGATTTTTAAAAACTCCGGGCAGGGTGGATATTTTCTAAAACTCCGTTTTTGCATTTACGTGTGGACAGAAAAACGGAGAAAACGCAGCGTCAAAGATGTGCGCCTTTTTTGACGTCACACTGTGCGCCACGTTATTGTTTCGGTGAAATGAATTCCTACAATACTGTTACTGTTAATTGTACTCTCTGTGTAGCCGGTCTGGCCTTAAACTCTTATTGCCGTTAGTTCTCTGCGTTGTGTTGTGCAAATGACCAGAGGAGTCAGCTCTCACTTTGCCAGCTGGGTGGATTTATTCTCCCAGAACTGTTTAAAATAAAAACAAAACAGTACAGCAACTTCACTTTACTGGACTTCTGCATGAACACCTCTCCTCAGCGGGGCCTCTAGGCGACTGAGGAAAATAGCGCGCAGCTACAGGAAGTGACTTCGTGGGAAGTCAAAGGTCACACAAACAAAATAAAAGCTCCCAAAATATAAATACAGAAAATAAACATATTTAAATAAATACATAACCAATACTGACAAAGCAAGATAACACTGCAGGATGGATCTTTGGTGAAATATAAATTATTTTTTAATACACCCGTTACATCTGCAGTGTTTAAATGCTTACATATACACACAGTTACTGTCCCTCCACACATACGACTCGGTTCTGCTTCTATGCCCCAGCTTTGTTTACTTTTTCCCGCCGAGGCTTCTAGACTTCTGATTGGCCAACATTTCTACACGGTTAGGAATCTAGCGCCACCTGCTGCTTTGGCATGTTCATAGCAGCGTTTTCCTTCATTTCTGCCTTTATGTGTGGACGGGATTATTTTTTAAAACGAAAACGGAAAATCTCCGTTTTCAAAAATACCCGTGTACGTGTGGACGTAGCCCAAGAGGGATTTCAGTACACAGCAGGATATTCACATTTGTAACCAGATATTTACACTTTAGGGAGAAAACATAAAACATTTTTACTGTACAACATCAATTTAGAGTAAACTTTTGTTTTAGATAAATATTGAAATATATTTTGAATTAGTTAAATGTCAGAATAAAGAGAGACAGAGCTTTCTGTTTTTTATCACTTTCATCAAATTTAGGAGTACATGTACACTAAGTTTATTGTTAATTAATAAGAAAACTCCAGACGATTCCATTCTGAGCTGAAGAAGCTTCTGATAGGTTAGTAGAGTCCATGTGAGTAAACTGGTGGCACAGCTGTGGATGCATATAAGGCAAAACACAGAGCCTGTTTCTGTGACATGGGAACATCAAGAGATGTCAACAAAACACCAGGAGAAGAACTGTGGAGCTCCATAAGTGTGGCTCAGTTTGAATACAATTTGGTGCCATTTACAATTAAGAAATACAGATAGTTTCTCTCTTTACTCTGAAAGTTAACAAATATGTTTTTTATATTTATCAATCTAAAAAAATAAACATTTAGTCTGATTTGATGTTACAATTAAAAAAGTGTTTGTGTTTTTATCTGAAGAGTTTGTAAATATCTGTATATTTGATGATTGTCAGCACAAAGAGAGAGAGGAACAGAGAGGGATGGAGAATGAGGACAGAACAGAGATGAACAAGAGCAGGTGAGACACACATGTTAGTCAAATGGTTGCTTACTAAAAGTATCACCGTATCACAGGTCCTCCTGTGTCTTGTACCTAGTGTTTCTTTTTAGGTTTGTTATTTTTCAAACTCTATATTTATTAAGTTCTGCAGCTTGTTTGCACAACAAGGCTAAATAATTATATAAACTTTTCTCAATCTAAATATTGTACTTTGGTAGAATTAAAAAATAAGTGTAGTGCAGGTCTATGATGATTTTTAGTGCTACTATCATCTAGTTCTGATTCTGGTTCTGTCTTGGTTAAGTCCTCAGTAGTCCTGATTTTGAACTGTTGTAGTCCTGTTTTAATTCCAGATCAGTTCTGGGTCTGGTTGAATTGGGGTTTAGTCCTCGTGTCTTGATACAGCCCTGACCTTGTTCTGCCTCGCTGCTTAATTAAAAAACTAGTTTAAGGTGTCCTGCATGTGTGATATATATTTTTCCCTATATGAAGTCATTCTTTTTTGAACAAAACTCAAAACAAAGCCTATTAATCTTTCAGTCATTTCTAACCCCCCCCCCAAAAAAAATTTCCACATGCATACTACCCTTCAGGGCTAAGCCCCGGGTGGTTGAAATGTCTGGCTCCGCCTCTGCTTGTAGTACTCACCGTACTATAAGTACCGAGCTCGTACTCCGAAGCATGCGGTCGCTGGATTGGGACACAGCCTGAGAGCTCCTCGATCCCGGATCGTGAGACTGCCCTTCAGTTCTCCAGCTTGCTACAGTGAAGTTAATTGTACCAACGGCTGCCTCTGTTATTTCCCGGCAGGAGTACGGAAGAAGACACGGCACGGGAGTCAGGGGCGCGCACGGAGATTTATTGCGTAATATTTACATCACTGTAAATAAACGCAACTGCATTCATCGCACACAGTCCCGCGTTTTGGGCCCTATTTCCCCCACATCGCCACGGTCTGCCAGCGCAACCGTGACAGATAACTTCAAAGTCCTGCAAATGTAAAACTTTAAAAAGATCACAGCAGCTGAGGACACGTCGCTGTTGTATCGGGATTGTTTAACATTATTTAAAAGTAGGAATTTCAAAAATATCAACAAAGGGAAATTTCACACAGAAAAAGGGTAAAAAAAAAGCTATAAATCAACAACTTTGAAATAACCATGGTGGCGTTTGGAGTACACATTGCTGAGTTTACAAGGTGCACCTAAAGGTATCAAGAATTTCCTACCGTCGTCCGCACTTTCAAACGTACACCGCCATGTAGAGCCAGGGGGGGATTCTTATTAAAAGGTACAGCTGTCCGCGTCGGACACCTCCGGGATGGACTTTTCCAGAAATGACAGCGTGTCTGATCCCATTGCGACAGGCTGTCCACTCCAGATGTGGACTGCCAGTCAAGCAGTTTATCTTCCTAACCAGAGACCTTCTTAAGCTCTTAACCGCTGCTCCGGATCAAAGCATTACGCTCTGTTGCGTCACTCGGTGACATCACAGTGAGCGAACGCTGCCTTTGATCCAAAAGGTATAAATAGCCTGCTACACCCGCCTACTGACAGAACCTGCCAGCTTCATACTGCGGTCACATTGTTTTTGCCCAGGTGTAAAACTTTAGATATATTTGTGAAAAAATGGTTTCGGATTCGTCTTCGTCGTCTTATGACAGTGATGAGGGTTTACAAAGGAACGCCCTCATTCAAAGTAAAACATGTAAATACATGGTATATAAGCTCCTCGGACAAGGAAGCTTTGGGAGAGTGGTGGAATGTGTAAAATTAGACACTTTTGAAAGGGTAGCAGTCAAGGCAGCTAAAAGGGAATACAACAAGTTTGCTTGGAAAGAGGCCGCTGCTATAAAAGAACTGAGTGTTCTGGATAGGGATCGGTGCAATTTGGTAAAGTACTACGAAGTTTTCGAGTACAAACATCGCACCTTCATTTCAATGGAAATGCTAGACATTAGTCTGCATGATTTCGTGATTAAAAGGTCTCGCGGTCCACTGGCTCTCTGTGATATTCGGGTCATTTTAAAGCAGATGTTTGTGGCTCTTACCGCTCTGAAGAGCAGAGGTATGATGCATGCAGACATCAAACCTGATAATATCATGCTTGTAAATCAGTCTCAACAGCCATATAAAGTTAAACTTATTGATTTTGGTTTTGCCACAAGTCCTGCAAAAATTCCACCTGGCACTATTATTCAGGCCCTTAGTTACAGGGCGCCTGAGGTCATGTTGGGCATACCGGTGACTGAATCGGCAGACATGTGGACTCTCGGTTGTGTCGCAGCTTTTCTATACTTGGGCCACCACCTGTTTTTCAACAGGTGTGAATATCAAATGATGCAAGGTTTTGTTCACATGCTTGGTCAGCCTAGTAAACGCATGTTACAGGAAGGGAGGTACAGTACGAAATATTTCTGGATGAGGAAAGGGATAATAGAACGCACATGGGTACTGAAGACACCAGCTCAGTATTCAGCATCTACAGGCACTGTGATCAAACAAAGTACAACAATCACAGACAAATATGCATGCATAGATGATTTAGCCAAACACCACCCACAGCCAAACACAGAATCCAAAGTGAAAGACACAGCGGCATTTTTAAGCCTGCTCAAATGGATGCTGTGTGTGGATCCTGTAAAAAGAATCACACCTGTTGAGGGTCTGGGACATCGTTTCATTACAATGAAACATCTTCCTGAGGACCCTGCAGTAGATTGCTACACGAAGTCATCCTGCACGAGCATGGAAGTGTGCCCACTCCTCAGTCTAGAAAATGAAATCGACAGCTTTGTTACCACCAGTGAAATCAAAAGGAACAGCGAACAGAGCGGTGGGAGATCTAGACGGGCTTCCACTTTTAACAACTGTGTGAATGCAGCTAAAATCCAAAGAAACCGACAGAGAAGAGCAGCTGCACGCAAAAAGAATCTGCCTGCATTTCGCAGGTTGGCATGGCAAGAAGAAGATGACAAGTCTTGTAGTCTGGGTGTCAAAGAAAAGCCTGGGATGACCCAAATGCAGCTGGTAGGATCTTCCTCTGAATCCAGTGATTTAGATTCTAGCACAGAAAGTACAGACAGCAGCAGGGGCGGAGCGTGGGGGTGGCTTACTGGGCTTAAGCCCGGGTTGTTTTGTCAGAAGCCCGGGGTCTTTTGGAGTGTAATTTTTTCATAGTTAGATGCCTGGCTGACAACTGTATAAAACAAAAAGTACACACAATATTCGAAGCACATAGTGCACACTGTGGGAATTTACGACTGTGCGTGAATCCCCCCTGATATTGGTATGATCCGAGCTCAGACACTAAGCGACTAAGCGGGGCAGCTGCTGCCCGTGAGTGCGCTGTTGGAGAAACGGAGCCAGCCATACTAAGGAGAGCTTAAGTTTGAGCAGGTACCAAAGCAAATCATTCGTACTGTACAAATAATGTAAATATGACGGTGCATCACGAAAGATGTCAAACTGATCACTTGACCCATGTTACGTTACTCGCTCTTCAAGTGAATCAACAAATGGCGAAATGAAAAGCCGAACAAATGCTATTTTTTTTAGAGTCTTAGCTTACGTGTGTTTATTTCATATTTTCAGTTCTTACCCTCCCCGACTAAATCGGTTTCAGTTATGTACTGAAATATAAGAATGGACATTAGAGGCTTCTTTCAAAGAAAAAACTCAGGTAAATGTTATTTTATATATTATGCTTTGTATGTTGTTCAGTATATTTCTATGCAAAATCAGAAATCAGAAATCAGAATACTTTATTCATCCCGAGGGAAATTAGGGGTTACAGCAGGCAGCACGCTAATGGCGCATGCGCACTCACAAAGGAACCTTCTGACCAACTTTACACAAACATCACATTGGGGAGACATGTCAGAAAGGTAGGCTGATAGGAAAAAACAACGAAAATACACTACATGAGGTAAGAGGAGGAGAAAAAAAACTCCACTCAGACTGAGCTCCTGGTGGGAGAACAGTTTGATAACAGAAAAACAAGGCTATGTCCACACGTACCCGGGTATTTTTGAAAACACAGATTTTTCTACGCGTTTGCACCTTTCGTCCACACGTAAACGGCGTTTTTGGTCACTGAAAACGGAGATTTTTAAAAACTCCGGGCAGGGTGGATATTTTCTAAAACTCCGTTTTTGCATTTACGTGTGGACAGAAAAACGGAGAAAACGCAGCGTCAAAGATGTGCGCCTTTTTTGACGTCACACTGTGCGCCACGTTATTGTTTCGGTGAAATGAATTCCTACAATACTGTTACTGTTAATTGTACTCTCTGTGTAGCCGGTCTGGCCTTAAACTCTTATTGCCGTTAGTTCTCTGCGTTGTGTTGTGCAAATGACCAGAGGAGTCAGCTCTCACTTTGCCAGCTGGGTGGATTTATTCTCCCAGAACTGTTTAAAATAAAAACAAAACAGTACAGCAACTTCACTTTACTGGACTTCTGCATGAACACCTCTCCTCAGCGGGGCCTCTAGGCGACTGAGGAAAATAGCGCGCAGCTACAGGAAGTGACTTCGTGGGAAGTCAAAGGTCACACAAACAAAATAAAAGCTCCCAAAATATAAATACAGAAAATAAACATATTTAAATAAATACATAACCAATACTGACGAAGCAAGATAGCACTGCAGGATGGATCTTTGGTGAAATATAAATTATTTTTTAATACACCCGTTACATCTGCAGTGTTTAAATGCTTACATATACACACAGTTACTGTCCCTCCACACATACGACTCGGTTCTGCTTCTATGCCCCAGCTTTGTTTACTTTTTCCCGCCGAGGCTTCTAGACTTCTGATTGGCCAACATTTCTACACGGTTAGGAATCTAGCGCCACCTGCTGCTTTGGCATGTTCATAGCAGCGTTTTCCTTCATTTCTGCCTTTATGTGTGGACGGGATTATTTTTTAAAACGAAAACGGAAAATCTCCGTTTTCAAAAATACCCGTGTACGTGTGGACGTAGCCCAAGAGGGATTTCAGTACACAGCAGGATATTCACATTTGTAACCAGATATTTACACTTTAGGGAGAAAACATAAAACATTTTTACTGTACAACATCAATTTAGAGTAAACTTTTGTTTTAGATAAATATTGAAATATATTTTGAATTAGTTAAATGTCAGAATAAAGAGAGACAGAGCTTTCTGTTTTTTATCACTTTCATCAAATTTAGGAGTACATGTACACTAAGTTTATTGTTAATTAATAAGAAAACTCCAGACGATTCCATTCTGAGCTGAAGAAGCTTCTGATAGGTTAGTAGAGTCCATGTGAGTAAACTGGTGGCACAGCTGTGGATGCATATAAGGCAAAACACAGAGCCTGTTTCTGTGACATGGGAACATCAAGAGATGTCAACAAAACACCAGGAGAAGAACTGTGGAGCTCCATAAGTGTGGCTCAGTTTGAATACAATTTGGTGCCATTTACAATTAAGAAATACAGATAGTTTCTCTCTTTACTCTGAAAGTTAACAAATATGTTTTTTATATTTATCAATCTAAAAAAATAAACATTTAGTCTGATTTGATGTTACAATTAAAAAAGTGTTTGTGTTTTTATCTGAAGAGTTTGTAAATATCTGTATATTTGATGATTGTCAGCACAAAGAGAGAGAGGAACAGAGAGGGATGGAGAATGAGGACAGAACAGAGATGAACAAGAGCAGGTGAGACACACATGTTAGTCAAATGGTTGCTTACTAAAAGTATCACCGTATCACAGGTCCTCCTGTGTCTTGTACCTAGTGTTTCTTTTTAGGTTTGTTATTTTTCAAACTCTATATTTATTAAGTTCTGCAGCTTGTTTGCACAACAAGGCTAAATAATTATATAAACTTTTCTCAATCTAAATATTGTACTTTGGTAGAATTAAAAAATAAGTGTAGTGCAGGTCTATGATGATTTTTAGTGCTACTATCATCTAGTTCTGATTCTGGTTCTGTCTTGGTTAAGTCCTCAGTAGTCCTGATTTTGAACTGTTGTAGTCCTGTTTTAATTCCAGATCAGTTCTGGGTCTGGTTGAATTGGGGTTTAGTCCTCGTGTCTTGATACAGCCCTGACCTTGTTCTGCCTCGCTGCTTAATTAAAAAACTAGTTTAAGGTGTCCTGCATGTGTGATATATATTTTTCCCTATATGAAGTCATTCTTTTTTGAACAAAACTCAAAACAAAGCCTATTAATCTTTCAGTCATTTCTAACCCCCCCCCCAAAAAAAATTTCCACATGCATACTACCCTTCAGGGCTAAGCCCCGGGTGGTTGAAATGTCTGGCTCCGCCTCTGCTTGTAGTACTCACCGTACTATAAGTACCGAGCTCGTACTCCGAAGCATGCGGTCGCTGGATTGGGACACAGCCTGAGAGCTCCTCGATCCCGGATCGTGAGACTGCCCTTCAGTTCTCCAGCTTGCTACAGTGAAGTTAATTGTACCAACGGCTGCCTCTGTTATTTCCCGGCAGGAGTACGGAAGAAGACACGGCACGGGAGTCAGGGGCGCGCACGGAGATTTATTGCGTAATATTTACATCACTGTAAATAAACGCAACTGCATTCATCGCACACAGTCCCGCGTTTTGGGCCCTATTTCCCCCACATCGCCACGGTCTGCCAGCGCAACCGTGACAGATAACTTCAAAGTCCTGCAAATGTAAAACTTTAAAAAGATCACAGCAGCTGAGGACACGTCGCTGTTGTATCGGGATTGTTTAACATTATTTAAAAGTAGGAATTTCAAAAATATCAACAAAGGGAAATTTCACACAGAAAAAGGGTAAAAAAAAAGCTATAAATCAACAACTTTGAAATAACCATGGTGGCGTTTGGAGTACACATTGCTGAGTTTACAAGGTGCACCTAAAGGTATCAAGAATTTCCTACCGTCGTCCGCACTTTCAAACGTACACCGCCATGTAGAGCCAGGGGGGGATTCTTATTAAAAGGTACAGCTGTCCGCGTCGGACACCTCCGGGATGGACTTTTCCAGAAATGACAGCGTGTCTGATCCCATTGCGACAGGCTGTCCACTCCAGATGTGGACTGCCAGTCAAGCAGTTTATCTTCCTAACCAGAGACCTTCTTAAGCTCTTAACCGCTGCTCCGGATCAAAGCATTACGCTCTGTTGCGTCACTCGGTGACATCACAGTGAGCGAACGCTGCCTTTGATCCAAAAGGTATAAATAGCCTGCTACACCCGCCTACTGACAGAACCTGCCAGCTTCATACTGCGGTCACATTGTTTTGCCCAGGTGTAAAACTTTAGATATATTTGTGAAAAAATGGTTTCGGATTCGTCTTCATCGTCTTATGACAGTGATGAGGGTTTACAAACGAACGCCCTCATTCAAAGTAAAACATGTAAATACATGGTATATAAGCTCCTCGGACAAGGAAGCTTTGGGAGAGTGGTGGAATGTGTAAAATTAGACACTTTTGAAAGGGTAGCAGTCAAGGCAGCTAAAAGGGAATACAACAAGTTTGCTTGGAAAGAGGCCGCTGCTATAAAAGAACTGAGTGTTCTGGATAGGGATCGGTGCAATTTGGTAAAGTACTACGAAGTTTTCGAGTACAAACATCGCACCTTCATTTCAATGGAAATGCTAGACATTAGTCTGCATGATTTCGTGATTAAAAGGTCTCGCGGTCCACTGGCTCTCTGTGATATTCGGGTCATTTTAAAGCAGATGTTTGTGGCTCTTACCGCTCTGAAGAGCAGAGGTATGATGCATGCAGACATCAAACCTGATAATATCATGCTTGTAAATCAGTCTCAACAGCCATATAAAGTTAAACTTATTGATTTTGGTTTTGCCACAAGTCCTGCAAAAATTCCACCTGGCACTATTATTCAGGCCCTTAGTTACAGGGCGCCTGAGGTCATGTTGGGCATACCGGTGACTGAATCGGCAGACATGTGGACTCTCGGTTGTGTCGCAGCTTTTCTATACTTGGGCCACCACCTGTTTTTCAACAGGTGTGAATATCAAATGATGCAAGGTTTTGTTCACATGCTTGGTCAGCCTAGTAAACGCATGTTACAGGAAGGGAGGTACAGTACGAAATATTTCTGGATGAGGAAAGGGATAATAGAACGCACATGGGTACTGAAGACACCAGCTCAGTATTCAGCATCTACAGGCACTGTGATCAAACAAAGTACAACAATCACAGACAAATATGCATGCATAGATGATTTAGCCAAACACCACCCACAGCCAAACACAGAATCCAAAGTGAAAGACACAGCGGCATTTTTAAGCCTGCTCAAATGGATGCTGTGTGTGGATCCTGTAAAAAGAATCACACCTGTTGAGGGTCTGGGACATCGTTTCATTACAATGAAACATCTTCCTGAGGACCCTGCAGTAGATTGCTACACGAAGTCATCCTGCACGAGCATGGAAGTGTGCCCACTCCTCAGTCTAGAAAATGAAATCGACAGCTTTGTTACCACCAGTGAAATCAAAAGGAACAGCGAACAGAGCGGTGGGAGATCTAGACGGGCTTCCACTTTTAACAACTGTGTGAATGCAGCTAAAATCCAAAGAAACCGACAGAGAAGAGCAGCTGCACGCAAAAAGAATCTGCCTGCATTTCGCAGGTTGGCATGGCAAGAAGAAGATGACAAGTCTTGTAGTCTGGGTGTCAAAGAAAAGCCTGGGATGACCCAAATGCAGCTGGTAGGATCTTCCTCTGAATCCAGTGATTTAGATTCTAGCACAGAAAGTACAGACAGCAGCAGGGGCGGAGCGTGGGGGTGGCTTACTGGGCTTAAGCCCGGGTTGTTTTGTCAGAAGCCCGGGGTCTTTTGGAGTGTAATTTTTTCATAGTTAGATGCCTGGCTGACAACTGTATAAAACAAAAAGTACACACAATATTCGAAGCACATAGTGCACACTGTGGGAATTTACGACTGTGCGTGAATCCCCCCTGATATTGGTATGATCCGAGCTCAGACACTAAGCGACTAAGCGGGGCAGCTGCTGCCCGTGAGTGCGCTGTTGGAGAAACGGAGCCAGCCATACTAAGGAGAGCTTAAGTTTGAGCAGGTACCAAAGCAAATCATTCGTACTGTACAAATAATGTAAATATGACGGTGCATCACGAAAGATGTCAAACTGATCACTTGACCCATGTTACGTTACTCGCTCTTCAAGTGAATCAACAAATGGCGAAATGAAAAGCCGAACAAATGCTATTTTTTTTAGAGTCTTAGCTTACGTGTGTTTATTTCATATTTTCAGTTCTTACCCTCCCCGACTAAATCGGTTTCAGTTATGTACTGAAAGATAAGAATGGACATTAGAGGCTTCTTTCAAAGAAAAAACTCAGGTAAATGTTATTTTATATATTATGCTTTGTATGTTGTTCAGTATATTTCTATGCAAAACAAGGCTATGTCCACACGTACCCGGGTATTTTTGAAAACACAGATTTTTCTACGCGTTTGCACCTTTCGTCCACACGTAAACGGCGTTTTTGGTCACTGAAAACGGAGATTTTTAAAAACTCCGGGCAGGGTGGATATTTTCTAAAACTCCGTTTTTGCATTTACGTGTGGACAGAAAAACGGAGAAAACGCAGCGTCAAAGATGTGCGCCTTTTTTGACGTCACACTGTGCGCCACGTTATTGTTTCGGTGAAATGAATTCCTACAATACTGTTACTGTTAATTGTACTCTCTGTGTAGCCGGTCTGGCCTTAAACTCTTATTGCCGTTAGTTCTCTGCGTTGTGTTGTGCAAATGACCAGAGGAGTCAGCTCTCACTTTGCCAGCTGGGTGGATTTATTCTCCCAGAACTGTTTAAAATAAAAACAAAACAGTACAGCAACTTCACTTTACTGGACTTCTGCATGAACACCTCTCCTCAGCGGGGCCTCTAGGCGACTGAGGAAAATAGCGCGCAGCTACAGGAAGTGACTTCGTGGGAAGTCAAAGGTCACACAAACAAAATAAAAGCTCCCAAAATATAAATACAGAAAATAAACATATTTAAATAAATACATAACCAATACTGACAAAGCAAGATAACACTGCAGGATGGATCTTTGGTGAAATATAAATTATTTTTTAATACACCCGTTACATCTGCAGTGTTTAAATGCTTACATATACACACACAGTTACTGTCCCTCCACACATACGACTCGGTTCTGCTTCTATGCCCCAGCTTTGTTTACTTTTTCCCGCCGAGGCTTCTAGACTTCTGATTGGCCAACATTTCTACACGGTTAGGAATCTAGCGCCACCTGCTGCTTTGGCATGTTCATAGCAGCGTTTTCCTTCATTTCTGCCTTTACGTGTGGACGGGATTATTTTTTAAAACGAAAACGGAAAATCTCCGTTTTCAAAAATACCCGTGTACGTGTGGACGTAGCCCAAGAGGGATTTCAGTACACAGCAGGATATTCACATTTGTAACCAGATATTTACACTTTAGGGAGAAAACATAAAACATTTTTACTGTACAACATCAATTTAGAGTAAACTTTTGTTTTAGATAAATATTGAAATATATTTTGAATTAGTTAAATGTCAGAATAAAGAGAGACAGAGCTTTCTGTTTTTTATCACTTTCATCAAATTTAGGAGTACATGTACACTAAGTTTATTGTTAATTAATAAGAAAACTCCAGACGATTCCATTCTGAGCTGAAGAAGCTTCTGATAGGTTAGTAGAGTCCATGTGAGTAAACTGGTGGCACAGCTGTGGATGCATATAAGGTAAAACACAGAGCCTGTTTCTGTGACATGGGAACATCAAGAGATGTCAACAAAACACCAGGAGAAGAATTGTGGAGCTCCATAAGTGTGGCTCAGTTTGAATACAATTTGGTGCCATTTACAATTAAGAAATACAGATAGTTTCTCTCTTTACTCTGAAAGTTAACAAATATGTTTTTTATATTTATCAATCTAAAAAAAAATAAACATTTAGTCTGATTTGATGTTACAATTAAAAAAGTGTTTGTGTTTTTATCTGAAGAGTTTGTAAATATCTGTATATTTGATGATTGTCAGCACAAAGAGAGAGAGGAACAGAGAGGGATGGAGAATGAGGACAGAACAGAGATGAACAAGAGCAGGTGAGACACACATGTTAGTTAGTGATGGGATTTCCGGCTCTTTTTAGAGATCCGGCTCTTTCGGTTCGGCTCACTAAAAAGAGCCGGCTCTTTCGGCTCCGAACCGGCTCTTCAGGTTGTTTTGTTGCTTTAATTAATTTATTATTAACAATAATATAAAATTATGCACAAAAGGAATTACTAACGTAAAAACAAGTGGTTTTATTTATATATGTTTATATATAAATATATGCGGTGGCCCTTAGAGACAAAACACGTACAAACTCCAAAACACATTTCTAGCATGAACTGAACTTCCAAAGCCGAGCTACTAGATCACTTAAATTACACAATTGAAAGCATGTGTGTATTGTTTGTGTATTTATACACAGGCACTCATATATATATTCAAATAATTTTAAAAAAAAGTTCATTTACCTGTTATTACCACACACCAAATCCGGTCGTTGGTACTTGCTGGCTTGTGTAGCCACAAGATAACAAAGGCTCAACACTGCGCCCAGCATCCTGGAGCACTTCTGTTGTCTTTTGTACGTGTTTTGAGTTTTTATGTGCTTCTGAGTTTTTACGTGCTTCGGAGTTTGTACGTGTTTTTACGTGTTTTGGAGTTTTTACGTGTTTTGGAGTTTTTACGTGTTTTGGAGTTTGTACGTGTTTTTACGTGTTTTTGGAGTTTTTACGTGCTTCAGAGTTCGTACGTGATTTGAAGTTTGTATGTGCTTTGTCTCTAGGGGCCACCGTAAATATACTTTTATTTATTCACTCCACATAAAATGTAATAAATAAATCATATAATACAAAAATCAACTATTCACATTTCAACTTTTAACTATTTAAATTTTCAGCTTTTTCCTTTCACAAATTTAAAGTGAAAAGAACACAAAACACTGCAAACCACAACACAATTAAATATAAATTATAATATGAAAACTAAAAGAACATGCATATTCTCTGTCATATGGACCTGCATGAATAAACTTTCTCAATCCTTTATCATCTGCAACCGAAAATAGTTGTGGATGATTACTATACCTTTCTAATGTTGTTGTCCCTGCCTCTCTTTCTCTCTCTCTGGCTCTGTTCCTGTGCTACTGAGTGTAACTACCGCCCCTCCCCCCTCTGCCCAGCATAAAGCACAAGGCTCGCGTGCAGTGTGAAGCGGAAAAAAAGTGCGAGAGAGAGGCTGAGAGAAAGAAAAAAAAAACAAAACCCCACGTGACGGCTCGCGATAAGGAGCCGGCTCGCGTCGTTCACGTCAAAGAGCCGGCTCTAAGAGCCATTTCGTTCGCGAACGACCCATCACTAGTGCGAGAGAGAGGCTGAGAGAAAGAAAGAAAAAAAACCCACGTGACGGCTCGCGTCGTTCACGTCAAAGAGCCGGCTCTAAGAGCCATTTCGTTCGCGAACGACCCATCACTAATTAGTCAAATGGTCGTTTGCCAAAAGTATCACCGTATCACAGGTCCTCATGTGTCTTGTACCTAGTGTTTCTTTTTAGGTTTGTTATTTTTCAAATTCTATATTTATTAAGTTCTGCAGCTTGTTTGCACAACAAGGCTAAATAATTATATAAACTTTTCTCAATCTAAATATTGTACTTTGGTAGAATTAAAAAATAAGTGTTGTGCAGGTCTATGATGATTTTTAGTGCTACTATCATCTAGTTCTGATTCTGGTTCTGTCTTGGTTAAGTCCTCAGTAGTCCTGATTTTGAACTGTTGTAGTCCTGTTTTAATTCCGGATCAGTTCTGGGTCTGGTTGAATTGGGGTTTAGTCCTCGTGTCTTGATACAGCCCCGACTTTGTTCTGCCTCGCTGCTTAATTAAAAAACTAGTTTAAGGTGTCCTGCACATGTGACATATATTTTTCCCTATATGAAGTCATTCTTTTTTGAACAAAACTCAAAAGGCCCTCCAAGGTTTGGAGGCCTATCTCCCCCTACCACCACTTCCCCTGCCAGTGGCGGACTCCCTCAGACATCGGTGCGTTGGTGGTTCTTTGTGTCCGGGGATGGGCGTCCAGGTACACACCGGCTCACTCCTTGGCGGCCGCTTATCGGGGCCTGGAGCCTGGGGCTCGCTCGGGCCACTTCGGAGGTGGGGTGCCCCCGGCCTCTCGGCCTGGGGCTCGGTCACTCAGGCGCAGCTGGCTGCCGGTGGAGCTCACGGGCGCGTCACTGCAACTCCCCCTGGCTTCTGCTCCGCGGCTGCTGAGTGAGCCCTCATCTGGGACTCTCCTCAGCTCTTTCTGGGACAGTGGCGCGGCTGCCCCTCTGTTGGTCTTCCTTGGTCTCTTGTGTTCTGGGGGCCTCTGGATGTCTGGAGTTTTGATCTCCTCCATACCTGCTTCATGCCCTGGAGGACGGGGCTGTGGCCCCCCCCCCACACCCTCTAGCAGATCATTACATGAAGGAACCTTTTAAAAAACAAAAAACAAGCGCGTCCATGCTCACAGGTGTACACACGGGTGATCACACACACAAACTACACCCTTTTTGGCTCCTACCTCAAAGCACACTGTGTTCTGTTGATCTTATGTGCTGCACAATAATGTTTAACATTTAGTATTTACTGTCATATTCCCATATATCATTGTGATGTTGTTTATTCTATTACTCTTGTTCTCTTCTGCTTGTTTTCTTTTTTCTTTCTCAGCAGGTGACCCAGGTGATTGATATATGCATTTTTTTTTCTTTTTTTCTTCTTTTTTTTCTTTTTCTGATCATTCTGTTGGTTTTTGTCTTTTGCCCTTCTCCCCCGTCCCTCTTCTCAGCTGTTTCTCTTTCCCTCTTTCTTTCTCCCCTTCTTTCCTCCAGTCAAGTCTGTCCCGTATTCAGTAAGTGAAAATAAAATAAACAATAAAAGGTGAATCAAATGGACCATTACGGCAAGGCTGGGATGGTCAATTTGGTAAAGTAAATCTGTTGGGCATCTTTCTTTGCCTTTAGACAATAATTCTGATGCAAAAGAGCCAAACGGGACAGGCCAAAAAAACAAAAAAAAACAAAACTCAAAACAGAGCCAATTAATCTTTCAGTCATTTCTACCCCCCCCCCCCTAAAAAAAAAAAAAATCCCACATGCATACTACCCTTCAGGGCTAAGCCCCGAGTGTTTCAAATGTCTGGCTCCGCCTCTGCTTTAGGGTACCAAAGGCGACCTCCTCCAAGCCTTCACCAAGTCTAATTAGACAGGTGAGAGAGGACAACAATGAGAAAACCATTTGTAGAATATAACCACAGAACTGTTGAGACTATTCATCACAATGCAGGTTTACATACATGGTGGTAATCTTCATTTCCATGTAATGTGATAATCATGTTTTCCATTAAAGGCTGAGGCTGACAGGTGCCCTATACTGGAGGTAATCTCTTTATTTTCCCTTTTATTTAAATTGTTGATGTAACTGAATTAGTAATTATAATCACAGGCAGCACCATCAGGGCAGAAAGAGGCATTATTCAGTAGTGATATCGATTCATTAAAATCCTGAATCGATTTTTTTATATAAATGTATTTTGCCCAAAATTCCAGAATCTCAGGTGAAACGTCACAAAATTTTGACAACCACCAAACATTTAAAACCGTAAATGAGAGCAGGTACACGGCTTCTGCACAAAGACGTAAACACAGAGCGCGGACCCGCAGATCAGAATCAGTGACACGTCGCCTTTCTCACCCGACGGCACGGACACGGTCGGGGCTGAAAGGCGACAGCTCGCTGACTCTGATGTTTCATAAGTTGATTAATGATTTTCTTTTGTTTTTGATGTGCTGCAGAATATTTTTATAAAATCCAGAACAGGAAAACCACCTTCATGTTTTTCTGTGTTTATCTTCAGCTGCTTTGACACAAAGGCCTCTGCTGTGATGCTCACACCTTTGATAAAGTCTCGAGAGTGTTAGCTTCCTTTTTATAGATACAAAAAGATGTAAATGTACTGATCTGAATTATAATATTTCTGACTGTCTGAGGCAAAATTTCCCAGATTCAAATCGAATCGATTCTAGAAATCAGTGACGATACCCAGCCCTAAATGTAATGTATGTTCAGTCCTCATATTTCTGAAACTTGGTGGACAGATTTTGTATTTTCATTATTGTTGCCTGACCCATATTTTACAGTTACCAGCATGTGTCCTCATCGACATATTGGAAGAGGTTGTTCTACACGAAGGGGACACAGCCTTCAAACTGGCTCTGGCGTGCTCCATGTTCAGAGACCTTGTGTCTACTGAATATTTCAGAAGATGGGCACACTTCAGGGGGCTTCACAGTAAGGGCTTCAGTAAATTATGAAATTATATGTACATTTTTTTTTGCTGCTGTCACATGTTTTTCACTGGCAGAATGTAAATGTTTGTGTTTTTGTTTTTTGCTTGTGCTTTACACAGGCATCTGCACATGGAGCAGCTTCTCGGAAAAGTACAGAGAACAGTACTTTAACATGTACACAACTGAGATCTGCCTTCAATGGCGAGATCAGTACAAACACTGCCCCGAGGTATACAACACTGTATAATCTTATATTGCTGTCATTACAAACAATGAACATCTCACTGGTGCATGACATGATGAAAACCATACCTTGGAGCCAATTCTTCTCTCTGTTTGATTTTTGTTTTTTTGTATTACAGGATATGTTGGCACAGGTAAAAGAGGACAACCACGGGCATTTTATTCGGTGGCCCCTAGAGACAAAGCACGTACAAACTCCAAAGCACATTCCTAGAGTTAACTAAACTTCCAAACAGAGCTATCTAGATCACTTAAATTACACAATTGAAAGCATGTGTGTATTGTTTGTGTATTTATACACAAGCACTCAAATAATTTAAAAAAAAGTTCATTTACCTGTTACTACCACACACCAAATCCGGTCGTTGGTACTTGCTGGCTTGTGTAGCCTCTAGGTAACAAAAGCTCAACACTGCGCCCAGCATCCTGGAGCACTTCTGTTGTGTTTTGTACGTGTTTTGGAGTTTTTACGTGTTTTTACGTGTTTTGAAGTTTGTACGTGCTTCGTCTGTAGGGGCCATCGTAAATATACTTTTATTTATTCACTCCACATAAAATGTAATAAATAAATCATATAATACAAAAACCAGCTATTCACATTTCAACTTTTAACTATTTAAAACTATTTAAACTATTTTTCTGCTTTTTCGTTTTAAACAAATTTAAAGTGAAACACAAAACACTGCAAACCACAACACAATTAAATATAAATTATAATATGAAAACAAAAAGAAGACATATTCTCTGTCATATGGGCCTGCATGAATAAACTTTCTGAATCCTTTATCATCTGCAACTGAAAATAGTTTTGATTTGATTTGATTTTATTGATTAGCATTCAAATATCTCAGTGAAGACAGAACAAAGATCTACCACAAAGCAAGAAAGCACGAGACAAGGCTAATCAAAAGGTATTGGCTGAAGCATTTGCTTATTACGCCAACCCTTTTAACAAAAGATCTTTTTGCATGCAGCTCCTGTACACAGGGCTCGAAGCAAAGAATAAAACAAAGCAAAAACAAAACAAACAAACAAACAAGAAAAACAAAAAAACTTTCCACCTTAGATAAGTAACTACATCAAAGCAAAAGAATCAAGAGTTTGGTTTTTTGTTGTTTGTTTTTTGTGGACGATTACTATACCTTTCTAATGTGACGTTGTTGTCCTTGGCTCTCTTTGTCTCGTCTGTGCTACTGTCAGTGTAACTACCCCCTAACCCTCCCCCCTCTGCCCAGGGCAAAGCAGGGTTTTAATAGTTTTGCAATTTTCATTAGTTTTTATTTTTATTTAGTTTTGACTTCAGATTTTCAATTTTATATCAGTTTTAATTAGTTTTTACCAATTGTTTGCTAGTTTAGTTTTTATTTTTTTGAAAATCCTTAGTTTCAGTTTAGTTTTGATTGTGTTTGCAATAATTAAGTGTAACAAAATCCCAGTTTCATCATATCAGTCATGCTCTTCTGCTTATCCTTGGGTATGTTGCTATTCCAGCTACCATACCCTGCACCCTGCACAGGTCTGTCGCAGGGCTAACACGCAGAGACAGACAACTCACATTCCCACCTATGGGTTCCTTAAATAAATAAATAAATAAACAAAGGCAGATGAACAACCATTGATACCAGGCAACTATAAAATTTATATCTTGGCCCCAATGAGACTATTAACTCTTGCAGCACCGGGTGTTCGTAATTTTGGTTCAAGTGAATTGATAAACTTTGTGAAGGCAATTGACTCACACAGTTATGTAGATGTCCCCGTCCTGTTGTCTCGGGATGCATCACGCTGCCTTGCCTGGGTTAGCTTCTGTTTTCTGGGATGAGGGTTGAGTGTGCTCCCTTACCTTCTGAAGGTAAGCTAGGTTAGCCTTCTTGTGCGAACTTTTCAAGTGCACTTTAAGGTTTGTGGGATTTTTCCCCTTTAGAAATGTCCCTCATAATTTGTCTCTTTCCACTACAAGACACTTGCTTTATCCAAAACACAGTCATATTCAAAGTAATCCCAAATTGGACTCTGGCGCTTTCTCCCGACTTTTCTTGACATGATTCTGCGCGTGGACGGAGCAGCAACACAGACGACTCAACTAACGTGCTGCCACCTGCTGGCATAATTAGACAGCAAGAAAAAATCTGGAAACTAAACTTCATTTTCACCCTTAACTATTGTATGACACGCACACATCAATGAAAACTAAACACATTTTTGCTATAAATTCAGTTAATTTTAGTTAGTTTTGTGAACACTCATTACAGTTTTAGTTAGTTTTCCTTTTTTTGTTTTTATTTTTATTTCCGTTAACGAAAATGTTTTTTCACTTCTAGTTTTCATTATTTCGTTAGTTTTTGTTAACGATAATAACCTTGGCACACAGCACAAGGCTCGCACGCGGAGTGAAGCGGGAAAAAAGTGCGAGAGAGAGGGTGAGAGAAAGAAAAAAAAAAACAACAACCCACGGCTCGCGATAAGGAGCCGGCTCACGTCGTTCACGTCAGAGATCCGGCTCTAAGAGCCATTTCGTTCGCGACCGACACATCACTACAGGAAACTAAACAGCAGTGACGTTTGTAGGGATACTGAAGTTGGGCTAGCTGGTATATAATGATGTGCTATGTGATCGCTAGCGACACAGCTATGTTAGCATAGCATAAACAGTGAAGCTGGAGGATGAAGCTGGATGATTCATCGGGAAACTAGCGGATGATACCGTGGAGACAAAGACTATCACAACGTTTCCCAACCAGAAGCCGTGGGTGGATAAAACTATCCGCGACGCTCTGAGATCCCGCACCGCTGCCTACAACACGGGACTCATGACGGGGGACATGGACCCGTACAAAGCCGCGTCATATAACGTGCGGAGGGCGGTGAAAGAGGCGAAGCAGCGCTACGGGAGGAAACTAGAGTCACAACTCCAACAGAGTGACTCTAGGAGCCTGTGGCGGGGACTAAGGACAATAACGGACTATAAAGCACCAACAACCGGTATGACGAACGCGGCCGTGACTTTGGCAGACGAGCTGAACACTTTCTATGCTCGCTTCGAGGCTGCAGCTAAGGTCTCCAACAATGCTAGTGTTAGCGGCGCTAACGGCTGCAGACAGGAAGATACTGCCAGCACCGGAAACGTGCTCGTCATCTCCGAGCATGAAGTAAGGAGAGCCTTCAAGAGAGTGAAGACCAGGAAAGCAGCAGGACCAGACGGCATCCCAGGTCGTATCCTAAGAGACTGCGCATACCAGCTAGCTCCTGTGTTCACTGAGATATTCAACATCTCTTTATCTCAGTCGGTGATCCCCACATGCTTCAAAGAGTCCATCATTGTTCCTGTCCCGAAGAAACCCCACCCTGCTTCTCTCAATGACTATCGCCCTGTAGCCCTCACCTCAGTAGTGATGAAGTGCTTTGAACGCCTGGTCAGAGACTTCATCATTTCTTCACTACCAGACACACTGGACCCACTACAGTTCGCTTACCGTCCAAATCGTTCCACAGACGATGCCATCTCTCATCTCCTCCACACATCACTCACTCACTTGGACACTAGAAGGGGGAATTATGTTAAAATGCTCTTCATAGACTACAGCTCTGCATTTAACACCATAATTCCCTCCACACTCACCACCAAGCTGGAGCATCTGGGACTCAGCTCATCTATGTGTCTGTGGATCTCCAACTTCCTAACTGGCAGACCACAGGCAGTAAGGATGGGCGGACATGTCTCAGCCTCCACCACTCTCAGCACTGGAGCCCCCCAGGGGTGTGTTCTGAGCCCCCTGCTGTACTCTTTGTACACATATGACTGCGTGGCCACTACCAGCTCCACCACCATCATCAAGTTTGCTGACGACACCGTCGTGGTGGGCCTGATCTCTGATAACAACGAGACGGCCTACCTGAAGGAGATTAGGAATCTGGAGAACTGGTGCCAGAGGAACAACCTCCTTCTAAACGTCAGTAAGACAAAGGAGCTGATAGTGGACTTCAGCACTAAGCAGGAGAGGAACTACCAGACCCCCGTCATCAACGAGTGCCCAGTGGAGAGAGTGGACAGCTTCAAATACCTCGGAGTTCACATCACGCAGGACCTGTCATGGTCCTGTCACATCAACACCGTGGTGAAAAAGGCCCGACAGCGTCTCTACCACCTCAGACGCTTGAGAGACTTCCAACTGCCCTCCAAGGTGCTCAGGAACTTTTACTCGTGCACCATAGAGAGCATCCTGACGGGAAACATCTTAACCTGGTTCGGGAACAGCACCATGCAGGACAGACGAGCTCTACAGAGGGTTGTGCGGTCAGCTGAGCGCACCATCCGCTCCGAGCTCCCTGACCTGCACTCAATCTACAGCAGGCGGTGCTGGACCAAGGCCAGGAAGATCGTGAAGGACCTCAGCCATCCCAACAACAGACTGTTCTCTCTGCTGAGGTCAGGAAAGCGATTCCGCTCCCTGAAGACCAACACAGAGAGACTGAGGAGGAGCTTCTTCCCGCAGGCGATACGGTCTCTCAATCACACCACCACACAGTACTGACCCACACATATGGTTCTTACACACACTGGACTTTCTGGACTTTGGTTTTGCACAGCACTGGTCACTATATTCTTCATTTCCGGTTAATACTTGTACAGCTGCTGTTATTGTGTATATATTTATTTATATTTAGATTTCTTCATACATTCTTATATAGTTCTATATTGTGTATTGTGTATTTTGTTGTACAGTTATTTTATTTTCAACTTTAATTTATATTTTATTCCTTCCTAGTTAAATTTACCTTTTTTAATTTTTCATATTTATTTCCTATCTTATTCATAGCCTTTTCCTTTTTTGTTCTCTTTAGGTCACGAGCAGTTGTCCAAGCATTTCACTACATATCGTACTGTGTATGACTGTGTACGTGACAAATAAAATTTGAATTTGATTTGAATTTGAATTTGATTTGAATTTGATTTGAATTTGAATTTGATTTGAACGCTAACACTTTTCCACTCGATAAAAGTTAACGTGAAGGTTCCTGATGGTTAGGGACAAATGCAATCGCATGGCAGGATGCTGTAAACGGACCAAACTTCAGTCAGGAGAACAACTGAGATAATCCATCCACAATACGAGGTTAGTCATTAATATACTGCAACAACATGGGAATAGAGCAGCTGTGATAGAATACAGCATTAATGAATCAATGGTACAGAAGTGGAGGAAGCAAGAAGAATGAGTTTAATAAAGTTTGATTTATCTGACTGCTTTGTTTTGCTTAATGTGCCTTATAATCCCGTGCACCTTATAGATAAGATAAGATACCTTTATTAGTCCCACGAGTGGGAAATTTCATTATGGTCCGAAAAATACGTATTTGACTTTTTTATTTGGCACACTGCAGTTTAATGTTGCAAAGCACCTCTTTTTAACTTCAGTGGATATTATACATGGTTATGCTCAGGACATGTCAGCCCATTTCTACTGGAACTGTCAGCAAGGAATTTGCATTTGCACTGTTAAATTTTTATATAGCTTTAATGCACATAAAAAACAGCTGCTTGTTTAAGTGAAAATAAATGGATGATGATGATAGAGTTGTGTTTTGTCTCGCGTCAATTATATCGTCAGTTATATCGTTATCGTAAATTTTCAAATATATATCGTGATAAATATTTTTGACCATATCGCCCTGCTCTAGTTCAGAATGAGAGATTCTGAAGTGTGATGGAAAAACTGGTAATTACAAGAATGGAAAGGCAAATAGAGATCACAAAACGTCCACAGTTCCTTCCAGATCCAGATGAACACAGTGAACAAATTCAGTTTTTAATTTCGTCACAACATGCAGCCAATACACACACAGAAATCCCAGAAACGGCTGCAGCCGTCGCAGACTGCGACAGTCTACGGTGCAGTGCAGCAGAAGTCTGTGTTTGAGAATCTGGGACTGAAAATGAGCTCTGAAGCTCTTAATGTTGACTTAATGCAGAGCAGCACAAACACACTCCCTCCCTCACCACCTCACAGGGTCACACTGATCGTTGTAACAACCACCAACACACGCTCAGTCCGTCCATTTCATATGCACCGGCAGACACAACCCACTCAGGCTGCTTTCGTTTAGTGTTTGGAGATGTCACTCCTGTCGATGGCTGGGCGACTCATTGCACCTGAGACTCACACAGATTTACAGTGTTTCAACAAAACAGAAAAAAAACAACCTTGTGTCTTGGATGTGGAGCAGAAAGTTAGGTATGTCCTCCCTACACGTGGCCAAGACATATTCAAGCATATCCAAAACACACTTCACATTCCCTGTGCTGAGCCACTCTGGCAGCTAAATGAAAGCGTCTAATGCTGTTTCTCGTGTTTGTGCTGCTGGACTTGAGTAAAACTGGGTTGTTTCACATGAGCTTGATGCTCCAAAGTAACACACTGCAGTTCTTCTCAGTTGCCGTACACCAGAAAACTGATTTTTCTATTAAGAAATCTTTCTTGTAAAAGACAAACTGTGAGAAAAATGTCACAACCTGCCTTGAAATTGCCCATTTTGTCAAAACACCTTCAGCAATCTTAAAGAAAATCACTTCAATAAGCAGCAACTACAGCAATGAAGAAGAAATTTGGCTTTTGGCATTTTAACTTGATAAAGAAATAAAAACTTTGCTGATCTATTTGGTCTTTGACTTTCTGTTTGTGTAATAAATACTACCACACATAAAGTTCTCGCATTAGGTCTGAGTCGAGTTTTGGCAGCTGCCATGTCTTTTCTGCTAAAGTTAGAAGTGATCATGTTTGAAGAGCACAGTTATGAAAGCTCAGCTGTTGCAACTTGACTTCTGTTTCAAAAAATCTGTAGACGTACGGAGTTTGTTTCAAAAAAGTTAAAAATGGACATCAGTGACTTGACCCTGCATTCTATCTGAAGGCCACCAGATGGCGATAGCCATGATAGCAAAAAGGCTCGTGGTCCGACCTCTGTAAACACTTTACTGCTGAGTTTATGGTCTCAGTCACTGGTTTCAGTTTGCACTGAATGACGAATAAAGTCTGTTTCATAAATCTGGATCACGCTGTTTTAAAACTGACGAGCTCACCGGACAACAAGGAGTCACACCCTTCCCATCACATCAGATTTTTTTTATACCAAGACAGTAACAGTGAAAATGCTTCATGACGAGACTTCACAGACAAGTCAACAGTAGCTACATCCATCTTTTTATACAGTCGGCCGCCTTATGTTTAAACCTTCTGTGTGCGTGGAGTGGCCAACCAGAACAAAGTGGGCTTAAAGGGAGGTTACCTAAAGCAGCTTGTTTCATAACAGAGTAAATTGAGGCAGATAAATGTGGATTAATTTGACCTACAATAATAAATATTTTGGATAAAATATGGAGGTGGGACCTATATCAGAATAGGTCCCCGTTAAACATGAAAATCTAATTTTCTGTTTGTCAAAATGACTTCATTTTGATACCACCAACCACTAAGTATCATAAAACACCATAACTTGGGAAAACAAAACTCATATCTACATGCATGAGTTCTTATTTTTATAGCACCATACAGTCCACACAGACATCAGCGGTCGGTGTAGTTACAGCAGCGTACTCACTTTCTGTCCTGGCCGAGGTCCCGTCTTCTCCTGAGCGTTTGGGCCGATCATACACAAAACCCCAACACATGTCAGCCCCGCACAGGACTGACAGGGTCCACACAAGCTGAGGACACAAAGTACCGACATCAGTCATTCATACAGTCTACAGGCTGCATCTTCCAGTGGTGCTCAAGCTGGGATTTAAGAGTTACTCTTCTGCTACAGATATTCATGGCAGCCTACATTCACACTCCACCTGCAGTGCTCCGCCTGAGATCTTAGTGAAAGGGTCATGAGGTTTATTCATCAGCGAGCAAACACAGTGCAGTGGAACAGCAACATGTCACGTATTTGACTTCAAGCACTTTTCATTTGCAAACCCCGTTTTCACCATTGACTGACTTGTTTGCACTGGCTGCTCATAAACGAGCTTCAGAAGTTTGTGATGCATGAAAGCTTTATTTGAGCTGGTGTAACACAAACTGCAGGTTTCCCCCGTGACCTGCGAACACCGCGGGGTGCTGAGCTCAAAGTGGAGAGAGACCACCCCTCAGCTGCATCACAATCGCCTGATAGTTTGACAGATCTGTGACCTTTCGGAAATGACAGAAGAGTCCACAATTGTTCTGCAAATGCTCATCAGCAGGGAGGACACCGGGGTGTAGAGGTTCCACGCAGAATAACGCAAACTACCAAGAAACACGCGGTCTAACGCGTCACTGCACGGGGATTTACGCACAAAACATGCAGATTTTTCGAAAGTCAGCTGCAGTTAAAACTCTTGCACATGGACTCTTACCAGTTTGTGCAGCAACATGTTCCTCTGTGCGTCCTCGGTGTTGCACCGCGCTGTAGGTCCGTGAGTGACTGATGCTGACTCTCCACACCGAAGGACCACCGGAGAGGAGGACCGTTGAAGAGGAACAGCAGCGAGGGAGGGGGAGGTGACTGAAAGGAGCGGACAGGATTCTGATTGGTGCAGCTGTGGAGGAGGGCTCCGGGCTGAGACAGGAAACGTCTCCACAGCCACTGAGCTGCGGTTAGCTCCGACTGAGAGTATTTACTCACAGGACAGTAAGGTGCTTAAGAAACACGACAATTATTTTTATTTTTTACAGTGTATCAATAATCTCTATCTCTTGGCTGCCGACACTCGTCTATAGCCAAACCGCTTCTGTAAAAGTGAAACTTGACTAAAGTTCGGGCCCTGAAACTGATGCTGGGTCAGTTCCAAGATTTTTACTTGAAATTAGAAATGAATAAAATATACGCCGAAGCCTAAATTTAACCAAAAGTTCATTTATGAATTCATTTATGTTGTCGCGGTTCGAATTTTGAGGAAGAGACATACGACTGAAAGTCCATAGTGGGTCAACACAAATGATTTTATTAAAACACATACATGTGGTGAAAATGGGGTCTGCAAAACATCAGGCTCCATCTCCCGCCTGACAATAGGTGGGTGTGATATTTATACTTATGATGACCAGTAACTCCGTCACCGCAGATGAAAAACAACATGCCTGTTCCAGTAATTCTATGTCAGATATTCTTAAACAGAACAGTTCCTCTCTCAGTTCCTCCACCGCCGCCCAGATGCATCCTGTTATTACACTTTTCTAGACTTAGACAACACTTGCAATCAGTTTACCCAGACAGGCTATGTGTCTGTGTCGTTAAACACCTGAAAGGCCCTGGGGACCTTTTGTGCCTTTTGTATTTTTCGATTCCAAGCCATTTGCACTGTGTTTAATTGAATATAGCCAAATTCTCCAAAAAAAAGTTTGGTATAATTTTATTTCAAAATTCAAGTCTGACTTCCTTAAGCCCTTAAAAAATGCACCCTCTAAAGGCCCTAATGGACCAAAACGTCCACCCCCCAAAAAGTGCAATAAAAAGATTATATATTCATATTTTTTTCCACTTTAAATTGGTCAGTCTTTTAAAACTACTTCTCCCTGAAATATTCATATAAAGTTTTAATTACATTTTCGTTGTTTTAACCCTTTAAATCCCAGGTTTATTACATGAGCGCCCTGTTTTTTTAGGCCCAAAAAACAAAAAAACTTAATATTTTCAAAAAAAACCATTTGAAGTAATATTCGTTTGTTATTATAATTAGGCCTTTGGATGGACTAAAGATTGGCACCAGTCATTTCGATCGCCTTTTATTTTTTTTGCAGGAGCGCATTTCATAAAATGCACACACTATCGGTCCTAATCGACCACACCCAAAAAAGTGCTATAAAAATTTTATATATTAATATTTTATTCCACTTTAAATTAGCCAATCTTTTAGACCTACTTCTCCTTGAAATATTCATGTCAAGTTTTAATTACATTTCGCGGATTTTAACCCTTTATATCCCGGTTTCGTCACATGAGCGCACTGCTTTTTTTGCCCCAAAAAACATAAAACTTGAATATTTTCCAAAAAAAACATTTGAGGTAATATTCAATTGTTATTATAATTAGGCCTTTAGATGGACTAAAGATTGGCACCAACAGTCATTTCGATCGCCTTTTATTTATTTTTTTCAGGACCAGAAAATGGTCTCCAGACGGCAAATGCTCCTCCTCTAGGCCGAAAAAAGTGCATGTTCCCGGGGTAAGTCGCGACGATGACCGGGGCACGATGACCGGGGACTCCTTTTTCCAGCACACACGTTCGATACCACGTGACAAAAAATACATAATTTCCTGTTGACTAAAAAAAAAAAAGCACCCTCTCATGGTCCTAGGGACCGAAAATGGTCCCGCCAGATCAGCGGGCGAAGCCGCTGCTGCACGCCGGAAATGAGGCTTCGTTTCCCGCAGGTCTGTTACGGCAGCCCGCTGTTTTCCAGCCCGGGGTCAAATGTGGAGCAAGGGCGCCACCCGGTGGACAAATAAAAAATTACAACTCTAAGGCCAATAGACCAAAACGAGACGGAGACATAAGTAATCACCAGGACATTAACGGTAATAATTCTGCAGTGAAAAATAGCGTTTATAATGGAAGTCAATGGGACGAAAACGTCCACTAGGGCTCTAAGAGGATGTGTATTGTTAGCTTAGCCACTGAAGCTAATTTAATCTAAGTGCATGACCTCCCTCTAGGTCATCTGTTACCAGGCAAACTCCAGTGCAGCAGGCTGCTAAATGCACACAGGCAACATGTAGTAAATTATACTGTAAACATGTAGGCAACCTTTCAATAGCTGAACTTTGCTCCATTGATCGGCCAGACATCACGCTGCCCGTAGCTTCAAACCATTAATTAACTTAACCGAGCTTCAACCCTTTAATTATGCAATATGTGTGTAACATGATTACAGTTGCACCTGCAATGAAAGATTATGTGCTTATGCTAACACCTGAAATACAGACTTTAATATAACCTCACCAGTTTCAATAAATGTGTCAATGAAATGATAACAATGATAAATCATAAATGATGCAACAATAATAATAAGGATTATGAATAGTAACAGTAAAATAATATTTCATCTCGACAATGTCAACACTCGCTTCAAGGTGCTTTACATGGTGAGGTAGAGGGCTTACGTCCATCTTGCAAACCGCTTTTCAGAGATCTTTGCTCACTTCCAAAGAAATGAACAGTCTCTAAATTTTAAAGTAGTTTCCTTTAAATGGAGAGAGAATGTCAACCACAAATCCAGAAAAAGCGCATTATGTTAAAGTAATGATTTGCATGTTCATCCATCTTCATCCGCTTTATCCGAGGCCGGGTCGCGGGGGCAGCAGCCTAAGCAAAGAGGCCCAGACCTCCCTCTCCCCAGCCACCTCCTCCAAGGCGTTCCCAGGCCAGCCGAGAGATATAATCTCTCCAGCGTGTCCTGGGTCTGCCCCGGGGCCTCCTCCCGGTGGGACATGCCTGGAACACCTCACCCAGTAGGCGCCCAGGGGGCATCCTTGTCAGATGCCCGAACCACCTCAGCTGGCTCCTTTCGATGTGGAGCAGCAGCTGCTCTACTCTGAGCCCCTCCTGGATGGCCTAACTTCTCACCCTATCTCTAAGGGAGAGGCCAGCCACCCTTCGGAGGAAGCTCATTTCTGCCGCTTGTATCCGCGATCTCGTTCTTTCGGTCACTACCCACAGCTCGTGGCCATAGGTGGGGGTAGGGACGTAGATCGACCGGTAAATTGAGAGCTTCGCTTTTACACTCAGCTCCCTCTTCACCACGACGGACCGGTGCAGCGTCCGCATTACTGCAGCTGCAGCCCCAATCCGTCTGTCGATCTCCGGCTCCCTTCTCCCATCACTCGCGAACAAGACCCCGAGATACTTGAACTCCTCCACTTGGGGCAGGAACTCATGTTTGCATGTCATTGAGTGAAATAAGTATTTGGTCCTCCGGCAAAACAACACAAACAACACTAACAACTCTTATTGGCAAGCACAGGTTTGCACACATCTCAGGGGGGATTTTGTTCCACTCTACAGAAAATCTTAATCCTTTAGGTTTCTTGGCTGCTGCTTGGCAACTTCAATTCAGTTTTATTTATATAGCACCAAATCACAGCAACAGTTGCCTCAAGGTGCTTTATGTTGTAATGTAAAGACCCCACAGTGCTACAAAGAAAACCCCCAACAGACGAGCCCCTTCAAGCGAGCACATGACTTGAACTCAAAGCTTCCCTCTACAATTTTCTGCAGGACTGAGATCTGGAGAGTCTGGAGCCACTCCGTGACCTTAATGTGCTTCTTTGACCACTCGGAAATATTTTTATATCACTGCTAAGCTGGAAGAACCATTCAAGGCCCATCTTCAGTGTTCTGGCTAAGGGACCGTGGTTTTACGATACACAAGTCCCATCTCTTATCCCCTACAGGGCAACATGAAGTTGTCCTGTGTCCTTAACAGAGAAACAGTCTCAAAGTGTAATGTTTCCACCTCCATGCTTTACTGTGGAGGTGGTGTTTTTGGGATATACTCAGCATTTCTGTTCCTCCAAACACGATGATGCCAAAGAGGTCTGTTTGGTTTCATGTTCCCACAACACTTTCTCCTCTGAATCACATTGTCACGGTCCTGGGTCGTTTCACCCAGCGTTTTGTGTTTAGTATTATTCTTTTATGTTCTAGTTTATTCTGATGTTGGTATCCTGTGTCCTCCCCCGGTGCTCTGTTCGTGTCCCTGACTTTGTCCTGTTTTACTCTGAGGGTCTGTCTCTGTTGTGTCTAATCAGGTTCAGCTGTGTCCTCCTTCAGTGTGTCATTCCCCTCTCTCTCCCTGCATATTATGATTTCAGCTTTACTAGTTTTTTCCAGTTCAGGTTTATCTTAGTTCCTGTCCTCGCCACCTCCGTTGTATTATCTTTATCTGTATTATCGCCTCATGTAAATCAAAGCTCACCCCTCACGTCTATGTCAGTCCCTGCATTTCGGTCCTTTTTTTCACAACACCACACGACTGCTGCTGCAGCTGCGACACACGTTCACTGGTGAACGTAAGATGAGCCTGCGCACCTGCCTCCTCAACAAGCTCCTCTGGTGCAGTTAGTCTGATTCACCACATTTCTCATGATCGTCCTCACACGAGGCAAGATCTTGTAGAAAGCCCCAGACCGAGGCTGATTGATGGTCACTTAACATTTCTTCCATTTCTGAATAACTGCTCCATTATTATGTCAGTCATCTCACCTGCTCATCGAGCTTTTTTACTGATGGCATCGTAGCTCATTTCAGCCTCCTGCAGGTCTACGATCTTATCCCGACCTCCAGCTCTTTGGTCCTACCGACGGTGGAGGAGAGGTTGGAATGGCAGAAACTGACTGGACTGGTGCCTTATACACATATCAAGCTGAGATCGGGAATAGCTCTAAGTGATTGCTTGTAATGTGTGTGCAACACAGGCGCACAGACCTGGGGAGGAACAAATCCTTATTTCACTCAGTGACATGCAAAACAGTTCAGAACAAAGTCTTTTTTCTTGATGCTTGGCTGATATTCTGGCTCCATTCAAATAAAACTACAATAAAAAATTACACTGATCTCTTATAAAAGTTCATCTTGTAGTTGGTACGCTCTACATTGTGCTGCAGCCCATTTGCATTTGACAGGTTTTGGACTCGTACAACTGTCATTAACTCAATGAAAACACTACAATCCCATCAAGGGAATTTCCAACCTCCTGACAGGCTGAGGAGGAGGCTTCCCACAAACATTCACATGTACACAATGAGGAAAGAACGGCAACATTTGAAGAGTGACACAATCTTTTTCTTTTATTGTTGGATTTCGGCATGGTGAGGTGAACCAGAAGATACAAAAACCGTTTTTGATGACAGAGGGCTCAGCTGTTTATCTAAATGCTGAATGACTTCTGTTCTTCTCATTGGTTAAAACCACCTAATCAAAGCTAAGACATGATGCCAGAGTAAACCCAGCCACGAACGCTGTTTAATGCAGTTACAACGTCTGTGGATACCAAAACATATGCAATTAGGAAGCAAAGTATAAAACACGCACGCGCGCGCACACTACTCGAGTTTCAGTGGTGCAGTGCAGTGAAATCCATCAGTTTAATGTCTCTGCACGCCGTCCATGCAGAATCCACAACACGAGCCGTCACTTCTCCCCTCAGCAGACGCTGAATGCTGGGATTGAGCTGTGGGGTGAGGCTGTTTGTGGAGAGAGGTGTGTGTGGTTGCACGCCCCACACAGCCTGGAAGTGGTGTACGTGTGTGTGGTGTAAGGACACAGGGAGGTCTCGGGAGGGTTTACCTGGATGACATCACAGCCTCAGTGGAAGTTTCCCCGGTGTCTGTGCCGAGGACTTCGGTTCTGAGGCTTACACTGCAACAGCAGAGTTCCTGTTCATAATACTACTGAGGAATCAATGTTGAGTCCAGACATGGAAGCAACGGAGGCAAGTGTGCTGTTGCATGCCACATGCAAGCCGTTAACCCAGCCGGCGCCAACAGCAGCTGGAGAGCGCCAGCCTCTGGACGCTCAGTCGGACAGAGAGGGCGAGCGCAGCGACCTGCCGCTGGCCGGGCTGTTGCTGTAGGTGTGCGAGTTGTCCCGGTCTCGGTCCTTCTCCTTGTCCTTGCTCTCATGTTTGTGCTTGTGCTTGTGCTTGTGCTTATGCTTCTTCTTCTTCTTCTTATGCTCATGGTGATGGTGGTGGTGATGGTGGCCGTGGTCGCCTCCATGCTTAGAGGATGAGGAGGTGGTCTCTTTGGGGAAAGATGGCACGGGTGTGGCAGGCATGGACAGCAGAGCCTGTTCAACAGATGATGGCTCTTTACCTGAGATGAGAAAGACAAGTGTCAGATTTAAAGCTGGGGTGTGTCAAAGGCCTGTTCGTTGCCACGCTCTGATAGCTGGCTACCTTTCTTTGGTCAGGTAGAGCCACTCGTGCATCACTAGCAATACAGCGAAAAGCAGGTTTCTTTTAAAAACAGTGCAGTCAGGCAAACGTGATAACCACTACACCACAGAAACTGCTGTCGGTCTTACGTGCTGCACAATAATATTTAGTGTTTACTGTTATATTCACATAGATCATCGCGATGATGTTGTTTATTATGTTGCTCTTTTTTTGCTCGTTTTCTCTTTTTTCTTTCAGCTGATCCAGGTGATCGATATTTGTGTTTTTTTGTCTGTTTGTTTTGTTGGTTTTTGTTTTTTGCCCTTTATCACCGTCCCTCTTCCCCGCTCTTTTTCTTTCCCTCTTTCTTTCTCCCAGTCAAGTCTGTCCCGTGTGGAGCAAGTGAAAATAAGATAAACAATAAAAGGTGAATCAAACAGACCAATACAGCGAGGCTGGGATGGTCCATTTGGTAAAGTAAATCCGGCATCTTTCTTCGCCTTTAGACAATAATTCTGATGACAAAAGAGCCAAACGGGACAGACGGGAAAAAAGAAGAAGAAGAAAAACGTGCAGTCAGTGCTGTGTGCATAGCCCCAAATACACAACAGTGCTTTGACAGTTTTCCTACTGCCGCCATCTTTGGTAACTCGAGGCTGCTGTGGCTGCTTCAAAATCTGAGTTGAGTTACCAGTTTAAAATTCTGACTGGGAACCTGCAAATATTGACCTCATTTGTTACTCACTCCAAGTTTATTTGCAGAGCAAGTTTACTTTCTACAGAAACCCAAAAAGGTCAGGTTTCTGCAGGTTTCTATTCCCTGGCTGGACTCAACCCAAACCAGTGGCCCGAGCTCCCCTTTAGGTTCAGATTAAGGCTCTTCAGCCATCAGTGGATGTGTTTAATAATGCCCCAGATGTCCTGTCGAGGTGGCTCTTCTATGTTCTGCCATGTGTTTATGGAGCGGCTGTTTGGTTCCTCCAGTGTAGAGGGATGAACAGTGAAGGCTTCTACTGCTTGGGTTTGGATTTTGACCCAGGTATCATCCATGTAGCTGTACCAGTGGTTAGGCTCTGTCCCTTTGAAGAGCCCAGAGCTTCACTTTCCACTTCCTCCTTGTGAAGCTTGGCTACAATGGGTGATACTGGAGATCCTGTGGCACAGGCATGTTTTTATCTGGATTCAGCATAACGTTGCAGACCTTGTTGGAGAAGTTAGTGGAGTGTTTGATGTGATGGGGTGTGTTGCCCACAAGTGAAGCTAGGCTGGTGTTTGCAGAAAGTTGTAGGTGGCTGAGTTTATATTGCTAACGATGGCTCTGAGTGGAACTCCACAAGGGTTGAAATACCTGGTACTCTTCACCGTGTTAGAAATAACGAAGCCTCGTGGATGCGAGGGGAAACGTCTTCAAGACATTTAAGGAAGTCCAGTCACTCTTTCCAAGCGCCTTAGCCTCCTATTCACTTTGTGTTTATACACCACTGCATTTATAATCATTAGTTATTATTAATCGCCCTCACCCCCGACCAGCTGAGGTACTGGTGCGCCTCACTGAGCCTGGTTTTGCTGGTTTCTTCTTGTTGTCAAGTGCTTGCTTGTAGGATGTGACGTGAATGTAATGTCCTCTACAGTGGTGTGTGTGTGTGTTCCTGTCTAGCTATCTTTGTGAGGACCAAAATCTGCATTCTGCTATACTTGTGAGAACCAACAGTCACTTGTGAGGACACACAACCCGGGCCGCACAAGTTTGAAGCCTTTTTGAGGCTCAAAATGTGGTTTTAGTGTCAGCGTTACAATTAGGTTATGTTTAGGTTTAGGGTGAGGCATTCGGCAGTGTGTGTGTGTGTGTGTGTGTGTGTGTGTGTGTGTGTGTGTGTGTGTGTGTGTGTGTGTGTGTGTGTGTGTGTGTGTGTGTGTGTGTGTACCAGGTGTAGAAGGTCTCTCCAGCAGATTTAGGTGATGGTGAATGAAGGCCTGACTGTCATGAACAGTTTCCATGTCAATGTCTTCATCTTCCATAGTGTTGAACTACAACAGAGCAGAACTTATTTAGAGATAGTGAATCGTTCAGTTTCAATGAAAGCAGTTTTTATGGATCATAATGCTTTTGTGAGCCACTATAAAGAGGAGACGTTTCTTAACGTGTTATTCCAGATTTCAGTGGAACAGCCCATCGAGTATAAACTGCACAACAGTTTTGTTTAACAGACTTGACATGTTGGAAAGTTTTACTGTGAACAGAGACATTGTTAAGCAGTTTTGTTTTTCAGATTTGGTGGACAGCTTAACAGAGGTATAAAGCATCAGCAGTTGTCCAGCTGATCTGAAGTTACTACGGCTACAGTAGTGATGGCTTCTTGTTTAAATGTCCTGCATCACCACTATCACCTGCCGTCACCATCAAGAGACGTTTGTGTTTGGTGCAGATTATATTGTTCTTTTCTGTTTAGTGTTTTAAAAATATGGGTGATGAATTTTCCTTTAGTGTGTCATTAGCGTCTTACTCTGATCTTGTAGCGTGCTCCCCTTCCATCATCATCCTGCTGCTGCAGTACCTGTCCTGGCTCTGGAGGAGATCCCAGTGGGGTGTCAGCCTTCCTCTTCAGGCCCTGAGGGGGCTGGCCTACGCCACACACACCCAGTGAGACAGGATCTGGCTCGTCGTCCACCTGACAGACACAAAGAAAGAAATCAGAATGAGCAGCAGCTCCAGCTCTGACAGCAGGACAGGGCAGTAAAGTAGCTACAGCAATAGAATACACACTTTATTAGAGAACTGTTATAATTGCTATTAACATTTAAGCTAAATCAGCTCACCAAGTATCACAAATAGCAAATCCAGCTACACAAGGACTTGAAACTTGGTTGAAAATGAGCAGTTATGATTAGATTGAAGCATCTATGGGCCTCTGCCTGTGCATACATACCTAGCTCACATTACTGTTAGAGTCCACGTGTTTTTCAACACTGCCACTGTCCATCCAACAGTACGTGACTACAACAAGTACAGCTGAGTGGGAGCTAAGCAGTCCTACAATGCTACCACCTCAGGGCTTTAGTGCTAACTGCTTTGGCTGATGCTAGCTTGCACACAGAGGTTGAGCATTTGAAATGTGTCTCCAGTTCACTTTAGCCCTGCAGAGGCGATTTTGGAGTGTGAGGCTTTTATTTAAAAAGATTAACACCGTCTTAAAATGTAACATGTGCACGTTTCGCCATACTCGCTTTTCCAACGGTCATTTTAAGGTGTGGGGCCAACGTGTTGGTAGAAAAACTGGGGTTAAGGGCAGTGAAGAGGACCGAGTCCTAAAATTCCGGGCACTTCATGTTAAACAGAGTCATGACACACTTTACATGGTTTCAATCATATCTTTGAGAACCTGCAGACTTCTGAGTGTGCGCTGCAGTTAGCGTGTGTAATGGAGTGGTTCAATCAACCGCCGCAGAGATTTTGATCATGAACAAACAAGCAGAAGGCTGTTCTGTTTGGTGATTCTGGCTGACGCAGTGACGATGGGGTACAGCCAAATACTGCTGGCAGCATTATCCTGTAGTAGCCATAATTACACAGGGTCCAACCAAAAATAATACCGCTTTTATGAGGCAGCTTCTACGTGTGCGCCGTGTGAACGTTTCAGTGTGGCACACGTAAATCAAAAACGACTGAAGGAAAAGAAACGACCGCCGAGCAGTTAGTTGCTGACATCACCGCTGGAGTTAAAAACGAGTGAAACCCGACACGATAACTCATCACACCGTCGTAAGGCTGCTGGAGACACTTAAACCGCCAACATTTACTCCGCTCCAAGTTCAACTTAAGTTCTCAGGTTGGTCTTTGGACGCCTCGTCGTCTGTTTGGGAGCCATGCTTCAGAATATTCACTCACTCTCATCCTTAAGACACCAGTGTGCAGTGACCCGAGGTTTGTCACGCTGTGTGTTATCCTGCTGGAAACAGCTGTCAGAACATGGTACATAAAGACAGTGTGGGCATAAAGGATTTGGACATGGTCAGCAACAATACTCGAGTACGCTTGGGTGTTGAAACGATGCTCAGCTGGTACTACGGGAGAAGAAAGTGCCTGTACCGTGGTTATAAAGCAGGATGGATCCATGTTTTCTGATCCTACTATCTAACTGTCAAAGCAGAAACTCAAACCAAGCAACATTCCTCCAGTTCATCGGGGATCTGCTGTAGAGGATTACAGTCAGTGATCAAACGGTATGAGCGCTGAGCAACAGCTGCTTGGTTTAGGGGTCTGACAGAAAACTGTCCAGTCAGACACGTGGAAGTGGGAAGTTATTTATCGCCGTCTTTTATCAACCAGACCAAAAGTGATCGGTTTCATGTCGTTGTGGTGATGAGAGGATTATAAACTGCAGTTATTATGCTTGATAGAAATAGGTCTTCACAGCCTCCTGCCAACATGGAATAATAAACAAACTCTGAATAAGCAGCAACGAAGTCTTTAAATATGATCTGGAAAACACCGTATATGGACCAGTAAACTACTTTTCCTGAGATCCCTGAAAGTACAAGAACCCACAGTCCTCCTGCATGCTCACTGAGTGGGGGTAAAGGCAGCTTGTGGAGACGCCCTGGTGGCTCCAGCCTTCATGTCATACTGAGGATTTCGGCTAAAAACACAATCCAGTCTCAGTTTGCTGTTCTTAGCAGCCAGTGTGTCCTTTGCTGCTATCGCCCATCTGCTTCAAGCTGTGACGTGTTCTGTGTTCACAGACGACCAGGTTGGATATCTGCATTAACAAGCAGTTGAACCGATGTACATAATAAAGTGGGGAGTGAGGATCCAGCTTTCGAGGTCAAATACTTGATGGTTTTTACTTCCTGTTAGCTTCTTGGTAGCTGTGTAGCAGCTAGAATCCTGGGTTTGACTCCACTGGCCAGCCGAGGCCTTCCTGTGTGGAGTTTGCATGTTCTCTGGTTCCTGTGTGGGTTCTCACCAGACACTCCAGCTTCCGCCCACAGTCCAAAGACATGGATGCTAGGCTAACTGGTGACTTGACTGTGGTTGTCTGTCAGCCCTATGATAGGCTACAACCTGTCCAGAGTCTGCATCGCCTTTCGCACCATGACGGCGTGGACGGGTGGAGTTTTGCTTTTAAAAACAACAACATTGGCAATGAAGTGACTGCCCAACACTTACTGTTGCATAGCTCATGCCCACACCGTGGATGCCTATGCTGGCAGGCGTGTCCATAACAGCACCGACTCCCAGCTCAGGCTTGATGGTGGGATTAAGTACTGCTTTCTTCTCCTTCAGGTTGAGTACCAGGCCCAGTTCTGGCAGCGGAAGGCACGAGGGCCGAGTCAGACCAAACAACATGTAGTAGAGATTGACAGCATCGCAGCGCAGCCGCCAGTCATGGGACGTACCTGAGAAAGAAGAGGATATATTACATCTCCTGAGCCTGCTGTCGTACTCTCTAACACGGCAGCTTTGAGTGCAGTCGTTTGGAAATCTACAAGCATGTTACGTTTTTTTCAACGAGTACATGCCCGCATTTAATCCTGCATACTGCTCGACCACACGCTTTATTTGACATCCCCGGAGAGACAATCCCAACACTACTAAATACAGATAATAGGCTCTCAGTGACAGCAAGCCTGAATGTCTCATTATGTGAGTCATTTGAGTAGTTTGGATTTGGCATGAAGTAAACTCCAAATCTTGCTGAAGCCAGCAAACCAAAGGCCAGAGGCTGGCCTGTGGTTTTAGAAGATGATTGAAAAAACGACTAACAGCAGCAGAACGTCCTCTTAGTTTGTGTTCCCTGACCTTCAGTCAGTGAAACACCATCCTGTGTGAGTGTGCTGGTTTAACACACGGGGGGCTATGGAGAAAAAGGATTATAAAATGACCAACACGCTATCAGAACATGGTATTTAAGGTTACCACACGCCGGGCAGCTCGGGTTTCAACTGGCAGCCGCTCACACTAACCAGAACGGCAAACAGACATCGTCTGGAAACAATGATCATTAATATTTATGTCCATGCCTCAAACTTGTAAATCTATAAATTTAATAACATGTTGGAATAAAAGCCCAGAAGAACATGAAACTGTGAACATATACTTGTAATTGGCTTCTGACATGGAGTGTATTTTGTTTGGCAGACTAAACCTTTGGCTGAAAGACAGGACCCCCTGGAAGAGAAAGAAATAATGAAAACTGAGGACACAATAGAAAGCAGAGCTTTGGGTTTGTATATAAGCGCTGCACCAAGATGTAGACCATAACTAGTCAAAGGACCTACAGAAATCACATCCATGAAGACCTTTTAACTCTCACAGTTGCCAATATTGTTTGGTTTAAATTTGTACAGTTAGCTTCTTCTGAAGACATCAAAAGATGGCAGCTAGCACTAAAACACAGAAAAACAATGTTATTCATACAGCGCCCAATCACAGTCACCTCATGGTGTTCTATACTGTAAGGTCGACCCTACAATAATACATACAGAGAAAAACCCAACAATCATATGACCTCCTATGAGCAGCACTTTGGTGACAGTGGGAAGGAAAAACTCCCTTTTAACAGGAAGAAACCTCCGACAGAACCAGGCTCAGGGAGGGGCGGGGCCATCTGCTGCGACTGGCAGCTAACAACAACTACACAGCAAAGTCAGAAGGACAGCTAACTACACAAAGTCTAATGCAATCCAATGGAAGCAGGAAGCAGGATGGTAATGAGCGGCCACATGCTAATATGTTTGGAAGGGTTGCCAGGAGAAAACCTCTTGTCTCTAAAGACAACGTGGTGGCACAGAGCAAGTTTGCAAAGATAATTCTGGACAAACCTCTGATCATCATGCACAGCAGCATGTTTGGAGACCCTGAAGCTGATGATTTGCATCATCTTCAGCTTCCTCTCTGTATGACATTTGTGTCATCCCACTGGAAAATCCTATATTTTCTTTACTTAACTTCCTCTCACACTGAATACACTGAATATTTGTTTTAAATAAATCATTCATAATAAACAGAAAGATTTATCCATACTGAAACTGATGGTTTACTACAGCCACACTGAGTTGCATAGCCACACCGCTCTCGAGAGAACCTCATGAAACTCCGCCTATTCACTTATTCTCTCTGTAGTGGACACACAAATCACAAAAAAAGGTTGAACTGAAGGATTATTTTTCCCCCTCGGTTCTCAACAGGATGTCCGTGTGGCTGTATCATTCAGGGTGTCAGATCTGCAGACACCTGTGTGGAGCTAAAGGTGTGTAGAAGGAATTAAACCAAGGCTCAAGGTCATTCTGGAGCAGAGAATATGCATCTGCAGTTTAATGCCACTTTACTTTAGTGCTGATTCATGCAAACTGGCAAAAGCTGAAGGTTTTCTCATTTTCTGGAAACCAGCTGACTGAGAGACTCAAGTGTTGCATTACCAGTTTGAAAGCACAAAGACAGAACCAAGTCTTTTGCTGTGATCTGCTGTAGAGGATTACAGTCAGTATCCTGTATGAGAGCTGAGCAACAGCTGCTTGGTTTAGGAGTCTGACAGAAGTCTGTCCAGTCAGACACGTGGAAGTTATTTATCGCAGCTTCATGTTGTTGTGGTGATGAGATGATTATAAGCTGCAGTTATTATGCTTGATAGAAATAAGTCAGTTGATGGTTGCACTTCACAGCCTCCTGCCAACAATAATAAACAAACTCAATGAGAAGGCCTTCAAACATTTGGAAAACACTGTAAATGGACCAGTAAACGACTTTTCTGAAAGAACCCCGCGTCCTCCTGCATGCTCACTGAGGGGGTTAAAGGCAGCATGTGAAGGGGCCTTGGTGGGGCATGCTGAGAACAACACAATACAGAGAGTCTGGGTTTTGAAACCATTCAGAGAGCAGGTCTCCTCAGTGCAGATGTAACGACCAGAAGAGAAGTGGTAAAAGTCTGGTGCTTTTTAAGTTCTTCAGTCCAAATACAATAATTTCTTTCAACTTAAACTTCCAAGCCTCTGCTGGCCGTGGCTCCGTGTACAGAGAGGAAACTTTTTAGCTCAAGTGACTTTCCTGGAATTGTGTCCCAGAGAAATTAAAGACAGCATGCTGTGAAGAAAACATGTTCTTGGTTCTGGTACATACAGTGTATATTAGCTGTGGGCGCAGTTCTTGCAAGAACAACTGAGTGAGCATTAGCTGACCTCGCCATCAGTGTAATTTGCCCTGCCTGTGGTTCATGGGTAGAGCCCACATCGTGAGAGGAGAAGGAAAAGCTACGTTGTAATTTGTTCCCGAGGAACAAAAGCCGTACGGCAGCAGACCAAAACTTAAAGCTCATTAATCAGACACACTGCTGTGAACCTGAGGAGACAGCTGTGCAGCCACAGAGCGAGACTGACGGCAGTGTGAGGCTGTCACGAGACAGGATCGGGTCCTGTGTTCAGTCTGGAAGCTGTGTGCCTACTCCAGCAGCTATTGTGCTTTCTTTCTGTCACACATATACCGTTCCAGTAAAACAGGTTCACATTAAACATGTGTTCAAATAAGAGTTGTGCTTATGTGCAAGTGCTCCTTGTTAGTCTGCTCTAAAGTTTCATGCCATTTTTTCTGTGTGATGTCACAGAGTAGCTATTTATTTCTCCGTCATGGTGAGAATCAGGTTACGGACTTAAGGTTCTTCTCTGGTTCTCTCCGGTTAGACTAAATGAAACTCTCATCATGCTTGTCAGAGACCTGACTGCTGTTTCAAAGCTCTACAATGATTTTTAATGGCATCTGTTGCAGGTAATTGGTTTGTACCCATTGTTGGTATCTCTGACTCGGCACTTCACTGGTTTTCCTCCTGTTTATCTGAAGGACGTCCTCTGTTGGAGGAAGCGATTTCTCCTTTTACACATGGAGTTCCACAAGGCGTAATCCTGGTTGTTATTTTCTGTTTACATGCTTCCTTTAGCCGGTATCATTCTTTTTTTTGGCATTTCTTATTATTTCTATGCTGATGACATTCAGGTTTATGTGGCGTTTGAGTCACATGATGAGCTGGATAGGCTCTGAACTTTGACTCATATATAAAACTATACCAAGTTCCCATTTCTTTAATTTGAGGAATATTTCTAAATCGTGAGCTATATTCTCGTCCTCTGAGCTAGACAAAATTGTTCATCCATTTGTGTCATCGCACCTAGAGTGTATCAACGTGCAGATTTTACTTCTGATGCTTTACACTAGGGCTGGGTTTTGATGATCGATTTATCGATTAAAATCGATTCTCGCTTGGATAACGTGATATCGATTCATTAAAATCCTGATTTTTTTAATATGAATTTATTTTTCCTGAAACAGCAGAATCTCAGGTGAAACCTCACAAAATATCAACAACCACCAAACATTTAAGACAGTAAATGAGAGCAGGAGCACGGACTCTGCACAGAGACGTGAACACAAAGCTCGACCCGCCGACGGATCAGAATCAGTGAGCTGTGACTTTCTCACCGACGCCACGGACACGGTCGGGGCTGAAAGCTCGCTGACTCTGATGTGTCGGCGGGTCGAGCTTTATGTTCACGCCCTTTTTGCGCTGATTCAGAAGCTGTTAGTTTATCTCTCTCCAAACAACATTGATCCAAACTAAGCTTCACATAAACATCGTCATGGACTCACTCTGACTTTTGCTGTTTTGCTTCCACCAGGATAAAATTCGCTTGCTTGTTACGCACAAGTCTACGTTGTTTACAGGCTGTCGGCCGCTGTTTTTTCCTTTTACTAAGAAAACCTAATTTCTGCCGTTCAATACTGAACAAATGTAAACTTTTTAAAATTATACAAAATGCAAAACGCCGTGTCTCTAATCAAACCGCTGTAACGTCAGAGGTGATGTTCATTGTTGATTAATGGTTTTCTTTCGTTTTTGATCTACTGCAGAATACTTTTATAAAATCCCAGAACAGGAAAATCTCCTTCATGTGTTTCTGTTTTATCTTCAGCTGCTTTGACACAAAGGCCTCTGCTGTGATGCTCACACCTTTGATAAAGTCTGGAAAGTGTCAGCTTCCTTTTTATAGATACAAAAAGATGTAAATGTGCTGATCTGAGTTATAATATTTCTGACTGTCTGAGGCAAAATTTCCCAGATTCAAATCGAATTGATTCTAGAAATCAGTGACGATACCCAGCCCTACTTTACACGTCTTCATCCAGGCAGCAGAGAAAAGAGGAGTCTGTACAATCACAGTTTCAAGATGACCACTGTAGAGTGTGTTACAATTCAGTGTATGAAAAAGTGTGTAGTATTGTACTATTGTTCTACTGAGGAACCGTGTCGGACAATGATGGACAGAGAAGTGTTTTAGCTGAGCTTCTTCTTGTCAGAGCAAAGAGAGACACTATAATGTCATCACTTTACATTTGATTACGGGTGGGCAATAGAAACGATATAAATTTGGCCAACGATAGAGATTTTGACTATATCGCTCTATCGCTGTGTTGGTGTTGGCCAGAGGGGCCGATGGCGCGAAATGGCAGCCTCGCCTCTGTCAGTCTGTCCCAGGGCAGCTGTGGCTACAACCGTAGCTGCCTCCACCAGTGTGTGAGAGTGAGAGTGAATGAATAGTGGAATTGTAAAGCGCTTTGGGTGCCTTGAAAAGCGCTATATAAATCCAATCCATTATTATTATTATTATTATTATCGCGTATGTTGATGATGTCATCAAGCTGCGCCTGTTTTGGTCGAAAGCATCGCAGCGGCTACAACCATTATCATCTGCAAATTATGGCGGGCGACAGTCACAGCAAAGAGATGAAGCACTTTTGAAATATGGGGAAAGCCAAAACCTGCGCTTCCTCCACTTCCGTAACATTGATTCATTAATGCTGAATTCTCTCACAGCTGCTCTGTTCCCATGTTGTTGCAGTATATTAATAACTAACCTCGTATTGTGGATGAATGATCTCAGTTGTTCTCCTGACTGAAGTTTGGCCCGTGTACAGCATCCTGCTATGCGACTGCATTTGTCCCTGACCACCAGAATCACTCACGTTAACTTTTATTGAGTGGAAGAAAAGTTGGCATTCATCCTCCAGCTAATGTTATGCTAACATAGCTGTTAGCTAGCAATCACGTAGCACAACATTATATAGCAGGTAGTCCAACTTCAGTAACCTGCAAACGCCACTGCTGTTTAGTTTTCTGTCTTCATTTATGTTGGAAGTGGTAGCAGAGCTGTACGTTTGAATTAGTTTCAAAAATCTCTCAGAACATGGTATGAAATGTTTAGGTGGAAACTAGCGAGCTAACTTCCTGTTAACTTCTAACTCCGTTAAATTTAATAAATTCTGTTTTCATGGATGTAAAACTTAATTATTACACCTGGTAAAGCAGCAACACTGATGATTTAATTAAAGATGAAAGAATTTAGACCGTTTTTAACTCTCAATGTTCCTTTGACTTTGGGACCTGAAGCTGACGGAGTTTTGGACCCAGATTACTCCGCGAAGCTCCTCACTACGGCAGCGTAATGCTCTGACGAGCCATCAAGCAGTGCGGCTTACCAAAGTTGTACTAAAACATTTTTTAACAGATTTCTGCCCAAATCGGTTCGAGGTCAGTAAGCACAACCAGAATTCATACATAAGGCACACTCTCAATTTTTGAGAAAATTAAAGGATTTTAAGTCTTTATAGTGTGGAAAATACGTTATACAGAAGAAAAGAATATATCGCGATATATATCGTTACATGCTTCAAATTATATCACGATGTGAATTTTAGGCCATATCGCCCAGCCCTACATTTTATCACTTCATCATATTAGATACTTGTATCATTAAACTCTAATCGGTTCATTCAGGAGTTGAAATTTGCCCTGAAACACTGCACTCAAGAACAAACAGCTAAAATTTAAACTTACAACAAGAGACTGCATTTGGATTCAATAAAGAGCCATGAACTAAAACCCTGAAGTTTGGGCACAGCAGAGGCCTGCACAGCAGGGGGCCACTAGCAATGTTTGTCTCCTGTGTTTCTTACCAGAGTTCATGAACTTCCACAGCTGGTCGACCAGCGCTTCGTTACACAGAGCCGAGTCTGTTGTCTTGGTGAATGGTGGATTCTTACAGAGCATACCCAGGATCTTATGTCTGTAGGTCAAGAACAGAAACAGATTTAATAATTCTACATATCAGGTACTCGTGCTCATTCCCAAAATTCCTGAAACGTGCCTGCTGTAAGTTACGCTCAGGAGTACACTACGCTGAATGGGACACATAAAACAAATGTAGAGGAAGAACTTAAGATTGTATTCACAGAGGGATGATGATCGTGAAATCAACAGAATTTAGGGATATATTAAGTCTGTATTAAAAGCATCATTATTAATGGCAAAGTTTCAGCCTTAACCCACTAGTTATGGAAGAGACATGATACACACAGACATATATGCATACATATGCTACACTCATTATAGTAACACATAATGATAACAACGTATAGCTCTAAACAAAATGAGCAAAAAGTGTCTTCCTCACTTGTGATGTGTGAATTCACAGTTTTGCTCTAAACAAAAACTTTACAGTCACTCTGTTCCCACAAGAAGCAGAGAAAATTCTGACTGGCTTTGTTGTTGTTGTTGTTGTTGTTGTTGTCCAGGGGCTAAAGGAACTACAACCTCAGATTTTTATTTATAGCACAAAGTTGATAAAAATCTCAAAATCCAGAAAAGGCATTTTTATGATATGAGACCTTTAAGTAGAAGGAATTTTAAAGGCTTTTTTCACAGCCACAGATACCCTGACTTTATTATCACGTCAGGCGCAGCAGCTGCTTCACTATCAACACTGACTCAATCTCTCATCATATAAAGAAACGCAACAACAAACACTCAAAGAGTGTGAATTTGTTTCAAACATTTTAAGGTGAGGGTGAGTGATGTCTGACCTGACATAGTGAACTGGGTCATTCTGAGCCATGCTGAGCAGCCACTGCAGCTCCGCTGAACTCCGCTCCACTGCAGCACAAACACTCAAAATCACACAGGAATCATATCTGTGCTCAGGCTGTGTCAACAACAACATTCAAATTTGCATTACTTAATAGTGTGTCCTTTACCATGCCTCTACATTACGTTCTTGTCCTTTGGTGCATTAAACATAAAGGTAACGTCCATATTTGCACTCCTCAAAGGTTATGGATCACTAACATTTTCCAAACATGTCTTAAATGAACACTGAAGTCATTTTGTGTTTCACTGTGAACAATGGTGTTATAGAGGAACAGTTTATTCATATAGCACCAATTCACAAAAACAGTCCTGCAATATTAGAGAGAAAACCTTAAACTAGCAGACGATCCACCAACAAATACGTCAGAGAGAAGCAGGCTGATCTGCACCAATCAGCCGTCTTATTGCTCTGTTTGATTAAGATGTGAAGAAACCCCGGTCATTCTTACAGCCTCAGTAGAAATGCTGACAGGGGACCACAGGTATCATACTGATGCTGCCAAATGATGGGTTGCCCCCCAGCAAACGTGTATTATTCCTCCTACCTCTAGTGTAGTCCACCAGAGCTTCCAGTGCAGCGATGCGAAGGTCGACAAAGTGTCCGTACTGAGCGTAGGACTTAAAGAGCGACGGGTCACTTGGTATGTGGCCGTTCTTCTGAAGCTGACGGATCGCTCTCAGACAGCTAGAGACGACAGAGAGAAGGAGTGTGACAAGTTAACAGAGAGGATGCAAGCTTCTCTGTATCTAAGTAACACAAAACGCTCTTTTCTTTTGTTACACTGACGTTGGACTGCTTTGTGTCAGACACATGAGAACTATTCAGGCATGTAAAGATGAATATGGACTTTCTGACATCCCCACATGATCTTGTTCTTTTTGCAGAGGGCTAAAAAGCTGCGTTTTGTATATTTCACTAACAACTTTCTGTTGTAGCGCTGAAACACAAGGACACACTCGGCGTGGTACCTGATAGTGATGGTGTTTCGGAAGCTTGGCAGCAACTTCTCCATATTTAGGAATCGTGTGATCTCCTCCAAGATGAGACGGACATCAGCATTTAAATTGTCCACCGTGCGCACTTCATTGTTGATGCTCATGGCGGGAGTCAGGGAGTTGGTAAGGGCCTCGATCAGATCTGCTCGGTAGTAGTTATCGGAAAACTGGAGAGGAGTGAAAGGATGGGAAAAAGGAGAATGATGAAGAATGTTTATGGATACATGGTTTGGAGGGGTTTGTGAGAGTCGCGTGTGATTAAATCAAATTCAAACGTAGCTGCTAATCATCAGTCTACAGTTTTGTTCCTTATCTTTTTTTTCTAGATGAATCTTTGACAAAAACACCGACCTCTTTATCTGTTCATATGTCGATATCAGTCAGCAGTTAGTTATTACATTTGGCTCGTCATGAAAATCCCAAAATGGTCATCTCACAGCAGACACAACAGATGTACCAGACTCAGCTCCTCTTTATGCCCACTCACTCGACCAGTCAGCAGCTGACAATGCAAACAAAGAGTAAACACATCACTATGACTGGATTTACCTTGTTTTTCCTGTTGTCGTTATACTTGATCAGATCGAGTATAAAGTTGAGGACGTCTTTGGGACAGATGTTCTGCCCATCTCGGAGTAACGCCATGGCAACCGGCATCGTCTGGCATGAGAAACACAAAACAGGCGTGATGATAGCTTTATACTCGATGGGCTGTTCTACTGAAATCTGGAGTTACATGTTAAGAAACGGCTCCTCTTTATAGCGGCTCACAAAATATATGATATTTCTAATTAAGTTCTGCTCTGTTGTAGTTCAACACTATGGATGATGAAGGTATTGATATGGAAACTGTTCATGACAGTCAGGCCTTCATTCACCATCACCTAAATCTGCTGGAGAGACGTTCCACACCTGGTACACACACACACACACACACACACACACGCGCGCGCGCGCACACACACACACACACACACACACACACACACACACACACACACACACACACACACACACACACACACACACACACACACCATTATTTGCTTTGAACAAAAACAGTCATTTAGTGCATTTGGCCACATGTACATGATAAGAACCCTTTAATGTGTTATTATAATAATATTTATTCTTATAAAGAGCTTCACTCTGGTTGTTTTACCTATGAGCACGAGTGCCATTTCTAAAACACAAGCCAGTCTTTTTACGTATCTGGCTGCAGTCACATCTGGAGAATTTGTGCCACACACAGAGTATCTCGTAACTGCCACTCTGTCACCTGGCTGTGCTTGTTGCTTTTGCCATATCCAGTGTTTATTGTTAATACCCACCACTAGAATTTCTTTGTAGTTTTACTGATACTCTTAACATATTTGAGTTATTTATACCGGCACTGTGCATGTTTTATTTACAAAGTCTACAGGACAGAGAACATATTCATGTTTTCATCTTCAATGCAATAAATTTATCTTCTTCTTCTTATTTTATTCTTCACAAAGTATCTAATTAAGTCATTACGACTGACCACATGACCACTAAAATCCAAAGAAGGCTGTTTCTTCCACCTGCAGTCATTCGTATTTGGTGGTGTGGCTCTGATTTTGGCACACCGGCTTACCCGTACTCATGTGAAGCTGGGGTTGAGGTGGGTTACAAAGCAGCTTACAGATGAAAGCAAATGTGAGAAGGCTAAAGTGGATTAAACAGGATGCCTACATTAGATTTGCCAGTTAGCTGACACTCTTTTACACAGCTGACTGTGAATTCATAGTCTGCAAGTCACTAACGCTGTGCTCGAGATAAAGACTATTTGTTCAGAGCAGTTATTTATGTGTTAACGATTAAAACCTCATGATGTGACAGCACTTATCGTAAGAATAAGCTTCAAGCTTTTTAATCGGACCATTTAGCTCTGCTTCTTGGCTGTACCTTTTGGAGGAAGTAGCTCTGGAAGTTGATGAAGTTGTTGGTCTTGACGATGTTTGGGCAGCTCTTGCAGCAGAACATTCTGGTGAACAGGGACTTCATAGCTGGTGGACCCTGCCATGTGCTCACCATGGCGTTGGCTATCTGTAAGAGTCACAGCGTAACAAAACAAACCACAAGTTACTTTATTACACTTTTAAACGCCTGATTGTGCAGAACTGCATCCATCAGCTCCCCTCTGTCTGCTGCCGTCACAGTAAAACAACAAAGAGAAAAGCGAAACATTTCAGATTCCAGCAGAGTGCAGGGAATGAAGAATGTACGGCGAAGTATAATAGCTACAGCAGGAATTTGAGAAACACGAATGACAAGTGAAGAATGTTCTCACTTGTATAACAATGCTTTGTCTGTCTGTTGCACTTCGTGTGGTGAGAGCTGAGCTACAAAGTCAACAGCAAATGCACACACGAACAGCTCGTGTGGTTTCCACAGGTATGAACAGCGGCCCCACTGGTCTATACGCTCCAACAGGATATTGGGGAATTTATGTTAATGTGGTAAAATGCGGGCAAGGGTCACTCATGCAGGATGTTGTCATTTGGTTAGCTGGATAAGGGGGAGGTGGGCTGTCGGATGTGGGGATGCATTCATGGACTGTATCACTGTGTTCGAAGCGTGCTTCCCACATTTTCTACCAACAACACACAACTGATCCCGACCAATCGCAATGCAGCCAAGTCCAGAGAGGAATGTAAAGCCTGCCATACTGCAGTCTGTGGTCAGTGTGAGTGTGGATGCCTGAGTGTGCGTGAGCTTTGTGTATACCAAAAGCCATTATCACAGAGTCTGCTGGGGGCACTGTGGCCAAACACAGCGAGCTAGTGAAAGAAGTGAAGTGCTGCCATTTCATCCTCCACTCATGCTGTGAAAATATTGGTTCAGGTGGAACCTGAAGGATGGAAATCCAGTGGGGTGAAAGTTAGAACAGACCAAATCCAGAGAACAGAGAATTTCCTGGAGCCACAGAATTATTCAGTCAACTGAGCTGAAGTGCAGCAACATTTAAAGTGGTGGGTGGCCTCGCTAGCTTGGAAGCGATGGCCTGTACTCCTGCTGCAGCTCTTTTGTAATAGTTACAATCAGTTACATTTTTTTAGTACTAATATACTAAGTGACCACTGACGTAAATGCAGAAGAAACAGAGGAAAGGCCCCTGTTTTTGTCATCTTTGATTAAAAAGAAAAGCAGAGTCACACTGTGAAGCTACAGGCTGAAACTGTTCGTTGCTATGTGGATCCTTCAGTCCGCCCAAAACTTTATTCTTAAAACTGTCTCACCTGTTAACACGTTTTCTTTTATACTACTCCCAGAATACCACCCTCCAGTTTCTGTCTGCTGCTAGCAATGCGCCGTTTCAAACAGTGACATGTGGAGCCGAACTCAGCATGACCACATCGCTTTGCCATATTAACAACATTGCAGGCAAATTATGCTTGCCGTTGTTATTCTGGCTGATGCCGATGACCACCAAAAGTGATGTCATGACTGCTGGCACATAGTGTTGCATACATTAGTGTTGCCTCAGTCTGTAGTTGTGTAACCTGGCTCCTTCCTTGTGCTGGGTTTAGCAGGCCTCTCACTAAGTCTGCGGCAAGAGGAATAAATCTGTGACTGCTTTGTGTCCCGTCTCTTCTGTAGTGTTGTGAAGAGGTGACGTAGCTAGCTTTATAGTAACCTCTAACAGATTCAAGGAGTCTAAACTGATATGTAAGCCCACATTAGCCATTTGGTAACATCGATATTGGCATTTATGATGGCTGATAAATAATTAAGAGTCAGGAGAAACACCATTCAACCATGTTGTGTTGATGCTGGAGGGTTTGTCCACCAGAGGGCGCTTTGACGCTCCCTGCTGACAGCACGTGTGTCCCAGCGCTCGCAGACTCGGCCTTAGCGTAAATGAGGAATCCACAACTTGTTGTGAGATTAAAAAACCAACGCCGCACATCAGCAACTCTGTAACTGGAGTTATTAAGGTGGTTCTGTTTGAAGTTACTTTGACGATTTAAACTCCAGGTGAAATCACAAACACACGAACACGAAGGGTTAGAAAATGTGGCCGTGCTGGATCCCACATCCATCTGATTTTAGACGGTGTAAGAAGGGCGCACCTCGTTGCTCAGAGCCGCTGACAGGACCAAACAGCGCTAACTTAACCCTCGGATGGTCATAGTCAAAAAAGGGACCCAACACAGTGACACGTACCTTAGCCAAACAGAAGCACGCTTGCATGCGAACTTTGTAGAAACACTGTTCCTGCTCGAGGATGTCAGTCAGAGCCAGCCTGGAGGCAGGAGTTGGGAATTTTTCAAGTGCTGAGATGGCCTCCTCCTAACAGAGAGATCATTGTTCAATCAGACTTTACACACAAGAAAAAGATGAACATTTACTAAAAACTTGCAGTAGTACGAACAGTAACTTTAACTATGCTAACGTTGCAGTTTTTGTAGCTGCATAACTAAGCAGAACACATGGCAAAAAACACATTTAATTAAACCATAAAACCGACTTTTAAATGAAAGATTGTCCAAACACTTCAAGTTCCTAAAAGACACCTGCAACCCGCATCCCGGCTGTGGCCTCAAAAAAGATTTCTCCACAGGGACGGTTGTGATTTATGCCAGAGTTGGATTCACAGGCAGAGAAGTCAGGAACAAAACCATCATTACAGACTAGAGGACGCGTGACAGCAAGCAAGGATCAGAGGCCTCATTCTTTACCACAAAGCAACATGCAAATGACTTTCTGCATGAAACAAAAACCAGAAAGCTGAGCTCTGTTGCATGGAGAGAAGATTAATTACTGAGCAAACAGCACGCCAACCGTCAGGACTGGACGGTGCCTTGATGCTACAGGAACTGGAGAACTTGAAAAATATCAGGAATCTGATTGTTGTTTTTCATTTCATCTGTACACTCACAGTGAAAGCAGTGTGGCTGTAAATAACAGCAGAGCAGTGAAGACTCTCTCCGACACACGGACACGAGTGCAAGCAAACGTTGTGACAAATAAACACTTTCTTGAAATCTGATGCATCCTGGTCCCATTGACACCGTTTAATATGTTTAAGTCTTGTCTGACGTTACATATACAGAATTACTCACAGTCTCTTCCTTAGACTGATGGATACAGTCTGAATGCTTAAACACTGGGCACTCGCTACCTGTTAGACACACTGATACAATAATGTTCCGATGCACTGGTGTCATAGTGGAAGTGGAAAGAATGAAGACACAGAACATTAGTGAGCTGTGATTTAAGCAAATAAAGGGATTCCTTTATCAAATCATTGTGGAAATGACAACTCATTAGAACTACAGGCTCATCTAACACACAGGGGACTGCTCTTTAAGGCCGGTGTGGAGCCCTGCATGCTTACTGTTAGCCCACCTGTGCAACAACATCCCTCTCATAGCGCAGCTGATACTGCCACATGAAGTCAGCCTGCTCAAACTCCACCTTCCTCAGGATGGACATGTCTGGGTCGATTCGGATCCACAGGAGGGGAGAGTCAGCACTGCAGAGGAATGAACAGGCACGGACACCGTGCACCGTATATGTTAGACAGATGTAAGCATTAACTTGGCAAGACAATACTCTAAGGCTGCGTTCACACTGCAGGCGAAAGCGCATCAAATCCGACTTTTTTGACCCTCTGCGACCATCTATCTGATCATGGTGACAGTGTGAACGGCACAAATCTGATATTTTCAAATCTGATCTGGGTCACTTTCATATGTGGTGCTGAATGCGATACATATCTGATGTTTCAGAAAGCGACTGCTGTTTGATGGTCAGGTCGCATTGAATCCGTCTTTTACGTCACTGACACAAGACAGACGCCAAATATCAGCGCCGGAGAAGACGACGTGAACGCTTCCTGGCCATCCAGTGAAACTGTTGGGAAGACAACGTTGGAGAAACGTGAACATTTTCTTTGTCCTGTATAATCTGCAGATTCTGACAGAAACTATCCTTTGAAGCAGCGCTCCTCTAAAACAGCAACAAGGATCATTATTAGGTTATTTACATCATTATGTAAATAACAGAATAACTTAAAGCAAAAATTGGGAAACGTAAAGTCTTTATATTAAGGCCATCAGTCACACATACTGTTGCTCTGGGTCTAAACTGAGCGTGTTGTGTGTGACGTCTTCTTTTGTGCATGCGCCGCTTTGAGCGTTCACACTAGAGCGCGTTTGCTGTCGCATTTTATTTGTAGTGTGAACGAGCAGACAAAAAAATCGGATTTGATCAAAAAAATCGGAATTGAGCATCAAGACCTGCAGAGTGAACGCAGCCTTAGTCACATAGCAGCAATGCATCACAGCAGTAATGTCTTACTCCATTGCAGATAAATCCATGTCAACTTCCTCTCCATTCATCAGAGGGATCTTCTTTTTCTTGTTTCTGCAAACAGAAATCACATCAGTGACACCAAACACTCCCAGCCTGATATGACAGACGCTCTCGCTGAGGAGAGAAACAAAGAATCAGAACAAAGACTGGAAACATTCGTATATATTAGGAGGAAACAGTGAAGCCACAACCTTCTTCTAAGTAACATCAAATGGTGCATCTGAAAAGTATCCACACGCTTCACTTGTTCCACCTTAATTTGACCTCAAAAGTCTACAAAGTGAATAAAGTTTGTTTAAATTCTTGCAAATGTATTAAAAATAAAACAACAAAAATTAAACACATATAAGATTTTACAGCCTTTCCAGTGACACTCAAAACTGAGATCAGGTGCGTCCTGTTTCTACTGATCAAGAGCTTCTACAACCTGACTGGAGCCCAACTGTGGTAAATTCAGCTGAGCATGGTTTGGAAAGGCACACAGCACAAAGCAAGCCATGAAATCCACAGAAGGCACAGAAACATTTCTGCAGCATTGAATATTTAACTATCCAATCAGACATATGTGGCAGAGCGGCCAAACAGACGGCACTCCTTAGTAAAGTCCCGAAGGACTCTCAGACCGCGAGAAACAAAATTCTCTGGTCTGATGAAACAAAGATTAAATTCTTCAGCCTGAATGTCGAGCGTCATGTCGAGCAAAACCAGGCTTTGCTCATCACGATCCTACAGTGGTGCCAGCATCACGTTGTGGCGATGCTTCTTGGCAGCAGGAACTGGGAAACTAGTCAGGGTCGAGGTAAAGATGAATGCAGTGATGTACGGAGACATCATTAACCTTCAGAGAGCTCTGCTTCTCAGACTGGGGTGAAGGTTCATCTTATGACTCCAGGCCTCGAGGGCCGGTGTCCTGCAGGTTTTAGATGTGTCCTTGATCCAACACAGCTGATTCAAAGGGCTGAATGACCTCCTCAACATGTGTTGAAGTTCTCCAGAGGCCTGGGAATGAACTCATCATTTGATTCAGGTGTGTTGACCCAGGTATCTAAAACCTGCAGGACACCGGCCCTCGAGGCCTGGAGTTGCCCACCCCTGTTCTAACAGGACAATTACCCTAAACACTGAGTCAAGATGACCAAGGAGGGGCACCCAACCAGAGTCCAGACTTGAAATAGATTACACATTTCTCAAAAGATTTGAAAATGGCTGTACACCATCAAACCTGATGGAGGGTTTGCAAAGAAAATAGGAGAAACATGTGCCAAGCTTGTAGCATCAAGCACTGGCAATACTTTCTGGATGCACTGTAGCACATCTCAGTGTTAGCAATGCATGATTTTCAGGCGCTATAACAGCAATAATGTAAGTGCCCATTGTAATACACAAGCCCGGCAGAGGAGAGTGACGCAGCGTCCGGTACCTTCTGCTCTTTGAGTGGCAGGGAATGTCGTGTTTCAGGCTGTTCTCTTCTATCTGCAGCATGTGGTTGAAGGAGCCGTCCAGCTCTTGTACGGTCACCTTGATTGGACCCTGCAAGGAAACAGAGCAAAGAACGTAGCAAAAAAAGTCCGACAATTTAAGCCTGCTTGGGTCCTGGCAGAGTGACAAGGCACAGGGCTGTAAGACTCACCACATATTTCTGAGTTCCAGATGATGTGTAGTCCTGACGGATCTCCAGCTCCAGCACGTTCCTCTTTCTGTTGAAGGCAAAACTGCCGAAGAATTTCACCACACTGCTCTGATCTCTGCATATGAACGGTTAAGACTAAAACCCTCCAAGGAGGTGTCAGACCCAGTGGATAAAGACTCAATATTTGAATGTTTTTATTTGACTGTAATCAGTTTCACATGATGCTGCTATACGCCTTTCATATTTGGTTATTTTCTTTCTTATTTACTGTTTCCAACACTGCAACCTCCACCATCCCTGCCTCCATCTGCAAACACAGATCTGATTGCGATAAAGGATACACCCACTGTTTGATGAGGGGGCCTATGTCTTTGCCAGAGACGTTGGAGATGGATTTGAGGAAGGCATGAGTGGACAGAAGCATCTGGCTCCACATGTGACTCTGGTACTTCTGAGACGAGGCTGTACTGGCCAGACTCAGGAGCTTGTTGAAAACCTAAACAATAACAAAAGGTTAATGAGCTAAAAGAGAGAACATGTTTGAATATGAAGCCCAACTGAAAATACTGGCACACACACAAAAGGACCCAGCTGACCTGCAACATGAACTCCATGCTGATCCTGTTTTCTATCAGCCTCATCACCAGGTGTGCCTTACACTGGAACATCTTGTAATACTCCCAAGACAGTGTGTGGGGGTGTTTAATGGAGAAGTGAAGGTGGGGAGTTGGACTAAGAAGAGAAGAAAGTTCAAAATCCAACAAATGATCTGGGATTTATACTCGGAGGATTATGACTAAACACGACACTGCTTACACTTCTTAGAATCTAATATCTTACTTGTCTTTCTCTTTCCCTCCACTGAAGGTGGGGTGCAACAAGACTCCTCCCATTTTCAGCTCATACTCCACAATCTTGTCCAGCTCCTGTGGGCAAAAACAAAAGGTATGTTTTCTGTATCAGAAAGAGATGATAATGAGATTTATTATCAACACCAACATTATTCGATCTGAGCATGTTTGACGTTCCATCAGGTTCCACCAAAGTTTAAAAATGTAATCAAACTTTCTAGATATAGTAAGGCACATTTCTACAGTTTTGTATCTGTACAGCACCACAGTTAAATCAAACACTCAGTATGTGACTGAAGCTTTAACTGTATTATCTGATGAGGAAGCAGCTTTTACAGGGGAAGATTTATGAAGCGCTCACCTCTTTGATCCAGTGCCGATACTCATTGACTCCAAAGGTCTTCTTCAGGTAGAGACCGTAGATGTACCCTGAGATTCCTTTCAGCACCCACTCGTCAGCCCTACAGAACACAGAACATCTCAGCTCTAAGCTCACAAAACATCCCAACTTTCTTCCAACGTTACTGTGAATGAATCATAGTGAAATTCCAGCATTTAGATACAGCAACGATATTAGTGACAATTCAATTCAGTTTTATCACTGCAGCTGCAGCCACCTCAAAGCGCTTTGTATTGTAAGACACAGACCTTACAGTAATACAGAGAAAATCCCAGCAATCATACGACCCCCTGTGAGCAAGTACTTGGCAAAGTGGGAAGGAAAAACTCCCTTTAACCAGGCTGGGAGAGGGGCGGCCATCTGCCGTGACCTGTGGGGGTGAGGGCTCTTCTTCCATCCTTCCTCCCTCACTGATATGCGCTCTTTCATCATGCCCAAGCATGATAAATCATTTAAGACCACACTTGTTGCTTCTTCACATTTTAATAGTAACTTTTACAATCAGGGCACTTCAAGGATGGAACCTGGCCCCACACACTGCTCTCATTAATTTATCAGCTTGGATTTATTAGCTTGTTAAAAAAGAAAGAGAGACTCGGCGGTTTCCCTGCTTGACACTGAGCTAAGTCCAGCCTGGCACACACGGCACAGATGACTTCATCGCTGTATGTCCTGGAGTCAACAGTACACTGTGTGTTTTCTTAAGTATTTTCTTTTTAAGTTGGGTCATGCTCAGGGGGATAATCAAGTCCTAAGTTTGGATTACCTTCCTTTCATCCTCATAGCTGTAAGACACCTTTCTTCAAGAGGAGTCCCAAAAACAGCACAACAGACAGTTTCATTTCTCAGGAAGTCTAAGGAGGATCATCCGGTGCACACACGGAGCAGCGACACATCAGAAAAGGTCGTGTTTTTCCAAAATGCATAACCAGTTTAACCAATACCTTTCATGTGCCTTGTATGTCTGATGGGCTGCTTAGCTTAGCCTGTTCTCAATTACAGCCCTCAGTTAACCCCCTGCTCGGATTAATTGCTAGCAGGCCGCCATGCTTTGTTAAAATCAAAGAGATCGGACTTTTTGTGAGGTTTTTCCTTACACAACAGCAGCCAGCTAGCCCAACAACATAAGCAGATCAAGGCCCCACATCTGATGTGTGTTTGGAGGTCAGTGAGGAGAAGGCAAAGTATGGACGGTGAATGGAAGATGGCCTGTAGGGTAAAGGAGGGACACACAGGGGTAGACACAGCACAAGGTGCACCTGAGACTGTTGAGGCCTTTCTGACGGGCCTCTTAACATAATCAAGCCCCTCAGAATCCCTCAGTCTCTCACGGACACTGACCGCACTGGCAGAGCTGCCGAGCGGCGCAGCGATCCATCATGCTGGAGGATACAGTTGTTCAGGCCAGGACCGGCCCAACTTCTGACTCTTGGTACTGACAGAACAGCCTTGTTCTGCTGTAAATCTCTCATCAGCAGGCAGCCTTACGAGAAGAGGTCTGAGGACTAACTGTTACCACACGTTTCTAAAAGCCCAGAGAGCCGAGGGAAGCACTGCTGAGATCTGTTCATAGCGGTTTGTGTGAGAGCGCTTCCAAACAACACTGACGCTTCTTTTCCATTACACAACTCTCTGGCCTTTGAGCCCAATCGCAGCCTGTTTGTAGCTGAACTTGTAGTGCATCTTCTCAGTGCCTTTTCTTACAGCGTCCAAAAGCAAGCTCCACATATTCAGGATACCTTTTCATTACCTGGATCTGCTTATTCTAGCATCACCAGTCAGGCCAAGTAAAGGTTTTCCACATCAATATTTTCCAAGTTAGCTTTTGGGAAACCAAAACTATGTTCAGATAAAAGAGGAGGTGTTTAAAGCCATTGACCAATACTAACCGTAAGGAAAACGTCGGCAGCTAGTCTTGGTTTGTTGTTCGCAGACTATCTCGGTACATAAACATTTACACAAATATACAACTGCTCAAATTGTAGACGTTCTCAATAACTATAGATCTTTTTACTGCTAGCCTACAGATTGACTGTTTTCTGGAGAACTCATTGGTCAGCATATATGAACATTACACCTTCTAAATACAAGAACGCCACATTAAATGGGGCGGTCGTGGTTTTAGAGTTGGCAGTTCGTCTTGCAATCAGAAGATTGCCAGTTCGAGACCCGTTGCCTACTGGTGGTGGTCAGAGGGCCCGGTGGCGCCAGTGTCCGGCAGCCTCGCCTCTGTCAGTGCGCCCCAGGGTGGCTGTGGCTACAATGTAGCTGCCATCACCAGTGTGTGAATGTGTGTGTGACTGAATGTAGTGTAAACCCATATGGAAAAGATATATATAAATCTTATAAAGTTTTTATCTGTCTTGTATGAAACTTGTATGAAAAGCATACAAGAGTGGAAACACGTATAAGATCCCTTGAAAAATTATACAATGAAACTTGTATGTTTTGTATACTTACTAAAAAAATATATGAAAGTAATGAGAAAGTGGCCACTTTCATGAGTAAATCATATGTTTTTACTATTTCTTTTCCATATGGGAAGCGCTTTGGGGTCCATAGGGACTGAGTAAAGCGATATACAAATGCAGGCCATTCACCACTTACATGTTCCAAATCCTGCACAGGCCTCTGTTTCACAGGAAAAAGGGGTTTAATACGATGTCACCTGAACATTTACGTGCACACACTACGTTGTTTCTTTGTTGTGGACACTGCTTGCTGGACGATGGGAACAATAAGAGTCGGTCACATTAAAGTGGGCCGTAGTTGTGAGGAGGTTAGAAATGACTGTGTTGTGCAGAGCAAACTACACGTATAACTACAAACAACAACCCAAAGGGAACAGACTCAATGGTGTTACACAAGCTATGCATTTTATAGAAACATCTCACGCTGCTGAAGGTTCTTATCTATATCAGATATTAGGCTGACGGATGTTTTTGGAGACTAATTTCTTGGTCGACAATATGAGGGGAGAAATTTGACTGACTAGTCTAACACTAACACACGCAATTATCAAGAAACATTTGAGTACTGTTTAATTGTGTAAACAAAGGTATCTGAACCATTAATCATATTAATCATCGTACTTGCTGTCTAAATCTGTGACACCTTCCACGAAGAAAGAAAAAAAAAGCACTTAAACTGATGTAAAACATGATGTAAAACATGTTGCTACAAACGATGGTTACGTGTTAGTAAAAAGAAACAAATGTATCAATTAAGACGGAAAAGTGTGGTGCATTGTGACAGAGTCAACATTGTCTTACAGATCATGACAAGCCCAGCCCTCCCTGTGCCCAGCCACCTCCTCCAGCTCATCTGAAGTTCTCCCAGGACAATCAGGTCTCACCAGCGTGTCCTGGGTCTACCCTGTAACCTCCTCCCCGCAGCACATGCCCAGAGCAACTCACACAGGAGGGATCCACCTTAACTGGCTCCTTTGATGTGGAGAAGCAGGAGCTCTACTACCGAACGACAGGACTCCTCATCCTCTTTCTAAGTCTTAGACTTTGGAGACTAGAACTTGTGTCTCAGATTTTGGCTTTACTTCACCATCCCATGTTAACACTCACCAGGACATCCTGGAAATAAAACAGCCGAAGAACTGCTGAGCCAACGCCTGAGCCAGACAGCGGCGAGTCTGGGGAGTCTGGTCAATGATCATAGCGCTGTGGAGCAAGTTGGTACTGAAACAGAGGCAGCAGTTGAATGAGAGGAATAACGCCTTCAACAGCAATCTATTTGTGTTTTACATTTGCTGATTTCTTCTATCATCCTGCCAAAAAGGACCAGCGAACTCTGATATCACGACCTACCTGAAGATGCTCATAGAAGCATAGGAGGATACTTGAACGTACGCCTCATCCACAAACACAGTTTTGAAACAGGAGTAAGGATAGCGGCACGTCAGGATTTCCTCGTAGAACTCAAAAATCTCGTGCAGGTACGACATTGAGTGTTTGAGAAGAGGGAGCAGCTGCGGCAGGCAGAAATGTGTCACCTGACAGGAAACAAAGACGTGCGCGCTTCAGTGGTATTTCAAAGATTATGTGACGAGAGCCGATGTATTCTTCTTTATTTACACCGTTTACCTTCAAAAGACACTTAAGTAAGTGGCCATCAAAAAACACTACAGGACAAAGCTCCATTTAAACCACTTTAAAGGCATTTTAGGATAAAAATGATATAAAAAGCTGGACTAATCTCATCTGTCTGGATTATTCGACGACTGCATTCTGCATCTGTCGTTGCAGAACTTATTCCAAGCCAGGTGATCTAAAAGCTGTACAGCTGAGGGTAAAGTTTACACAAACACTTCATGGACATGACTTTTAACCACAGCCCAGTACATTTTTTACTGGTTTGGGGTCAGTGAGTCCAATTAAAGTGGTAGCCTGATTTATCTGTTCCAGAGCAGTTTGTGTATTTGTGGTAAGGATCCTTTCCTGCAACTATGAACATGTTTGATGTCAGTTTGTATAAATACCTGCAGGAGGAAATAACTACAACATTTATTTAAACTCCACGCAGAAAGAACAGAGAACGAGGACCCACCTCGTGCATGTAGGGGTCCACAAGGATTTCAAAGGGGCCCACAGCCAGGGAGATGTTGGGAGCTGCTGTTGGGATGGGAAGGACGTAATGGAAAGTCTTCTTTCTCATGTCATGAGTGTAAATGGTCTCCACCAGATCCCCACATGATACAGCCACCATAGATGCATCCACAGTGAACTCCAGCTTCCATGTGCACAGCTCTGAGTAAGAGTCCACGCAAGGGAACCAGAATCTGTGACAGGAGAAGATTTTCATTTTTCCATCACAACTTCCAAAGCTGGAACATCCAAAACAAAAAGTCACTTCTACATATTGTATCTGTCAATATGGAGCCAAGGAATGCGGTTTTTATTTATTCATCTACTACGGACGAGAAGATTGTTTGTTTGCAGACCTTGTGGAGTTCTGGTACCCAAAGGAGAACACATGGGCTCCTCTCTCTGCCATGCTCCCCTCCACATCAGGAACAACAAAGTGGAGGCCGCCTTTGGGCTGGTCCAGAGAAAACTCTATGTACACCTTCAACACTTTCAGATCTGGATACAAAAAACAAAACATAAAAACATCCATTTTTATTTATGTTCATTCAACAAAAGGCAAAAACCTTATTTTAGTGAACTGGATACAATCAACAGACAAGTAACCAGGTGATGGCTTTTCAAAATAAAATGTCATTTGAAAAAAATTAAAAGAGATGGTAAAGATTATGCTGGCCTTAAACGGGCAAATCATTTATTTTTCTGCTTATTATTTGTTGAAAACAATAACTTTAGCCATACGTGTCAACACGTCTCTAAGCTAGCCACAAACCTTTAGTGTTGCCCCTCAGAGATGTCATCATGAATTGGTATTTCTTTTTATAGTTACACTGACGCTAAGACAAATTTCAGAAGAAGTAGGAGCAAATGTTAACTTTTCTGTTAAATTCAACCTGGTGAGCTCACTCTGAGCCACAACACAGGAGACCCAGTTTGACCTCCAAACGTTTTAACACTTCTCCTCTCCGTTCTTGAGCGTTTCTGTCTCTGAATGACACGGAGAAACTCACGTTCACATCCATATTCAGGCAGCCTTCAGTTGTTTGTATGGTCTATTTTTTTGGTACAACATGCTAATATTAGGTTGGACCCTCTTTGTGCAGTGAACTCATCATGACTGGAGTTCGACGGTGTGTAAACCTGCTGGAAGCAGCCATCAGAAGATGGCTACACTAACCATAAGCAGTTGGTCAGCACCAACACTCAGGTAGTGTGTTTATACCAAACTTTGACCCTACATAATGTCACAGAGGGAATGCGATCTTTATTGTATTGTGCAGCCCCAGCTGACAGGAGTGCAGCCTCTCGGTCTTCTGCAGCTATAGTGCATCTATGTTAAACTTTGATAGGGTGTGTTTGCAGGTGCCCTCCTGCTGTAATGAGTAATTATCTGAGCAGCTGTCGTCTTCCTGTTCAAAGCAGTCTGTGCGTTCTCCTCTGACGTCGTCTGAAAAGCTCAGACCGAGCGCCCACGCTATGTTCAAAGTCACTGAGAGCACCGTTCCTCCACCATTCTCTTGTTTGATTTCAGCAGGTTGTCTTGATCATGTCTACATGCCCACGTGCAGTTGGGTTGAGTTGCCGCCATCTGATTGGCAGATTTTTGGAACAGCCGAACAGCTGCTCGAGTCTTTACAGTGTATATAGCCATTACAGCCCCTCAGCTCACCTGACATGCATCTGCTAGTTGGTCCAGGTATAAAACGAAAAACTGTGTGGGCACTATTTAGCTTAAATGATCAGAGCGGCTGTAACAGTGAGCCGGGGAGCAGCTGAAGTGTTGAACTATCGAACCTGAAACTTAACGTCTGCCTCTTTAACCAGGCTTTGGGAGACAATGCTGCAGTTCTATTCAGCTGTTACAGTGTTTCTTTATTTTACTGCATTTCATACAGTTTTACTTTGCATGCTTTTAGTTTACCAACAGGTTTGGAGTTTATTGTGTTTTTTTAATTTCATTTTAATTCTTCTTTCAGTTTACTTGCACTAAATATGTTTATTTTATTCGAATGTTTGCTGTGCTTTTAGTTTCAGTTGTGTTTTGTTTACATTTGTTCTTATTATCGGCTTCATCGATATCAAAGTAAAAGCACTAATCTGCATGAAAGGTGCTACACAAAACACTTGACAGACGACTCCATTACCATCCCCTTGTTTCCAGAGCTCAGAGGGTACTTTGATGACCAGCTCGCCGTGCCCTGCGTCCGGGTCCACGGCACTCACTGCGGCAGTGTAGGCGCTGGAGAAATAGTTGAGGTTCCTCCTGTGTGGACACGCAGTAAGCATTCATTGCTGTTCTTTAAGTATGCAGTTGATGATAATCACAGCCACCCACTCCGATGGACACAAATCTTAATGTGACAAGATAAGTAAATGACATAAATAAATCTGTGTTCTCAAATCTATTATTTTTGCATGTGTGTTGTTGCTGCCTGTGTTTAACTGAGTCATTTCTGTAACTGTGACACACTTGCTGCTGCCTATCAATGGGATCTTCCTGGTTAAATAAAGGTTAATCAATAAAATCTTATTTATATAACTTCTTCTCATTCTTGTAGTCACAACCAAATATTTTCCAAACAGTTCAAATGATCAGACAGCTCTGCTAGTTTAAGCTAATTCAGTAAATTAAACACACGACCAATCACAGCAGTTCATCGTTCCACTAAGTTTATTTGGCTCCAAATGCAACCACGAGCAATAAAGGCCCCGACATGCCAGCCTTCCCTCGCTGAGCTTCTTTTCTAATTCAAAGGGGTTTTTCCTCCCTACTGTTGCCAACTGCTAGTTCATGCGGCCTGTCCAACTGTTGGGACTCCCTCTCTAGTCTTATAAATGAGCCTAAATTTCTTTTGACTATTTTCCACAGTGTAGAAAAACCTCAACGTTATGAATAACAGGGATTTATGATGCAAAGATCAGAGTGTAAATAACGCCAAATATGCAACATTAGAATTTCTTAAAGCTGCTTAATTCTGCTTCAATAACAGCTTTGCACTCTTTACTCTTGAAACTACTCCAGCAGTCTTGAAGCAGCTGCCACACATGTTGAACACTTGTTGGCTGCAGTCCCTAACCATCTCACTTGAGTTTATGTCTGTAGCTTTTGGAGACCAGGTCATGTAATGCGGCACTCCATCACTCTGTTTCTTGGTCAAACAGTGCTTACAGCAGGGTTTTTCCAGGCTCACAGATGGTTTTTGGGGTAAACAGGGGTGCACAGTAAAGACAATGAGTCTGTGTTACCTTCTTTGAGTCACCATTTGATAAAAATGAGTCCATATTATGCGGGAGAAATGAAACCTCGATTAACAAAACAGATTTTTAAAAATCATTTCATTACACTAGTGCGGACTTTCCTTTGGCTCTGGCTAAAACCGCCGATGCTCCCATCAGCCCTTCACGGTTTCTCACAAACACGACAGCTGAATCCAAACACAACCTGGTTTTTCCCTCTCTATTTTTGATACAAGCAGCTCTCTTCTTCTTATCAGCCTCCCTCACTTAGTGTGTCTTTGCAGCAGTTCCAGCATGAAGCCCTGTTTCCCTCCCTGACTGATGGTCTCTACCTGACTGAGGACTCATGCTTCACCGGGAAATTTACACCGTACCTATGCCGTAACTGCAAACCCCTCCGAAACCCTACAGTGTAACATTTGAGGTAATCTGACGTTCACCTCTCTAGAAATGTTATTATACGTGGGGTTGACACCGCCCACAACCATTGTGATTGGCCTGTTCAGCACCATCGATTCCTCCTGGGTATTTCCAACAAGTTTTTCACTGCAGCTTTGAATTTATAAGTATAAAGAATAGTAATGATAGCAAGGACTCACAGATGTGAGAGATTTCTGAAACTATGGGAATTAATGCGACGGAACTTACAAAGAAGTGAAAAAAGGAGCAAATATGTTTACACCCAAGGACCCTGCCCACAACAAAGAGCCCAGGAGGACCCAGGAGAGAAAAAGTTCCAGCATTTTGTTTGTTACTTGCAGTAACGACAGGCTGTTCCTGCACTAGTTAAACAGCTGTTTGCAGAACACCTGCACCGCCTCCGTACAACACAAAAGACTGCTTCAATATTAAGACAGTCAATTTAACTATTAAACTTCTGATAACTGTTGACTGAAGGACAAACTTCCTTCATCTGGTTAAGATAGCTTCCAGTATAATTCCACATGTGTTATAACCATAGAATCTAAATTTAAAAAGAAAATCAGTGACACTTTCAGATGTACTTTTGTAGACTAACACATATTCTGAGGTCCAAAATAACTAGAATGTGGATCTACTCACTGCTTGGACTCATGGTGGCACACTTCCAGAGTGGGGTCATTGTAGAGGAACGGGGCTTCGAGATCGTTTACTCGGACCCTGTAGATGCGACACTGTTTACTGTTTAGCTTGATCCTGTTCAGGTTGACCACGGTGGGGAAGATGGTGAGCTCAACATAGCCCTGAAGTATACAGAGGCAAGGAAGACATCAGCAAAATATAACAACATGTATTTGAAGCATGAAAAAATGAACTTGTAAACAGAATGTGAAGAAAAAACACCTTCACCACGACAGTGATGGTAAAAGAACCCTAATAACTAAACCTCAATGAAATGAGATGAAGCAGAGGGGGAGGAGGAGTGGGCCAAAGCTCCTCTCAAGCAATGTGAGGCTGATAAAGTCACACAGAAAGCCATTATTTCCACTTACTGCTGCTAAGGTGGGTTTACAAGCTATTGAACCACGAAGTGTACTTAGTTTTTGCACACCCTGCTTCTGTATTTTGATTTATGACACAGGTAATACATCATGTGTTGTCGTTCCTCTGAATTTGTAATAACATCATTTTAAACTTCATATTGCTCAGATGATTTCTGTTATTATCTCCTGACAGATCAAACCTTAGAAATAACAGAGGATGGGCACCAGTTTAGTTTATCTACGCTGTCTCTATCTATGCCAGCTCCAAGTCTGTGCAGAATTCATGTTACTGTGATTCTTATCCAGTTACAGAGGCTTCTTTTTCAAACAAAATATTAAATTAGGTAGAAGTCGTCTTAGAAACAAAAGACTATGATGCGTGTAAAACAGTCACATTTCTGGGAAAATGCTACCACCGTGTGGTAAAGATCTTCATTAAACATTATTTAGCACTTCTTTTTTAATAAAAGCGATTCTTGCTAAAATTACTTTTAAGATTGACACGTAATTTTGCTTGATGCTGAGAAATAATAATGATGAATATTAACACGAGACTGCAGGCGTATATTACAGTAAGTAACACTCTTTTAAGCAGTAATGCACCCTTCATAAATGCCGGTAATGTGTGATTAGAGGAACCAAAACAAGAGAGCGCTGCCGTCTCGGCAGATCGCTAACTGAGTATCTGCTGTCCAACGGTGAGCAGATGAGCCATTATGTGTGCAAGTGCTGTACTTACGATGACAGACTTCCTCTGGAAGTTGATGTTGTTGATGCACACCACCTGGTGGGTCGTAAAAGCAGTGACACAACGAAACAGTTAACGTTTCATTTATGAATGTAGCTACCTAAACCCTCTCTGTCGTAGCCAGGTACAAAGTGTAGCTAAAGCTAAAGCGCTATTTACTTCGGTCTTGACTTTCCCCACGTTAAGCTAGGGTTAACTTTGCTTCTGTTACTATAGAACATGACAACAACCAGCAAGAAAGTGATTCTGCTCAGATACTTATAATTTAAAGGGCCGCGGGCTCTCGAAGCCTTTGTCCTTCTTCCTGTTCATCGCTGCTTCTCGCTGTGCTTTGCTGAACTTTTAAGGTGCCATAACTCCGCTCGGTGATGCTTCCCTTGCCTCAGCCGCACTGAGCTGCTCTTCAGGCTCACAATTCAAAGCCCCCTGCATTCACCAGACTCGTACACGTTTACAGGGTGCTCGTCAGTTCTCCCAAAGCACTATATGTTAGCAGTCGGAATGTTTAAACTATCACTGTGTCAGGCTGTCGATGAGTCTTTGGTTTGTATCGCCCGGAGCCCGCTGTGCACTGTTTTCCATGCAAACCACGCCGACGCATCCACGAATATACATCAGCCACGAGCAGCAATAAGTTGTTCTGTTTCCTTATTAAAAAATAAGTAGTTTACTCCACAAATGCTCCACTCGACGCGCATCAAAGCATCCAAATATCCCCTTCTCTGCTCGGCAGCTCATAGTATTGTGACGCCCGCTCCAGCGTGTTCGGCCATTTTGTTAGTAACCTTTGACCTCCCGCGTAAAAATGATAATTATATTTTTCCCAGAGCGGTCGATTGAAAAAAAAATAAAACATTTGTATTAAAATGAATGTGTGTGCGTTAATAATGTAAATACCGTAAAGTCTAATTTAATTAAACAATACAAATTTCACGTCACGTGAGGGGCGGAGACTGTGTGTCTGCGAAGAAGTGCACGAGATCCGCACAGCTCATTGGTTTATCCCTGTGACGTTCTCTGTCTTTTGCGGGACCAACAATGTTTTTTACAGGCACAGATCATTTGTAGGGCATCTTATTGCGAGTCCTGATTGTTCTCTCGTTTTAGTTTTAGTAATATTTTTAAATGGTTGTACAAAATGTAAAAAAAAAACCGGCAGGTGCATTGGCTGCATTTTTAGATGAATAGTTGTATATGTTTCCAAATGTGTGCATACGTTTTCAAAATGTACAAATTATATTTGCATTTTAAGTTATATAAATAATTTATTCAACATGTCTGTAGCTGTGTTCAAGGTTCAAGGTTCAAGGCTCTTTATTTGTCACATGCATAGTTATACAAGTATAACACACAGTGAAATGTAGCCTGACACGCTCCTCGACATGTGCAAAAATTAGGGGGGGGTGTAGAGGAAGAACATTACATATATATATATATATATATATATATATATATATATATATATATATATATATATATATATATATATATATATATATATATGTACATATAGTATATACACTGGGTGAATGTGCAGTAGTAGCAGCAAGCAGGTGAATTCTGTACATTAATACATTACATTAATATGAATACATTAATACATTAATATGAATAGACATCTGACAGCTATGTCCCAAAACGTCGGCTGCATCCTTCGGAGGACCCGGCCTTCGCGGTCTACATGGGCCGGCTCGGCTCGGCCTCAGCTATCACCTTCACTGTGACGGCCTACCATCGCTCGCTGCGCTCCTTCCTGCCTGCCAAAGAAAACCAGAACATAACCTCATCAGTCATCTACTTCATCTGGAACCTGGTACTCATCTCTTCTCGTCTCACTGCCCTTGCTCTTTTGGCCTTCGTGCTGACCTGCTTCATCTTCCCCCACTTCATCTGCACTTGGCTGGTTTTATTCTCCTTCGCATGGCGAGCCAAGACGAACTTCATGGAAAGTCCTTGTGGAGAATGGCTTCATCGAGCCACATCTTCCTTTGGTATTTCGACTGGTTTAATGTTGCTGAGGGGAAGACGCGGTACAGGACTGTGTTCTAGCACAGGTTTATACTGACTGATCTTTGCATCCTCTGTGCTGTGTGGTGCTGGAAGATGAGCACACATCCTCCTGATTTTGTGATAGAGCCCATGTCAGCTTTAATTATAGCTGCCTGTGTTGTTGCAGTTTACGTCCTATGTCTAATACTTAAATGTATTTATTATAGAGTCTTTCATCCAAATATGAGCTGAAAGGGGCCAACACAGAGCAGCGACCTGAAGATGAGGTGGGATTTTGTATGTTTGTCCCTGCACCAAAGATTGCAGACCACCCTCCATCCTCCCCATCAGCACGCTGCAATAAAAGAATGAGAAAGCTGGCTGAGAACATCTACTGCTGACGTGCACTTGACATCCACAGGACGACTAGAAAGAGACCGAGTCATGCAGAATGTTTTCATCTAGATCGCGTGGCTGTGTTTTGTAGCACTCTGACCTTTGTCTGATTTAGCCACAGATATAATGTCTCAAAGCATTACTCATCTTAATGTGGAGATGAAACTGAATATGCACTTTCTGCTGTGCATTAAATCATTTCAAGATATCAGTCATTAAATTAAATGAGAGGCTTTAATTATTAAATCTGTATTAAATAGTTGTTGTTTACATGTGAAGAGATCCTTTTTCAAAGGCTATTTCACTGGATCATCTTTTCTAAAGAATCTAACAGGTTAAATGAGGATAAAATGATTGTCAGCAGTGACTGAGTCTGCCATCCCACCTACCAGAAACTAGGTTTATATGACTGTCCATGAGGTCAGTCTCACTGTGATTAGCACTGGATTAGCTTACTGCTACTAAACACTGAGCGTGTCAACAAAAGAGACATTTATAGCAATGTTTCCTCTTCACACAGTTAGCTGGTAGATGGCAGGCATCTGACTGTGGGGTAAACTGCTGTATATGTGTCACAGTACTGGATGTGCGACCCAGTGTTTTGTCTATTTTAGGGGTTTTTTGTTGATAACTATTTTTCTCCATGTTTCTGTTTTAATTTGAAAGAGTCTGATGCAATCTTGTTCGTTGGTGTTAGTTTGACTTTCCCTGTGACGTCATGTTTCATTTCAGTCAGCTGTTTTCCTCATGTGTTTTCACTTCCCCTGAACACATCCAGTGTGTTCATAGTTGATTATAGTTTTTCACAGTCTGTCTTAGTTGTACCTAGTTTTTCATGGTTTCATGTTACTGCTACCATCAGCCAAAATAAAGGCTTTTTCTTTTACCTGCATCTCCTCTCTCTGCATCTGCTTCTGCGTCCTGTTCACGACCCATCAACATGTGGCCATGCAATAAAGACCTTCCTTACCCATGTCAGTAAAGGGGCTCTGTAGCTTCATGATTAGTTTGCGGTTTTTCTTCCTTCACTTTGATTTGTGTTTGTGGACATATAATGTGTGTAACAGGGCGTGGTTGGTGGCACGGTTGCGAAGGGAGGCTGACACAGCGGAGCTCCATCAGTTCAGTTGTGTTGTTGTTGTGTGTGTGCAGCTGGGGCTGAGGGCTGGAAGAGACAAAAACTGAGTAAAAAGTGTAGTAAAGTGCGATCTGTGTGGTCGGGTCCGTCATTCATTGTCACTATGTGCAATGTACACTTTCCATTAATCTCACAGTGGAAAATTCCTGGAAATCAAAGTCAAATGTTTATCAGTAGAAGAATCAGACTCCTGTTAAACATTATATTTGTACTAAATGTGTGTGTAAATATGGTGTCTGTAGATTTGTGACGGTGTTTCTGTTGTAGTTTATTCCTGTATGAATATTAAAAACTTGACTGAAAGTATTAAAAATGTATTTGCATTGCTTTACAGAAAAAGGGAAAAATGGTAGGACTGTGGGGGAAAGCGTGATCACCTCAGTTAAACAACTGGTGTAATTCTATTAGGTTCATCTTTAAGGAACTCTGCATGTCTCCAAATAGCTTTGAATGTCTTTGAAATGAGAAGAATACAAATAGAAAAAGACAAAAAGTGGACACATGCAGACAAAGTAAAGAGATGAATATTCAGTAAGCTATAAAGATCCAAAGCTCTCTCAGTTTTTCTCAAATGTGTGTGAGGACTGCTTGTTTGTGTTCTTGGATGCACTTAGTAAATCCAACAGCTCAGCTATTTGTTGTTTGTTGTTTGGAAAAGTTGCAGGAAGAACAAAACTTCTTAAACAGTAAATGAAACAAAGCACAAATTCAAAGTTGTTTTTTTTCATTTTATTTTTGTTTTTTAACTCAAAATGTCCTGTTGTAACTGGACTTTTTGAGTTAAGAAACAGAACAAATCCCAACAACACTTCCCTCATGGTGCTTTATATTGTAAAGTCAGACCCTACAATAATGCACAAAGACTCCAACCCCCTAGAGCAGGCACTTTGGCGACAGTGGGAAGGAAAAACTCACTTATAAAGAGAGAAACCTCCGGCAGACCCAGGCTCTGGGATGGGGTGGCCATCTGCCTCGGCCAGTTGGTGATGAGGGAAGGAAGTTGGGAAAAAAGAGTAGTTATTTTTAACCACTCTGGTTTCAAAATGACATTTAGAAAGCCCAATTGAAATGAATATTTGAAGCCAATTTAAGAGTTTTCTCACATAATCACATGCACGTGTTGGTTAGACTTTAGCGTGCACATGAGAAAGCCCTAAAGATGATGTTTTGGCTCCTCAATTTTGCATGTTTTTTGAAGCTGCTGACGATTGCTTCATCCATTACTGGGTTTCTTGACCACATTAAGAGTACTGGAGAATCCCACCTGTCATGGAGTTCATTGTATATTGTCAGGGCGAGTTCTCCAATGTTCTCCAAGGACATTTTGTACTTTTTTGACAAGATTTTGTTCCAGATCTTCTGGAAAAGCCTCTCTGCAATGAACTCGGATGCTACTGGATTCATTGTCATCGTCTCATTTCCTTCGCTGATGGCGTGCATTACCAGATCTTTGGTCACATTTTTTACAACTTCCTTGTACTCTTGCCTGTCTTTAGAGACACTGAGTACTCTTGCTGGTAATGCCAACAGGTGTTTGGTGAAGATTGAGACGGTAATATTGTCAAGCTGTTCCCTCAGATTAAAGATCAAAAGGTTTTCTTTGCAGTTGTGTGTTTTGCAAAGATCTTTGAGAATGGCCTTGCCCACTTTGAAAATGCTGTTGTGGGATAAATTCAAGTGTTTCTCCTCAACTTCAGGCCAGATTTTCTCAATCAGACGACGGCTGATGCAGTTAGGAGTGAGGCGCTCTGTGAAGATCTTGTATTTGGAGGAGACTTTTTCTTTGGCCAGTAAAACCACCAACTGAACAACCCAGTTGACGCGCACCTTTTTCTGCAGCTTCAGTGTCTTTTCCAAAGCTGATACTTCAGCCTGGTTGGTCTCATCTTTGAATACAAACTGCACTTCTTCTAACACTTGTTTTTCCTGTCCAGTTTGTTTCTTTGCGTCCTCTACCATTGTCTTCTCCTCTGACAGGACTTTCTTATTTTCTTCCTCCTCGACCTCCAGGTCGCCCAGTGTACTCTTTGGCAGAGTGCACACTAATTCTGGTTTTGCTTGTTGGTCACTCGTGTTTGACATTTAAGCTACGATGTTACAATGAGTCAGACATTCAAATGTGACTGAGGGTAGCAGAACAAAATCTCATCCAGTGAATCGCTCGTGACTATAAGAAACGCGCTGGTCCAGTGTGGGTTTCACCTGCAATTTATAGACCTGAGTTGACTGTGACGTCACGGCCTGGTTCTCTTGCCTTTCATCTTTGAATCAGGCCCCGCCCACAACAACGTTCCCTATTGGCTCTTTGAAAATAGGTAACGCCCATAAAGAACGGGCTGTCGGAGTTTCTGACGTCATGGCCCGATTCTCTCTCCTTTAATGTTTGAAACAGGCCCGAAAATACGGTGGCCCTGAGAGGCCAAACGGACTGCAACTTCAGAAAACACTTGCAAAAAGAAAAATGCTGCAAAAAGAAAAATGCTGCAGAAAGAAAAACGCTGCAAAAGCACACACAGCACAACGGAAATGTTTCTGGGGAGACAATAACCAGACGGACCAGTTGCACGAACCAAAACATGCTAACAAGTGCACTGGGACTGGGAGACACTTCAAAGAAGTGGAGCAGCCAAAGAGTAAACTTTCAAAAGTAAGTTCTGAATATTATGTCACTTATTTATGTGCAAATGTTTAATAATGAGGAACATTAAAACTAGTGATGGGCAGATGAAGCTTCATGAAGCACTGAAGCTTGGTTCACCCCAGCGCAAAGCTTCTTGAAGCTTCATTTGCTCTAGTAGGACACCTACTGGACGTAAAAATATTAATTGGCATGAATTTAAAGAGTGTGGCCTTTTGCACACAGCCTGTAAATGTCAACAACAAAAGGAGTGTGTAAAACATGTATATTGTAGTGATGGCAGTATACTGTGTATATTTATACTGGCAGTATGGAAAATGATTATTTGGACATGCTTAAAATGGAAATGATCATTTACTGTGAGGTGAGGTGTGGTTGGGGTGTGGACAGCTACAGTCCTGCCTGTTCACATTTTATTCTGTAAAAACTAAATTTTCACTGCTTTTATGACCTTTTAGTGGGGAGAACATAGCTAGGATTTAATGATTTAACAAATCTTTTGAATCCTTTGTCCTCCACAATGCTAAATGGCTGGGAGTCCTCAATCACCAAATTCAAATTCAAATTTTATTTGTCACGTACACAGTCATACACAGTACGATATGTAGTGAAATGCTTGGACAACTGCTCGTGACCTAAAGAAAAAACAAAAAAGGAAAAGGCTATGAATAAGATAGGAAATAAATATGAAAAATTAAAAAGGGTAAATTTAACTAGGAAGGAATAAAATATAAATTAAGGTTAAAAATGAAATAACTGTACAACACAAATTAGAATGAAGGGTAAATTTAACTGGGAAGAATAAGATAAAATATATAAATTAAATAACTGTACAACAAAATACACAATATAGAACTATATAAGAATGTATGAAGAAATATAAATAAATATATACACAATAACAGCAGCTGTGCAAGTATTAACTGGAAATGAAGAATATAGTGACCAGTGTTGTGCAATCCACATTATGTCTTGTGCAGTGCAAATATGCTTAAAGTGATTTAAGTAATGAAGTGAAAACAAAGTCCAGAAAGTCCAGTGTGTGTGTAAGAACCATATGTGTGGGTCAGTACTGTGTGGTGGTGTGATTGAGAGACCGTATCGCCTGCGGGAAGAAGCTCCTCCTCAGTCTCTCTGTGTTGGTCTTCAGGGAGGGGAATCGCTTTCCTGACCTCAGCAGAGAGAACAGTCTGTTGTTGGGATGGCTGAGGTCCTTCACGATCTTCCTGGCCTTGGTCCAGCACCGCCTGCTGTAGATTGAGTGCAGGTCAGGGAGCTCGGAGCGGATGGTGCGCTCAGCTGACCGCACAACCCTCTGTAGAGCTCGTCTGTCCTGCATGGTGCTGTTCCCGAACCAGGTTAAGATGTTTCCCGTCAGGATGCTCTCTATGGTGCACGAGTAAAAGCTCCTGAGCACCTTGGAGGGCAGTTGGAAGTCTCTCAAGCGTCTGAGGTGGTAGACGCTGTCGGGCCTTTTTCACCACGGTGTTGATGTGACAGGACCATGACAGGTCCTGCGTGATGTGAACTCCGAGGTATTTGAAGCTGTCCACTCTCTCCACTGGGCACTCGTTGATGACGGGGGTCTGGTAGTTCCTCTCCTGCTTAGTGCTGAAGTCCACTATCAGCTCCTTTGTCTTACTGACGTTTAGAAGGAGGTTGTTCCTCTGGCACCAGTTCTCCAGATTCCTAATCTCCTTCAGGTAGGCCGTCTCGTTGTTATCAGAGATCAGGCCCACCACGACGGTGTCGTCAGCAAACTTGATGATGGTGGTGGAGCTGGTAGTGGCCACACAGTCATATGTGTACAAAGAGTACAGCAGGGGGCTCAGAACACACCCCTGGGGGGCTCCAGTGCTGAGAGTGGTGGAGGCTGAGACATGTCCGCCCATCCTTACTGCCTGTGGTCTGCCAGTTAGGAAGTTGGAGATCCACAGACACATAGATGAGCTGAGTCCCAGATGCTCCAGCTTGGTGGTGAGTGTGGAGGGAATTATGGTGTTAAATGCAGAGCTGTAGTCTATGAAGAGCATTTTAACATAATTCCCCCTTCTAGTGTCCAAGTGAGTGAGTGATGTGTGGAGGAGATGAGAGATGGCATCGTCTGTGGAACGATTTGGACGGTAAGCGAACTGTAGTGGGTCCAGTGTGTCTGGTAGTGAAGAAATGATGAAGTCTCTGACCAGGCGTTCAAAGCACTTCATCACTACTGAGGTGAGGGCTACAGGGCGATAGTCATTGAGAGAAGCAGGGTGGGGTTTCTTCGGGACAGGAACAATGATGGACTCTTTGAAGCATGTGGGGATCACCGACTGAGATAAAGAGATGTTGAATATCTCAGTGAACACAGGAGCTAGCTGGTATGCGCAGTCTCTGAGGATACGACCTGGGATGCCGTCTGGTCCTGCTGCTTTCCTGGTGTTCACTCTCCTGAAAGCTCTCCTTACTTCATGCTCGGAGATGACGAGCACGTTTCCGGTGCTGGCAGTATCTTCCTGTCTGCAGCCGTTAGCGCCGCTAGCACTAGCATTGTTGCTAACCAGGTCTTCATCTATTGGAGATTGTTCTCCTGAGGAAAGACAATAAAGACAAAGCTCAGATATAAATATCACACACGTCACTTATTACAGTTGTATAATATTGTTATATCATTTAGTAACATTACTGCATGCTATATTATCATGGCATTTGATGGCTCACCTGGTCTTGCTCCACAATCGGTGTTCCCCTTATTCTCATGCAAAGCTCTGTAGTGCCTAAGCATGGATGAGGTGTTGTTGTTACATCCCAGCTGCCTGGCACATAGCAAACACTTCACCTTGTACAAAAGTACAGACAGCTCAACATAAATTGTATTGCACCATCAGTATCATGAAAATACATCTTCTGTAGAAATTTACATACCTTGTTGGGAGGAATAAGATCAAAATGTTCCCACACAGGGGAGGACATCCTCCTCTTCTTAGCTGGCTCCATTCTCTCCTGACTTTCTCTCCTCACTCTCATAAACCTCCAAACTGTCTCCAAACTCTCACTAACAACTCTCCATCAAACACCCACATTTTGAATGAAGTCTGAGGGTTTATATCGCTGTCATATCTCGCGGCAAAGTTCGAACCACTTCATGAACCAGTCACGTGGTACAGCCGGGCAGCGAGGCTTCGGACGTCATCATTTTCAGCTCCTCCCATAAATGAAGCAAGCCTCGATACGCGCATCGCGGAAACGCCCCCTCCATTACTCGACACAAGCTTCGAAGCCTCGATACAGAACGTCCCATCACTAATTAAAACATTGCTGTTGGCCACATGTCGGCAAAGTTATGTGACATTAGTGACGTTTGTACTAACTTGGTTTTAAAGCCTTTACTTCAAAATATCCACCGTTCAATAGTTGACTTTAATCTTACAGAGAATCTGATGATTTATGGATAATTAAAGTCAGTCATATATCCACAAACACAACAAGCTGAAAGTCAGTGATGCTGCTCGGTTTGCAGTCCTGAATATGACGGCACAAGCAGGATCCACTGCACTGTTAATGTTAGCTGTGTTATATTGCTGCCTCTGTTCGGTGGTGTCAGCCAAACGGACTTTAACGTGTGTTTGAACTAGCTGACGGTTCACTCGTTAAGCTGAAAGAAAGATGCTTTAATCACAGCAGTCACACATGTGTCCACTGCACCATCTGGAACTCTTCTTGTTTACACTCGTAATAACACAAACACTAAATCCTCCTGTTTGTAGCAGTGTGTACACCTGAGACTGTCACCTGTCTGTCTGTCCTGCACTCTCTCTCTGTTTCTTTCTCTCTGATTGTGGAATAAAAGTATGAACATGTGTTTATAAGTTACACTTGTGTTTGAATCCTGCAGCTTATCACACATTTGATTTCCATGTGTGACGACTGCAAGTGTCCAGAGTGAGGACAGACTGAGGAACCCACTGCTGCACATCATCTGTGAGGCTTTGCAGCCCTGATGATCCACCAGGACAAACTCAGCAGTGTGTGAGGAAGAGGAGGAGGAAGAGCCAGCAGCAGCTGACAGATGGAGAGAATAGACAGACTGTTCCCTGTTTGTGAAGGACTGCTAGGAAAGTTTAACATAACTGTCTGTGCTGAATCAGTCTTATTAGGTAATGTTCAAATAATGTGATCATCCCAGTGTTTCCAGTGTGGGAGAAAGTACTCAGAGTACTCAGGGCCTTCAAGTTACACACTATGAAAGGCAGCAACAAGTTTAATGTTCAGAAACCTAAAGTCTGTATCAGCAGCAGAATGGAGCTAAAAATAAATGTTGGTTTCAGTTCTATGAAGCTTTGAGTATTTTGGATCAGTAGCTGCTGTGTTTGTTGCATCATATTGCTGTAACTGTTTATATGCTTTATATATTCTGAGCTAAGTTGATCTATAGTGTCACATCATATTCTATAAGGATGTTATGTGTTTGTAGACTTTCTGCCCAGTTTGACCCATTTAGCAGACGTCAGCCTGTTTAAGGCCCTGATGTCTATTCTGTGTGACTTACAGCAGTTATGACATGGTCTGATTTTCTCACCCAATAAAGGAATATTTCATATATCAGTCGACTCTTCATTCTATCAGACACAGTTATCACAGCTCCTACATTTTCCTTTTTACACATGTATGTAAGCATTGAGCCAAATTTAGTAATGCCAACATATTAAAAGAACAATATTTGTCTCTTATATATATAATACATCTATATATACACTGTCACAGATACTTGTGTTTAAGTGAAGATTTAAGGTGACAGGAAATATAAATAACTGCAACTTGAATCTTTACTGAAGCTCAGTGTTTGGCACAGAGTTCAAGTTCACTGCTGTAATAACTAATAATGATTAATATAATATTGGCCATATTATATTTACATTACCACAGTGAGATGACTTTAGTCTCATGAACAACATCAGCTAATTGTTATTTACTAGCTAATCTTAAATGACTGTTCAGCACAGACATGAAGCCCAACAATCATGTTTACAGTCCTGTGGTCTCAGCCTCAGATACTCAGCTAATCACACAGAGCTCATGTAGAAACAAATGTACAAAATATGTTCTCCTTCATTTCTGTCAAACAAAGCTGTATGAAACGTTTCCAGCTGTTAGTATCATGGTTGCTAGGCAACCTGGGCAGACCGTCCCATCTCACAAGCCTACAAGCCTCACACTTCCGGCCTCAGCGGTCTTTGAGTGCGGCCCTTGAGGACCTTTAAGGCTGCAGACCCTGAATTGGGAAACAGCCATACATACATGTTTTGGTTCGTGCAACTGGTCCGTCTGGTTATTGTCTCCCCAGAAACATTTCCGTTGTGCTGTGTGTGCTTTTGCAGCGTTTTTCTTTCTGCAGCATTTTTCTTTTTGCAGCATTTTTCTTTTTGCAAGTGTTTTCTGAAGTTGCAGTCCGTTTGGCCTCTCAGGGCCACCGTATTTTCGGGCCTGTTTCAAACATTAAAGGAGAGAGAATCGGGCCATGACGTCAGAAACTCCGACAGCCCGTTCTTTATGGGCGTTACCTATTTTCAAAGAGCCAATAGGGAACGTTGTTGTGGGCGGGGCCTGATTCAAAGATGAAAGGCAAAAGAACCAGGCCGTGACGTCACAGTCAACTCAGGTCTATAAATTGCAGGTGAAACCCACACTGGACCAGCGCGTTTCTTATAGTCACGAGCGATTCACTGGATGAGATTTTGTTCTGCTACCCTCAGTCACATTTGAATGTCTGACTCATTGTAACATCGTAGCTTAAATGTCAAACACGAGTGACCAACAAGCAAAACCAGAATTAGTGTGCACTCTGCCAAAGAGTACACTGGGCGACCTGGAGGTCGAGGAGGAAGAAAATAAGAAAGTCCTGTCAGAGGAGAAGACAATGGTAGAGGACGCAAAGAAACAAACTGGACAGGAAAAACAAGTGTTAGAAGAAGTGCAGTTTGTATTCAAAGATGAGACCAACCAGGCTGAAGTATCAGCTTTGGAAAAGACACTGAAGCTGCAGAAAAAGGTGCGCGTCAACTGGGTTGTTCAGTTGGTGGTTTTACTGGCCAAAGAAAAAGTCTCCTCCAAATACAAGATCTTCACAGAGCGCCTCACTCCTAACTGCATCAGCCGTCGTCTGATTGAGAAAATCTGGCCTGAAGTTGAGGAGAAACACTTGAATTTATCCCACAACAGCATTTTCAAAGTGGGCAAGGCCATTCTCAAAGATCTTTGCAAAACACACAACTGCAAAGAAAACCTTTTGATCTTTAATCTGAGGGAACAGCTTGACAATATTACCGTCTCAATCTTCACCAAACACCTGTTGGCATTACCAGCAAGAGTACTCAGTGTCTCTAAAGACAGGCAAGAGTACAAGGAAGTTGTAAAAAATGTGACCAAAGATCTGGTAATGCACGCCATCAGCGAAGGAAATGAGACGATGACAATGAATCCAGTAGCATCCGAGTTCATTGCAGAGAGGCTTTTCCAGAAGATCTGGAACAAAATCTTGTCAAAAAAGTACAAAATGTCCTTGGAGAACATTGGAGAACTCGCCCTGACAATATACAATGAACTCCATGACAGGTGGGATTCTCCAGTACTCTTAATGTGGTCAAGAAACCCAGTAATGGATGAAGCAATCGTCAGCAGCTTCAAAAAACATGCAAAATTGAGGAGCCAAAACATCATCTTTAGGGCTTTCTCATGTGCACGCTAAAGTCTAACCAACACGTGCATGTGATTATGTGAGAAAACTCTTAAATTGGCTTCAAATATTCATTTCAATTGGGCTTTCTAAATGTCATTTTGAAACCAGAGTGGTTAAAAATAACTACTCTTTTTTCCCAACTTCCTTCCCTCATCACCAACTGGCCGAGGCAGATGGCCACCCCATCCCAGAGCCTGGGTCTGCCGGAGGTTTCTCTCTTTATAAGTGAGTTTTTCCTTCCCACTGTCGCCAAAGTGCCTGCTCTAGGGGGTTGGAGTCTTTGTGCATTATTGTAGGGTCTGACTTTACAATATAAAGCACCATGAGGGAAGTGTTGTTGGGATTTGTTCTGTTTCTTAACTCAAAAAGTCCAGTTACAACAGGACATTTTGAGTTAAAAAACAAAAATAAAATGAAAAAAAACAACTTTGAATTTGTGCTTTGTTTCATTTACTGTTTAAGAAGTTTTGTTCTTCCTGCAACTTTTCCAAACAACAAACAACAAATAGCTGAGCTGTTGGATTTACTAAGTGCATCCAAGAACACAAACAAGCAGTCCTCACACACATTTGAGAAAAACTGAGAGAGCTTTGGATCTTTATAGCTTACTGAATATTCATCTCTTTACTTTGTCTGCATGTGTCCACTTTTTGTCTTTTTCTATTTGTATTCTTCTCATTTCAAAGACATTCAAAGCTATTTGGAGACATGCAGAGTTCCTTAAAGATGAACCTAATAGAATTACACCAGTTGTTTAACTGAGGTGATCACGCTTTCCCCCACAGTCCTACCATTTTTCCCTTTTTCTGTAAAGCAATGCAAATACATTTTTAATACTTTCAGTCAAGTTTTTAATATTCATACAGGAATAAACTACAACAGAAACACCGTCACAAATCTACAGACACCATATTTACACACACATTTAGTACAAATATAATGTTTAACAGGAGTCTGATTCTTCTACTGATAAACATTTGACTTTGATTTCCAGGAATTTTCCACTGTGAGATTAATGGAAAGTGTACATTGCACATAGTGACAATGAATGACGGACCCGACCACACAGATCGCACTTTACTACACTTTTTACTCAGTTTTTGTCTCTTCCAGCCCTCAGCCCCAGCTGCACACACACAACAACAACACAACTGAACTGATGGAGCTCCGCTGTGTCAGCCTCCCTTCGCAACCGTGCCACCAACCACGCCCTGTTACACACATTATATGTCCACAAACACAAATCAAAGTGAAGGAAGAAAAACCGCAAACTAATCATGAAGCTACAGAGCCCCTTTACTGATGTACGACAAATAGCTTGATGATGACCAGCAGCTCAGTCATTAAATATTGAGGAAATCTGGTTGCAGAAATAGCAGCATCTATTCCAAAAGTGTGATCTGAGCATCATTTATGGGCTGATACCCCACCTGAGAAGCAGTTTTTAAAAAAATACTAAGAATTTAAACATTGAGTGACTGATAAGAGTTGAAAAGAAAGGAAAAGATGTAAGTAAGGAAGTATACTGTGTTGGCCGTAGTTACATAATATAGCAGAGCTGGTCCATTTATACTGTATACAGCATAAATGGACCAGCTCTGCTATATTATCTGCCTGTGGTAACCAGTCAGTTGTACAATAACAATAATGGGCTATTCTGCTGTATTGTAAAGATTGAAAGATTGCCACCCTTAGGAGGAAGCTCATTTCCACCACTTGTATCCATGATCTCGTTCTTTTGGTCATTACTTACAGCCCGTGACCATAGGTGAGGGCAGGGATGTAGCTCGACCGATATATTGATACGATCTGGTGCAGAGTCCACATCGCTGCACCAATCCATTTGTTGATCTCCCGCTCCCCTCTCCCATCGCTCGTGAACACACCATGATAAACAAATAAACAGGAACTCGTCCCTGACCTGGAGTGGGCACTCCACCCTTTTCCAGTTGCAGACCATGGCCTCAGATTCGGAGGTGCCGATTCTCATTCCCAGCACTTTGCACTCGGTTGCACTCCAGTGTGAGCTGGAGGCCGTCACCTGATGAAGCCAATAGAACCACAACATCTGTGAAAAGCTGAGATGAAATTCTGAGACCACCCAAGTGGAAGCTTTCCTGGCCGAGAGTGTTCTGGTGCCACGTGCACTTACGGACGCCCTTATGTTACAACATAGTGTTTGCACAGAAGTCCAGTAACAGGACACCGCTCGGGTTCAGATCTGGGAGGCCGTTCCTCTCAATCACGCCCCTCCAGTCTCACTCTTGTTTCCCACATGAGCACTGAAGTCTCTAAGTACGACGGAGTCCTCAAGTGGAGCACCCTCAAGAACTCCATCCAGGGGTTCCAAGAAAGCCAGGTACTCTGGCACAAACGACAGTCACAACCTGCTTCCCAAGACGCAGGAAACAGACCCACTCCAAACCCCAACGTACAGGGAGCAAGCCGAGGAGATACTCAGATAAACACCCCAGCCCACCGCCGATCATTATTGCAACAAGATCATGATGGTGTAGGCATTTGATTTCTAAAGGGAGGTGTTGAAAGAAGAAGAATTTATTCAAAAAGTAAGTTCAGGGCTCAAAACACAAGTTTACTTTTTTTTCTTAGTCCGGCTGTGAAAATATATCGTTGAGACATCAGGTCATATACCAACTCCAAATTCTTTCCTTTTGTTACTATATTTTACCTTTTGAACTGTGTAAAGTATAAAACAACGTTTTTAATTAAGTTGTGACCATGTGCATCTTGTTTCTCTACCTGATTAGTTCTTTTATAATGTGAGAAAAACAAAATGCAGCACACAGGCAACAGATTTATTCAGTAAAACAGACGAAACATGATCCAGCACTAAATGCAATCAAATGCAATATGTAAACTGCTTTTTCCAGTTGCATGCTGTGTGAAAAGCTCTGCTGGTGTTAAATGTGAATACTGGACAGAGAGCGAGGTGGTGTTTATGGTGTCCAAGATAACAGGACCTATAGCTTCTCGTGCCAGTGAAGGGTGCTCAGTCTGATCGATTCAGGTGAACCTTGGAAATGACCAGAAATCTTCATTATTCTGATCTTTTGTGTCAGCAGACCTGAGTCAAAGTGGTTCAGGATTCATCTCCCAAACGGACTCTCTAGTCAGAGTTTGCAGAACGGCTCTGTCTCTACACATCCAGCTGAGCGCCTGCTGTGTATGTCTCATTTTAAGATTTACTTTTTTAACAGTCAGATTACTTTCATAAATGCTTTGTATGTCAGAAAGAAAAAATGGATTTTAATGAAGCTTAAAAGAAGAGATAAAAGTGAAATGTCTGCAAATCTGCATATTTACTGTGAACCCACTGTTTGTAAATTTTATCTTGTGTTTTTGTGTTATTGTTCTTCATTTTGTCATTTTTTCATTACGTGTTTTATCCTATTGTAAAGTGTCCTTGGGTGTCTTGAAAGGCGCTTTATAAATAGAAATTATTATTATTATTATTATTATTATGTGAGGGTCTTTCTATCCTTGTCGTGTCAGCATCTGAACAGACTATAACCAGTCGAGGGCTGACTCACAAAACTGCTGTTCTTACGTTTTCTCTAAAGCCCTGTTAAAAAGGTGTAACGCTCCATACTTACTCACATTATGTAAGGGCAGTTGAAAAAAGTATTCTGCAGAGGGATACATGGGAACCTTCCCAGGAAGCAGACCTGACCGGCCTCTGTCGGGCTTCCTGTTTGGTGATTTTACGACACTCGCTTTCACTGAAGGCATGGCTGCTATAACGAAACGAGCGGATGCAGTGCTGGAAAACAAAAACAGCCTTCACTGCCAGCATTGTTCTCTGCAACAGAAAAGCAAAGCAGGAAACTCAGAGCCCATTCCCTTTCAAGGCACCTTTGGACTTCATCTTTCATAATTTTCTTCAACACATTTGATTTCCAGAAATCTAGCTGGGACAATGTTTTTTCATTTTATTCTTCTGGTTTCCTCCTCACTTACGTTTCTGTGCACCCACCAAGTGTCCAGCTCTGGTAAGTGAAATGTTTTCCAGCTATAAAACACTTCTTTTGTTATTTTCATATCATACAGCTGCTAAATGTTAGCCTGATGAACTCAGAGGCATTTTTACAAGTAATTTAATGCAGAAGGATTGCATATTTATTTGAAGGCAACATGAGAAACTGGATCTGTTGTGGAGGGCAGCACCAATAATCTGAATTCAGTCATGCTCAGGATTAATTTACTCTATGTATAAAGTGCTGCTGGTAAGAGCAGATGTTACAGTTAGAAAAATCGAAAGGTGAAATAGATAGTATTAGTAGCAGTAATAATAATAGTAATCATCCATCCATTTTCTTCCACTTATCCGGGGCCGGGTCGCGTGGGCAGCAGCAAAGAGGCCCAGACCTCCCTCTCCCCAGCCACCTCCTCCAGCTTATCCGGGGGAACACCAAGGCGTTCCCAGGCCAGCCGAGAGATATAATCTGTCCAGCGTGTCCTGGGTCTGCCTCAAGGCCTCCTCCCGGTGGGACATGCCAGGAAAACCTCACCCAGGAGGCGCCCAGGGGGCATCCTTTTCAGATGCCCGAACCATCTCAGCTGGCTCCTTTTATGCGCAGGAGCAGCGGCTCTACTCTGAGCCCCTCTCGGATGGCTGAACTTCTCACCCTATCTCTAAGGGAGAGAAAAAAATCAGAAAGGGTTTTATTGGCAAATGTTGAGCAGGTTTACAACATTAGGAAATTGCTGCAGTACTTAGTGCAAACATACCGTCAGATAACGCTTAAATAAACATAAAAATAAGAGTTAAAAGTGCTAAGTAGATAGATATATACATGATATATACATGATATATACATGAGTGCAGGTGGTGATCAGTGCCAAACATGGAATGATGCAGTGAACACAGCGTAGGGTCATGTGTTAGTGGCGGGGACAATCATGTGGTTATTGTTCATGTGTCCAACAGCAGAGGGGAAGAAACTGTTCTTATGGCGAGAGGTTCTGGTGCGAATGGACCGGAGCCTCCTGCCTGAGGGGAGCAGGTCAAACAGACTGTGTCCAGGGTGAGAAGGGTCAGCTGAGATCCGAGCTGCACGCCGCAATGTCCTGGAGGTGTACAGGTCCTGCAAAGATGGGAGTCTGCAGCCAATCACCTTCTCAGCAGAGCGCACAACACGCTGCAGTCTCTGTTTGTCCCTGATAGTGGCTCCAGCGTACCACACGGTGATGGAGGAGGTGAGGATGGACTCGATGATTGCGGTGTAGAACTGCATCATCGTCCGTGTTGGCAGGTTGAATTTCTTCAGCTGCCTCAGGAAGTACATCCTCTGCTGGGCTTTCTTGATGACGGAGGTGATGGTGGGCTCCCACTTCAGGTCCTGGGTGATGGTGGTACCCAGGAAGCGGAATGAGTCCACAGAGGTGATGGGGGTGTCAGTCAGGATGATGGGGGTGAGTGGGGCTGTGTGCTTCCTGAAGTCCACAATAATCTCCACTGTCTTCTGGGCATTCAGCACCAGGTTGTTGTGGCTGCACCAGGACACCAGACGTTCAACCTCCCTCCTGTAGGCAGACTCGTCCCCGTCAGAGATGAGCCCAATGACGGTGGTGTCATCTGCGAACTTGATTAGCTTGACAGACTGGTGGGTGGAGGTGCAGCAGTTGGTGTACAGGGAGAAGAGCAGAGGAGAAAGAACACAGCCCTGAGGGGAGCCGGTGCTGATGGTCCGGGAGTCCGAGACATTCTTTCCCAGCCTCACGTGCTGCTTCCTGTCCGTCAGGAAGTCAGTGATCCACCGGCAGATGGGATCAGGCACATTCATCTGGGAAAGCTTGCCTCGGAGATGGTCTGGAAGGATGGTGTTGAAGGCAGAGCTGAAGTCCACAAACAGGATCCTGGCGTAGGTTCCTGGGGAGTCCAGATGCTGCAGGATGAAGTGTAGGGCCATGTTGATGGCGTCGTCTACAGACCTGTTGGCTCTATATGCAAACTGCAGGGGGTCCAGGAGGGGGGCGTGAGGGTCTTGAGATGGGAGAGAACTAGGCGCTCAAAGGACTTCATGACCACAGATGTCAGAGCCACGGGTCTGTAGTCATTTAGTCCAGTGATCCTAGGTTTCTTGGGGACAGGGATTATGGTAGAGGACTTGAAGCAGGCAGGCACATGACATGCCTGCAGTGAGGAGTTGAAAATGCCAGAAAACACTGGGGCCAGCTCGTTTGCACAGTGTCTGAGGGTGGCAGGAGACACACCGTCTGGGCCGGGAGCTTTTCGAGCATTCAGACTCTTAAACTGCTTCCTCACATCTACAAAGCAGACTTTGAAAGAGTGATTTTAAAATTAAATGAACCAATTTAGTACTTATTTAAAAAAGTCATTTGGCAAATCATATAAAATGTTGTTAGAAATTGCATTTTACAGAAGCACTGCAATGAATTCACACTGTTCTAATGCACAATCCTACAAAGTTTTTTCTTTCTTTTTTTACTCATGCACAAAGGGGTGATCCAAGGTTTTCATCTGAACAGCCCAGTAAGGGCCCCTTTCTTCAGGGCACTCTATCTTCTCAGGTATTTTGTGTATTTTTTGGTCCAGGTGGAAGTTCTTATGGCTGGGGAAAGGCTTTATGTGGACTTGTGCTATGTTACAAGCTCAAAAGATCCAAACCCCATGCCTAGAGTGGACATTAGAGACTACGGGTGGGTGTGTTGCTTGCAGGAACTGTCATACACATTTCTTACTGTAGTTGGTTCTCCACATCGACAGCAGAACAGAAGGCAGACGCTCCCAGTTCCTGTCAGGTGGGCACAGTGTGCTCAGGTTCTCTGTGGATGCCTTTCTCTTCAAAGAAGTTTCACAAATAAGATGAAAACCTGTGTGTGTGTGTGTGTGTGTGTGTGTGTGTGTGTGTGTGCGTGCGTGTGTGTGTGTGCGCGCGCGTGTGTGTGTGTGTGTGTGTGTGTGTGTGTGTGTGTGTGTGTGTGTGTGTCCAAGAAGGACCCCTGAGGATTAATTTGACCCTGTCTGTGTACAGGTGCTGTACCTCTGCTGTTGAGTGTCCGTTAGTTTCACTGCAAAGTCCTGAAACTACAACGAGGCTGCTGGCAGGTTAGCAAATATGACCTAAATGTAAAGTGCAAAATTGTGTCATTTGAACAAAATGTACTGCTGTGTTTCCCCTTTCATTTATTTCTCTGAAGATAACCTGTAACTGGAGTACATTAACCAGTACAAGATTAGTGTTGTTCACAGGCGGTGTCCTCAGAAATCTCTAGGTGACGAATACACCCATCCATCCATCATATTACGGTTATCCGGGGCCGGGTTGCAGGGGCAGCAGCCTAAGCAGAGAAGCCCAGACCTCCCTCTCCTCAGCCACCTCCTCCAGCTTATCCGGGGGAACACCAAGGCGTTCCCAGGCCAGCCAAGAGATATAATCTCTCCAGAGTGTCCTGGGTCTGCCCCGGGGTCTCCTGTGACTGCTAGTCTTGTGTCATGATTCGAGTTTTGAGGAGAAGACAAACGACTGCATGGTCTCAGTAGATGTCAGAATAGTGATCTTTATTACACACTTCTAAGACAGAAGCATGGGAAGACAAGCGTACAGCCACAGATCTCCAAAGAGTGGACCGTTCCCCATCCTTATATAACCCATGATGACATCACACAGTTAGACCTTACTGGAAATGATAACAGTCTCCCCATAGTCCAAAGTTCTCCTTATACAAACATCAGATGATACTTTAGAGAAAAACAAGTGTGTGACATGTCATGTTGTGCAGTTCTGTGAGCCTGTGTGTCCAACTAGAGAATGTCCTGACATGACCTCCCTGTGTAAATAAGGGTGAACGTGCGTGTTTACATAACTCTCTATGTGCATGTTCTGATGTAGGCCTGCAAATGAATTAGAACAAGGTCCTGCTGGGCCCTCCAGTTATGGACGGTGAATACAATGCTGTGGATACCATTTGAGACTTGATTACAATGATGATAACCTGCATACATTAATCTTTACTCAGATTACCATAGATATAAAACAAAGATTATACTGTCATCAGATTCCACAATGGTAAATGATTAATGATTGATATTTCTAATTATAACTGTGATCATAAGAATACAAAATAAAATATCTCCTGGTCACACTTGGTAGCTGGGGATCAGTCCCCCATGACCTCTGCTCCTGGCCGCCACCAGGCACACATTGCACCCGACCCCTACGGCGCCTCCTGCGGGTGGTGGGCCTGCAGGAGGATGGGCCAATGTCCCTTTTTTGGACTGTGCCCAGCCGGGCCCCATGGACTAAGGCCCAGCCACCAGACGCTCACCCACGCTCTTTAGTATCATACTTAGCTATTATTCTGCAGGCGTCCCTGTGGTTCGAGTTTCCTGATGTACAATAAGAGGTAGTCGCGTTCAAAAACTAAGACCTCTGGATAAGCTCTACTGGAGTCAGAAACTGGGGGGAAAAGCAGCTTGAAAATCAAATCAAAGTTTCCCACGGACTCTCCCTTGTTCCCAGTAACAAACTGCTTTGACTTAAATCATAACACTGCTTTGGACCTTACTGCCCCTGGGAGAAATTTGATACGTTTGTATTGTTTGTTTGTTTTTTAAATTGAATGTGGCTTAGAGGATTAAATGATCTGGGTTGGCAGGAATGTGGTTTGTTGGATAAACATGTAGAGAATGAGTCCACCAGGACAAGAAATCATGGCTGTTCCTCCATGAAAGACAAAGATTGATCACAGTAAGGAAAAAGATGATGATGCTGAGGAACACTGGCGACTGGATGCAGGTGGTGAACAGGAAACGCAGAAACTGAGCTGACGGAAATGATGGAAATGGCACACGTGCTAATAAAGGAACTGAGAACAGACAGAATGATAAGGGCAGACATGAGCAGACCACATCTGCTCAGGAGACGGTGAAGGCTCCCAACTCTCAATGATGACTTATCTAGCATCAACACTATTACTGCAAGAAGGTCAGGTTTCGGTATTAAATATTTGTGGCACTGTTCCAATTTGCCCCAATGGTAATAAAGTTAGTTGTAGTGCTGCCAGCATCACAATCCAGCATGAAAGTGATAGTAATGGTGCTTGGTGTGGCAGCATGCATACTGGTAGTTCTTCAGTGCATTCATAAATGGACACGATGTTGAACAGGATGACACAACAAGCAGGAACTTCTGTTAACGGAAAAGGAACATCTGCATATGCAGACAGGTGTCGAGCTAAGCAGGACCTAATCTGCAAAGACGAGTTATCTGCTTTAATTCTGTACTAGCGGAGTTTGAAGCTCTACTGGAGGAGCAATGGCAGCCGAACATGAATTTACTGGTAGCAGACTCCACGATGCTGCTTCAGGTTCAGGTGAAATGCACTTGGATTACATGACTGTAACATCTGATTCAGGGCTTTTTGGCGGGTTTTTCTTCTTTTTTTTTTGGCAGCACAAGGTTTCAGTCGAAGGCTCACATGAAGCCCGCGATATTTAAATGTAGAAGCTGAACCAGAGCTAGAGCTGAAGCAGTCATTCCACAATCAGTTCTGGATGTAATGGTAATTGTTGAATTCAACGACTACTTGTTGTGTTTAGCATAACTATGGCTCTAAGTAGTTAAATAATAAGATAAGATAAGATAACCTTTATTAGTCCCACACGTGGGAAATTTCTTTTGTCACAGCAGGAAGTGGACAGTGCAAAAGTTATGAGGCAAAAATTAGAATACAATAAGAATAAATACAGTACACAGCTGTACAGAATAGAATAAAATAAAATACTATATACAGTAGAATAAAATATAATAAAAATATACAATAAGATAAAAATAGAATACAAATACTATATACAACTGAGTAAAAATACAACGATGACAGAAAGGATTATTGCACTTAGTCTTATTGCACATGTATGGATGTGTGTGCTTGATCAGTTAAAGTCTTTATTATGGAGTCTGACAGCAGTGGGGAGGAAAGACCTGCGAAATCTCTCCGTCCCACACCGTGGGTGCCGCAGTCTCCCACTGAAGGAGCTGCTCAGTGCTGTCACAGTCTGCTGCATGGGGTGGGAGACGTTGTCCATCAGGGATGACAGCTTAGCCGCCGTTCTCCTGTCACTCACCACCTCCACTGGGTCCAGAGGGCATCCTAGAACAGAGCTGGCCCTTCGGATCACCCTGTTCAGTCTCTTCCTGTCCCCAGCAGAGATGCTGCCGCCCCAGCAGACCACACCATAAAAGATAGCAGAAGCCACCACAGAGTCATAGAAGGTCTTCAGGAGTGGGCCCTCCACCCCAAACGACCTGAGTCTCCGCAGCAGGTACAGCCTGCTCTGCCCTTTCCTGTAGAGGGCGTCTGAGTTATGAGTCCAGTCCAGTCTATTGTTCAGATGAACACCAAGGTACCTGTAGCTGTCCACAGCCTCAATGTCCATATAATTCACATATGAAGAAAAAGCTTCACTTCTTCATATTGATAGCTACTCGAGGCAGTCCACACTCCCAGGCAGTAAGGACGGGGCCAACCAGAGGACATGAGGCACTCAGGCCACTCTACGAAGTCTGTTTCTGGTCAGAGAGTGAAAGCTGCTCTAACTGCCTGTTTTCTGGAATCTCCTTCATCCTCTGCAGCCTGTGCTGGAGACACGGCAAACTGTATGGCACGTGTTGATGAGCCATCCTGGAGCAGCTACCTGTGCAACCCGTGCTGTGTCCAGGTATCACGTCTTGATATCAGTAGTGAAACTGGCCTGAGCCAAATTCAGAACTAGTTTTAAAAAGATGAGCAGAGAAAAACACGAGTGTCCTCCACCTGTTAAACCGCTGCTGCTTTAGGGTTTGTCTCATTGTTGCACCTGCTGTTAATTTCATTAACAGCACAGCAGCTGAAACTATTTAACACTCACAGATGTTTACCTGATTGATGCTACTCTGATTAAAATGTGCTTTCATTTTTCAACAGTGTAATTGGTCGTCTGCGAGTTTGCACACACACACATGAAGCAGAGTGACTCAAATCAATTTATTATGAAAAATGAGAGACAAGTCCACAGACTCTCTACATACAGCTGCAGTAATACGATCAAATTCTGATTCCACCTCGCTTCAGCAGGTTGGTACTGCTTGTGTACCAGAGGACAGTTTATCTTCTCTGCATCTCTTTCAGTCAGCTGTCGTCCCGTCTCACTGCACACGTCTAAGAATTCTTTTGCAGTACCTTGATGGTCACCTGAAAGCACGAGCAGGCTGTCAACATGTAAGAAATGTCTAATGTACACTGCATCACAGGGTGCATCACATTTATTGTCATTATGTTACTAAAACATTACAAAACTTACTGTGATGCCCTCGCTGATAAAGAAAACAAAAGATCAATAAATACATAAGTAAGATTTTAAAAAAGGGCAAAAAGTGAAAAACACAGGCAGAAGTCTCGAGAGTGCAGCGACTGGATGTGAGTGTGTGTGCAGGGAAGCAGAGGGAAGGGCAGGTGGACAGATGGCTTTCACAGCTCTTGGCAGAAAGCTGTCCCTCAGGTGGGGGTTTCTATGTAACTATGCCGTGACCTCGATGGCAGCGATGAACAGTCCTGGGAGAGTGGGGTCAGCAGCAATACGACTGGCCTTCCTCTGTAAAAAGCTCTGAGCAAACGGGGGGGAGTCCAGCCCGCTTCAGTTTCCTGAGGAAGAAGAGGCTTTGTGGAGGCTCCTCGGATGAGGAGAGGTGGGTGCTCTGTCCTCCTGGACCTCCTGTAGTCGACTATGACCTCCTTGGTCTTGCTGGTGTTAATCAGCAGGTTGTTCAACAAACAGGGAGAGGTGCCCCTCTCATTGTTTGGTATAAAACCCACCACGTTTGTGTTGTCTGCAAACTTCAGAGTCGTGTTTGAGGAGTGCATCGCTGCACTCAGTGTTTTCAAAAAGTCCCATCCCTACTGTGACCTAATATTATATTTAATATTAAAGGATGACTCTGTTACGTCCTGTTTTTGTACACGGTGCAGTAGGGATGGGTACCGGTGTGTTCTGACATAAACGGTAGTAACCAGACTGAAAAGCAGTGCACATTTCGGTGCTTTATTTCGGTGCTTTTTTTTCCTGAGCTGTGATACACTTCTAGCCAATCATTTTACGTTTCTGAGGATAGTAGGCGGGGCCAGGTACATACGTTCTGTTAGAGCAGAGCTACAGATTAAAATGCCCAAGGCGAAGCGGTCAAAAGTCTGGCTGTACTTCACAGCAAAAGATGCAAACTCAGCAGCAACAAGTGCTTTAAGCTGATACTGTGATACTGTCAAAGGAGGTAACACCTCGAATCCAATGAAACACCTGGCGACGCATAGCGGTTTTTTTTTTAAAGCCCAGCAATGCGCCGTATTTGATAGCTTGCTGCGAGACCTCACACCGAGCACATCTACTGTGCGTGGGTTGCCTGTTATCTGACCCGGAGTTAGCAACATCCCCCAAAAACCCCGAAGAGTAGAGTCCTGGCCCCTAGCCCTGCCAGTGTAGCAGAAATGATGAGGATGATGATGCAGCAGCAGCCGTTCTTCTCTGCGTGAGTAGCTTCATGTTCGTGTGTAATTTACGCTGAGTAGGCTAACCACGTTATTACATGAATGCATGTAAGGTGAACTAGCAAACATCATCATAGCTACATGCGGCTGTCTTCTTGTTTGATGGCAGATACTCCCTTCACCCTGGCTAAAAAGGCTAAAATGACCAAAGAAAAAGTGGAAAACAGTTAAACATGAGAGGTTTTTGGACAAAGTTTGTGTTTTTTCCATTGTTTAAGCACTGCTTCCAGCCAAGAGTGATGCCATATATGCCCCATAGCTGCAGAAAAGGCTAACATTGTTATCTTTTTACAAAAAACCAGCTGAACATGAGAGGTTTTTGGACCAATTTTGTGTTCTCCATTCTTTAAGCACCGGTTTGAGCACCGTTTAAACACCGGCACCGTTTCAAAAGTACCGGTTTGGTACTGGTATCGGATAAAACCTAAACGATACCCATCCCTACGGTGCAGAAACATTATTCCCAGGTATCAAATCTTTGACACAAATATTTGTGACTCAGTCTGACTGAACACAATAAAATGATTCTTTATGGGTTTGACAACGATCGATTTTATATGACTTAATCCTTTCTAACATACTGCATAACTAATGCTGATAACTGAGCCTAATTAAACGCTCAGCTGATACTACGACCCTGATTAGAAGACCGAGTTTAAGATATGCAAGCCAAGCCTTTCCTCTCTAGCCACAGAAGGCTGAACGATTGATCGTTCTCTGATCAAAACTGCGATTTCAGACAGCGCGATCATGTGACGCCCAAAGCTGCGGTTTTTTGCAGCGCTCCTGACTGACCCAGGATCTGTAGCGTTATTTATTAAGCAGAACCAGAGGACAGTTAAGAGGTGCCATAACACACTGTGACATGGTGTCTCACCAAATACGGTTTCTGTTGTATTTTACTTAACTGTAACTTCACATAATAAAGGATTTTTTGCACTTTTTTAAGTTAAGTCAAAAATGGTCCTTTTAGTTCTTCATTTGTAATAACTGGTCAAAAGCTTTAAAGGCTGTACCTGCATGTTCCTTATTAATAAATACATTTGAAACCACGTTAGTTTTCGTCATACATTAGAGTAACAGCATTTATTGTTTTGATGAAATGACGTCATTTTCTGTCATGCTTGTAAATGTTACTGTACGCTGTGAATTTTGTGCTGAAGCTTAATTTGAAGAAAATCACGAGTTGAACTGAAATCAGAATTTCTGCCAGAAAAAGCGTGATTAGATCATTTCCTGAGACTCACACGCGCTCCCTCCTGCATCAACCTCTGAGGCATGCAGCCCACTTTGATCTTAAACAGCCAGACATATTTAACTGTTTTTCTACCTAATAAAGAAAAAGCTGCTGTGAAAAAGAAAGAAAGCTGTCAGCTTGACTCTTTGGACTTAAATTGGAAGAAATAAATGTGTAAAATACAAGTTACATATGCTGTAAGACGCATGTGTAGACGTGGTGGTAGCTCATTGTTCACACTGACCATTTTTTGGCTGTTGTAGTTTGTTGTAGTCATAAACATTTCTATATAGTGCAGAGGGTTTATTGGAGACATAATTAAGCGTTTTGCAAGTTGAATTTTTTTGGTACTAAATAGCAAAAATTTGGCTTTTTTGTCATTTTTGGGGGAAAACAGCAGCTGACAGCTCTGTACACAACGATAGACTGGTGCGTAATAAGCAAACAAATAACAGAAAACAGATTTTTGATGGGAGCCTGGTCTCGCAGCACACACAGATAGAGCTGTGCGGTTTAATCGTGGTGGCATCCAAAGCAAGAGGGAATTCAATGTTTTTCAGACGTGTAGTGTGGTCTTCTTTTGCTGCTGGTTCAGGGACGTTTGGTGACGATGTGAGATGTCGGCTTCCTGCACCCACCCTTCCTGCACGGGTGGCTGTAGCTCAGGTGGTAGAGCAGGTCATCTACTGATCGGAAGGTTGGTGGTTCGATTCCCGGCTTCCCCCTAGTCTGCATGCCAAATATCCTTGGGCAAGATACTAACCCGAAATTGCTCTCCGATGCATTCATCGGAGTATGAATGTGTGTGAATGTCAGTTGTGCTTGTGCGAATGGGTGTGAAGCGCTTTGAGTGCTCAGAAGAGTGGAAAAGCGCTATATAAGAACTAGTCCATTTACCATTACCCAACGGGATCCATGTTTGCATCTTTTTACACAATCTGTTTACCTGCTCTTTAATCGTTTGCTGTTTGGGCTTTTTGTTGGTCGTTGAAATGGTTTGACGAGCTTTGAGCTGAGATTCTGACGTTTCTGTGGAGACCACACGTCTATATTTAACAGATCCTCCGGGACATCACGATAAACTACATGGACGTTTTTATACTGTAGTTATAAATAACATTCCCTCCTATTTATAAACCATATTTACCATAGTATGATGCGACCTACATTCCTACCTCTGGTGGACTTCCACTGATTACACTGCACCTTACAGCAGGTATAACTTGTTTACAACTGTATCTGTGTGTCTTTTATTCCTTTCATCTTATCTTCTGCCTCTCACCCCTGCTCCTGGCTGCACTGAGGTTCAAATAATTGAAATGCATTGTGGGAGATGTAGTTTGCAGTCACTGTGCTTTTGAGCAGTATACAGTAAACTTATTTTAAGACAGTCTTGCACAATCACTCGCAGGTCACATAAAATGATGTGGCGGGCCACGTTCGGCTGGCGGGCCTTGAATTTGGCACATGTGCTCTGAGGCTCAGAATAAAGGAAAAGCTAATGATAACCTCACCTATGATTCCCAGCTTAAAGATATGAGAGCCACCTATTCAAAGCCTGTAAGCACCAAATGGCAGCAGTGATTACCGTTTTAACTTCTGTGTAGTTGTCCAAGCCGTACTGGCCCAGCTCTCTGCCGACACCTGAAGCCTTGTAGCCTCCAAACGGAGCCTGAGCCCCAAACACGTCGTAGCAATTAATCCTGCAAAAGAACACAAACGCTGATGTTAAACATGGCCTGAATGAATACTGAGCTACAGCAACATAGTGTGGACATCCAACCAGTGATGACGCGCTGCTGCGTGATGTCCTCCAGCAGCTGGATTTGTAGGTGTTTGGAAAGTGCAGCTACACAAATAACTGAAAAACCTGGCCTTATTAGAAACGTCAGTATTCCCCCTCATGCTCCAGGACAGAGAGGCTCTCAGTGCACACACTCAAACACACAACTTTTCCCTCCTCTGTGAATGTTTGCACATTAGTGATCCTATTAATCTCTCCTTACCAGACTGTGCCAGCACGAAGTCCACTGGACACATAGTTGGCCTTATCGATGTCCTTAGTAAACACGGCGGCTGCAAGCCCATATTTTGTGTCATTGGCTCTTGTCACTACCTCCTCGAGCGTTTTAAACTTCAAGATTTGCATCACTGGACCAAAAATCTGCAAATCAAAACAAGAGAGACACGAAAGCAAAAAAGTATTTTAGAAACATCAACAGTGAGAAATTACCAGGTGTGTGTGTGTGTGTGTGTGTGTGCGTGTGTGCGTGCGTGTGTGGGTGTGGGTGTGTGCGTGCGTGTGTGTGGGTGTGTGCGTGCGTGTGTGTGGGTGTGTGCGTGCGTGTGTGTGTGTGTGTGCGTGCGTGTGTGTGTGTGCGTGTGTGTGTGTGTGTGTGTGCGTGTGTGTGTGTGTGGGTGTGTGTGTGGGTGCGTGTGTGTGGGTGTGTGTGTGGGTGTGCGTGTGTGTGCGTGTGCGTGCGTGCGTGCGTGTGTGTGGGTGTGTGCGTGCGTGTGTGTGCGTGCGTGTGTGTGTGTGTGTGTGTGTGCATGTGTGCGTGTGTGTGTGTGTGTGCGTGTGTGTGGGTGTGCGTGTGTGCGTGTGTGTGTTAATTGCACGATGTAAAGGAAGGCAACGTTTACGCTCTCAGCAGCCACGTCTGGAGCTTTGCAGTGGTACCACACTTTAATCCTGTGAGCACTCCACAGTGACCCTCAGACTGACACCTGAATTAAGATGAATCCAATTCGATTAGAGTCTATTTATGTAAATAATCCAGTCAGATCACAACAACAGTCGCCTCAAGGTGCTTTATATTGTATGGTAGACCCTACAATAATACAAAGATAACAGAGAAATCTCAGATGACCCCCTATGAACAAGCACTTTGGCGACAGTGGGAAGGAAAAACTCCCTTTTAACAGGAAGAAACCTCCAGCAGAACCAGGCTCAGGGAGGGGCGGGGCCATCTGCTGCGATTGGTTGGGGGTGAGGGGAGGAAGACAGGATTAAGACATGCTGTGGAAGAGAGACAGACGTGAATAATAACAAAGGATTAAATCCAAAGTGTCGTGTAAACACATGCTGAGTGAAAAAGAAACACTCAGTGCATCATGGGACATTCCCAGCAGCCTAAGCCCTGTTGCAAATTAAGTGTCAGTGTGTTTGTCCTCAGTGTAGGTTTACATGATTTTGTCTGGACTACGAGAGTACACTGATATAAAACAGTTACAGTTATAATGGTTATTTATTCTCCATCCTACCTCCTCTCTGGCAATGGTCATGTTGTCCTGGACATCTCCAAACACAGTAGGCTGGATGAAGTATCCTCTGTCTGCAGCTATTCCTCCTCCACACATCAGCTTGGCTCCTTCTCTCTTCCCGCTGCTGATGTATCCCAGAATCTTGTTGAATTGCTCCTGATCTATCTGGAGAGTTTATTGGAAGAATACATCGATTGTATGTGACGGCGCAAAGTACTCGACTCTGAGAACAACACAGACTTTATATATGTGTACCTGAGGTCCCTGCTCTGTCTTAAGGTTAAAAGGATCTCCTACAACTCGTTTCTTGGCTCGCTCCACACTGCGCTCCACAAACTCATCGTAGACATCGGCTTGGACATAGGTTCGAGAGCCAGCACAGCAACACTGGCCTTGGTTGAAAAACAGAGCGAAGTGGGACTGCTCCACAGCGTACTCCACTGAATCAGGAAGAAACAGAAAAACTTTCACTGGAGACAATCTTAAAACAGAAGCAGCACTAAGATTCTTAGACTGTCCAGTGGTAACATTATAGCAGTCACTGCCACAAAGCAGAAGACTTAGGACAGAGGACGTACTGTCGGCATCAGACAGGATGATGTTGGGGCTCTTTCCTCCCAGCTCCAAAGTGACTTTCTTCAGGTTGCTGCTGCCTGAAGCCTGCTGGATTAGATGACCCACCTGACCGACAGGAGGAAAGGCAGAGCTATATTCAACACTGCTACTTATGATGTGAGCGTTAAAATTCACCAGGCGTGTGGATTAAAACATACGCTGTCAATTTTGCAGAAAAAAATGACTCAACATTTTTCCCGCTTTCTAATCAAAATGCAAAATTTCTCTTTGCACACTGGCTGCTTGTTCACTCACTCAGAGCCGTGCTCGTCAGGCATTATTTCTTTTGGTTAAGTTGCGTAACACTCACCTATGAATCATTCAAGAATAAAAAAAGACACTTAACATAGTGCTGTCTTTTCTGCTCTTTGTTACTACAGCCTGTCACAAAAACACATCATTTGTTCTAATTTCTTTTACTTGACTCTACAAATCTAACAAAGAGCTGCATCCACAGTACAGATCCAGGTCTTTGCACATAAAGCAGGTAATGGATGTGTGGCTGCTCTGAATTAGCGTGGAGTATATGTACGGTGATAACAAAGGGCTATTCTATTCTAGAAGATCACAGAAACATCTAAACAATACTTTAAATAATGACCAAACGAAACTGTTTTGTTTTCCTGTGTATCCAAGTCTAGCTTTGTATTTCTGGCATCCATCAACAAAGCTGTTTTTGAGTGAGGTCCTGCCTATGAGTCTGCATTTTTGGTCGTCATCCTGCCTGCTTCACATCGCCACATGACATCCTGCTGCTATCCTTTGGTTACATATCACCCCTGACTCCGCCCACTCCAGCCTGCCTGCACTCTCTTCTTCCCCCCTCTTGTGAACCGTCTGTTGCTTTGGTGGTTGGACTCCAGGTATTTAAACTCGTCTACCCTCAGCACCTCCATGTTTTCCATGTTCACCTTTCCCTCCATGTCCGTCTCATTCCCTCATTGCTTCTACCGACTTTCATTCTTCCTCCAGCACATACTTCACCCTCTGCAGGTCCTCTTCCACCTGTTCCCTGTCTACCTGAACATCAGACTCCTTCCTGAACTCTCCAGGCCATCAAGTCAAGTACCTCCCTTGGTAGGTAACACAGCCAGTCACCAACAGCTCAGTGCCCTCGTTGCATATCCGGTCAGTGATGGATATGGTATGATGCATAGGGTTACACCACTCACTCTGCTCTGTCTGCTCATTCTGAAGCCACTAAAACTCATCACAGAGTCGGTAATGATGTTTCAGCCATGTCTCTGTCAGGCACAACAGGCTGCTCTCCCAATACAATTTCTGTTAAAGGGATGGTTGGCTCAACAGAGCTCTGACTGTTTGTCAGCCTGGCTACAGAGCTGAAGAGAAACCTGGGGTTGTTCTTATTTTCTTCAATCAGTGATGAATAGTAAGATGTTCTGGCTTTGCGGAGGGCTTTCTTATAAAGCAGCAAACTATTTCTCTAGTGGGTGGATTATATTCTTAAACTTAGTTACAGCGCTTTCAGAAAGACATCTACTGTGATAAAGTCTACTCTCCACTGCTGTGTAATCAATTATTGTAAATGTAAATGTTATCAGGAAATGATCAGACAGCAGAGGGTTTTCAGGAAACACTGTTAAAGGTTCAGTTTCTATGCCATATGTTAAAACAAGATCTAGAGTGTGATTAAAGTGGTGGGTGGGTTCTTTTACATTTTGAGAGAAGCCAATTGAGTCTAATAACAGATTAAATGCCATGTTGAGGCTGTCATTTTTAGCATCTACATGGATGTTAAAATCACCCACAATAATTATTTTATCTGAGCTCAGAACTAAATTAGATATAAAGTCTGAGAAATCAGACAGAAGCTCTGTGTAAGGCCCAGGTGGACCATAGATCATTTTTGCCATGTTAGGTTATAAAATTAAGGAAATTTAGATTTCCACCCAGAGCATGTAACACAAAGAGAAATGCACTCTGTCCAACCATTCTGCTCACAAAGATCAGAACAAAGTCAGCATTAGCTCGGAGTAGATAAGTAAACCTCAGGTGATTTGATTCTGTTTGATTATTATTTATTTCTGCTTTCCCCTCTTAATAAAACATCTTGCAATTAAAGCCTAAATTGTGCACATTCACCTTTTAACCCTTTGTGAAACATTAGTATGAATAGCTCTAACAGGTTATTCCAGCCTTTTAAAAGTAAGAGCCCGTTTGAGGTGACCTGTTCTAGAGGGAGCTGCTGGAACAGAATTAGGCGAGTGCCCTCACCCATCAGCTCCATGTAAACTCTGCATTGCCTGCTGGGTAATAGGATCAGAGCCGATCCAGACGTTCTGTATTTGTGTGCCGGCTCCACCAGATCAACACAGCACAGAATCAGAACCCTTCCCAGAGAAATGATGGATTTTGAATCAGAGTTTTCTGTCAACAGTTTAAATAGTTGCACAAACATTGCTGAGGCATTAGCTGCACTTTGTGTAAATAGCTGTATATAAGTTTGTTGCTTATAAATAGGTCTATTCTGATTTTTTAGATCCTTCCATCAAGTGGAAACGACTTGTCCACATTTTTGAGCTATACTTTATTATAAATTCAACATGATATCCCAAAGTTTGTAGATGTCTTAACACCAGTTTCAGTAATGTATTCCAGACTGCATACTTGGGATTTCAACAGTAATAAAAATAATAGTAATGATGCAAATGATGCTGAAGCAAAAATTCCTCATTTTAACATTGTCATAAAGTTCAGCGAAACACAAAGAAGAGCAGTACTTTTATAACAATGTTCTGTAAATACTTTGTGTCAGTGATTCCTCCACAGAAGAACATGTACTGTGTTAAAATCACAGCCAGGCATAAGAGAAAGTTTGAGTTTGTCATTTGTCTCATTTATCAGTGTTTATTTTACACTGTGACAGGACTCCACACTTGATAGTCAGGACTCATTGTGATTATTATTAGTGTTTGACATTTGTCAGAGTGTGGAAGGAGAGTTAAAAACAAATCCACAAATTATTAGTAAAACTACCGTTACGACATCTACATAATGTAATTTACTAATCATATTATTTTTTTCAGTAATGATAGCTTTATTAGAACAATCATATCCAGCGATCAATGTTTTTTGTTTTTTTTTTGTTTTTGTTTTTTAAGAAAGATGAAGGAAAAGAAAAACAGAAGGGGAGAGGGACAGTGAGAAAGGAAAAAAAATCTCCTGGATCCCCTGTTGAGAGAAGAAGAGAAAACAAGCAAAAAAAACAGAGCAACATACTAAACACAACACCTTCGCATTAATCTAGCTAAGTGTAAACAGCAGTAAATACTAAATATTCAATGTTGTTGTGCAGCACGCAGGACCGACAGCGCACAATGTGCTTTCAAGTAGCAGCCAAGAAAGGTGTAATTTTGGGCTTTTGCGCGCTTGTATTCAAAAGGTTTCCACATGTAATGGTCTGCAAGAGGATGTAGAGGACCATAGCCCCGCCCCCAGGGCATGAAGCAGGCATGGAGGAGATCCAGGCTCCAGACATCCAGAGGCCCCAGAGTGCGAGAGCCCAAGGAGGACCACCGGAGGGGCATCGTGCCACCCTCCTGGGAAGAGCTGAGGATCCCCAGACGAGGCATCACCCAGTAGCCACCGAGCAGAAGCTAGAGGGGGCTGCACCGGCGTGTCCGCCGGCTCTGTCGGCAGTCAGCTGTGCCAGAGTGAACCGAGCCGCAGGCCCAGAGGCCGGAGGCCCGAGGGCCCCCCGTGCCCCGGAAGAGGCCTGATCGAGCAACAGGCGCCAGGCCCCGCCAAGTAGTCACCGGGAGTGAGCTGGTACATACCTGAGCGCCCAGCCCCGGACACCAAGAACCACCAACGCACCGATCCCTGAGGGCATCTGTCACCGGCAGGGAGTGTGGTGAGGGGAGACAGGCCTTGGAGGGCCTGGGAGTTCCCAGAGAGGTGGAGTGTAAGACCTGACCTGACATATAGACACAGACAAACAGGCACACACAGACACAAACATGCATTCCCACCCTCATGCACACATATACAAACACTCAGCACTCACCCAACGTAAGGATTGACATAAATGGACAAGTACACACAATCACACTCCCCAAACATACTCTATACCCCGGGTCCAGGTACCCTCGCCCCCAGAGGGGGAAACAGCATCCAGACCCAAGAGATGTTACCCTTCACCCCGGGGTGGAGGCAAGCAGACCGTCCCAGGCTCCGCAGCAGCAGGGAGGCCAATCGGACAGCCAACATCTCCTCCCAGCCCCCCCGCCCCAATGGCCAGCAGAGAACGGGGGAGTGTGAAGACCCCATACCTCCCTCCTCCCGCTCATGTGTAGTGTTGCTGCGTGTTGTTCTAAAGTGCATTTAAAACCCGGGAGAGCATGGTGCTGCTGCCAGAGAGCAGCAGGTGTCAGCACGGCCCCTCCCGAGAACCCTCAATGTCTACATGGGTTTAAAATTGAGAGGTGGGCACCGGCGCCAGAGGTAGGTTTGAGTACACAGACCGTCCGCTGGACACCGTTAACGTGCCCACCCTCAAGGCCCTATATGTATGTGTGTGTTATGAGAGTGTGAGTAATGTGGATGTCTAAGTTGTGAGATAAAATTGAGGCACAGGTGGCCAGAAGGGGACAGGGGGGGGGGGGGGGGGGGGATGTCTCCCCTGCACCCTCGTGACACACCCGCACCCCAAGGCCATGTGGGTGAGTGTGGTGGAGCGGGAAGAGGGAGGCAGCCGGGGATGGGGAGGAAAAGAAGGGAGGGGAGGATGCCCCTCCCTAGGGCCAGCTCCCCCGCTGACCCCAGTAGGCACCCCCGTCCTCTGGTACCCACCAAGGCAAGGGAGCCCAGGTCCATCCAGACCGGGGCCTACGGTAGCAGCACTGCCAAGCCCCACAGGACCCGGGGCAGCCCACCCCACCCCACCGCAGAGGAAACTGTACCCACCCCAACATTCAATCGTCTCCCAGACTACACAAGACAACAGACACCCAGGTTAAGTTTATTCTCCACCTCTCCTATGTCTCTCCCCCACCTGCAGAGTGGACTCCTGCAAGGATGGAACAACCTCCCCGCCAGTTGAAGAGCCCCCCAGTTAGGCCGATGCACAAGAGGCCCCCTGCGCCAGGGCTGATCATATTATTAATGTATTTATTTATTTATTCATCAGCAGTCTTAAGAAAGCCGGGAGAGGCTTCAGGCGACTACGACGGGTTATTTTACGACATAAATTTTGCCTGGTTTCTACATTCAGGGTCATATAATGATGATGTTTAACCACATTTCTGACTAAAACTAGACGAGCAATAGAAATGTATCTACGAGCAGTGTGTGAATATAAGGTATGACAACATTAAGCCCAAGCAGGCCCAGTTTTTAATAAGAAGACTGGTAACACAACCGCAGCAGTGATGAAGTCTGTCTGTACGCACGGCAAAGAGCAAAGAGCTGTTACAGAGACACTGACCTCAGGGAGAGACGAAGAACATGTTTTTCCCAGTAAAACCTTTACTGTTTGGGGGTGCACCAGGCCACAGGTCAAGGCTTTTGTAAGATATACAAATAAAAGTTTTTTTGCAGACCAATAAAAATGTACACAGTAAAACTGCGAGGCGCTGACAGATGTGACAGATGCTCATTTAAACCATTAAACATTGTAATGTCTGAGTTTTTATTATTGCTCATTAAAAAAGATTCTTTATCAATAATTGCTGCTCTAATCTCAATCCCATGTTGCCTCGTTCTCGAGTTCTCTCATTCACAGATGTGGGTGTCCACACCACGTGCCCGCTCGCAGTCCCCCACAGCCTTTTACAGCTGTAGTCTGTGGTTTGCACGGTCCCTCACTAAGACCAGTTTACATGGGCTGGTTCTCCCTACCTGTCATCAAATGGAGTTTTTGCACCTGTAACTGACTACTGCAGTGTTTTTGCAGGTACAGTGGGGCAAAAAAGTATTTAGTCAGCCACCGATTGTGCAAGTTCCCCCACTTAAAATGATGACAGAGGTCAGTAATTTGCACCAGAGGTACACTTCAACTGTGAGAGACAGAATGTGAAAAAAAAATCCATGAATTCACATGGTAGGATTTGTAAAGAATTTATTCGTAAATTAGGGTGGAAAATAAGTATTTGGTCACCTCAAACAAGGAAAATCTCTGGCTCTCACAGACCTGTAACGTCTTCTGTAAGAAGCTTTTCTGTCCCCCACTCGTTACCTGTATGAATGGCACCTGTTTGAACTCATCATCTGTATAAAAGACACCTGTCCACAGCCTCAAACAGTCAGACTCCAAACTCCGCCATGGCCAAGACCAAAGAGCTTTCGAAGGACACCAGGAAAAGTATTGTAGACCTGCACCAGACTGGGAAGAGTGAATCTACAATAGGCAAGCAGCTTGGTGTGAAAAAATCAACTGTGGGAGCAATCATCAGAAAATGGAAGACATACAAGACCACTGATAATCTCCCTCCATCTGGGGCTCCACGCAAGATCTCATCCCGTGGGGTCAAAATGATCATGAGAACGGTGAGCAAAGATCCCAGAACCACACGGGGGGACCTGGTGAATGACCTGCAGAGAGCTGGGACCAAAGTAACAAAGGTCACCATCAGTAACACACTACAACGGCAGGGAATCAAATCCCGCAGTGCCAGACGTGTTCCGCTGCTGAAGCCAGTGCATGTCCAGGCCCGTCTGAAGTTTGCCAGAGAGCACATGGATGATACAGCAGAGGATTGGGAGAATGTCATGTGGTCAGATGAAACCAAAGTAGAACTTTTTGGTATAAACTCAACTCGTCGTGTTTGGAGGAAGAAGAATACTGAGTTGCATCCCAAGAACACCATACCTACTGTGAAGCATGGGGGTGGAAACATCATGCTATGGGGCTGTTTTTCTGCCAAGATAAGATAAGATAAGATAAGATAAGATAACCTTTATTAGTCCCACACGTGGGAAATTTGTTTTGTCACAGCAGGAAGTGGACAGTGCAAAAGTTATGAGGCAAAAATTAGAATACAATAAGAATAAATACAGTACACAGCTGTACAGAATAGAATAAAATAATATACTATATACAGTAGAATAAAATAGAATAAAAATATACAATAAGATAAAAATAGAATACGAATGCTATATACAACTGAGTAAAAATACAACGATGACAGAAAGGATTATTGCACTTAGGATTATTGCACATGTATGGATGTGTGTGCTTGATCAGTTAAAGTCTTTATTATGGAGTCTGACAGCAGTGGGGAGGAAAGACCTGCGAAATCTCTCCGTCCCACACCGTGGGTGCCGCAGTCTCCCACTGAAGGAGCTGCTCAGTGCTGTCACAGTCTGCTGCATGGGGTGGGAGATGTTGTCCAACAGTGATGACAGCTTAGCCGCCGTTCTCCTGTCACTCACCACCTCCACTGGGTCCAGAGGGCATCCTAGAACAGAGCTGGCCCTTCGGATCACCCTGTTCAGTCTCTTCCTGTCCCCAGCAGAGATGCTGCCGCCCCAGCAGACCACACCATAAAAGATAGCAGAAGCCACCACAGAGTCATAGAAGGTCTTCAGGAGTGGGCCCTCCACCCCAAACGACCTGAGTCTCCGCAGCAGGTACAGCCTGCTCTGCCCTTTCCTGTAGAGGGCGTCTGAGTTATGAGTCCAGTCCAGTCTATTGTTCAGATGAACACCAAGGTACCTGTAGCTGTCCACAGCCTCAATGTCCATACCCTGGATGTTCAGTGGTTGCAGTGGAGAATGCTTGTGCCTGCGGAAGTCTACCACCAGCTCCTTGGTTTTACTGGCATTGATCTGGAGGTAGTTCAGCTGGCACCAGTCCACAAAGTCTTGAGTCAGTCCTCTGTACTCCTTGTCGTCCCCATCAGTGATGAGGCCGACTATTGCAGAGTCATCAGAGAACTTCTGCAGGAAGCACTGGGTGGAATTGTGGGAGAAGTCTGCAGTGTAGATGGTGAAGAGGAACGGAGCCAGAAACGTTCCCTGTGGGGCCCCCGTACTGCAGACGACCCTGTCCGACACACAGCCCTGAGTCCTCACATACTGTGGTCGGTCGGTGAGGTAATCCAAAATCCAGGTAGTGAGGTGATGGTCCACTCCAGAGTTCTCCAGCTTGTCCTTTAGAACCGAGGGAAGAATGGTGTTGAAGGCACTGGAGAAATCAAAGAACATGATTCTCACAGTGCTTCCAGCGGTCTCCAGGTGAGCGAGGGAACGATGTAGGAGGTGAATGACGGCATCATCCGCGCCAATGCCAGGCTGGTAGGCAAACTGAAGTGGGTCCAGTGATGAGCTTGTTAGGCGCCGAAGCTGAGCCAGGACCAACCGCTCCAGGGTCTTCATCAGGTGGGATGTCAGAGCCACCGGCCTGTAGCTGTTGAGGTCCTTGGGGCGTGAAGTCTTTGGCACTGGTACAACACAGGAGGTTTTCCAGAGCTGTGGGACTCTTCCCAACCTCAGGCTCAGGTTGAAGAGGTGCTCCATCACCCCACACAGTTGGTCCGCGCAGGACCTGACGACCCTCGAGCTGATGCCATCTGGACCCGCTGCCTTCTTGCCATTAATCCTCCTCAGTTCCCTCCTAACCTGGGTGGTTGAGAGAGACAGGCTGGAGCCTTGTGTTGAGTGTGTATTGGATGCTGTTGTTGGGGGTGGGGGGGAGTGAGCAGGGTGAATAGAGGAGGTGTGAAGTGTCAGAGGTGGAACAGCAGCAGTGGGGGTGGGTGAGTCTGCAGCCGATGTTGTAGACTGTCTCATGGTTGAATCAAATCTGTTGAAGAAATGATTCAGTTCATTTGCCCACCTCACATCCCTCCCAGGTAGAGAGTTCTGCTGTTTGTGGCCTGAGATGGTTCTGAGGCCTCTCCAGACTTCACCAACGTTGTTTTGCTGAAGCTGGTTCTCCATCTTCTGCCTGTAGCTCTCCTTCCCATTCCTTATCAGTCCCCTCAGCTCTCTCTGCACCCTTTTCAACTCCTCTTTGTCTCTGGATTTGAAGGCCCTCCTCTTCTGCTTGAGGACAGCTTTAATTTCTGGGGTAATCCAAGGTTTGTTGTTGGAGAAACACCGTACAGTCCTGGTAGGTACGGTGTTATCCACACAGAAATTAATATAGTCAGTAATGCATGTAGTAAGGCTGTCGATGTCCTCTCCATGGTCGTCACAGATCACCTCCCACACAGTCGACTCAAAACAGTCCTTAAGAGCCTCCTCGCTCTCCTCTGACCATCTCTGCACTGTGCGGGTGGCTGGTGGCTCCCTGCGCACTAAGGGCTCATACACAGGGACAAGGTGCACCAGGTTGTGATCAGATCTGCCCAGGGGAGGGAGAGGTGATGAACTGTATGCCTCTTCTGCATTGGCATACAGTAAGTCCAGTGTTTTATTGTCTCTGGTTGAGCAGGTCACATACTGGGTGAAGGTGGGCAGTGTGGAGTCCAGTGAGACATGATTGAAGTCCCCTGATATTATGAGAAGGGCTCTCGGAGATTGTGTTTGCAGTCTGCTGACCACTGAGTGGAGAGTGTCACAGGCTGCATCCGCGTTGGCCGAGGGGGGGACATACGCTGTTATCGCGATAACATGCGAGAACTCCCGGGGCAGATAGTACGGACGCATGCTAACGGCTAACAGCTCAATGTCTCTGCTGCAGAGTTGTTCTTTCACAGTGATGTGCCCAGGGTTACACCATCTGTCGTTCACAAAAACTGCCAGTCCCCCTCCTTTCCTCTTACCGCTGTCTCTGGTCCTGTCCGCTTGCAGCATCTGAAATCCCGGTAGTGTCACGCTTGTGTCCGGAGTTAGCGGTGTTAGCCACGACTCCGTTAGCATCATGATGCTACATTGCCGGTACTCCCTCTGTGACCAGGTTAGCGACGTGAGCTCATCCATCTTATTGGGCAAAGATCTTACGTTTCCAATAATTACAGAAGGAAGAGATGGTCGATAACGTCTCCTTCTCGGGCGACGGCGCTCCTTCCCAGCACGACACCCCCGTCTTTTCCTCCTCAGCTCGCTGGGAATATCGGGTCTGTCCGCCGGCAGTACCGCTGCAGGACGCAGCGCTAACAGCTGATCCTTACTGTAAACAAAGGATCTCTGCTCTGGGTCCCCAGACACGCGTGAAAAAAGTAGAAATAAACTAAGAAAAACGACCAGAACTAGCACAAAACGGTAGAACATGGTTGCAGAGTCTAATTACTGATACGTTAGTTATAAAAAAAAATTACGAGAAGAAAAGATAAGAAAGAAAGAAACTCAGATTGAGCAGAGCTGCTGTAACAGGCTGCCGCACACGGGGGGCGCCGGAAGGATCGAAAAAACAAACATCTCACCTATGGAGACAGCTCAGGATGGACTAATCCTGTCTATCCTAAGGGGACAGGACGACTGATCCGTGTTAAGGACAGAATGAATGGGGCCATGTATCGTGAGATTTTGAGCCAAAACCTCCTTCCATCAGTGAGAACTTTGAAGATGAAACGAGGCTGGGTCTTCCAACATGACAATGATCCAAAACACACCGCCCGGGCAACAAAGGAGTGGCTCCGTAAGAAGCATTTGAAAGTCCTGGAGTGGCCTAGCCAGTCTCCAGACCTCAACCCCATAGAAAATCTGTGGCGGGAGTTGAAAGTCCGTGTTGCTCGGCGACAGCCCCAAAACATCACTGCTCTCGAGAAGATCTGCATGGAGGAATGGGCCAAAATACCAGCTACTGTGTGTGCAAACCTGGTAAAGACCTATAGTAAACGTTTGACCTCTGTTATTGCCAACAAAGGTTATGTTACAAAGTATTGAGTTGTATTTTTGTTATTGACCAAATACTTATTTTCCACCCTGATTTACGAATAAATTCTTTACAAATCCTACCATGTGGATTCATGGATTTTTTTTTCACATTCTGTCTCTCACAGTTGAAGTGTACCTCTGGTGCAAATTACTGACCTCTGTCATCATTTTAAGTGGGGGAACTTGCACAATCGGTGGCTGACTAAATACTTTTTTGCCCCACTGTATCTGCGGCTGCATTTGGAGTCTCCCGTTCAGGGGACAAACTTCTGAGGCTGGATGCTGTCCGATCGAGTAATGCTGCCTGTGATCACTGCTGCTACGACTGCTAAATATTTGGAAAACAAGTTTAAATTCCGAGCATTACCAATCATTGTACACACAATGGCAAAGCTTCGGTTTCCTTTGACCTTATTTTCATCATTGTATATCACCTGAAATGTTTAGAACAGAGCTCCACATATTTCTGGCATTTACACACACATGTTCACTATTGTTATGCAGTCTGAATGCTCTCTGCCTGGCCTGTCCATTTGCAGTCCATCTAAAATGCACCTCTCTGACAGGACCCAGCAAATCTTTCATTTTTAGCGTTTGTAAGAACAATGGCATAATTGTTTCACAAACTAAAAGTGAAGCTTGCACTCTAGAAGCCTTATGTCTTCTAATTATGTATATCAGTGTTTATAGACAGGTTCAGCCTTGTGATTCTGTGGTGGACTCATTTAAACCTCTCCTTTTTATGTTGCTGCAGAAACAAACTGAAGTAAAAGCCGGCCTACAGCACATTGTTGGGCCGTGGTCACTTTCTGCTCCATATCATGTTTGGCTTCAATCACATAGCCCGACAGCTGGTGCAGAATAAGAGGGTTTGGATATTTTGACTTGTTTTTAGTTTTCCAGCCCCTCGTGCCAATAATTCCCTCCGTCCATCTGCGGGTCGCGGGGCAGCAGCCTAAGGAGTGAAACCCAGACCCCTCTCTCCCCAGCTCCAGCTTATCCAGGGGATCACCAAGGCGTTCCCAGGCCAGCTGAGAGATGTAATCCTGGGTCTGCCCCGAGGCCTCCTCCTGGTGGGACATGCCCAGAACACCTCACTCAGGAGGCGCCCAGGAGGCATCTTTATCAGATGCCTGAACCACCTCAGCTGGCTCCTTTCGATGTGGAGGAGCAGCGACTCGACTCTGAGCCCCTCCCGGATTGGCTGAACTCCTCACCCTATCTCTGAGGGAGAGGCCGGCCACCCTTTGGAGGAAGCTCATTTCTGCCACTCGTTCTTTCGGCCATGCCAGTAATTATTTATGAGTTTTAGCAAACATACAGCATGTTACTGTCCAACCAACAACTCGTGGCACAAAAGGCAATAACTGTCGTACCTCTGTGGATCCAGTAAAAGCCACCTTGTCGACATCCATGTGCCTTGCAATGGCAGCACCAGCTGTTGGTCCCATGCCAGACAGGATATTCACAACACCTTCAGGAAAACCCACCTGGAACAGAACCAAAGCTTAGGAAAACCTGGCTTTTTGTGTATAGGGTCACATCAAAAATACATTACTCTCTCTTTCAATAAAATTTAACACATCAGGACATTTTTTAAATCATGTCGTCCTTACCAGGTCCTATACGATTTAAATACAACTCAGATGAATAACAATACACAATGTGTTAAACCACGTCATTATTGATCTCCCAAAACTGAAACCAAAATGCAGCAGCAGTGTGTAGGACGTCCCCCGGGTTCAGCAGCAAGTCGCAGTGATGGTTTCTCTGTGAATAATCTCTCACATCACCCCCGGAGAATTTTACTCGCTCTTCTTTACAACGATACTTTAGTTCATTGAGCTTTGTGGGCATTTGTTTATGCACAGCTCTTTGAGGGTCCCAGCACAATACTTCAGTTGGGTTAGGGTCTTGGTGTTGAGTAGACCACTGCAGGACCTTAATTCTTTTCCTTTTCAGGCACTCTGTGGTAGATTTCCTGCTGTGCTGGGATCCTTGTCCTGCTGCTTGATCCATTTTGGCTCACTGACAAATGGCCGCACGTTTGACTGCTGAGGTGGTTAAAATAAGCTCTCCAGTGTCCTGGCCCCTCTGGTAGATCACATTAAACCTAATTCTGTTATGGGATGGCTGTTGGAGAGCATTCCTCCCTATAGTGGTACCAAAGGTTGTATTCCAGCTCCCGAGGAAATCACACCTCCCAGACTACAGTGTGTGCCAGCGCTGGAGAGGAGATTCCTCTCTCAGTCTGGGCTGGGTGGGAGTTTGCTCTTTGTCACCAGTTGCTCATGAGTTCATGGATTGAATCCTGTCTCTCAGAGAGGTCGTTTTCCGTAGCCATGGGGCAGCACTCCTCGGCCTCTGCCCCATTCACCGTGGTGTTCCTCAAGGATCTGTGCTCGGCCCAGTTCTTTTTTCCTTGTACATGCAGCCGTTAGGATTAATATTTTAAAAATATAACATTTCCTTCACTGCTACGCCGACGACATACAAATTCATTTCCCTTTGACATCGGATGTTTCTACTTCTCTGCAAGCCCTATTTGACTGTCTAAATGAGAGAGACTAAACTTGGTTATCATGTCTCTCACACTGAACCAGGATAAGACCGAAGTTACAGTTTTGATAGTCACACCACGCTGGAACAGCTACAGTGGGGCAAAAAAGTATTTAGTCAGCCACCGATTGTGCAAGTTCCCCCACTTAAAATGATGACAGAGGTCAGTAATTTGCACCAGAGGTACACTTCAACTGTGAGAGACAGAATGTGAAAAAAAAATCCATGAATCCACATGGTAGGATTTGTAAAGAATTTATTGGTAAATCAGGGTGGAAAATAAGTATTTGGTCAATAACAAAAATACAACTCAATACTTTGTAACATAACCTTTGTTGGCAATAACAGAGGTCAAACGTTTACTATAGGTCTTTACCAGGTTTGCACACACAGTAGCTGGTATTTTGGCCCATTCCTCCATGCAGATCTTCTCGAGAGCAGTGATGTTTTGGGGCTGTCGCCGAGCAACACGGACTTTCAACTCCCGCCACAGATTTTCTATGGGGTTGAGGTCTGGAGACTGGCTAGGCCACTCCAGGACTTTCAAATGCTTCTTACGGAGCCACTCCTTTGTTGCCCGGGCGGTGTGTTTTGGATCATTGTCATGTTGGAAGACCCAGCCTGGTTTCATCTTCAAAGTTCTCACTGATGGAAGGAGGTTTTGGCTCAAAATCTCACGATACATGGCCCCATTCATTCTGTCCTTAACACGGATCAGTCGTCCTGTCCCCTTGGCAGAAAAACAGCCCCATAGCATGATGTTTCCACCCCCATGCTTCACAGTAGGTATGGTGTTCTTGGGATGCAACTCAGTATTCTTCTTCCTCCAAACACGACGAGTTGAGTTTATACCAAAAAGTTCTACTTTGGTTTCATCTGACCACATGACATTCTCCCAATCCTCTGCTGTATCATCCATGTGCTCTCTGGCAAACTTCAGACGGGCCTGGACATGCACTGGCTTCAGCAGCGCAACACGTCTGGCACTGCGGGATTTGATTCCCTGCCGTTGTAGTGTGTTACTGATGGTGACCTTTGTTACTTTGGTCCCAGCTCTCTGCAGGTCATTCACCAGGTCCCCCCGTGTGGTTCTGGGATCTTTGCTCACCGTTCTCATGATCATTTTGACCCCACGGGATGAGATCTTGCGTGGAGCCCCAGATGGAGGGAGATTATCAGTGGTCTTGTATGTCTTCCATTTTCTGATGATTGCTCCCACAGTTGATTTTTTCACACCAAGCTGCTTGCCTATTGTAGATTCACTCTTCCCAGTCTGGTGCAGGTCTACAATACTTTTCCTGGTGTCCTTCGAAAGCTCTTTGGTCTTGGCCATGGCGGAGTTTGGAGTCTGACTGTTTGAGGCTGTGGACAGGTGTCTTTTATACAGATGATGAATTCAAACAGGTGCCATTCATACAGGTAACGAGTGGGGGACAGAAAAGCTTCTTACAGAAGACGTTACAGGTCTGTGAGAGTCAGAGATTTTCCTTGTTTGAGGTGACCAAATACTTATTTTCCACCCTAATTTACGAATAAATTCTTTACAAATCCTACCATGTGGATTCATGGATTTTTTTTTTCACATTCTGTCTCTCACAGTTGAAGTGTACCTCTGGTGCAAATTACTGACCTCTGTCATCATTTTAGGTGGGGGAACTTGCACAATCGGTGGCTGACTAAATACTTTTTTGCCCCACTGTACCTGATGCCTTAGGGCCCCTTGCTAGCCATCTCTCGCTCACTGTTAGAAACCTTGGTGTTTTCCTGCTCTTTCAAACTCGAGAAATCGACCTCCTCTGTGGTAAAAACTGTTTCAACCAGCTGCGTCAGATATCTAAAGCAAAGCCATACCTCCCTTTGAAGGACCTCGAAAAGCTTATTCACACTACTGTAATTCCCTCTACTCGGGCCTCCCACCTTCCTCTGTTCACCGGCTCCAGTTAGCTTGAAACGCAGCTGCGCGTCTCTTAACTTAACTTAAATTTCCCCACATCACACCAGTTTTAGCCAACCTACATTGGCTCCCTGTTGATTATCGTATCAATTTCAAAAATTCTCTTGCATACCTTTAAAATTTTAAACAATTTGGCTCCCAGCTATCTATGCAAACTCATTTGTATATCCCTAATAAGGCACTTGATCTTCCAATCAAATGCTCCTGACGCAACCAAGGTCCCGTCTGAAGTCCAGACTCTGGAGTAACCTCCCTCCTTATATTCGTTCCTCCGAGTCCATCCAGTCTGGCTTTTGATTCAAACTAATATGTTATTTCGTGGCTAGTTATGTTTTTTTTACCCGTATTGTTCATATTGTTTCCTGCCTCCTTTTAACCGTTTCTTTTTTATTCTGTCTTATGCTATTGCTCTGACCGACTGTGAAGCACTTTGGGCAACTTTGTTGTTTATTATGTGCTATAGAAATAAATTTTGATTTGATTTGAATTTCAAGGCAGCAGCCAGGCTTCAGGTTCAGCGAGCTCAGGATCGTATCTCTGCTTTTTGCTTATGATGTGCTTCCTTTGGTTTCATCGAGCTACAGCAGACAGCTTGCAGTGGGGCTGTTTGCAGCGCTGCATCTCTGTGCTGGCTTTGGAGCACCTGGTGTCCCCCAGAGGAGGCTGACGAGGTCTATGCTGCAGTGTCCCGGGCCCAGACCAGGTTAAGATGCACAAAAATATTTATGGATATTTTGGGGACTTCTTTTGATTTTACAACACATTTCTCTACATTATGTAACAAGATTTCACAATTTAAGTTCATAACAAAGAAAAAGATTGAAATACTGATGTCGACGTTCCTCTGCACTACATTTGTGATGACTAATACTTTGCGATTACAAACTGAAACATACCTCTTTGATTAGGCTGGCTACATAAAGCGCAGTGAGTGGCGTCTGCTCTGCGACCTTCATCACCACAGTGTTACCAGTTGCTAAGGCAGGGCCAAGTTTCCACGCCTGCATCAGCAGAGGGAAGTTCCACTGCAGGAGGAGACAATTATAAGTAAAGATAATTTGACACTTCACCTATAAAATATCCACATCCTGCTTGTATTAACACTTCTGTGACAAAGGAAATCATCCATATCGTTTCTACTAGTGATGGGAATTCCAGCTCTTTTTAGAGAACCGTCTCTTTCGGCTCGACTCACTAAAAAGAGCCGGCTCTTTCTCTTTATATTTTATATTTTAAAAATATATACGGTGGCCCCTAAAGAGAAAAAGCACGTACAAACTCCAAAACAAATTCCTAGAGTTAACTGAACTTCCAAAACAGCTACCCTGATCACTTAAATCACACAATTGAAAGCATATGTGTGTTGTTTGTGTATTTATACACAGGCACTCATATATATTCAAATAATAATTTACCTGTTACTACCACACACCAAATCAGGTCGTTGGTACTTGCTGGCTTGTGTAGCCACGAGGTAACAAAAGCTCAACACTGCCCCCTAGCATCCTGGAGCACTTCTGTTGTGTTTTGGAGTTTGTACGTGCTCTCACAATTTTCTGTAACTCATTGCGATTAATCGCAATTACTTGATCAATAGCCGAGTTGCAATGACTTTTTTTTTTCAACCTTTAATTTAACCTTCTAAGACCCAAACTCTTTCGTGGCATGCATTTTAATTTCTCTTTGCTATTTGGGCTGATTGGGAGCTGATGACTGTAAAAACAAAGAATTGCCTGATTTTTTATTAACTGATTTTTGGTTCTGAGAAAAATGAGATCCACATATGAAGATGTAGTTTTAAATTTCAATAGAACAGTGACAGCATAATGTGGATATCAGGCTGTTGTAGAGTAAAATTTAGTATTTTGGTCTAAATAACCCAAAATGTGATGTCCACATTTGAAAACACCATGTCCTAGGAGGCTAAGCTTCTAACTGACATTTATGCAATATAGTGAAGTAAATGCAGAATAAACACAAAGAATGTGTTTTGGAGTTTGTACGTGCTTTGTCTCTAGGGGCCACCGTAAATATACTTTTATTTATTCACTCCACATAAAATGTAATAAATAAATCATATAATACTAAAACCAACTATTCACATTTCAACTTTTAACTATTTAAATTTTCAGCTTTTTCCTTTTAAACTAATTTAAAGTGAAACAACACAAAACACTGAAGTTGCAGTCCGTTTGGCCTCTCAGGGCCACCGTACAAAACACTGCAAACCACAACACAATAAAATCTAAATTAAAATGTGCAAAAGTTGCACCTTCTCTGTCATATGGGCCTGGGATGATTTTTTGGGAGAGTGTTTTCCTGCTTGGACTTGCATACATAGGATTCACTGCATGAATAAACTTTCTGAATCCTTTATCATCTGCAACTGAAAATAGTTGTGGGTGATTACTATACCTTTGTAATGTGACGTTGTTGTCCCTGGCTCTCTCTCTCTCCCTCCCGCTCTGTTCCTGTGCTACTGCGACTGTAACTACCCCCCCCCCTCCCCCCGCTCAGCGCAAGCCCCCTTCTCACGTGAGGAGTGAAGCAGAAAAAAGTGTGAGAGAAAGACAAAAAAACAAACCTTGGGAGCCGGCTCGTGTCGTTCACTTCATAGAGCCGGCTCTAAGACCATGAACCAGAGCAGTAACTGTTGTTTCAGTGTTAATATCCAATGATGCTGTATCTGTATAGCTATATCTGGTGTATCGTGGTCTGTGGCTCAGCTGCAGGGGAGGGGTGGTACACTGGGTTCAGGGGGCAGTGCCAGGGGGGGCTGGCAGGCCTCCCCTATTTCAGTAGCGTGCTGGGACCTGGGAGAGAGAGGAGCTGGACGGTCTGCGGTCCAGACTGTCAGAACGAGCAAACAGCAGCTACTAGAGCCTGGAAAGGGCAGATTATAAATACATGGATCGCTGTGCGTATATGCAGAGCTCGGCTGAGGATAAAACTACTCTGTGTCTTTCAATCACAGGATAACCAAGTGACATTTACCTCGTTACAATTCGGTAGCAAAAGCTGTTACAAACATACAATCATGTAAAAAAGTCGCACACCCTCTGTCAGCGCTCAGATTGTTCTTATCAGGACGGAGTAAAACAATGACCTGGTCCCTTTTAGGTTTGACCCTCTTCATGTATGTTGGTACACGTCGTTCTGCACAACACGGCAAAAATGTGACCAAGTGTAGAACCTGTTTTATCAGCAATAACTTAAAGTGATACAGAAAATTATGATTTCATCAGTATCTCATATCACTGGACTTTTCTTCAGTCAAGTCTTGAAATTTTTTTAGATGCAACTTTTTAAACGTAAGCCACGTTGCCATGGTAACCCTTCCAAACAGGTGATACTTGCTCCTTCATCTCTTAATCATGCTGTCACTAACTTAGCGTTTCACATGCCCACTGAGGCATTCATTTCATGCCACACTGTATGTACACAGAGGTCACGGGTGACTCTGCAGCCTTCACTCTGCAGGTGTAAAGAGAATATGTGAAGCATCTTTCTACTTCCTTACCGGTATGATCTGTCCACAGACTCCAATGGGTTCATGTCTAGTGTAGCAGAAATAATCTCCATCGATGGGGATGGTCTTTCCCTCCCATTTGTCGGCCCAGCCTGCATAATATCTACACAACAGAAGTGGATTTACACACTGCGGGGTTGGATAAGGAGGCAGCTGAATGCTTCAGCAAGAAATAACAAGGAAATGATTGGACTTTGTAACATCATTTCAGATACACTTTGAAAGGCTCTAAAACTTTGTTGTGTGTTTGTTACCTGAAAACTTTCACTACTGTGGGCAGATCCACTGCATAGGCAACAGCATAGGGCTTCCCATTGTCAAGGGTCTCAAGCTCCTGTGGAAACAACACAACAGTTTCACATGGTATAGAAAACATTGACATAACAAAAGTGCAACATCATGAGGCTCCATGTACTGCAAATGTCGTATAAAGGAACAATGCTGTGTTGGTGCCATCTTTACAGGCTGCAGAGAGACGCTGTAGATGACAGCAATGCTACCCAAGCTCCACAGTCGATCATCAAACCCTGATGAATGTGAACAAAACAGGTCACAGTAAACGATAAAACAGTCCTGTGAAAAAGTCCGATGTCCCACGGGAACACGGGCTTCTTAAGGAAGTATTTCAGAAATGAGAGCGCACAGAAAAGATGACACTTGTGCTTTGTACTTTTTCATAATTGAAGTGAAAAATAAAGAACCTTTGCTCTCGTGGCCAGATGGTTGTAGACAAACTGTTGTCACATTGGCTTGTAGAATATTTTCCCAGTAATCCGATCGTTTATTTCAGTTGGTTTGGACAGGGTTGAGTCACAGGCATTCACAAACTTCCCTCTGAACCACAGCTCTTTAAATCCTGTCGTTACGATGCTCGACACTAACACAGCATAGGTGGATGTAACCGACGCCAGTGCGCTACATTCTCAGTGACAGAAAAAGCAGTCGCAACATCTGGAAGACGTCTAAAAGTTATTTCTACCAACTCTTCTCACGAGAACACTGAAAGTTTTATGATTGCAAATAGAGGTAATGCATCAACGAGGATTAAATGTCTGCTTGTGCGGTCGCCGGTTTAGCTCAGCGCGCTGAGCGGGCGGCCACATGCCATACGGCTGAGGGCGGCCAGCCCGCGGCCCCTCCTCGCTCTGCCCCACGCTTTCCTGTCATTTCTTCACTGTGTCTATCAAATAAAGCTGAAAAATGCCAAAAGATATATTTACAAAAGTTTGCTCATGCATGACTATCTCAGAAAGAGCCAAATATTTCCATCAGATACTTTTGCACATGACTGTGGTCACGATGAACAGAGAAGTACAAGAAAAGCTGCTGTCAGAGTTTTAGCCTTTAAGGATCACTCACAGCGAGGTAGGCAGCATCTCTCTCTATAGCATCAGCCAATCTGTTCAGCAGCACGCCACGATGAGAGGCATCCGTCCGTCGCCATGGTGATCCCAACCTGAAGGCATTACTTGCTGCTTTCACTGCCTTCTCCACATCTGCCTGGAAAGACAGCAGTGCAGGATTAGCCGAGCAGTTAGTTAGGAGGTGTTTATAAAGTAATACAGCATCAAACACTGGTTAGGGCCAAGGAAAGCCAAATGAAGGAATTCGTGTGCATTCAAATTGTGGTCAGTAGACAAAGTATAATTCACCAGTCCTCTTTTGATCGATCCGTCAATATTCATATGATACTGTAAATATCCATAACGAAAGAAAAAACATTTACAATCAAATAGAAAAGACAAAATTGAGACTAATACAGATTTATATAGTGCCAAATCACAGCAACAAAAGTCTCAGGACACTTTATGTTGTAAAGTAAAGACACACAGAAACAACAACCATCAAACGACCGCCTTTGAGCAAACACCCGGCAGAACCAGGCTCAGGGAGGGGCAGCCGTGGACGGGAGTGTGGGGAGTAAGGACCAAGACCCACATCAGCTGATTCAGATTGCGTGGCAGAGGACAAAAATAGCGACGCAGTTCAGAGCAGGGATGTGGACATGTGCTTCTGCACACAAGAGGACGAGATAAACAGGTTCCAGGACAGAAACAACCGCACCGTGCTGCTAACACAACTTCAGTTCTTTGCAAGCGTCTGCTAAGACAGCATGCTAACACTAAGCTAGCCAAGAAGCCAGAGTGAATGGCGACCCCAGCACCCTGACCCTCGACCTCAGCAGTAACAGGCAGATGAGCAGTTGGGCTGCAGCCGCCCATTTCTACAGCAGAATCACCGTGGTGATCACTTTCTTGTGCTGGTCTTCATTTTTGCTTTATGCAATCAGTAACGGTTTCATTAAATGAAGGCATGTTGTACAAACCCCATTCATAGAGATATTTAAGCAACATTAATTAACAGTAGCTTCTTTGAAGAAATGGGATCTAATAGACACATTTGGAGGAAGTGATTATTGACGCTATTTAAATATCAATAGTACTGAAAGTAGCTGTGAGTAATGACATGTCTGTGAGATGCTTATGAATATTTTTTTCTCCAACTGTTAAAATTGTATTTGTGAAGAAATCTGTGAAGTTGTTACTAATTAAGATTGAATGAATACTCAGCTGACCACAGCCCGACTCTTACTCTGCCTGGATACAGCGCTGAAGAGAAACCTGGGGTTACTAGTGGGGCGACCGTGGCTCAGGGTTGGGAAGCACATCTGTAACCAGAAGGTCGCCGGTTCGATCCCTGCTCTCTCTGTCCTGGTCGTTGTGTCCTTGGGCAAGACACTTTACCTAACGCCTACTGGTGTTGGCCAGAGGGGCCGGTGGCGCGATATGGCAGCCTCGCTTCTGTCAGTCTGCCCCAGGGCAGCTGTGGCTACAGCTGTAGCTGCCTCCACCAGTGTGTGAATGAATAGTGGCATTGTAAAGCGCTATAAATGCAATCCATTATTATTAGTAAGATGTCCTATATTTACAGAGGGCTTCTTTTTACAACAATAGACTGCTTTCCAGGCTCACTGAGAATCTAAATGAGTGAGATCCCATTTCCTCTCCACCTTACAGGAAAGTTGCTTTAAGGAGTGTGTTTGAGCATTACACCAGGGAGTCAAGTACGTCTGATTTTAGGCTCTCTTTGCTGCGAGGAAGTAACACTGTTAACCAGATAATCAACTTATTTGGAAGTAGATGATCAGACATAAGTTTTCATGTCAAATGTACACATAAATGTAAAGTCATAAGCACTCCCCATGACTCAGCAGCTTGTTTGTTCAGATGCAACTTTGCAAACCTCATCCATGCTGCCACGTTCTTTTTGTTTTATTAGAGAAGAGGGTTTCTGCTGGAAAACCTTCCAGACAAGCCCTTGTTCACTGTCATGAACTTTAATATTTAACATGCTCACTGACATCTGTCGAGTCTGACATGTATTCTTGGGTTTCTTACAATTGGATCTGAGCAGTGGAGCTCTGATAGAGATGTGACCACCTTCAGGGATTTTTATAAAGCTGCTGGGACAAAATATGGACCACAAGCCCCCAAAATTCCTAGTTTCTCTTCATATCTTAATGTTTCCTTCATGAATAGATGATCCACGTCGTACTGGCTGTCATAATGGAGTAATGTTTTATCCACCAGGGTAGCAACTAGGTCACATGACTGAAAACTATGAACACTGTATGATAAAATAAGTTTCCATGGATGGAATGTGTTATTTCATAGGAACAAGAGTAGAATTTTATTTTAAGTCCACCCTGAGTGGCGTCCCAGTCCCCATGCATGTTGAAGAGGCAAATGTGTCAGGGCATCCACGCTGCCACGGACTACAAGGCCCCACCGTGTAAGCGTGTTACCGACACCTCTCTCCCAAATGTACTTAACACATTCCATGCCAGGTTTGAGACCCAAAACAACGAGCCAGCACGGAAAACCATCCCCTCGCCAGACAACCAAGTGCTGTCCCTGACTGCAGCCAGTGTGAGAAGGACTCTCGCTGGGGTCGACCCACACAAAGCTGCTGGACCAGAGGATATACCTGGACGTGTGCTCAGTCTGTGCTGACCAGCTGACTGATGTCCTAGCAGACGTCTTTAACAAGATGTTAGCATTCAGGCCAAAGAGTTCAATCTTTGTTTCATCACAGATTTTTGTTTCTGTTATGTGACTTTTACTGAGGAGCGGCTTCCATGTGGAGTGCTGTAGAAATGGCTCTTTCTAGATGATTCACCTCTCTCCAGTCCAACACTGGCGCTCTGTCAGAGTGACCTTCACCTCACTGACTAAGACCTTTCTATTGTTCAGATTGGCTGGACGGTCAGTGTCCTGTGAACTCCCATCAAGTCACTGTAGAAACATCTGACAGATGCTTGAGTCTCAGGTAAAGGCTGTGAATACTTCTATTATATTTCTGTTTTTCATTTGAAATAGATGTGCAAGTATATTAAGCAGACTTTTTTCACTCAGTGGAACAAGTGAAGCGCTGTGAATACTTCCTGGATTTCTGCCTATCTGTAAGCATTAGGGGTGCAACGATATTCGTATCGATATTGAACCGTTCGATACAGTGCTTTCGGTTCGGTACGCATATGTATCGAACAATACAACATTTGTAATTTATTTTATCAACTTTCCTTCTGACGATGCTGTCTGTGTTGAGCGCTCAGTGAATCTGCGTTCGACTACTCCGCCTAGGCTGCACTGTCGAGCGCAGATTCACTGAGCGCTCAACACAGACAGCATAGTCAGAAGGAAGAGCGCAGGGCACCTCCCCCACCCTCATTCAGATCTGGCGTTTGGAATTATTTTGGTTTTCATGTGACGTATGACCCTGAAGGTAAGCGAGTCATGGACTAAAGTAAAACAGTATGTTGGATGTGCCGTGCAATGCTTAATTACATTGGTGTGAACTAGTGTGTTAGCGCAGTTAGCTCGTTAACGTGTTGGCCGTCTAGCCCCACGCACGGGGCGATCGGCGGTAGCTCGTTAACGGAGATTTGCCGTGTTGTGGCGTTAAGGTCATTTCAACGAGATTAACCTGAAAGCACTAGTGGGAACACGACGAATATGACTGCACATTTACGCTGACATCATCCTAGTGCAAAGACAAAAACAACAAGCATGCTACTAACTTTAGCCGAGTCATTTAGACAGCTGTTAGCACATGATTCTCCTTATGCTGCTGAGAATATAGCCCAGAAGAAGCGGATAGTATAGCTTTTATTTTGGAAAGAGACATTTCTCTGTAATAAACTCTCTTTTCCAAAGATGAGTGATTCCTCAATCAGATACAGGGCTCGCAATATCGCTAGCCCGACGATTTTTTCAGTCGGGCTACCAAAATCTTTCTCTTCCCTGCCCGTCGGGCTATTGTAGGAAAAATATATGTCAATGCTTTTGCATTCTTTCAGAAATGTAGCTGGGTAATTATGTCATTGGCATCGGTGAGCCACTGTCAATATGTGACATATTGAAATCGCGTTTGAATTTGCGCTTGTTTTTTTGCTTTCACTTTGCAATGACAGCACTGATCTGTGAGTGATGATAATTTGTGCACCAATTCCTCTGACATCGTCTTATCAATCGTTAGCTTACTATGCAAACATGACAAGTGAAATCTCCTGCAGCTTAAACATGTGAGAGGTTGATCGCGCAGAGAATCGCTGAGCTTATGTGAGTACGTGTGTAAAAGCAGCAGGATATATATTTTAGTTCTGCTGAGCCAAATAAGACAGGTCAGGGTGAAGAAGTGACAGCCAAAGAAAAGCTTACCACAAAACGGAGAAGTTATGACAAATCAGACTATAAGGCAAAAAGAAAGTGCAGCTTTATGGTTTCATGGACAAAAGAATTTCTGTGGATGCAATATGACGAGCTAAATAACCAGGGCTGCACATAAGTGGTCCGCAGGTGCGCATTCGCTGTCAAAATAAAAAACACGCACAAGGGTTAGGGTTAAATTTAAAAACTGTACTTTTGAGTTAAAATATATATTTATAATTTTAATAAATGACAAATTAAAAAGGCATGAACATTTTTTTGTATCGAAAAAATATCGAACCGTGACACCAAAGTATCGAACCGAACCGTGAATTTTGTGTATCGTTGCACCCCTAGTAAGCATGTACTGATTTTAATCACAGAAAGTTTAAAAATACAGACAAGTCAGCAGCTACAAGTCACACAGCCTTCTGACACGAAGCCATACTTGAGTCCTAAAAAATCCTCCACACTATTATAATGTATGTTTTTTACATGGATCTGAGCGTTTGCTCTTCATCTGGTTCATCAGCAATCACTGCTGCTCCCAGTTACAGATAACACTGTGGTTTTTACAAAGCTCCAATACGAACTAAATATGAACACACATAAACATGTACCTACAGTCAGCATATGGTAAATTCATTATGGTCAGTCCATCTGAGCCTGCCTTTCACCAGCACAGCCAGCACTAAGCAGCTGCTCAGTGTCACAGTTAAAGTGCTGAGAACTGGTGATGGCGCAGCCTGAGCCTGTAAGTCTGAGCTCAGGGTTGATGATCCCTGAAAGACACTGTAAGGTTCATCACTTACAAGGTGTAAAAACAGCTGGGCAAAAACTTGTCTGTACTTTTAGTGTCCACTCACATCTGGTTACACACAGACACTTTGCTACAGTAACAGTCCCACAGGTTATGGGTTAGTGCAGTGGTTCTTAACCTGGGTTCGATCGAACCCTAGGGGTTCGGTGAGTCGGTCTCAGGGGTTCGGCAGAGCCTCCACTGCGGAGGTCGCAGAGGTCCAGCCACGCCCGAATTATCGTGTAAATTTGTGATGACACGCCCCCTTCTGGCCATCACTGGCTGCAGACGATTATGCTACACTGCTTGGCCAATCAGGGCTGCGGGGAATGTAGCGCGCGCAGTAGTCAACATGTGAATGTCGTGGTAGTACTTCGCGTGATTTTTTTTTAACATTTTAATCCATATTAACTATGTCGGGCAAAAAAAGAAAGTGGTTGGACGAATATGTACAATATGGATTTACATGTATCACGGAACGTGATGGGAGTGAGCGTCCTATCTGCATGATTTGCAACGCCAAGTTGAGCAACTCTAGTCTCGCACCGGCAAAACTAAAGGAACACTTCTTGAAGCTGCATGGAGACGGGGAATACAAGAACACAACACTTGCTGAATTCAAGGTGAAGAGAGCCAGATTCGATGAAAGGCCCACTCTGCCTGCTCTTGGATTTGTACCCGTTAACAAACCAATCCTCACAGCATCGTACGAAGTTGCTTACCTGATCGCAAAGCAGGGCAAGCCACACACCATTGGTGAAACACTCGTGAAACCAGCCGCGTTAAAGATGGCAAATCTGATACTCGGAACAGCGGCCGAAGGTAAATTATCACAAATTCCTCTTTCAAATGACACCGTCAGCGACAGAATAGAAGACATGAGTAAAGACATCTTGGCTCAAGTAGTCGCCGATCTGATTTCAAGCCCGGCAAAATTCAGCCTTCAGCTCGATGAGAGCACAGACGCTGCTAATCTAAGCCAGCTTACTGTTTTTGTGCGCTATGTGAAAGATGACATGATAAAAGAAGATTTTTTATTTTGTAAGCCTCTTACAACAACAACTAAGGCAGCCGATATGAAGAAGCTTGTGGATGACTTCTTCAGAGACAACAATCTTTCATGGGACATGGTTTCTGCAGTTTGTACAGACGGAGCTCCAGTCATGCTGGGAAGAAACTCTGGTTTTGGTGCGCTAGTAAAAGCCGATGCACCACACATCATTGTGACTCATTGTATTTTGCACAGGCATGCATTGGCAACAAAAACCTTGCCTCCAAAAATGGCAGAAGTATTAAAAACAGTGGTGGAATGTGTGAACTATGTGTGAAATAGTGCTCTGAGGCACCGCATCTTCAGTGAGCTGTGTAAAGAAATGGGCTCTGAATTCGAGGTACTTCTGTACCATTCTAATGTTCGGTGGTTATCCCGGGGACAGGTGCTGAATCGTGTTTTTGCCATGCGTGTGGAATTAGCCCTGTTTTTGCAAGAGCACCAACACTGTCATGCAGATTGCTTCAAAAATCCTGAGTTCATTCTCATTTTAGCGTACATGGCTGATATATTCGCAGCTCTCAATCATCTCAATCAGCAGATGCAGGGTGGTGGAGTCAATATCATAGAAGCGGAAGAACACCTGAAGGCTTTTCAAAAAAAGCTAACGTTATGGAAACGACGAACAGAGAACAACTACTTTGCAAACTTCCCCCTTCTGGACAACTGTGTAAGTAAGGTCGAAGATGTGTCTGGAATCGGAGATGTTTCTGTATCCACGGAACTGAAGCAAACAATTGCAACGCACTTAGATGAGCTTGCAAAGTCTCTCGACAGATATTTCCCTACAAGAGAGTCATATCCAGCATGGGTGAGACAGCCGTTCACGTTTGCTGTTGAGACAGCAGATGTCAATGATGAATACCTTGACGAAATCATTGAAATTCAGCAGAGCCAGGTTCAACAGCAACTCTTCAGAACAACAACGCTCTCAACGTTTTGGTGTCGACAAATGGACGAGTATCCAGTTATTGCTAAGAAAGCCGTGGATTTTTTTATACCATTTGTTACAACATATCTTTGCGAGCAATCCTTTTCGACGATGCTGGACATAAAAACGAAGAAAAGGAACAGACTTTTCTGTGAAAATAACATGAGACTGGCACTTGCCAAGGTGAAGCCACGCATATCTGAACTGGTCTCTCAAAGGCAACAGCAGAAGTCACACTGATTTGCAGGTATGTAATTTGTTGTAAGTTCATGCATTGTGTTGGTTTTGTTCTTTGAACAAGGTGATGTTCATGTACGGCTCATTTTGTGCACCAGTAAAAAAACATATCTATGTCTTGAATTTGAAAAAAAATAAAAAAAATTCACTAAAGAGGGGTTCGGTGAATGCGCATATGAAACTGGTGGGGTTCGGTACCTCCAACAAGGTTAAGAACCACTGGGTTAGTGGAAGAACGTAGACTTTAGATTAGTGATGCGCGAATCATGAACGAATCGTTCATTACTCGAGAATCACTTTACTGACTCATGAATCATGATTCACAAGCCCAACTGACTCACTGACTCATCCCTGTTGCTGTTAGCAGCAATGTATCTAGCTTATAATTAAAATTGTGGAGAAAAACAACATCCAGTATCTTAACAAAAAAATTTCTGCTCTGAACTGGAAGAAAAATCCCTGAGTAGAAGCTCACATCAAGAAAATAGCTCCTCGGTTCACAGTAGCATCGCTCTGCTAACATGCTAACAACACATTTGAGCTACTCACCCCCTCCCTCCTGTGCTGAATCATAGAGCGAGCGAACGAATCACTCACTCACTCACCCCCTCCCTCCTGGCTCACAGCTTCTTCTTCTTATTGGTTGGCAACCAATGTTAAGGCGCATTACCGCCCCCTGGCTCACAGCTCAGTGGACATTTAGATGAGAAAATATATATTTAACACATTTAAGGAAAATACTAATAAAATAAAAAATTTTGATAGGAAATTGCTTAATTTTAGAAATGTTTTTGCTCTTTTTTGCTCTATAAAATAGTTGTTTTCTTTTAGAATCATTCATCTTAGCAGTAGGATTTACATGAAAAGAGAAACAAATTAAGTTTGAGTGAAAATGTACATTTTTTGCACACTCTGGTCGACTGACTCAGTGAATCAAATGACTGAAAAATCGATTCACTTTGGTGAGTGACTCATTAAAACTCGATTCAGTAAAAAGAATCAAATTTACCATCACTACTTTAGATGGTTAACAACCGACTGCAGGATATCTTTGTGTTTTTACCTTTACAGACTCTTACCTCATCAGCTTCTGCAACCTGACAGATGACTTCACCAGTTGCCGGATTTATCGTAGGAAACGTTTTCCCACTCACTGCATCATGCCACTCATTGTTGATAAAGAGCTGAAACATTAAAAAGGTCAGTACATCATTACGAGTGCAGCGACTCTGATAAAGTAAAACACTCAATACTGTTTCCTGTAATGACTGTAAAACACTGATTTCAAGACAGCCAATTGAATGTTTTAATGAAATAAAGACAAAGGTCTCGCAGACTTCTGTCAGACATTTTCCTTTTGTATCTTTAAATGTAGCAGGATAAAGAGGAACTTCCACTTCTGTGATTTTTAAAAATGAATTTTGTTTTCATGCTTGACTTTTTATTGTGTTCTTAAAGAGCTTACACAAAGTCACAACTGTCATTTACTGGTGTCTAATAGATACAATGACACTGCATGTGATATTGTTACCAATTTACCAACTAGCTTCCTAATATTAAGTGTCTCTGGGCAACTGTTGTTGTAATTTGTTGCTCACTAAATAACGAACTGAACTCTTAGCCACAAAGTCCAAACTTTAACACCAGCTAAATGCAGACAGACGTATACTACAGCCCGCTGCTACACTGGCAGGTAAATGTTTATACCAAGGCTGCAACGATTCATCAAGAAACTCATCGAAGCCAATTCTTTGTGTTGATGCTTCGTTTAACGCACAGCTCTGACGCGCTCAGTGGTGACGATGGAAACATAACCATAGTTGGGTTTATGACTGAACGATCTCAGGAAATGATCTAATTACGATTTTTCTGGCAGATATTGTGATTTCAATTCAATTCACGATTTTCTTCAAATTAACCTTCAGCACAAAATTCACAGGGTACAGTAACACTAACAAACGTGACAGAAAATGACGTCATATCATCAAAAAATAATGCCGTTACTCTAATGTAGCATGAAAAGTAAAGGTAAGAAGTGATTTCAAATGTATTTCTTAATAAGAAACATGCATGTAACTCTCTAAAGTTTTTGACCAATGGCAGTTATTACAAATGAGGAACTGAAAGAGCCATTTTTGACTGTCTTAACTTAAAAAATCCTTAATTGTGTGAAGTTAAACAAGCTTGAGAATCAAGTTAATAATTACTAATTAGAAAAACAAAATTCAACAATTCCAACAAAGGAAAAAGCCTCTGCTTTGACCACATATCAGTAACACTCTGCTTGTTCTTTACACTCTCACAGCTGTGGGATGGTCAGCTGGACAGTAGGTGTGGGGGGGTATCGCATATCTGCTGTCCAGCGTGGGGAGGTTTGTATTTAGTGACCGTGTTAACACACACCACGTCCCTGGCTATATGGGCTCAAAATGTGGTCATAAATATTGTGTACTTGTAAATCAGTTTCGTATGTGTAAAAAGATTTGTGCGTGGACTTTGCCAAAAAACCCTGCAAGTTACAAGTACGAAGTTTGACCCTATTTTTCTTCCTTTCATCTGATTGGTCAATGCCATGTCAATCACAAATGTAACAATCCAATCAGAGAACAGATGGCTTTTATGAAACTGCAGGTAACAGGGACCATGCTGATACAAGAAACACGCGTGACCCGTGGATCTTCAGAGAGTCTCCATGAGCACAAGGACAACATTTAAAGAGGAGTTCTTTTGACTTTCTCAGTCTTGGCCATCTCCTCCTCTGCCCGTGAGCTCAGTCACTGCACACCACGCAGCAGAAGGTCTCCGTTACTGCAGAGCACTGCGTGCAGGATCTGAGGGAGCACAGCTCAGCTGAGTGAGTTTTCACAACAAATACCGGAGAAACAAGAATCATCCCATACTGGCCGTTTCTGTCGTGCATAGATTAAATCTTCATGATCTTGTTGTGAAATCCCACGAGCTCAGCGTGGCGCAGCGCTCAGAGTTATATAAGCTCCAAGTGAAAGCTGAGCGTGACCTGTTGCTGCTTCACTGTTAGCTCTGTGAGCAGCTCGTCCCTCCTATCATAGCTCTGCATGCAGAGTGCTGGAAGCACAGCACCGCGCAGTTTATACACTTTATAGCGCTTTAATAGCGCTCCTGTCACGCTGCGCGCACTTGTTGATTACGCAGTTGGCTAACATCCAACATCTCGTCAGCGCAGTAACAACCGCTGGAGCGACTCTACCTTGTTGTAGTGGACCTCCGGCTGGGTGCTGGGTGCTGGGATGGCGGCTGCAGAGTAGTGACAGACCGGCAGTCGTCTTAGTGTTGGAAGGCTCCGAAAAAGCACAGCGCGAAGCATGATTCCTGCTGCTGAACACCGAGACAGCGAGCTGCAAACACGGGAGATGTGGGTGAAGGTCGCGGCGGGGGGGCTGAGCAGCACCATCAGGGCCGCCCACTTTCGTGACGCCTTGTCACGTGGAAACGGATTAAGACAGACGAGGGTGGGAAAAGTGAAGGTAAAGCAAAAGTGCCTTCAACCTGCGCTCTACCAAAAGAAGACCGCAAAGAGACTTCCGGTCCTGTAGAAGTCTGTGAAAACTGCTTTTTGTATTGAGCCCTACGAACACTTTCCACACTGATCACGTTGAATCAAAAGCCCAGTCTGTTTGTGGATCTCACTCATGCTGGAGGATCACCCGTGGAACCTTTCATACCCACCAGATCTCTGATGGGCTCACGCCATTACACTGGTCTGTGTACTTTCAAACTTACAGTGACTCCTAACGGACCTTCACTTCAACGAGGTCAAGGTTACAGCCATTTTTGTAGTTTTCAGCGGGTTTTCAGTCATTGTCAACCAGTGACAAGAAGCCCAATCAAGGTCTTTCTGTACTTTTCACACTACAACAGGGTGTGAAGTGCGCTGATGTTTCATTTAAATACCAGTTTAATGCTAATGATATAACTGTCAGTTTAAACGAATTTATTGTATTGATATCCATATAAGCTGCACAGAATCTTGAGGCTACTACAATATACCTCTGCTGTCTGGACAAAAAGTGCATGCATTTCCAAAGCTTGGCTTTAATCACACCAGTACTCAGTCACACTAGTTTTTGGAAAACCTGACTTTGTTCCTTCTGTTTACTCTGCTGCTGCCACAATGTTAACCTGAGATTCAACCGTATGCAGGACTGAGGTCACAAGAGGGTTTTTTTTTATCAAACTTTTATTGTTTTTAGACAAACACAAACATATAATCACTATTATCAAAAATAAAATAAAAGGTAAGCAATCAACAACAGAAAGAAAGACAACTTCAAAGACCAGAGAGAAAAGGAAAAAGCTGCTCTGAAAGGAAGCATGAGAAAAAGAAAGAAGGGGGAGGTAAACAGCCCAGAGCAAAAGATGTGGGAGCACTGTTGTCCCCGGCTCGGGCCCAAAGTTTCACTGCGTCTGTTTTAGCTCCATGGGTTTGAGCTGCAGGCAGTTCAAGATAAGCAAAATCAATAAACGCTGCACTGCTGCCAGTGAGCAACTGAAGTTTCCAGTGACAGTCAACTTTTTTTTTACAGCTATCAAACCCAGCTTAAAAACAAAAGACAAACATCTCTGAGCCTTATTTTGTTTGACTTGATATAAGTCGTTTATAGTAGAACAGACATGTGTAATAAAGTAGACAGTAGATGCTCCAATACATTAGAATTTTCTAATGTTTTTTTCCAATGGATGGTTCAGCAGTTATTAGATTCAATTCAGTTCAGTTTTATTTATATATCCCATAATTTCTTCACCTGCTTGCATTTAAATCCAGATCTAGGGTTCGTTCGTAGATTGAAGAAGGTTCCTCACTGACAGACCTGACCCCAAAACAATGAAATGGTGGCAAAAATAACAGTTCTTCCAATTCTCTAAATATTAAGGAAAGGAACTTAAATGCACAACTGAACTCTGCCAGGTGCTCCTAGCACACCCTCACTATACCAGGTCTGTCCAGTGTCCTCTCTTGCCATCAACCCACTACCCATCGAATCAGTGATCAGTCCCCACCCAAGGCACTCATCCCTATGAGAACCCATCAGATAACATAGACCCTGGGATCACTGGAACACACACACCCTCCCACCACAGAAAGTTGGGGATTTGTGGAGGGTAGTCTAAGCAACTTAGTTATTTTATTATTGTGCTGTATTAAAAAAATCAAAAGTCAAATTTCGACTTAATTTAACTGGAACAGCTTTGAGAGTAAACTAAAAAAAATGTAATTATATCTCACACAAGATTTCTGTCTGACCTTTGTTTAAAAACTACAGGTTCATATAATAGGATATTATTTTATAGGAAACATGAGACGAAGAAAGGAGAGGACACCAGATTTCCAAATGCCAAAGGAAAACTGGAGAATGAGAAGCACAGGAAGGAACAGGAGAGAGGAGACAGTCATATCACAATTTATATCACACAGTTTTAAACATTATTCATAGCAGCCAAACGTGATTCAGACAAATGTGAGTGCTGTACCGGACAGGAAACCATAGAGCAGGCTGCACTACACTATGAAGCTGAGAGCAGGGTTAGAAGAACGAAAGCTGACCTAAAGTTATTTAAGACTCGTTTGTTTCGGTTTTTGGAGCGACGTCATTCACACGCCCTACCAGTTGGTGGCGCTAATGCACCGTTTTGTTTGTCAATCGCTAACAAACATCAAGAAGACGAAGAAGAAGGTAAAGCAGAAGAACGTTAGGACGGTGGCTCAGTAGCCCGTGAATGTGTATTTGTTAGTGCATAATCCCATTCCTCTTTAGTTAGTTAGTACTGTTAGCGTGGAAGTGGGTTGGTGGGTTAGTGAGTGGGCTGAGAACAGCAGCAGAAACGGGCTCGTTGCTGGTTTAGCTCGAGCCTAACGAGCTAAACATTACTTGTTAGCTTGTAGCCCAGTCGGTGAACGTAGGCGGCGTACAAACTCCAGCTGAAGGTAAGGCTTACAGCGGCCAGCCGTGTGCAGACGGAGGCGCTTTTCTGAATGCAGCTGTTGTAGCGTTGAGCTCATGTTGGCTGTTTTTCCCACAGCATGGCGCTCAAGTCCGGCGAGGAGCGTCTGAAGGAGATGGAGGCTGAGATGGCGCTGTGAGTACGAAGCATCCTCACTGCACACACCGCAGAGCTGTACCAGCACCTCTCCGATTACGTCGCAGGTTTTTCATGTGACTGTTTGCATGTCGACGCGAGGATGCACGAGTGTGTTCCTCTGGCCTTTCTGTGTTAGCAAGGTGCTTCACTGAGACAGTATTCAGTCAAAACACTTCACTTTAAATGTCACAATAACAACATTAAACTAGTGCTGTGGTGCCCATTTGCCTAACAAGCAACAGATCCCAGTTTGAAGAGACACAGATGCGTGCAGCGTGCAGGTAACCCCTCAGGCAGCTGTGCAGGAAAATCCCAGCTGACATCAGCATCCAGCCACATTCAAACTCGGTGAAATCTCCAGTTTTCCTCATTCCGGTGTTTGCTTTGAACATCAGCAGTCATCTTGATAGTCTCGACAAAACTAAATGTATTGAGTAGATAATTGTATTAAAAAGCAGGTGAACACTTGTACCTAACAAAACGGTACTTGCACTTAGAGCTGCTGCCCTTTCTCTTTACTAGTTTATCTGTGAGCCACAGATTACTCCCTTTGCTCTTCACTGTCACGCAGGATGTTTCCTGACTTCTATTCCAGTTTATTTCCACAGCTTTGTGTAGATGCAGTCAGGGAAACATTATTTGAACCCCAGCTGATTTTGTAAGTTTGCTCACTAACAAAGAAATGATCAGAGTATAATTTTAGTGTCGGTTTATTTGAACAGTGAGAGACAACAATAATCTAAACAATGCATTTCAAAAAAGTTACAAATAAATTAGTATTTTGATGAATAAAATAAATATTTGATCCCCTGTCAATCAGCAAGATTTCTGCCTCCCAGGTGTATTTTATGCAGGTAACGAGCTGACATTAGGAGCCTTCTCGGCTCGTTACCTGCATGAAAGAGAGCCATCCAGAGACGCAATCAATCTGTCCAGATTCCAAACTCTGCACCATGGCTAAGACCAAAATGTTTCCAAGGATGTCAGGGTGAAGATTGTGGACACTCAAGGAATAGGAGTAGGCTACAGGACCATCACCGAGCAGCTGCGAGCATAGCATCCTGCTCGCAGGGTCTCTCTGCTCAGGAAAGCCGCCGTACAGGCCTGTTTGAAGTTTGGCACTGAGCGTCTCAATCTCAGAGGACGATTGGGCGAAAGTGTTGTGGTCAGATGAGACCGAAATTGAGTGTTTGGAGGAGGAAAAAATGTCAAAAATGAAATCTAATACAAACATCACTCTGCTTCTCTAGCTTTGAGCAGGAGGTTCTCGGTGGGCCAGTACCAGTATCAGGAAGTCCACCTGTCATGGAGGCAGTACCTGTAGCTCTGGCTGTCCCAACAGTTCCAGTGGTGCGACCCATTATAGGAACCAACACCTACAGACAGGTTTGTGTGTTATAAAAGGATTGGTCTCGATGTGATTAATAACAACAGCACCCTCTCTCGCTCACACACTCCGTGGTCTTTCTCAGGTCCAGCAGACATTAGAAGCCAGAGCTGCAACTTTTGTTGGACCTCCACCACAAGCCTTTGTGGGACCAGGTAAAGACAAATGCTCACATGGCAAGAGTGTCACCATCCAGTAAAAGTCTTCCTCACCTGGAAGCACGCTGACAGTTAGATCTGCTGCTCGTGGTTCGGTCCGGCTGCTTGCGTTTGTGTTTCAAAATATTTGGATGGAAACCAAAGCTGATGAAAGCTGTAGCTGGAATGGATAACGATATCAGCTGTTTCCTCAAAAAAAGTACTGGAGCACTGTAACCAAAATAATTTCCCCGAGGGATCAATAAAGTATTCTGATTGTTTTTGATGCATGTTGTGGTGCTAAGATTCATTTATGACTGACCAAAGTTTAGAGGCTTAAGCAGTATTTCAGATGCCGCCACGCTGCGCTCTCTCTGCGCTCACTCCTGCTCTCTCTGTGTCAGTTCCTCCAGTACGACCTCCTCCTCCCATGATGAGACCGGCTTTTGTTCCACATATTCTGCAAAGACCAGGTAATTTTTGAAGACTTGGTGTTTTTGCCTTGTGGGTGTGTCTGAACATTACATGTAGCATATAGTGTATGAAATCTGCCTTATTTGGAGCAAACAACATGCAGACTTGATGTTTCAGGACAGGGTGTTGATACAGCACAGGCTGATCACTCAAACTCCAGCTGAAGACGGAGTTTAAAGGAATCTGCTGAAAACACTCTAAGACACAAACCAGTCAGATGGGTTTGCAGAGTGTTGCGAAGCATTGAAATGGTTTCATAAACCAGTGTAGATGAAGTTTGTCCCAGCTGAACATGGATTGTGGGTTGGACTCTGTGTTGTCAGGTGGTCCGAGGCTACAGATGATGCGTGGTCCTCCAGTAGCACCTCCTTTGCCACGACCTCCTCCACCTCCACCCATGATGCTCCCTCCTTCCCTGCAGGGCCCAATGCCTCAGGGACCATCTCAGCCCATGGCTGCTCCACCTCAGGTTCACAAACACGAGTCTGTGTGCAGACTGCTTCATGTCTTACTGAGATCATGTAAAATGGACGAGCGCCACCTCGAACCCTCTCGTCCAAATTTGTCTCTTTCAGGTTGGTGATATGGTTTCGATGGTGTCAGGCCCACCTACGCGACAAGTAGCCCCACTTCCTGTCAAACCAACACCGTCAATCATCCAGGCAGCACCAACTGTGTACGTTGCTCCTCCTGCCCATGTTGGACTAAAAAGAAATGAAGTTCACGCTCAGAGACAGGCCCGAATGGTATTTTGATCCGTGCATGACGCACACATTTGTTTTACGCTGGATTCTTTCAGATGTACAGAACTTGTAGTTTCTGAGGCCTTGTGATCTGGGTGTTGCAGGAAGAACTGGCAGCGCGGGTGGCCGAGCAGCAGGCTGCAGTGATGGCTGCAGGTCTGCTCAGCAAGAAGGAGAGCGAGGACAGCGGCACGGTGATTGGACCTAGTATGCCGGAGCCTGAACCCCCCCAAACTGAGGTGGATTTCTGCAAAACACTTTGCTCTTTACTTTGTAACGAGGAGCGAGAGCCCGTAAATATTTAGACTGTGAAGCCATGTAGCAGGCGACGTGCTGGCAGTAACACTGCACGTGCCGCCGTTTCAGGGGTTATATGCATTTTTAAAATACTGGTGAATGGAAAACTTCTACGTTAAGTGCTGTGGGCGTAGAATTATAAATATTATTCTACAGCTAATTGCCTTCAACATCTAACATCGTGACCCAACCAATATGTGGGGACATTTATGAGTTTGCACATTTACAAATGAGATATTTATTTATATGAAATAATGTGTAAATCAGTATCTGTCACAGATTTGGGAATTTCTTTTGTTTAAGTTTACATTTTAGTGTTTTAGGTGCTGTTACAAATGATAAACAATTAACATAGAATGGTAAACAATATAAAACAATGTTTATAAGGTAAGTATTTAAAATCAAAATGCATACAGAGTACATTTCAATGAAAATATTTTGAATATTACAGAAGTAGAAGTCAAATATTTGCTAATTATCAAAGCAAAACAAATGTTCAAAACACCTGGATACAAGCTGTTCTTTAACAGGACCATGCTTTGCTTTGCTGTTAGCGATAACGCTAGCTACCCACATAGCACAGCATTAGTTTGTTGTTATGGCCCTCTGGAGCTGCCGCTGCATTAACAGTGATGACTGAGTGCTCGTCTCAGACTGGATAGTGTGGAAAAGTAAATGTCTTCTTTCTAATAATTGTATTCAAAAAGGTAAACTTTCATATATTATTAAATGTAAAGTAAAATATTTAACGATTTTTTTTATTTTTGTTGACTGTGGTTCATCAGCAGCATATCAGATTATTAGAATATATCATCTTTAATGCTGCTGACTGTTGTCCAGATGATGCTTGACAACAGCAGTTTCTACCCAAAGTTAAACTTTTTGTGTGTGTGTGTGTGTGTGTGTGTGTGTGTGTGTGTGTGTGTGTGTGTGTGTGTGTGTCAGCATGTGGAAACTACTACTGAAGACAAAAAAAGGGCAAAATCGGAGAAGGTGAAGAAGTGTATCCGCACAGCTGCAGGGACGACCTGGGAGGACCAGAGTCTGCTGGAATGGGAATCAGGTGCAGCTCCACCAACTTCACTAACAGTAATAACAGAACAGAGACAGCTCAGTGTCATTGTTGGTTTTTTCAGTTGAGTGATGTTCTTCCATCAGTTGAATGCAGCTAAAGTAAATGCATTTAAAAAAAGGTGTGTTTCAGTAGCCATGGTGATTTTAGTTTTTCATGTGTAACATCAGCAGAATTGTCTCCATGTTGCAGATGACTTCCGTATTTTCTGTGGTGATCTTGGTAACGAGGTTAATGATGACATACTGGCCAGAGCCTTCAGCAGATACCCATCTTTCCTCAAAGCTAAGGTCGGGTCATTTGTCTGTTCGTCTTTCTTTTTTCTTCTTCTCCTAACAAAAAGACGATAACTGAGTTAAAAATGAATGACACGCTTTTAAAATAAGATTAAAATGTTATGGATAGATGAGATCAAATTAGAACAATTTAAGTTGTGTAGAACATGACGAATATGGAAATGATTCAGTCAGAAGTAATCCTGTGTGGGCGGTGACCTCTGACATTTAGTTGTATTTTCATGAGAAATAAGCAGCAAAGTGCTTGGAAGGAAGAGACGAGCGGAGACGCCTCAGGTGAAGGAAAACGAGAAGCTCTGTAAACTGTGGAGCTACTCTGACCAGTAAAAACACAAACAACTGAGTAAGCTTCAGATTTCATCAACTATATTTAGTCGACTAAAACTACATAAATGTACGTTTCTAAATTTTGATTGAAGCTAAATTAGATTTTAGTCAAGACACTCAAATGAAATCATATGCTGTCAAATTCAGTTGGATAGGATATCAATTCCCTGAACATTTAACACATACGCTGTAGGTAAACAATGTCTTCCATCTGGATTTATTAATATCTGGTAACAGATGAAAGCAGAGTTGGAGACTCCTCAGCTTCAAGCTGTAAACGGTTCATGTCGTCCTCCATGAAAGAGCCTTTATGGCAGCTTATATTAAAGGAACGCTGTTCAAGAGGCAGTAAAAACCTTCATGTTTGTTGTTTGTGCCTCAAATGTAACAAAAACCTGAACTCAAGGTTTTCTCAGGGGAAACCACTGATCTGGCAACCAGTGGATTTTCAGGGCAGGTGCACTGGTTTGACCTCTGACTGGGATTCTGCGAGGAGTTTGCAGAACCCCAAAATATTTTACTGTCATCTGCAACAAACTCCTGCTGTTGGTGCAAGGAGTGGCTGCACCTGCTCGCTCGGAGTATGCTGTTTCCTCCCACAGCCCAAAGGCATGTTATTTAATTAGCAAATATTAGGGTGCGTTGGGTATAAAGTACTGTTAAAAATACAACTTCTCTGTGGAAGTGTCTCGTGTCACCAGTTGGTGGGTAACATGAAGTCATTACTAGGGCTGGGCCATATCATACCGTTCACGGTAACACCGGTATAATGTTGGGCAACGATAAGAAAATGAAATATGGCGATAGAATATGGGTAAAACGCGCATGCGCAGTGCCTTTGTTTTCATACGCACATGGCGGAAAAAGCATGGCGGCGAATGAGAAGGGAGAAAGCGGATCGTTGAATGAAACCATGAACCAGAACTGGTTTGTAAAAATGCTGCAGCTTCACTGGTGTGGAACTGGTTTAGCTTTCGTCCGTCAGATACACAACAAAGCACTATTTTTGGTAGCGCATGCTAGCGGGCCGTCGTTATTACCGCGTTGTTTGGAAAATACGGCGCACTTAAAATCAATACTTTGATTTTTCTGAAAATCGACAGAGCCCCTTATAATCCCGTGTGCCTTATGTATGAACTCTGGTTGTGTTTACTGACCTCGAAACCATTTTATGTACACGGCGCTCGAAAATCTGTCAGATGTTTCAGTACGACTTTGTTGAGCTACGAAGCCGCACCGCTTGATGGATTGTCGGAGCCTTTTGGTTAAACTGTCAGACAGGAACTTGCATTTGCACTGTTACATTTTTATATAACTTTAATGCACAAACAGCTGCTTGTTTCAGTGAAAATACATTGATGGGTTTTTTTGCACTAATAAAGTTGTGGAGTTGTAAAGTATTTTGTGTCAATTATATCGTCACTTATATCGTTATCACAAATTTTCAAATGTATATCGTGATAAGTATTTTGGGTCACATCGCCCTGCTCTAATCATTACTGTGTGTCAGCAGGTGGTCAGGGACAAACGGACTGGAAAAACCAAAGGCTACGGTTTTGTGAGCTTCAAGGATCCAAATGACTACGTGAGAGCCATGAGAGAGATGAACGGTGAGTCTCACACAGGCTCTCGCTACAGCTGTTGTTACAGGGCATTTGGTACCATCCTGGCACTCTTACACTTCTTTCCCTCTGTTTGTCCAGGGAAGTACGTTGGTAGCCGTCCCATCAAACTGAGGAAGAGCATGTGGAAGGACCGCAACATTGAAGTGGTTCGCAAGAAACACAAAGAGAAGAAGAAACTGGGCCTCAGATAGTTTCCAGTTTGTGTGTGGCCTCAAGGCCAGACTGTGAGATCATGACCCGGTCCATGGACTCATAACTTTGTTTTCCTTCTAAAATAAAACCAATATTTTTAAGATGTTTGTTTTACGTGATGTGCTTACATTGTATCTCTACTGACTGCCATTGTGATCAGTTTATTTTGGACGAGGCAGTGGTTCCGTCTCCCTTTGGCTTGGAAAATTATTGGAGGGACTTTACAATAATGATTTGGTGCAATATACAATTGAACTGGAAGCCATGAGAGAAGGCTCTGCAGAGAACAACTCAAGAGCTAAAGAGGGAAAGATCCTCATGACAATTCAGGGCTGACGAAATAAAGAAAATCACTTTATAACCGCAGAAACACAGGCCTACGTCTGAATGTTTTTATTAATAACATTGGCTCAATGAAAAGGCCTCAGCATGTGACATGGTTAACTGTCAGCATCTACAGGGAGAAGTAAAAGCTGTTACTTACTGTCATGGCAGGAATTTAAAGGCTGGATGCACACGCTGATTTTTGAGGGAAGAGCTTTATGACGGCGCTGCAGTAACAACTCGACTGGTGTATGTGCAGGTTACATCAGCTTATCTTTATCAGCAATTACATTCAAAATAAATGCAATGAAACAAAAACAAAGATCTTAAATGTCAGGTGGCAAGTTGGCCATTTAAAGTGAAACGTTCTCATATCTGTGTCGCCACAGACCATCCAATAAAAACAATGGGAACAAAGGCTGCACAACCTGAAGCAGCTGCGCGGTGACATTCAGCCGTGTTAACACAATCTTGAGTTACACAGGCAAAAATATAAAGTTTCAGATGCATCTTAGATTCAAACCGCTGCAGCTGACATCAGTGAGCGCACTTTTTCCAAACAACGTCAGATATGTCTGGATGATTCAAGGCATTACAGGTGGTAGAAGATTCAAGCCCACATGAATCCCATGATTCATAGCAACCAGCTTCATCATACTACAGTTCCCAACAACTCCTCCACAGCTGTCCGTCCACTGAAGATGACATCATTCACTGACACACCATCGTAACAGGAACCAGTCAAGGACAGGGCTAGGTTATTGTTCTTTATGAAGCCACGCATGGACTCTGGGAAGTAGACAAAATAGCATTAAACGATTTGTCATCACACTTTGTTGATGTTTAATATTTAAACGGATTCATACTCACCAACTCTCTGAAAGTGTCCTTCATAGTACTGAGGTATGCAGTCCTGTTGAAAAGATGATCAAATATAATTTATCTCTGTTAAAGTAACTCAAAGTGCAGTATTGGTATCTCTCAACCAGAGGCCTGGGAGGGTCCTGTGCAGGATCTCAGCAGTTCCTAAGACTGCGCTCTTATGCACACAGATCTGGGATGTTGTTCCCCGGATCTGCTGGAGCCACTCGCCTAGCTTGGGGGTCACCGCACCGAGTGCTCCGATTACCACTGGGACCACTATTACCTTCACCCTCCACATCTTCTCCAGCTCTTCTCTCAGTCCTTGGTACTTCTTGAGGTTTTTGTGTTCATTTTCCCTGATGTTGCTACCATTCGGTATAGCTACATCTACCACAGCTGACAGAACCTCTATGCTATGAACCCATACGCAAAGGTTCAAAGACTATCCAGCACATATTAGCAGGACATCCCAGTTATGCTGCAAACAGCTGATTGCAGTTCTTGCTGCCAATGGTGGCACAAACAGTCATTAGTTTTCAGGTGGAATGACTTCCTCCAGTCAAAGGCAGGAATGTTTGGATGGCCTTTTTCTATTAATAAATGAAATCGTTATTTCAAAACTGCAGTTTGTATCTGTTCGTCTGAAACATGTTTACATGACGATATGCAAAAAAGTTATTGTCCTTCAGAAATAGGAAGAGATCCCGCCATGATGACATCCGACTGAGAGATCATCTGACTCCTCGTGTGGCACAGTCGTGTGTGTGTGTGTGTGTGTGTGTGTGTGTGTGTGTGTGTGTGTGTGTGTGTGTGTGTGTGTGTGTGTTATATAATATGTGGGGTCATACCCTGTGCAGAATCACTCGACTCCAGCTGGGTGCCGCAGTGACTCCGAGGTGGCAGCGCACCGCCTCAGTGGCTCTTGATAAGAGACGCTCCGCTGTTGCAGCTTCTGGAACCCCAAACTCCTCCTCGAACCAAGCCCCGCCCATCATTACCTAGGAAACATGATGAAAAGATATGACAGATAATCACATGTGAAATGAGTGGAAGTGTTGTTGTCATTATAAAAGCTGAGTTCTTCAAATACTATGAAGATATGCTTCAGTGCTTCCTGTAGTACCCCCCCCCCCATTAGCACAGGATACTCCAAAGCAGTACATGAACAGCGACAGTTCATGTAAATTCATATTCTCATTCTAAGTTAACGAATCCAGTCAATCTTCCACGTTCCTTAGATCACCATGAGCTGGATGAGAACCTGCACAGTTATACTTGTAAACAGGTGATCAGGCATCCAGTCCAAGTGTTTCTGGGAAAGATACTGAACACCAGATTATCTCTGATGCATCCATCAGAGCAGTGTTTCCCAACCACTGTGCCATGGAAGACTATCTGGCTCCACCTGATTAGTACTGTAAGCAATCAGTGTGAGTAACAGTTACATTTTATTCCACTAGAGGGCAGCACAACCACCTGCTCTAAATGTGCTGCCAACTGCCAGTAAAACAGAAGAAGACGAAGAAGAAATGACATAATAGTCATGCTGTGAGACGTAATAGCAACAGATAAATGTCTGAAAAGAAAAAGTAGTGTAACAAGAAAAGACGACCATGATCACAAATCAGTATGAGCCACAGTGAAGATGCTGGCAGGCAACAAATCTTCCACAAGGCTGCATCGACCAACTGTTACACACAGAAACACACTGTGAGAGTGACGCAAGGTGTTGTTCGTCTGTACCGTCAGTCTAGTAGTCTGTCCATCTGGTCTGTTGTGCTGAGGGAAGGGAACAGAGTCATAGACCACCCCGAGCAACCCTCGGTCCTCCGATGACGGGACGAGGTGACCAAAACCCTGCCAACACACACACACGGACGCACACAGGTTTGAATAAGCTTGTGTGCAGTCTGTCTGATGCTCTTTTCTCCAGGAATCAGAAAAGAAGTCAGTGTTTGCACTGGAGGCTTCAGTGGCTCACAGAATGAAAGCGATGCTTCAATATAGTTTGTTTTTACAACAGTGAAAATCTTCTTGTATCTGGTAATCTCAAAATTCAAAGAAGTGTTTTTTGTGCTCTCCTGTATTCTCACCATTACAGGCAAGATGGAGCCGTCATACTCCAGATTGACCACAGCTACTGTTACTGAGGAGATGTCCTGCAGCTGCTGGGTAAGAGGTTGGCAGGAGCGGGGCAGCACTGAAGAAAGAGCTGTGAACAGAGAAACAAGGGCTCGAAAAAGGAAACTTTTAATGTCATCCTTCAAATGATCCAGAACACTTGGTGTCACACAGGCAGGTTTTCGAAATGGGGTCGCCGTCGTCTTACTGGAGAACTTGAATGCTTACATGTTCATAAAATCGACCAGCAGTTGGAAACCATCCTGCCATTTAGTGCTAACTCAGCGGGTTCAGCTGCGACTGATGGCCTGAGAAACAGTGCGTCATTACCAACGTGTCATGATGTAAAACCAGCGAGCTCAACCATCAAAGCTGAGAGGAAGCATTCTTGTGCGTTTGAATTCAAAGGAGATGATGTTAAAATGGATGTGATGATAAATCTGAGTGAGACTAAGTGAAGTGTATCATATGTGACAGGATTTCTACACTAAGAATGAAACAAGAAGAAAATGTCATGAAGTTACTTTGAAGTTTAAAGCTTAGCTCTGACCCACGCGAACGGTGCGGCTGGATGTTGGGCAACAACAGTGATTGGGTGTCCAGAAAGAGACGCCAACGTTTATAACAAGCACCGCCCAGCACTGTGGACGTGTGAGTGGATTTGTGATTTTTCCATGTTAGCGTAGAAATTCAGGAGGATTTGGATTTCGTCTGTTTGTGTCTACAAAACTACTTCCAAGCGCTCGACTCCTCGCCGACAGACTACATCCACATAGATGTGGCGTGTCCTCTTCTTCTACCTCCCAGAGGTCAGAACAAAGTCCGCATTAGTTCACAGCAAGCTCGTTAAATAAGTATGATTTCAATCATGTCACTGGTTGCTTCTGTGATTCTTACCATTTGATTCAGCTTTTGATCTTTTTAAAATGCTTTAATAAGATATTTGCATTCAAAAGGTCTAAATTGTGGACATTCCCTTTTAACCCTTTGTAAAACAAAGCTAACAATGAGTATTGAACTACATTTGTATAAATAGCTCTTACAGGTCACTCCAGTCTCCAGTTAACAGACCCTAGTGGGTCAGCTTCCCGAGCCACTAAACTAAACCTAGTCGTACTGCAAGAGCAGCGATCTACAGCGGCGCTGTCGCTGACGTTTCTGCGAGGCTGCTCGGGACCCCGGTTGTGGTCAAAGCGAGCGGGGTAGACACCTGGAGGAGAGCGGCAGTCTGAACTGGTCGAGTTCCCTCACCCGTCGGCTGCACCTAAGTTTTGCAGCGGCTACTGAGGAAGAACCGAAGAGCAGAAATAGGACTTTTTAAGCTGACGGCCAATCTAGACTTCCTGTGTCGGAGTGCTGGTCCCACAGAGCAACAATTTCAAGAGCACCTTTAGAAATACACGTAGGAAATGATTTTAGCCACTGTACAGTCACAAGCTGTGGGTAGTGAGAGAAAGGATGATGTTACACAAAGCAGTGGAAATCCCTTACAGCTGTTCAGGGAAGCTCAGAGTGAAGCTGCTGTTGCACCATCAGTGCTTTACAATCATACTTGCCTTTAGCAGGCAGTGCAGAGATGATGTGGTCGGCTGATAGGACTCCATCCTCCAAACGGACCTGCAGACACACGCAGACAGACACACGCAGACAGACACACGCAGACAGACACACGCAGACAGACACACGCAGACAGACACACGCAGACAGACACACGCAGACAGACACACGCAGACAGACACACGCAGACAGACACACGCAGACAGACACGTAGACACAGTTAACTTGTGTAGACCAAATAACAACATTACTACCCTGATGTTCAACCTGCTGGTGATGCAGAGATAAGAAGAGATTGATCTGAGCTCCCTTACAAAACCTCATGGCAGCACAGTCCAAGTTCACATCCTTCTTTCTTACGGTCGTTACTTCCTCGTGCTAGCAGGCGAGGGAATCAGAACATTACACATTCAGGAAATGTGAAACCTTGCAAGAAGCAAACAAACTGCCATCCCCGACACTACCATGTCTGATATGATGGTACCAACATAACACACCACTGCAAACCACCTAAGGTTTAGTTAAACGTCTTTAACCTCCGCACTAACCTGCCAACCAGAGGCTGAAGGATCAATCTGCTTAACAACAGCCTCTTTGTGAAGTTGCACTCTCCCACTCTGTTGTAGGTTCTCTGCAATGGCTTCTGGAAACGACTGCATGCCCCTCTTCAACGACCACTGTGCCCACGACTCCTTCTTAGATCTTTTAGCCAGAGGGCCGCGGGTAATCACCTGAGCCTCACCTGCAGGTTTCAAACATACAACCTTAGTCCTGCAATAAAGACAGCACACTTCACTGGTAGCACAGAGGAAAGTGAGACAGCCTGAAAACGCTGAATCCAAACAAATGATGACAGCACACAACAACCATCTGTTAGCATCAATGCAGGCAGAAAAATAGCCACGAAGAGCCAGCGTGTAGAACCAGAGCTCAAATCAATTATTTGATTTTATGAGGCTAAACACAGACGTTTAATCCTGACAAACACGTCAGAAAGTCCTGGGAGTGATTTTAAGATCAACTGGAAGTGCAGTGCAGGTAAATGGTTGCACGTACTGGGAAACTGTCAGAAATGGTCAGAGTGGAAGTGTTGAGTGTACCTGAGCCCAGCAGCATTCCCAGGACGATGGAACCTCTGTGCTGCTCTGCGTTGTAGAGGACAGGAAAACAAGAGCGCACACTCAACTTCCTGCAGTCCCCAGCAAATACACCCCGACACAAGCTGTCCACAGCTATGTCTGCTAACTACACACACACACACACACACACACACACACACACACACACACACACACACACGTTACCTGTTTAGTTAAGTGAATCTTATGTAATTACTGTTAGAGACTAGCTTCACGTCTTCCTTACTAAATACACTCGTGTTTCCAAATGATAATCCTCGCTGCATCATGAGTGTGTCACCTCCCTCATAAGGAATGAGATAAACAGCTGTCAGGTATCTACACCTGCTCATTCAGACTTTGGTTCAGTCTGAGTTTTTGCCGGCCTCCTGGTCACGCGTCAGCTCTTTGCTTCAGAACCTTTAGATGTGCCTACAGGGGTCACTGGGTTGAATGTTCAAGCAGCTCTAATCTGAATAACGACTGGGGTGCATGATCAGGCAAGCACACGGGAGTTTCCACTTTAACTGAACGGCTGCTGCGGTTTTGTTTCTTTTAGTAAGGAGTTTTTTTGTGGGCCTTTGCAAAAGCAAAAGTGCAACTGAAAAACATTTGTCTGGGTTTGATAACATGTAAGTATATTGCTGATGAAAGGAGTCTTATTGAAGTTATTAAATCAGCGAAGTTTTTCCAGACTGAACATTTTGAGACTGACATCAGGTCACTTTTGTTTGGGTTTCTTGTTGCTATATTTAATAATAATAATAATAATAATAATAATAATGGATTGCATTTATATAGCGCTTTTCGAGAACCTCAAAGCGCTTTACAATGCCACTATTCATTCACTCTCACATTCACACACTGGTGGAGGCAGCTACAGTTGTAGCCACAGCTGCCCTGGGGCAGACTGACAGAAGCTGCCATATCGCACCATCGGCCCCTCTGGCCAACACCAGTAGGCAAGTAGGGTAAAGTGTCTTGCCCAAGGACACAACGACCAGGACAGAGAGCCCAGGGATCGAACCGGCGACCTTCTGGTTACAGATGCGATTCCCAACCCCCTGAGCCACAGTCGCCCCCGTTAGCTGGTGTTAGGTCAGTAACTTGCTTTCAATGATGCCGTTTGATTTGTGGCTCCTGTTGCATCTCTGTTTTTGCCATGTTACCACAGGTTTATTGAAGCGACTGTGTGTGGGGCTTGTTTACTGACACAAAGTTCTGCTCACCTCCTTTCCTAGCCTCCTCGAAACGAACGAATGGACTGACTCGTCGTCGTTCTTGGTTTTATTCACCAGGATCTCAGCAGCGACGCTCAGCAGCAGCGGCTGAGAGAACGGTGGGACTGTCCGCACAATCCCACTGAAGGAAAAATGCACAAGGAGACGGAGAGGAAGACGGAAAGTTACAGGTTACGCTTCGTGATTTCATTTGAAATATATGTATATTTAAACAGCCGGTCGACATTCAGCAGCACATAATGCAAAATCAATGTTTGGTTGATTCAAATGTTTGTAAACACTCACCTGATTCCTGACGGCATCTTGTGCAGCTGACCATTAACATACAGGTATCTGTTTCTGGAGGCAACGTGGCTGTAGCTGACCGGCAGGATCTCCTCTCCAAGACCCAAATCATCCACCTGCACACACAGACACACACACACACACACACACACACACACACACACACACACAGACACACACACACACACACACACACGTCCAGGTTTCAGTCTGTCGTGGTCAGTTCAGCTCTTATCAACAGTTGCTGTGATTTGGTCTCAGTGTTGCTGTTATGATATGAACTCACCATATTGAGCGTGTTGGAGCCCACCGCCCCTGCAGGTCGAATCCCTCTGGGTCCATGTTCAAACACTGCTCCATCTGATCTCCGAGTGGACCACAGCCAACCTCCAAAACGACTGCTTGCCTCTAGAAGGATGACCTGTTTGGATATTTAGGTTTAAATCCTCTCAAGATGTGCGCAGCAAAGGCCAAGAAATGAAAGACAAGTGAAACGGAGGTAAGAGGCACAACATTTCATATAAACATCTTAGTGACCTTCCTGAATCTTCATTTGCATATCTCATGTTTTAGATGTTCCTGGAGGACATAAAGCCCTGCACCTGCACAGGAAGTCCTTTAATCACTACATCCTTTCACACTGGACGCAGCCCTGAAACCCACTCGTGTCTACAGGTTTCGCCGCACATTAAGTTTCCTGCTGCGCCGAGGAAAGAGCATCACAAGCACAGATGTGGAGCGTGATATACTCGTGCATCGACCACGGTGCGTGGCGATGCACTTTCCCGCGACCAATAGAAGCAAAGCCTGCAGAACATGAACGTTCTGCACACGTCCAAGTTTGGTCAACTTTTCCACATACAGGGACCTCCAGAGTCCTTTCAACGGCTCCGTGGACCTCGGGGGACTATTGTGGAAACGACACACTCTTCACTAGTCGGGACAGTTTCAGAGCTTTAGTGCTGATGAATGAGTGATACATGTTTTATTAAACATTTGGATATAAAACGACACAGACCCTCGTAGTGGATACAACGAGGGACACAATTTTTTGAAATGAAGGAGCATCTCGTACACGCAGAGCAGCCGCAGAGCAGCGCGCTCAGCGCAACACAAAGTTGGGTCATTCGCTGTAGCTAGCAGTGAGGTCAGCGCACTGATGTGAAACAGCCTTCTTATATAAAGTGTCCTGAGATAAGTGTTAAATAAAAGTGAACAGAACTGAGCACACAGGACTTCCTGCCCGTCTTAGCGGAGGACATTTTACCTAACCACATCTCGAGGTTTCACTTCCTGGTTTGATGAGGGTTAGAAAAATGAGGGGTAGGGTTTCAAATCCAACTCTGGACTAAACAGGGAGCCAGTAAAAGAAGCTAGTGTGGGGGAAACACCACCTGCCTTTGTTCCTGTACTTACACTGCAGCACGTGGGATCCGCTGACTCCCTTTCAAGCGCGCTTTTCAAACAGCGCGACAATAATGAACTTCAACCAGTAACAAGCAGGTTTTCAGCTCACAGGGTGTTTCTAACATCTGCCAGATGTAATAAGGGTGCTCGAGAAACTTGCTTCATACATGGAGGGTTTTTGTTCCCAGCTTTTTTCTCCTAATCAAACAAAGCATGTGTTACCTTGGTAACCTGGGGGCTCTTGCACAGGTAGTAGGATGCAGCCAAACCCCCAATCCCTCCTCCAAGGACAGCGACTGTTCTCATTGGCCAACTGCAAACACAAATGAAATCAAGAAGAGTGAATAGAGTGAATATGCTCGTCCGGTTTTTGGACACACGTTTGTTTTGGGGTTTTTACGCCACCATGGTGAACGTGAAATGAAGAACCGAACTTAAAGGTTTAACATTAGAATGACTGGATTAACCATCCATCTCCAGACCTCTTAACTCTGCTCTGTTGTGAGATTCTGAGGGGAAGTGAAACACCTGCTCATGTGAGCTAACAATCCTATATGTTTAATTCAATATTAGAGACTAAAGCTGAACCTCTGCTTCATGGCAAACAGACTGTAGGATAGACAAGCTGTGAAACATACTGATGGACCTGAGCTGGGGTGGAAATTAGGACCCACCACTGGCCAAATGTGGGTAAATTTATGAAGTGGCGTGTAAATTTAAAACAACGCACAAGCCACCGTGTCAGGTTTAAATTAAGTTACGGTGTTCATACTGTGTTACATCAGTGTGTGCAGGTACACATGTATGATACACTGTAAGAAAAAATGTACTGTACAGAAATGTAACAGAGTTAATTAATTAGTTAGTTGGGCGATCGTGGCTGAAGAGTTGGGAGTTCGCCTTGTAATCGGAAGGTTGCCGGTTCGAGCCCCGGCTCTGACAGTCTCGGTCGTTGTGTCCTTGGGCAAGACACTTCACCCGTTGCCTACTGGTGGTGGTCAGAGGGCCCGGTGGCGCCAGTGTCCGGCAGCCTCGCCTCTGTCAGTGCGCCCCAGGGTGGCTGTGGCTACAATGTAGCTGCCATCACCAGTGTGTGGATGTGTAAAGCGCTTTGGGGTCCTTAGGGCGCTAGATAAATACAGGCCATTTAAGAATAAATGATACAATTCATAAGGTTTGGTTGTTCTGGCCAAATGTTACACACAGAAACTAGCGGCTGGTAAAATGTTTGGAAGATTTTTATTTCCAGCCCCGACCTGAGTGTAGCTGATAGCCGATAGCTGGTAAAGATATAGCCGACAGTTGGTTTATCAGGCCTCTCACTCTGTCACCCTCCACCCTGTCAGTCTGTCAGCAGTCTGTCCAACCGCCCACCTTCACACAAAGAGCCCTGCAGCCTGGCAGGAGGCTTTTTGTGTAGTTGATACTTAACAGAGCAGAAATAAAGGAAAGAATTCCAATTTTCTGTCCTTGGTGTGTCGCCTTTATCCTCAGTGAGCTGTCATTTGTGAGATGTGGTGAAGCCAGCCGCCTCTTATCTGACGCGTAAATGTAAGCTTCGGGCACGCGCCTCTCCTTCAGTGATGATCAGACTCACACACGCGTATGCGCGTGCACACGTTGCAGAGTCTGATTGCATCATATTCATATAAAATCATCCTTAACAGTTGACGTGAAACTTTCAGCACATTTTCTCTCATCAGTTTCATCTCAAACTGCTTTAAAAACTGTAAACAATGTGATGTCATGATGTGACGTCATGTTAACATTTTATTAAAACTCATCTGAATTTTTTTAATCATGTTTCAGCACAGATGTGAGCATAACTGCCCTTTGGTTTTTTTAATATCGCAGCTGACAGACATGAACCCAGATGTTACCGGACCAGAGGAACGACGTGCAGAAAGTTCCACAGCAGGCGCGTTTCTACACCGTGTTGAGCAATCAAAGCGCTTCACGTAACTTGTGCAGTCACACCAGCACAGGTGGCTTAGCTAACTAACATCTGCACACATCCCGTGGATGCATCGGAGACGAACACGGGTCAGTATCTCGCATGCAGACTAGGCTCGAACCAGTTCTGCCACCTGAGCTACAGCCACCCACGCGCAATGTGTGCGTGCGCGAGTCTACAGACGCTGCCGCACAGCCTAGTGTAGACGCGCAAGAAGGTTTACGCGCCGCGTAAACATGTCAGCAGAACTGTGGCACGCTGCTGACATTTCCAAACAACCCGACGACAGGTCACAGTGGAAAGTGTGAACGAGCGTACTTTGGCAGGTGGACGATGCCCAACACCATCCCCGTGAAACAAACACGCGGGCTGTTACAGAGTCTGCGCCAACAGCGGGCAGAGCCGCTTCACGGTCAGCGTCCTGCTGCCAAGCTCGGGCTTACCTGTAGACGAGGCACGGCAACGAGTCCGCGCTCCGCAGCCTCCACTCACGACTACAATAACGCTTCCGACTTGTTCTTGATTTTACATTTTTATTGGCAGCTGGCAAACAGCTGAATGGTGCATTACCGCCACCAACTGGTGTGGAGTGTGGTCTGGGTCTCAAATCCAAACAGCTTCCCCTCTCTTTAAAACTGAAATAAGGCCTGATGACCTTTGATCACAAAGGTCCTATTTGATGTTTATGTTACTGAGCATGTTTCCTCCTCTCCACAGTAGTCACACTCCCCGTATTATGTTTCCCCATCATGAGTAGTGTAGTGGTCAAACCAGTATGTCCAAATCTCATTCTTGATACGACCACCTCCTCTCTCCTACTCCGTCCTGTGGCTCCCATCCTCCTTTGAATTCTACACAGCCATCGTCTCTTCCTTTCTTCCTCCCACTGTCTTTGCCATCTTTTCCTCACCTCTTGCCTGACCATACTCTTTATCTCTGCCTGGCCAAAACTAACAGCCATGTCAACCACCCCATGTTTTGTGCCCTTACTTATTTCCTGAGTCCACAGTGCGCCGGAATCCATAAACACACCTGTAAGTTGCATCATGTGTGCTCTGAAACGTGTTTGCTGAATCTCTGCTCCACCGTCTGAGTGACTGTAGACGGACCAACGATGAGCTTGAATCTGAACGAATGACTGCATGTAATGGGCTCATGTCTGCTACCCACTGAAAGCTTACAGTATTGTGAGCATTTCTCCGGTGTATACTGAAAGTCCATCATTAATCCTTTTGCCTATTTCAACCGTAAACTCCGGGACCACAGCTACACCAGTTTGACCAGCTGTGTTTGTATATATTTGAACATAATTATAAACTGGTCAATGAAATTCTTCTTTTCCAATAATGTGAAATCTACTGTGGCATCAGGAAGTATCCATGGAGGTGTAGCTGGTAACGGCCCTCTTTGACTGATGTCTAACTAATCCAGTTTAAATTCTGTTGCTCGCCGTCCCACAATCCACCCAAAGCTCTTTGTTTCCCGCCTTTCTTTCTCCCAGCAAGGTTTGATTACTCCTTGTGTTGGAATGCTTCCAACTTTCAGACTCCTTCAGAATAAAAGTACATCCTGACAGGAAAGAGTTTCCCGTTTTGACTTTACTGCTGCCAACTGGTTCAGGTGCGACTCAAATAACAGCAGCGCAGTTTAACAGTGCAGGTGAAAAGGTCAGTATTTGCTTTATTTATGTGGCCCTACTTCTGCTGGGTTTCAGGTTTCATCAGAAATGCTCAGCGGGCACGAGGTGAAGTACTGACAGCTAGGACTCCTCGGTCTTTAAGGCTTTTAGGGTTAGAGCACAGTCAGTGTGCATGCTTCAGCTTTTTAGTGAGGTAGAATCCCCCCAACATGCCCCTACAGGACCACTAAAGTTTAAAAAGCAAAACAACAGCAATCGGACAGTCTGCGCAGTTTAAATTACAATTTAATTCCTGACAGATTTGTTTCTTTGTCGCAGCATCTTTTTCATTGTCATGCAGAAAAACAGTCGTTCTCCTTTTGCTTGTTTTCTTTTTTCCCAGCAGGTGATCCTGCAGATCGTCTTTTCTCACTGTCCTGCTTCCCCTGTTTTTCTTTCCCTCTCCTTTTCTCAAACTTCTCTTGTCTACGTCTTTCCCTTTCCTAACCCCAGTCACGTCTGTTCTGACTGTAATAACTTAAAAGTTAAAAATAAATAAATGAAATTATAAAGCTCAATCGAGTGGACCAGTATAGCAAAGCTGTAATGATCCACTTGGGAACATAAATCTGTGGGACATTTTTCTTGGCCTTCAGTCAATAATTCTGATGCTACAGTGCTGAACGGGACGGCAACAAAAAACAACAAAATCAGAGTTTTACTTTTCAAAAACTACTAGACATCTGAAGGATCCTAAAGATGGAAAATAATGAAATCTTCCTATGGGGACATGATGAGATGCCAGTCTTTGAAAAATGAGAACTGTGACATATTGAACTGCATGTGAAGCAGCTTAATCAACAGGCGGCTGTGGTGCAGCCAACCAGACTGAATCTGTGGTCCAAGCCTCCACAGGGCTTTGAATCTGTTGGAGCTAAATCAATCTGCAGGACCAGATCAACTTGATCCTCTTCTTAAGTTGGCTGCAGATTTCATAGCTGAACCACCAACTTACATTTTTAATCTTAGCCTCTCAGACAGTAGAAATCTGCCTTTGTTGAAATAACTACAGGTCCATATCTAAATCCTCTGTTTTTGCAAAAGTTCTAGAAAAGCTTATTAATATTAAAAGACCTGTTTGGACAAAAATTCAGTTCTTTCCCAACATCAGTGGAGATTCAGACAACAACACAGCACAATAACCGCTGCATTAAAGTGGTTAATGACATCATTGATGTAATGGGCTGTTTTAGTCAACAGACTAAACAATGTTGGTCTATCTGTAAATGCTGTAAGCTGGTTATCAAATTACTTGTCAGCAAGAACACACTGTGTCCATGCTGGGTCTTCTTCCTCTTTCCCCCCACTATCCAAAGGAGTTCCTCAGGGCTCTGTACCAGGACCGTTGCTTTTTTCTCTTTACATAAACAACCTTTGAGATAACTTATCAAATGCTGCATTCCATCTTTATGCAGATGATAAATTATCTCTTGTTCATCTCCTTCAGTAGCACAAACCCTGCAATTTCTGCAGTCTGCCTCTGATGTCGTTCAGTCCTTGAACTCAACTTAAGTTGGTGTTAAATGCAGAGAAATCCCAGTTCATGTTATTCTCAAATGGCAAAGAGCTGCTAGCTACGTCTCCTAAGATTAAAACCATTCAAGGAACTGAAATTGAAATGTTCTTACGAGTATCCAGGGACCGTTATAGATCAGAATTTATCATGTTAAAACTCACATTCAAAGGCTTGTGTCCAAGTTTAAACTAAGCGACTTTTTTAGAAATCGATCCTGTTTCTCCCTCCAAGTGAGAAAACACTAGATTCATGCAAGTTTTTTCTTTCTTTTTACCTGTATTGGATTACGGTGACGTGCTTTTTATGAATGCACCTGCACCCTATCTAAAGAAATCTGATACCGTCCACCGTTGTGCTTCACGTGTCATTACTGGCTATAGGAATCGTGTACATCTTTGTATGCTGCTGCTAAATGTCCGTCTCTGTATATCCACAGACCTTCCCATTGGTTGGTCTTTATAAATCTCTCCTTGGGCTGGTTCCCTCTTATCTGTGTGTTTATATGTGGAAAACAACCAATACAGGCTTCGTTCTCATAATATCAGACAATTGATTGTCTCAAAACTCAGAACAGAATTAGGAAAAAGGGCTTTTAAATACGCTGCCCCTGCTTCCTGGAACATCTGCAGAAGGAACTGAAATAGTCAGAAATGGTTCCCTGAGGGGAGTTTAGGTCCATCTCAAAGGAACAAGAGAATAATTCTTTTAGTGTGATTGTTTTAATGTTGCTCTTAATGACCTGTTATTGTAAACCTTTCACGTTTGTGCAGGATATTGTATTTGTTTTCATTCTTATGTACTTGTGTGGTACATGTATTTTTGACTTTTGCTGCCATTGAAAATGAGATTTTTACCTGGATAAATAAAGGACTAATAAAAAATATATAATAAAATCTTCAGGACCAAACCTGAATGTGCAGGGAAGTAACTCTCTTATCCACTCTGGAAAACCCCAACATACAGGATTCAAACCAGTGGCTATAGGGATGCTCACCACGGCACATATTCACTGAGAGGAACTCCCAAGTCCAGCAGAATTCATTCCCTCTCAGGGAGACTGGTTTCCAGAAACCTCTGCTTTGAGGTGCACATGGATATATCAAGCCAATATCTCTCAACCTCAGATAGCAGTTCAGATACCTTCCAACCAGAAAGCTGACAGTCTGTGTTCCCAAGAACGTTTCAGCAGTTGTTTGTTGGCTCACCAAGTAGCTTTGGACTTCCCTGATCCCTGCCCCACTCCTGTAGGACAGGGCGCTGGTGACTCCACACTAAGTAGCACATTAATAATCGCTTTTGATGTAGAGAGCTATAAAAAATAACCCAGTGAATAACATGAAAATGAAAGCAATCGTCTCCTTAAGCCATGCAGGCAGTTTAACTAGGCTGCTTTCTCAGAGACACTGTTGGATTTCAGCATTCGTCACGTTTTGTTTTTGTAAACAAGCTTTTAAAACTTTCACAAAAAGACAAAACTTACTGTAAACACCTGTTTTAAGATTTAAAACTGTTGTTAACCATAATCTTAAAAGCACAGGTTGACATGTGATTCTTTTAAACCAATCATCTGACAGTCGTAGTATATAAAGGGTACAACCTCCATTTTGTTTGTTTGAATGTTAGCTAAAAAGTGCTGGTATGAGTGTGCAGGTGAGCGCAGCGTGAAAGAAGAAAGCGCTCAAAGCACCACACAAGCATGATTCCCTGTAAAAGCCGACGGGTGAACCAGAGTGGTCATATACACGCTGAAGGCTGAGCTTTATCACTGTACGCCTGTCAATGTGATGATGAACCTCTGAATAAAGTCACATTTTTTAAAGAATATTGTCACTTCTTAAATAAATTAATATGCACGATATTATCAGCCTCCTGTTTGCCTCTTCAAACATCAGCAATCCAATCATGCTAAAGTTTAACTTAATGCCTTTTGGCCAGCTGTGTCTTTTAACTTCGAGATCTCAAATTTCCACAGCACAAAGTCCTGTCAGTACATCCTTCCATCTTTTCTGCTTATCTGGGGCCAGGTTGCAGGGGCAGCAGCCTAGGCAGAGAAGCCCAGACCCCCAGCCACATCCCCAGCTTCTCCAGGGGATCACCAAGAAGTTCCCAGGCCAGCTGAGATATATAATCCCTCCAGCGTGTCCTGGGTCTGCCCCGGGGCCTCCTCCCGGTGGGACATGCCCGGAACAATCTCGTTCTTTTGGTTACTACCCAAAGCTCGTGACAACAGGTGAGGGACGAATTAGATCCACAGGTAAATTGAGAGCTTTGCTTTTACACTCAGCTCTCTCGTCACCACAACAACAGCATCCGCAGCACCAATCCGACTGTCGATCTCTCGCTCCCTTCTCCCATCACTCATGAGCTAGACCCCGAGATACTTAACCTCCTGAGACCCGAACTCTTCCACAGCAGCATTTTTAATTCCTCTTTGATATTCGGGCACATTGGGGCCTGATGAATGTATTTTTTTTTACCTTACCTTTGTGATACAACAGTAGCAGCACGTCCTTGTAAGTGGATATCAGGCCCTTGTAGAGCAAAACTGAGTATTTTGCTCTTTAATCGACAGTACTCTTGAAGAACTGTCAATTTAAAAAAAGCTTCCAGCAGATTCCTAAATATCAGACTTGGAAAAGCGTCTGCTTTGATGATGAACCTTTTCTGCAGAGTGTTTGCTCTCTTTCACTCACAGCTGAAAATCTCCATTCAGGGAAGGAGGCACGTCTGTAAGATTTAAAGTCAGTTGAGGAAATCGCTCAGCCCAGCAGCGCGATCTACAGAATCTTTGTTCCCAAGTCCTAACCTACGAATGAGTCGGGCGAGCTTCTTACTCAGAAGTGCGGCTGCTTCTTTCCATCAGGTCATCACAACAGATCCATTACTTGCAGGGCCAACATACTGTACATCCAGTTTCTTTGGCAATGACCTTCATAAGTGCAGGGTGCTGCAGACATCAGAGCCAGCGCGTAGCTACAACTCAACAAGTTCAAAGAACAACACACAACTCACCTTTGTAAGGTCAGTGATCAGGCAGTGGTTGACATTCAGTAGGAAGTCTCCTGATGCCCAGTTCCTTTCTCCTATTTAGTTTGTGGTGGTATTAGCACCGAGCTAACAACTACAAGTGTACCACAGCTCATTCTCACGCCTTTAATTAAGACAAAAACCTTATTGTAGCCTGTTTCATGTGTAACAGCTGTTATGATGACATGTTTCATTAATTCAGTGGATATCCACACAGAAAGTGTGGTGGCTGTACGAGGAGCAAGGACGGAAAATGAGAAGTGCAGCATTCAACCTGACAGGGCGCGACGATCAGATCAGGAGGAAGAAAAGCAGAAAGCTGATGTTTGTTTGACTTTGGTGTGCAAAAGTATACTCTTTATTCTTATTATATATCCAACTTTATTTTGCCCCAACCCTTACCCTCCACCCAGCCCCACAACCAGTGGCATTCCCATGTCACCAGTTACTGTCACTGTTACAATAGCCAATCAGAGCTCACCTGCAGAAAGAAGGCAACCAAACAAAGAAGAGCAGAAAAAAGGGTTACTTTCAGTTTGTTTTTTTCTTGTTAAATAGTAATAAATACATTGAGATGCAGTGGTTCTTACTTTATCCTTTTCTCTTAAGCAGAAGGGTTAAAAAGTTTCTTTTAAATTTCTGTTTCTATTTCTTTTTATTTTTTTATTGATCTGTGTTGGATCTTTAGCAGCAATCCGGACCAGTTGTCATGGTGATTAGCAGCACAGAGAGGAGGAGCTGTCTGGAGGAGAAACACAACAGGAGAAGGAGAGGAAGAGGAAAGCAGGGAGAGCGTGAGGCGGAGAAGGAGGAGGAGGAGATCCCTGTGAGTGTCAGCAAGGCATCAGTGTCCCGTGACCACCTCCTCCCTCCGTCTCCCTCTCGCTGTCCGTGCTGCTGCGACCAAAGAACATCAGAGGAAGAACAAACGCAAAGAAAAATGAGAGAGAATCCGCCAGTCCTCAACCACAACCTTTCAAATCGCCCCGTCTTCTTCGTGTAGCAGTACATATATATACACATACATATGCATATTATATATATATGTATGTATGTATAGCCTCCTGCCTGCATTTACACCTACTTTCAAAATGGGTCCTTTTCACTTCAACTGTGACCTGACTTCGACGTGTCAGACTGATCAATAGACACCGTCCGTCCAGACCAGCGAGGGGGGGCCTGCTACAAATCTGATCTCATATCTTACAAACACACATGCACGTGTGCAAACATGAACAGACCAATGCGAGCACGAGCCCTCCTTCAGCTTACAGCTACTTTATGGAATAAAATGCAAAAACTTCTCTCTCTTTCCCCTTCATCCTCCTCCTCCTCCTCTCCAGACTCAAACAACAACCACACAGAACACACAACTCCTCAAACCCGAGAAAAATCAAATGATATTAATCAACACTAAAATTAATAAAAACAAACTGGTCACAATCATTCCTTTCCAGTTACAGGCGCGACAAAGACAAACTAAAACAGGAAAAAGGAGTTTCCCAGCATCCTCCTCCTTCTTCCTCCTCCTCTCATGCAGTACAAAGTCTCCTTCAGCACAAAGTTCACCTCTTTGTCTCTGAACTCTGGCTGTATGTGTGTAGTTGTAGTAGTTGTAGTTAAAATTGTATGGCTTTAGGGCATGGTTCAGGTTTTATCAAGAGTTGGCTGGCCCCTCGTCTGAGTCCGGCCTCCCTCTGCCTCCCCCAGTGGGGTTATTGTTGTTGGAGGCAGGGTAGTAGTCTTCAGGGGGCTGGGCTTGTGGCCCTGGGGCGGTGGGAGCCGTCCGAGTCCGGAAGGCAGACAGTCCGATTGGCAGAGCGAGGGGCAGAGATGCAGAGCCAAACTGAGAGGCCTCCATGGAAGACACCGCCCCCAGGTGGTGCAGCCCCAGGGATACACTCACATCCATGCTGTCACTCATCTGGGGCGAGGATCCCTGTGGGCCCCCCCCTCCGCCGATGCCTGTCTGTCCACCCTGCCTCAGGCCACGGCCACCATTCCCATGGTGGGAGTAAGTTGGGTGTGGGTGGTGGGGCGGGTCCAAGAAGTGGCGCTGGTGTTGTTGGGAGGCAGCTGGCTTATGGAGCAGCAACTGGGTGTATCCTGGATCCTGACCCCCACCTCCGCCATCACTGCCTGGCCACATTCTCATCTGCTGCTGTGAGGGAGCCTAGATGGAAAAGAAGAGAGACACGGTCAGTGGGTTGGGATTATAATGGGACCAGTGACAGCACCATCTCTTTTCCACAAGCACCGACTCAACTCAGACACTTGTTTAAGCTACTCGGCCAGGGTTCCCATCGGGCCGTGTAGAGATGACTAAATGCCACTGATTGGCCAGGAAGCGACCAATCAGTGGACTGGTCGGCTACATGCAACCACAAAGACGGCGCGCTCCGACGTTTTTGTGCCCGGCGGCTGACGACAGCATGACATCACGGCACTTTCAGGCTGCTTTGCTATAACAACCCCACCCACACTCAGGTGGTGCTTAACAATTGAAACCAAGAGCAGAGTTGAGTCAGATGGTGCCCAGCAGGTGCTACTGGAAAAGAGGCTTATTTGATGAATATTATGGGAACTCCAGTAAGATTTGGATGGTTCAGTTCCAGGTTACAGAGAAGTCCTTTACAAACAGGCTGGAGGACGAGCGTTTAAGGACAAATATATCATGATGAATACTGGTTTTCATGGATGGAAGTGAAGAGTTTGCTATGCTTATACTGTTGTCTTTCACAATTTTTAAAGTCAATATGCAGATTTTCAAAATAAAACTACTCAAAAAGGATTAGGGTCAGAAAAAACTAGTGTGGCCAAAATATTTCATCACTGCCAACAGGAATGAAGCTGCTAAAGTAATCTGACCCGGGATAAACATTCCTGCAGCAGCGAGTGACTGATGCAAAGGTCCTCATACCGTCTCAATAATTCTCTGTTATTGTGTATGCAAACAGTGACAGTGGTACCTGAGGGCTGGTCATCTCATAGTCTGAATGTGTAACAGCAGAGTTGTAGTAACGATTACTGTAGCGGTAGTTGCGGTTGTCATTGGAAGAACCACTGGAGCCACCTGGAAATAATTGACACCAACATGAAATTCACATTTGAGCACAGCTTTACTTCATGGATATACTTTTAGCTAAAACAAGCCATAATGCATTCATTCTGTGTGAACTAAAAGAAAGACATTTACAAAAAAGAAGAAGAGGAGGGGCGTGGCTTCAGTAGGGTGGTTAGAAGGTCCCGCGCCTCTGTCGGGTATGTACCCCGCCACGAACGCTGGGCGTTCAGCTCTGACTCGTAGCGTGTTTGCGCGACGCTGAAGAAGACTAAAGAGTGGATCTGCTTTTCCTGTCACCGAGAACGAACTCGCCCGTCTCCTCACTTTCATGTTCATCAAGAAAACTATGAAAACCTGACTGAGAAATAAAGTAATGTGCTGACAGGGAGGGTGACCGTGCTGCAGTGTTTAAGTACATAGACCCTCCACTGAATATCACTGGGTCACATCAAATCTGTATTATGAAGCACTAATAAGCATCTCACACACGCCCAGCAAACAGCATCCTCTCAGCTGTTTCACTACACTCCTGCCCCGGTCTACTTGACCCTAACAAAATCCTGCTTGAGACATTTTAGGGATGAAATCTAAACTGCTACCATTTCTTTGGACCTGTGACAAGGATGACATATTCCTCATTCTAACAGATACGGGAAAAAGTTCAAGGAAAGCTGGTGCAGAAAGAGAAGAGTCTACATTACCAGAGCTAGAAACAGAGCTAGTAGTGGAGGCAGAATGAGAGTGGTCCATGGCAGGAGAGGTGGATGTAGATGAACTAGTATTGGTTCCTTCATCTGTTGTTTTCTTGAAGAAATTGTGCTGCAGGGCGTAGAATGGCGTGATGCGGCTTTTAGGGTCGTAGTCCAGCATGCGCAGGATCAGGTCTGGAAGAGGACAAACACTGACATAATGATGGTGGCCAGCTACAATTGTAGTGTCAACCCCGTGATGTTTCTTGTGTCCCTCGCCCTCACTTGATATCTGCTCCTCATGCTAACTCCACATAGAGGTTCAGCGCTTTAATCCACGACCACATCCTTTCAGTCAACTCCCACAGGCCAAAGACAAGGGTAGGAACATAAACCAAACACTAAACTGACAGCTTTGCTTTCACACTTAACAGAGAATGATAGCCAGGACCCACTCCATGAGCCAAAGGTGTGGGGAAGCAACCCTTTTGTCCACTGGGGAAACCCCAGTGCAGCGAACTGGGAGGACACAAGTATACCGACCCCTGACTCTTACCGATGAGCAGAATCCAGCCCCATCTCCGGGACAGTGCTTCCAGAATGCAGGCTGTGCCCTGAGGTGAGCCCAGCTATAGCTTTCTGGTACCTCACTCAACAGCTCAGGCTCCTTCCCCTCCACAAGGAGGCTTTTATATTTCCACAGCCATTTTGACCAACCAGGGACAAAGTGCCGAGTCCTCCACCTTTGACGGCTGCGCACTGGCCTACATGCTGCTACTATTTACGCTATGCTTACAAATGAATATAGATTTCATCTATACACATCACATTAGAAGAGACACCTCAGGAGGACATTTACTGCGAGAATAATTTACACAACTTTAATCACTCATTTATATTTCACCCTCTCTGTGTTTGTTGTTTCCACCTCCATGAACTTGTTTACATGAATATTAATGCTCAGTCCTGCAGTAATCATGCAAATGCCTACCTTTAAACTTTAGGTAGTCACAAGGGGCGTGTCCTGGCTCTCCTGCTCGCCGGCCCCCTGGACCCCCGGTCTCAACACCCAAAATCTCATGTAGACGCCGTGTGGCTGGGGGCTTATACTCCTGGAAAACACAAAAACACACACACGCTATGACTATTAAGGAAAGTCTGTGAAGTTCCAATAACAACATGAAGGCACGCTGTTCTTCAACACTTTGCTCAGGACACAAAACTGAGGTTAACACTGAGACTCGTATTCTAATTAAAGAAAACTTCATTCATTTAGCTCCGTTTCCCAAACTCTGTCGTCTTGGAGACACAATAGTCCAGGCTTAAAGCTGAAACTGCAGGAAACAAAGGTCCTCCATGGTCGATAAAATCTATGAATCCTTCTTCACAGAAAGCCTGTGAGGAGTCCTCAGCTTGTTCGGTGCTTTGCACTTTGTACTGGGTTGGGCCTGTTTTTGTCTTAATTTTTAATGGCACAGATTCAACGAGGTGCTGGAAACATGCCTCAGTGATTCTGATCCATAGCAGTGTCTCATCGATGGCTGTGTATTCATGAAGCAATCCTCCAGTTACACCACCTCCCAGAAGTGCTGTATTAGTTTGTGATCTGGACCATGAAGTACCGTGAACTGACGGTGGCATTCAAGAACCCAGCCTGAGAGGCTGTGAGCTTTGTGACAGGCATCAGGCGATGGCTATAATGTGATGATAAAGGGATGGACATAGTCAGCACCAATCTCAGGTACCGTGTGGTGTCGTTGTGGTACTGAGTCGATACAAAGTGCACCAAGAAAATATTCTGCACCCATTAAACCACCACCAGCCTCAATTGTTGATACAAGGAAGGGTGATGTTATGTTTACACCCGACCATCCACGTGTCACAGCAAAAACCGAGGTGATGAAACATTTTCCATTTTCTCTTGTCAGTGTGGTTCTGCTGCTGCAGCTCGTCTGCTTCATGATTCCAAGTGTGAGCACTCAGAAACACTCTCCTGCCCCTGTTATAGCTTCGTCGTAACAGGTGTTGTGTTATTTATAGTCACTGTCGCCTTCCTCATTATCCTCTCATATCTGGCATTAAGAAAGCATTTTCAGAGCTGCTGCTCACTGCACATTTTCTCTTTTTCAGGTAAACCTGATGGTTAGAGAAGAACACCCCGTGGATCCTCAGGTAGAAACAGAACACACCAGAAGCCATGGCGTGTTTAGAGTCACATGTCTTCCCCAGTCTGATGCTCAGCTTGAACTTCAGCAGGTTATCTTCACCATAGCTCAGCAGGTAGAGCAGGTCATCTATGAATCATCTACCAACTGGAAGGTTGGTGGTTTGATTCCTGGCTGCTCCGCTCTGTATGCCAAATAACCTTGGGCTAGATACTAACCCACTGCAGTATGAACGTGTGTGTGACAGCAGGACGACAGAAAGGACTTGAACGGAAAAACGGGTGAATGAGGCAAGTTGCTTAAGTGCTTCGAGCGCTCAGGTAGAGTAGAAGGGTGAGTCCACCTGGATATCCTGTGTTAGTCAACACTTGGAAAGTGAACTGAACTAAACACACAAGTTAAAAATTTTCCACATGTGAAGTCAAAACAGAAGCAAACTCTACCTTCTTGACATCCTTGTTCTTCTTCACCGTCCACAGACCATCTGACAGCTTGTCAAAATACTTCCTGGCTTTAGGAGCTGCATCCAGCATGTGGCTGGGTGGAACTCCCAGAACCTCCACAATTTTATTCATCTGGTCAACCTACACACACACACACACACACACACACACACTCTTAATGTGGACCAAAGTAAGAGCATACCACAGACATGCTGTTGCAAACACATGCGGTCTTCAAATTCATGCTTCTCAGTACAATCTCAAAGGAACTAAGAGTAGACTGGAAGAGACAGACTTTCTGTCATCGTAACAACCGTGTCTACAACGCGGCCTCTCTACGCTAGCTTCTTAACACATCTAAATGGATGTAGCATAAAACACTGAGCACGGATGAAGGACATCCCCGATTCAAGCCCGACACTACCCGACACGTGTGTTCACGCTGGTGTTGCTGTTACCTCATTGGAGCCGCTGAAGAGAGGCTCCCCTGTGTGCATCTCCACTAGGATGCATCCCAGAGACCACATGTCGATAGCCAGGTCATACGGCATTCCCAACAGAACCTCGGGAGAGCGGTAAAACCTGCTCTGGATGTACTGATAGATCTAAGAAGGAAGTGGAGTTTAGCAATCTGACACCAAGACTTGACAGTGTAGCTATTTAACTGAACACATGCAATCACATTTGACCACACATTCATACCTTGCTTTATTCTATACACTTTAAGCACATTATCAAGGGTTGTGGTCAGAGCAGGCATGAATGTCATGGTAACTTTTTCCCACAACACAGAGAGAAGCTAACTGCTGTTCATGATTAGCAAGAAGACAGTGTAGAGTAGCACTTCTTAAAGATTTAAATGGATCTGTTTATTTTTGTCCCTGCATGTAAACTTTTGAGCCTTGTGTGGATCAAACGTGTGCGCTCAGTTTTGTTGTCCAAGCTGCAGTATTGTACAATTATTCCATCACGGAAAAAGGACAGTAAAATTTTTAAAAAGCCCAAAGTTCCCATGACATTCATGCCGATGAGATGATGACAGCTGTGTCTCTTCTCCATTCCCACTAAAGCTAACCTAACCTGTCTTTGGGCAGTGGGAGGAAACCCACACAAAAACTAGGAAACCTCTTATCATGAGCCAACAGTCCTAATTATTCTGCCATCGTGCAAGCCACGCTACTTGGTATATTTTCCAAATGTGAACGTTGTGAGTAACGGGGAGTGATCCTAGTAGGTGAGCAGCGTTTATAAAGAATCATATCTGGAGTAAGTGTGCTCACTCTCTGTCCAAGCTGGCAGGAGGATCCAAAATCAACTATTTTGATGGCTGATCTCTTGGGGTTACACAGCAGTATGTTCTCTGGTTTCAGGTCGCAGTGGATGATTGACAGCTCCGGAGTGGCCAGGAATAATAGTGCTGTAGACAAAACACCAACATGTGTCAACAATATTATGCAAACTGAAGACACGTATAGTCTAAATAAGTGCACATCATCAGCATTAAACCTGCATTTACTGCACATTTCTAGAATTATTACCAGTGTTTACATATCGATCAGTAAATGTATTCAGACACCTGCCTCACTACACATGAATAACTGAACTGTTTAACATCTTTTTATTCCCTGATAAACATGTAAATAGTAGCAGGGATTGCTGTTTCCATCCTTAAGAGCTGAAGGTGTGAACCTTGGATGAGAGAGGCTGCAGGGTTAGGCCACTAACCCAACCCCACTAACTGCTTTGGACTGTGGGGGGAAGCCGGAGCACCGGAGAGAACACGCCAGAACGTGCAAACTCCACACAGTGGAATCGAACTGAGGACCGTCTCCTTGTGAGGCTAGTCACCGCCGTGCTGCCCAACCACACCACATTTACAACCATTTATTCAAATGTGTTATTGTTACTTTGTGGTGCCAGCTGTGTGCTCAGTTTTAAAACGCTCGCCGTGATTGGCTCAGTCGTTCACGGTCAGCGCTTTGTTTAAGCGTAACTACAGACCACGACTATCACACATGCTTCCAGCACCTTTTGTGGAATCACAAGTACAAACGCTCAGCCACAGTGTTGCAGCTGCATGTCGTCTCTATGCACCCACCTGTACAGAGCTGCTGTGCAAATTTCCTGGTGAGGTTGAGGGAAACTCCTCTGAAATTGGTGTTCCTCAGCAGATCGTACAGGTTGTAGCTCAACAACTCAAACACCAAACAGAGATGGTTCCTAAACATAAAGTGACGCTTCAGGTGGACTGCACAGAGACAGATTGACAGACAGACACAAAGAGACAAATGGGAGACATGGGGAAAAGTTAATCCACTGAATCGTTTAAAAATACCACAGTTTTGAGACGTTTCAGTTTCAGGTGTCAAAGGTGAGGTGAAATATTTTATATGTTTTTTGATTATTCGTCATTCCCATCTATGTCAACATTAACGGGACAGATTTGTTATTTGTTATTTGTCATTTCAAATGCAGGTAGTAAGTGCTTGCATAGACAGATCTTTGTACTTAAACAGCCTCAGCATGATAGGAGAGCGCACACTCTAAATACCTCGCATGTTTGATTTCTGCTGTTCAGCAGCCAGTGTTAGCAACAGTGCGTGTGCACACTAACAGATGTGTGTGCACAGAGAATAAATGTAGTAAAGGCCCCCTGTGCGTCTGTAATGAACCAAGAGAAGCTGTGTTGTACAGCAGTGTACAGAGTGTGTATCTTACCTATGTAATATTTCATCTCAGTGTCGTGCTTGTTCATGAGCTCCAGCAGGCGTAGTTCTATCTGTGCCTGGTTCAAAAAAGCCTTTTTGTTCTTAATGATCTTAATGGCAACCCACTCCTGCTCATGGTGGTCGTAGGCCTTCACCACCTGTGGACACATGAACACATGTTACATCACAGGTAGTGAATCACTCAGTTCAAGGACAGCCAAACACTTCCTGTCTGACTTTGTCCTGTCATGTACACAATACATGTAGCCTGTGTCATAACAACAATGGCTTTGCCTTTGATTTCTTAATGTAATGCAATCTACTGATTACAATTACTGAGTGCAGCTCCCTGTAAGAGCACGTTGGTTTGTTTGCTGTAATCAGTGACCTTCAGATGTGCTGCTGGCTGTCGCTGGGTTAGCCATACCGACGCTTTAGCTCTGTACATGACAGCTTTTACTAATCCTTCACACAGAGTTTACTTTCAACTTTTCACAGAGACACGGCCAAATTTCACTAACGGCAGAAGCCGTCAAATAACTTTAGTTCAGACATTTTGGACTTTGCGTCCGCAGTAGTAACAGAAGTGGAGAATGTTTCTTGTGGAGACCTCACCTGTCCGAAAGAGCCTTTCCCAATCAGTGAGTCTATCTCATAGCGGTCCAGCCACTTTTCTCCATTTTTCACAATGTAGTCATAATTGTCATCGTCATAGCCATCGTTATAGATTTTTCTCTCCTTCTTCGTGCTGCTGTCCTCAGGAGGGACCTGCTGGGCCCGCCGCTTCTTCTTAGTATAGTACACCTGTGGACACAAACACAGCTCAGGCTCTGCTTCACAGTACATCTGAAAGCAACAAACCCAAATAACCTGTGCACCAGCAACCAGCTGTTACTGCTCTGTTCTTCTCGGGGTGTAACAGCAGAACTGCCTAGATTAGCCGTCTCTTAAGTGGATGCTGGATTTCAGTGCAAAAAATGACGTTCACATCAATGACCTGTGGCGCACAAGTATAATAATAATAATAATGGATTGCATTGCTTTTCGAGACCCTCAAAGCGCTTTACAATGCCACTATTCATTCACTCTCACATTCACACACTGGTGGAGGCAGCTATGGTTGTAGCCACAGCTGCCCTGGGACAGACTGACAGAAGTGAGGCTGCCATATTGCACCATCGGCCCCTCTGGCCAGCACCAGTAGGCGGTAGGTGAAGTGTCTTGCCCAAGGACACCACGACCGAGACTGTCCAAGCTGGGGCTCGAACCGGCAACCTTCCGGTTACAAGACGAACACCCAACTCTTGAGCCACGATCGCCCATTTCATGGATGAAAAACTATAGATCAGCGCTGCTGAGGGTTTCCTTGCTTCAGAGAATATTTTGTTTCCTTGCTATAAAAGCTTGTTCTGTTTCGAGGTCTGCACTCTTCTGGACAGAGATCTCAGATGTCGTTTCTTGGAATCTGGTGAAGCCACTGGCCCAGTTTGGGGGTCAGTGGTCCAGTTACCACAGGCACCACTGTTGCCATCATCTTCCACGTCTTCCTGCGATCCTCACCCAGCTGTTGGCATTTCTCAACCTTCTTGTGATGCTGCTATCACTTGGTATAGCTGCATCTATCCCTCCGGTTGGTTAGCCAAGATAGCAATCTCTTTACAGTCAGTCTCCAGGAAATTTAAGGTGATGTCCTCTGAACTTTTGGACTGTGACTGTGTGTGTGGTCCAGCTTTTACAAATGCAGTGGGACCAGAGTCTGTTTAGACAGTTACATTTTCCATTTTTAGGTAAATCACATGTAAGGTTTACAGTAAGTCTCCAGGAAATCATGGCGACACAATTTAAAGTACAAAATAAAAGGGTGTGTGTGTGTAATGTTACTGTTTCATACCTCATTGATGTGCTTATAAGTTTTGATGAGGTCAACAGAGAGTTTTCTCAATGGAGCGCTGGCAGGGTCTCTGAAACTAGGGGGAATTCTCCGCTGGAGTATGGTCATATCAGACAGCACCTACAGAGAACAACAACGTTTCACAAACTCGTCTCAGGTTTGATGCAGGAGATGTTCCTCATGTGTGTATCAGGACAGCTTCACACTAAAAACAAATGTGTTCATTCTGTGTGAGTGCACATCAATAACCTTTGCAGTTTGTACCAACTGTATTAGTTTGCTATTACAACTAATACATGATAAGTTGTTCCACTGCACCAACTTTTAACAAAAAACAACTCAATACAAACTAAGTTGCTGGTAGTCTGAGGGGAGCACAGACCATCAGGCAAAGCACACACTCGTTTTTTATTCACATACAGGCCAGTTTCTTAAAAGGTCAGGTAACAGAATCTGACTGACTGAGGATTTTTAAATTAAGATTTTAATACTTGGTCCTTTTTTTGACAGATTCCTCACCTCAGAAACAGAAAGAGGAGGATTACTGACTGATGTTCTGCTTGGATCAAGTGTTGTTGCAGGGAAACTGCAAAGTGCCCTCTGGTGGACAAACTATGCAACAGCAACACTCATAACACAGTTGAAGGGAGTTAGTCTCATCTTTTCTTGCTTTTTAGTTTTTATCTGTCTTCTGCTGCTCGTCTGGGTTTGGGAAGCAATGACTGTCTAGGACAAGCCTGAATCACCTCACATAGGAGGCAGAGAGAAGGTCACACAGCTGAACCACCTAAACCTGCTCCTTTACTAATTAGAGGTGTAACAACTCATATTTTGAGCCCCTCTGAGGTGTCTGAGCTCTCTAAGCAAGTGTCCAGCCAGTACCTGTAGAAATGAGACTAGTTCTGGTTAGTGACCCAGAGGTCAGGACTATATCGAGGCTTGGAACACAGCTCAGCTGGTAAACCCAGCCTGTTGGTGTTCGTTAGTCAAAAAAGGAATCTATTACACATTATTTGTTACTTTTCTTAAATGTAATGCAAGTGATCGCCACAGAGCTTCTACTTTCGAAACATGCACAGGTAGCCTGACTGCTCATTTGTTTGTCACCTGTTGAAGATCAGAAGTTTGCAAACACTCAGCTTTAACGTCACTCTGGGTTCTTGGCTAGCCTAGCGTTAGCATGAGGTCTGTGCAGATGTTTGCAGAGAGCTGAAGTTGTGTTAGCAGCACAGTGCAGCTTGCACTTTACCATAGCGCTGGCGTCCTTTAGTGTAATAAAAGCAATCTGCTGTAGACTGCTCCACCATTTTCCTCCCACTGTACATGAACTGAAATCAGCTGACCTTTAACAGGAGCGTGCAGGAAGAAAAAAAGCATCTTTGATGTTTCTTCTATCCACCCGAGTGCAGATCACCCAAGAACCTTTGTTACTTTGTAACGCATTAGAACCAACACTGCTCATCCTTGCCTTAGTACCTGCTGAAAGTCACACTGAGGCCAGAAGAGCCACATTAGGGTAGCCACGTCGCTTGATTGCTTCTTTATAAATTCCAATGCTGGTACACTTACAAAAAGATAACGTCAGGCTCTAATATGTGGAAGAGCTTGGGACTGTGACATCACCATTTGAGTGGAATGGAAGTTCTTTACAGACTGGAGCACAATTTGTTGCTCTTTCCAGTTTGGAAGCAGCAGCAAAGAGCTAAGGTCGCAGACCAACAACAGCTTGGGCAACAGCTGGAAAAACATTACCTACAACAACATTTGGGAAAATCACAGTATTGTTACCTCTTGTAGTTTTCATGTGGTTACACAGCTGAGATGTGGCTGTTAGCTTGGTGGTTGCTACATGGCAGCATCAAAGAAACTCTATATGCTTTTGTTTTTAAAATACCGGGTACCATCAATACCTTGGACAAGTTGTTGTGGCAACCTCTGACCAGAGAACTACAAGCTGCTGCAGGTTTGTTGCACACATTACAGAGCTACGGCTCGGTCGACTGAGCCCCACACTCATGAATGTGTGCTGAAAGACATTTCTGCACTTTAACTTGTTTGATGCGTAGGTGCTCATCACAAACAGGTTCTGTGTTTGGGATCGTGAGCATCTGTAGCTGGTTCAGATGGATCTAGGGCTGTTCGATATAACCATATATATCGGATGACGATATAAAAACGTCTGTCGTTTCATTTTACGCTGTCGTTTGTTTCGTGGTGTCGCAAAATAAACCGTTTACGGCAATATTTGTTCATGGTTCTGATGTCACTGTAGTTATTATTAATTTCTTAAAGTTCTCTCTTTCTCTTATATTTAATATAACCACACCACGGACGGACAAGCGCCTGTTTGTATGTGTTGTGGTTAGCAACAATGACGGTAACACCATCGTGTGTCCGCATGTTTATTTTCCACATACACTTTTCAGAATAAAGCTCAAGATCCTGTTGAGACTTTTCAAAATAAACCGAATCACGTGAAAGATGCAGATTATTTACGGATGAGAAGTAAAAGAGAGCCGCCAGGTGCTAAAAAATAAAGCTTAGACTCAAACGTTAGAACAGGCTTTCCCCCGCAGCACGCCGTGTAATAAATACTCACAAAGAAACGGCGCCGTTACAACTTATGTCTAAAAATGTATCGTTTCATGCATCGGTTAAAACTCGACTCAGCTACATGACGCACAGCTGGAAACACTTCACGCAGGTCGAGCTGCCCGAGATTCACAGAGTTTACAGAAAATGTTACATTTCTGTGATTTATATCGTTATCGGACGATAGATGTCTCATATGAGGTTTTGGACATATCGCACAGCCCTAGATGAACCCATCATTTTCTCCTAGATGAGGTATAACATTATTCGTTTCTGACCCATGGCATTAGCTTTCCTGAGGAATCCACGAGCAGTTAGTAACCACTATTGGATCAACTGCAGACTCCAACTTTGCTCATACTAGTTAGCGATATTTATTCATATCATTACCACTGTTCACTAATGTAAACTACAGTCTGTTCTATTTAGCTGTGTGAGGAGAGCAGCAGTGCCCTTTGGCATACAGGCCGGTAGGACCTGAGATCAGGATCAGAAGCAAATTGTGTATGAGACAGCCGGGAGATGATTATGATGTGCCCTGCTGCTGCTGTCGCTTCAGTTTACAGAAGACCCACAATGCCCGGTAGCTGTTTGCTATGAAAACACCTTAAGTGTTCACATTTTGAGGGATAAGATGTGGGTGGAGACCTGGCATACAAATGTCAGTATCGATTACAGTGACCGCGAAGCAAACGTCTATCTTCTAACTTTAGCTGTACTGGGTGAATCTGTAACACATAAAGTGGAGACATCTCAAAACTGAGACCCACTGAGCCAGGAAACATATTTTAATCATCAACTTCAAAATGCCTCTGAAATCGTTCTCGTCAGCTTAGAAAAATCCTGGTTACATTTAGAGATATTTAGAGTAGTCGTGTTATCTTAAAGGTTAACCTACTTTCAGTTTGAATGGTTCTGGTTCTTATATAGCAGTAGGGTAAGTGTTAGGCATGAATAGGTTTACGTGCTTTCCTCTTTACTTTGCTGAAACCTGGTTGGAGATGTATTTCTGAACATGTTAAAATAGTATAACGACAATAACAACTGAGACAAAGAAAACAAAATAAGAATCATTATAAATCATTTACATGTTAAAAAGGCGGAGGAAGCATAAGCTTATTTAATCCCACCCTCTTTCCACTATTAAGTAACTCATAGTCTACACGTTCTCTTCCTTTTATGCATCCATCAGAAATTCTTCATTACAATTTGCTACATGATTTTTTTAATAACCCCAGTAACACCCGCATATATACACATCCCCACTGTGAACATCGTGGGTGAGAACGCCCTGCCTCCTCCCTGCAGTTCGCAGTATGTGCAAAGGAGGAACAGATCCAGATGTTTAAAGTTACAGAATACAACGCTGACCCCAGAGTGACTGTAAATCTTCACAGAGTACCCGCATCACAGCTGATGGTAACAGTAGCTACCGCAGACTTTGGCTGTGGGGGCAGTGCCTCAGGAAGTGTCCAGCTTAGGGACGGATCCTTTTGAATAGCACGTGTCATTAAACCTTCATGACCTCGCAGACATTTCATGTTCAGTAGCTCTGCAAAGCAACAACGTTTGAACATCTAAAATGAATACAAAATGTTGATGCATCCCTCTGGCACTGGCCCACAGGCATGCGTGGTGGGACTGCTGCTGCGTGTGGTACCTGCTGCTGCTCGGCCATGGAGTGGATGGAGCTGAAGGAGGGGTGTGTATGTGAGTGCTGGCTGGTCATGGCTGGCTCAGCGAGGGAGAAGCCCTGGGCAGTGGAGGAGGAGGAGGAGGAGGAGGAGGAGGAGGAGGAGGTGGGCGGACATCCTGAGCTGCTTACACCTAAGAAGACAGAGAGAGATGATTAGACAGGGGAACCCCGACACCTTTGTTTGCATTATGGGAACATCAGAACTACTATTGTTTTGTTCCTGCACGCCCATGCACCACGCTCATCACCATCAACACTGCATCCTTCATCCCACACGTCTACTATGACGTGTGGACTTGATATTGTTTTCTTATCATATTAATATAACACAATGTTCAGTTACCTTTGCAGAAAAATAACTTTCAAGCAGCTAGTTTTTACTAAGCTAATATTTGTGTTCCCTTTTGGTTGAGTAAAGAAGACGAATCAGCAGTTTCACAGAGAACAGCTCACAACAGAGATTTTAAACTCTGAAGCTTCTAACTGGACCAAGTCCAAATATTACGTGTGAAACTCTTTACACCATCAGACAAGGACATGTATCTGAACCAGTGGAAAAAACCTCACAAGACTATGTCTACAGTAGGCTGCTACGATTCGTCGCCATAATCTATGATGTCATACTTAAAACCAGGTGAATGTGTTTTTGTGACTGCAGTTACACTACAGGAAGCCGTGGGGCAGTATCGCCTGTATCGTCTGCGAACCGCCAAGCAGGAGGAAGAAAAAGGATTTCCCAAAAACTACGTGACTGTGCACGCTGCTGCAGCGCACGAGCATTTAAACACGGCACGCTGGAGCATCAGCTCTGAACGCTCACGCTGACACCTTCATGTTTGTGTACGGTCATTTCATCTGAGGTTTTGTTCTTCTCTGCTTGATTCTGAATAGCAAACCTCTTCCACCTCACGTTAGCTTGTTAATCTGTGGGTCGGCCTATATCATTAATTAATTATATATATAATCAGTTAAGCAATTTAATTGGTGTTGAACACTACACCTTCTGGAGGCGTACAGATGGGTTTGTCCTGTAAAGAGGCTCATGCACCAAGTCATCTCACACATGGTTATCAGCAGCTGGGAACGCTGCAGTTGTGAATTCACGACCGGAATCATCTGTGAACTTTGGAAACTGGACAAAAAATTATATTTAAATTTTTAAGTTGAAGTTTGAACTTAAGAACAGAACATCCATAGTTTCCTATCTGCACATTACTTTTGTTTAAGTACTACTCGCGCTTTGATTTGTATTACCTAATAATTAATTTGCTGTGGGATGAGACAACAGGGCGATATTTACAGGGGGGCAGCCTACAACAGGAGGTTACAGTTGACTAATCGACCGATCCAAGAACAATTAGGCAGATTAGCTGACTATCAACATAATCGTTAGTTGCAGCCCTCGTTTACAGCTGCTGCATAGCTAAAGCAACCACCTAACTGGATAATCTGCCACACCCCTAGATTGGTCTTTTCCACACGTAATCAGCCTTTTCTCCTGATTGCATGTGTTACTTCATGGTCAGAGTCCATATTTGGCTGAGACTGTCATTTCTATATATCGACGTTCTTGTTGTTTTAAAGTAGCCTTGAGAAATAGTTCTCCAGCTTTTCTGAAGGTCTTTCTCTGGACACGGTCTCATCTTAGTCCAGTCCTTACACCTGACCATTCCCAGAGTGTTTTGTTTGATACTTAACAGACCTGCATGTAAAAAACCCGAAGCTGGACAGTGTGTGCACATAAAGACAGCTGAGGAAAGAACCATTTTAAATGGTCTCTTCAGCTGTGTGAGCAAAACCGTGATCCCAGGTAAAACACAGTTACAGTGCTGTTTTACATTTTTCAGCAACACAGTAATGTAATGTTTTACTGTATTAAATTTAGTAATCAGATTACAGTTACAATTATGTTGTTACTTGCATTACAGGGTTCTTTGATTATCTGCATGACAAACTCAACTCCAGCTCGTTGCAGGCGTCCACGACTAATGAAGTGCTCAGACTTCTTCCATGTAACAAAGCTGGAGCCCTCCGTGCTCACTGGGAGCTCCAGCGTTGCTGTCTCCACCCTCAGACCTGTGCCTCCACACCATCCTGTCTCGGAGGCCTACAGACGATTCCTCGGACTCGATGGCTTAGTTTGTTCTCTGGCATGCACCAAAAATATTTCTTACCCAATTACTCAGTTAAACATGGGAATACTCGATTGCTGAAACAGTCAATAGCTACAAGCCTAAGGTTGTCACTTAAGCCATGTTCGAGGGAAGATCCTCCCTTGCGTGCACATCATGAAACGCTGCACACGTTCTAATGAGCTCTTGAAATGGAGCACAAACGAACATTATCTTCAACATCCTTTGTCCAGTATACCCACTGCACAAACCATCAGTCCATCCAGTCCATGACCACTGCAAACTAGAAGAGGCTTAGAGGAGATCTCTGATGTAATTCCACCCCCACCTCGAACCCATATGTCACTCGTTTTGCACACCTCACCACTGTCCTCATACATGTCCTGCACCACCCTCACAATCTTCTCTGCCACTCCTCATGCAGTACAACAGTTCCTCACACAGACACAGTGAAGCTCCTTCAGACCTCTTCTATAGCTCTGCATTAATATTCCCAATGCAAACATCACATCTGTAGTTCTCAGCATCAAGCCATGCTGCTGCTCACTGATCATCGCCTCTTTTCTTAAAAGCTCCGGACATCATGGTTGTTCATGAAGACTGCCACCTTTTATTTAAATATCTCGCTCTCCAGGATTGTGTTAAGCAATATTTATCCCAAACACCTCCACAGGTATGCAATTTGGACCAATCGCCTTTCCACATTTCATAGCTGCCCTGGCTTCCCCATTTTCTACATTCATCAGCTCCTCTGTCCACTCTGTCCATCTTCTCAGCCCACTTCTGAACTTTTTTGGACTTTTCCATTTCTGTCCTTGGTCACCTGCTACACATCTTTCCCCCTCAATCCCTCTCCCTAATAATAATAAATAATTTCTGCACACCTTTTGCATGTTGCATCAGTCCTTTTGAACAGTTATTGTAGGTGTTGCCAACAGTATGCAAAGTACGTCTGCTTCTCTGGCCAAGCAAGTGCAAACCAAGTGCACTGGTGCCATTTTCATATTCATTTCATTTCTGTTCATCCTTCTAGTTATGCATTTAAGGCTCAGACCCAGAGCAACAATTCAATTCATACAAACACCCGATCAGAACAATAGATCTATCAGGACGTTGTGTCTTGTGTCTGACTCCGTGAGCCTCATAGAAAGGTCAGGTAAAAATACATTTGCTGAGCGACCCTTTTATTTAAATATCACAGTTTAAGTGTCTTCAGCTCGGCCATGAACCTACTCAACATAGCACAGTAAGTCAACTAGCTACCAAAACAGGACGTGTGACTTATAATACTCCCGGTCCTTTTACATAATTAATGACGGTTTTAGAATAAACAGGGAGTGGCCCAGCTGCTGACCATGTTTCTTCCTCCAGTTAAGTCACAAGAATGAGATGAGTGATAAAGGTTGCTCTTCTTACTATTCTCAGGATGAGAGACGCAATAAGAAGCGCTCCAACATGTCTCCCTTCTGCCAGCTGGCAAATACCAAAACCAAAATAGAAAAGTGTTATTTAGATATGTGGTTAAAAATAAGGCCGCTCACTACGCAGAGTCACTAAAAATGGGATCAAATTAGAAATTCTCGGGTCTTTGCCTCCTTCAGGTGACACGCAACTCCACACGGTGCTCTGTAGATAATCAGGTCGAAACCATTCAAGAATGTTCACATCAGGTCAACGAGAGGCCAAACCAACAGAGATGTAGCTGCTGCCATCCTCTTCAGCACAGGCACGTCTTTTAAATGATACACCTAAACTAAACTAAACTAGAAAAAATCCGTTACATACAGTAGGCATTTTGACCGCGTTGTCAAGCTCTGCCCTGCACTGTCTTCATTATTCAGACAGCACAGCTAACACTGGTCTACTGGCCAGAATCTGACGTAGAGTATAAAACATCTGATTTTTACTTAAGAGAATATAATAATACTGATGGTCAAAATCATCCTTTGCTGTGTTTATTTTATTTACTTAAATATAATAATTCGATATTGTTACTTAAGATACAAATGAAAAAAGTACTCGGTACACAAAATGGGATGAAACTAAAATGGAGCAGAAAACACCAGCGACAAAAACAGAGGAGCTACCATGAACTCAAACGTTTACAAGTAGGGATGGCACCGGTTCTGACATAAACGGTAGTAACCAGACGTTCTTCTCTGCGTGAGTAGCTTAATGTTGTTCGTGTGTAATTTACGTTGAGTAGGCTAACCACGTTATTACATTAATGCATGTAAGGTGAACTAGCAAACATCATCATAGCTACATGCGGCTGTCTTCTTGTTTGATGGCAGATGCTCCCTTCACCCTGGCCAAAAAGGCTAAAATGACCAAAGAAAAAGTGGAAAACAGTTAAACATGAGAGGTTTAGGACAAAGTTTGTGTTTTTTCCATTGTTTAAGCACTGCTTCCTCTAGTAAGCGTGCAGTGATAGGAAGCTACCGCAAGTAAGAAATGGAAATACTGTTTGGGAATGCAACTGGAATTACTTATCTCAATATGGAGCCTGGATCTGTATCCCTCTTTACAAAGTGTAAACTGTGATGCATTAGACACAGTAGGCAGTGCACCAGAAATGATGATAGGTGGCTAGCATATTAGAAGACGATTAAGACTCAACTGAACCTGGTGAAAGCAAAGTTTTAACTCCAAATCACAGGAAGTACTGAGAGCTGACTAGTTTAAGTTTAAGAAACAACATGTTGTTAGTGGAGGTGCCCAGTGTTGATTGGCCCATCCTCTGATGAGAATACAGGTCAGAAAAGCTAAAGCTGCTGATCGTGGGCCTCATGGAAAAGGCCAAACATCAGTTTAGATCATCATGGTAATGGCAAGTGGTTCTTATTTAGTGCTTTTCTACTCTATGTGAGCACTCAAAGCGCTTTACAACAACAATTTGGAAAGCAGCAGTCATGCTTTAAGTCCAGCGTTCACTACATCAAAGTAAAAGAGATTTCATGGCTTCATGGTTCAAGTATATCCACCATATCTATTTCTAATCAGGGCAAGCATGTCAACATGGAAAAACAACTTGCAATTCTAGGCTTGCCCCCACTATCACCTTCCATCCACAATATGAAGAGCTCTTCTGTTCATCGTTTTCTAAATGGCTCAATGAGAACGTAAACGGAGGTGTGCGACTGGATGAAGGGCCTAGAAAGCTGCGAGTAGCTTCGAAGCTCTGTGCTGAACTGCGTGTGCTTGCTTGTGTGATGAGGTAGAAACAGTGATTCAGTGTGGGACTGTTGTGGTCCAGGTCCTGGCCTGCTTACAAACATGACACTCCTGGAGGGAGAGAGAGAGAATATCTGCCTAGTACTGAGAAACCTGCACAGTCTCTTTAAGAGACTGAGAGGCAGTCACAGCACTTCCTCACTCGGCCCCCCCCTCGCGCCTGTTCTGCCATTGGTTGAAGCGCGTTCTTTCTCTCTCAGCTGATTCGCTGTTGGTATCTAAGGGCTGGCTGGCCAGCACTCTATAAATAAACCCAGTGCTGTCTCAGCAGCCAGGCTACAATACTCATTAGCTACTTCTCTCTCCTCTTCTCCTTCTCCCCTGCTAAGCAAGTAGCTTCCAATAGCAGTCCTGGCTCTCAGCAACACTCTGACATACTCTCCCCTAGCAACTCAACCCACCCTACCAGCCGCTTTCTCCTCCCCCTCTTCTCCTCGTCATCTTTCCTACTTTCTCAAATCTCACTCCCTTCTGTCCTACTTATCCATCCATCATTCATTCATCCCTCACTTTCTCGCTTCACGACTTCAGTGCATCTCAAACAGCCATCTTTTCTATTCCTTTCCTGACTGCTGTTTCAATAATGAGAGAAACAAAGAGGAGTTACCTCAGGCAGCACAGCAACACACACCACAGTCAGAACAAGTTGGTCGTGTAAAGCAAACACTGTTCCCACTACAGCCCAGTGAAGAAAGGCCTCCTCATTATGGCAAACACAAAGACACCACCTTTCACCTTCTAAGGTTTGATACAATAATAGAAAATAACCTGGTCCTCAGCAGGGCTTGTGTTTGTGTGTCTGCACACCTGGCTGCAGTGAACAAAGGCGAGCACATGTGAATCCTGAGGTTTACTCTGAGCTTTGATGCTAAATTTTGTGCTGCTGAAAACAATAAGTTCTTAAGGTGTACATGTTAATAATTCATAATAATTAAACGTTCACCGCCCCAGGTCAGCGGCTCAGTTTCACTGGCCTTAAAAAAACTGTTATTTTTGTATTCAAAAAAAGTTGTATTCATATAATATTTTATTTTATTTCACTTTAAATCTGAAAAGATAACAACACAATGTTTTGAAAAAAGCATCGAAGCAAAACGTTTTGCCTCAAAGATTTTTATAATGAATGTGTTACTCGATGAATTGTGGCGCCTTAAGTCAACGCACAGTTTAACGGTCTAGGTGATGTTAAATGGGCTGGGATTGGCATCATCTGACCAGTTACACTGGTAACTGTATCAGCAGCTGAGTGATTTTACAGTAAACTTCACTCATAGAAACATAATACAGAACGCAGCTAACACAGCTGTGTATGAGGAATGGCACGTACAGGAGTGTAGTGTTCAAAGCGCTGTATGAATGTGTGTTTGAATCGCTTTGGTCAGTAAGACTGGAAAAATAAATAAATAAATAAAGTGTGGCCTATTTAAAGGCAGCAAGAAAGCCTGCAAAAAGGTCACTTGTGTGAATTAACAGACTTCTTAATATTATTACAACTTTATCATTAATCTATGGGAGAATCTGATGGTCCCATTAAATGCATGTTCTAACTTGCACAGCTTAGTTTTTACTCTCTCGGCTGCAGCCCGATGGTGCTGAATGGTTTAAAATGTTCAAATGTTTACAAAAAAACAAATAAAATCAAGGATCCCAGCCTATGATTCAGTAGGTTGTATGATTTCAGTCTCTCACATTATTGTGGAGGAGTTCTGGTCCACTCTTCATACAGCTTTGCTTCAGTTCATTGAAACTGGTGAGCTTTGAATGAGCCATTGCATCACCTTCAGACTGATGGGCAGCAACAGCCGCTTCTCTGAGATCACTGCTGATGTTGATCAGCAAGGACCAGATTATTTTTATGATGTCTTGATGTAAAACCTTTAACATTTTACCATTAATGTGTATACACACATGCCAGCGATCAGAGTAGAGTCAGATCTATTCAACTCTACTGTACGCTGACATGACATCCAACAATAAAACACTACATGTGTTGTACCTGTACACGGAGGACTGACATGCAACTCATGGAACTAGCAGCTCATGTTCTCTTGGTATCCATCATACCACACACAGCTTCATCCTACAGAAACTGGACTTCTGTTTCTCTCTCCACAGACAGGAAGGTGGGCGAGTTAGGGGAATGACATGGAGAAAAGTGACCAGGTGTACTCAAACCTGGGACCCCTTCTCTTGGTTCACACAACACTGGCTGTCAGAGAAGTAACATACCACATGTACTGTTGCTGTATTTAAAGTGTGTTGAGCAAACGGCTCCTTTTTTGTTTGCACTATGACAACCACAAATTTCTTGCTTGTGTAAAAATCTGGTAAATGAACTGCAAATAACGCTTTTCTACTCTGAGCATTTGCTTTAGTCAACTTGCCTCAGACATTCCCACAAAATCCTTTTTCTATGCGAGTGCCTTCCATCTACCATTCACAGACATTCATACTCTGATGGATGCATCAGACAGCAACTTGGATTTAGTATCCTTCCCAAGGATATTTGGGATGCAGACTGGAGCAGCCAGGGATCGAACCACCAACCTTCTGATTAGCAGATGATGTGCTTTACCTCCTGAGCTACAGCCCCCCCTTATTTTGCACTTGAAAATGGGGCTAATTCTTGAGTCTGTTATCCACTCTGTCCCAAGCTTTTAACACAGACATTAGAGTTTATTAGGAATGCCATATTTGTAGGTTGATGCTCTGCAGCATCAGACATGATGACCTGACAGTGACAGCTCGATCAGTACTTGAAGTCGATGAGGAATTAGAATCTCTGGATAAATATCAATACTTGGCCCTTACCTGTACTGTGGTCATGACCAGTCTGAAGCAAATGTGCTACTGGTCCTCAGCAATGTCACAACACTCAACTCTGATTCAAGCCGTTCTGTCTGTAGCCATAAGTTCTTTTTTAAGAGTAAGCGCCGCAGCAGCAACAAAGCAAACAAATGTCTGTCTTTTTAAATGTTCAACGGTAACATCAATCCTCTAGTACAAACCTCCGAACTATCAACTGGGCATGGGTTTTGCAGCAGCCCACAAATGCTGCTGTAACATGCCAGCAGATGGCAGACTGTTACACCTACTGTGTGTGCCACTAGCACAACAAGAGTTATGGATTTCAATTCTGTGAATGCTTTACATAAGTGACACAGCTGGTTCCTGAAGTAGTCCTACAGGCACTCCATACACAACAGATAATTACAAAGAAACACAGCTACTGCTCTGAGCAAACAGGTCCATGAAATCCTTGGAATGTTCCACGCAGTCGCTCTGCACCTGTTGTTTGGGACAACAGCGCACTGTAGTCAAGAAGCACCAGCATGTAGTGAGTTTGAAAAGGTAGCTGATGACCCGAGATGCATCAGCTGGAACATGAGTGTGTTTGTGAACATTAGACAGAAAAGTGCATGTATGAATGTGACTGGGTCAGTGAGGCTTTCATGAAAGCACCAGTCCAATGATCATTTTTCAATCAAAAGATATTGACAAGAAACTATTTTTCAACAATTTCAAACAAGGAATTTTACACAGAAACCAAAACTATGACGACATCAGTTACCGTATTTTCACGACCATAAGGCGCACTTAAAAGTCTTAGATTTTCTTCAAAAAGTGCGGCGCGCCCTATAGCGCAGTGCGCCCTATGTGTTGTAAGGAGGACGTAGTAGAGAACACCATGAGAACGTTAAAGGGTGAAGTGTGGGCGTTGATCGTATATACCGGGACAATCGCACATACCTGTATAAAAGAACAGGTATGTGCATTATGCAGGACATTGTTGTTTTAACAACCATGAAAATGGCAAAGAGACACGCTTACGAAGCACAGTTTAAACTGAAGGCCATCAGCTACGCGGAGGAACATGGAAATCAAGCAGCGGCGAGAGAATTTAAGATTAACGAATCGATGGTTCGCAAATGGAGGAAGCTGGAAAACAAGCTCCGGCAGGTCAAGAAGACGCAGCTGAGTTTCCGCGGACATAAGGCGAGGTGGCTCGAGTTGGAGGAAAGACTCGAGCGGTGGATCATCGAGCAAAGAGCGAGCGGGAGAAGCGTTTCGACGGTCACCATTCGGCTAAAAGCAGTTTCACTAGCTGAAGAGATGAACATTGAACATTTCCAAGGAGGTCCGTCTTGGTGCTTTCGTTTTATGAAACGGTGCCATTTTTCCATCCGGACCAGGACTACGGTAGCGCAGCAACTTCCAGCGGATTATAAGGAAAAGCTGGCCATCTTCCGCTCCTACTGCAGCAAACACATCGGCGACAAAAACATCCAGCCCAGCCACATCACAAACATGGACGAGGTCCCGCTCACTTTTGACATCCCGGTGAGTCACACTGTGGAGAAGAAGGGGACCAGCACGGTAGCGATACGCACAACGGGGTATGAAAAGTCTTCTTTTACTGTTGTGCTTGGCTGCCATGCTAATGGACAGAAACTGCTGCCTATGGTGATTTTTAAGCGAAAGACTTTGCCTAAAGAGAAGTTTCCAGCAGAAATCATCATTAAGTCAAATGAAAAGGGCTGGATGGATGAGGAAATGATGAAAGACTGGCTGAGGGAGGTGTATGTAAGGAGACCAGGTGGTTTTTTCCACGCAGTTTCACCAAGAGTGGAAGGCAGCGCCGGGCGAGTTACGCCACAATTTGCCAATGGATTGTAGATGCTTGGGCTAACATGTCTGCTGGCACTGTTGTTCGAGCTTTCGCAAAAGCCGGCATCGTTTCCGAGGAGCCGCACGGCACGGAAAGTGACTCTGACAGTGAAGAAAGTGAACTTGGCATGTTTGATGGAGATTTAGCGCAGCTGTTCAATTCAGACACAGAGGATGAGGACTTCCATGGGTTTGATTGATGATAAAAATGTGAGTACCAAACTTTGTTTTGCTCCTGCTTTATTTTTAAATACGCACACTTGTATGCTTGTGTGTTGTTGATGATGACGATTACCGGCAATAGAAATGTGAGTAAGGTACCGAACTCAGGTTTGCTCCCGCTTTATTTTTAATTACTCATACGGTACTTGTATGCGCCCTATGATCCAGTGCGCCTTATGTGTGTGTTAAATACAGTAAGGGCACACATAACTGAGACTGCGCCTTTTAGCACAGTGCGCCTTATGGTCGTGAAAATACGGTAAATGAGGATTCAATCTAAAAGGCAGAGCACCCTAGTCTTTCATTTTGGATCCATGTGTTGGATGATGCTTTTTAGCTCCATCTGCAAAAAACATGCAAAACAAAGGAAAACAAATGAAAGAGTATGTTTAGAAAGGATAGTGTTGCACTCCTCTGGTAGTTTTCAGAGACTCTATGAATCAATGTGAATATTAACTGACGGCCCAGCAGTTTAGTAAAGGCACCTGCATGGTTGTCAGTCCTGTGGAGAAAGGACAGACAGCAGGTTGTTTTCTGTCACAAACACACTCTGTGGGCTCCTCTTGCTTTTGCTCTTGTTGGTCCTTCAGCTGGCTGGAGAAGACTGAAGTTCTAACACGCACACAAAGCTGCGTCTACTGCAGCCACACTCTGTCCTTTCCCCACGTCAACTATGCTGTCAATCCCCTGGAATGGCACACTGCACACTCAGAATCTTTCACTCTGTGCAGCCGAATAGGAACACAAAGACACTAACGAGCAACCTTGAACCCTGATTAAGACACTGGACATTAGGTGTGAGCCATATGGCCTCAAAATAAAACCACGAGTTTTCAGGAAAAGTTTGCAACAACTTGTTTTATTGATGCGTGCAGCTTGCATTTACAAGTGCACGTTAATATAACTCATTTTGTAATGAGTTACTGTCACTGATGACACACTGCCAGGTTTGAATCGTGAACCTACTGAAATAAGCAGCAGCAGCATGATAGTGACACAGTCTTAGCTGAATGTAAGCACAAAAGCAGGTTAGATGGATTTCGCCCTGGAAATTTCCAGCAAACGTATTAAATTACTAATTAAGACTTTAATTTAACAATAAAGTAACTTCATCCTTGTAATGCTTCAGTATTGTTACAAAATACACAATCATACATGATACAATAAAAGTGAAAAATCATTTCTAGCTAGGATGTTGTCGTTTTTTTGCTCATGGATTTCCATTTCAGACATGGACATGTTTTAATGGTTTAATGCACATCTGTCAAAAACCCACCAAACCCTTTGATGATAGCATTGTATCTTCTAGATGAGGTAGGTTTCATGTGTGTGTCTGCACCTTGAAGTGTATTAGTGAATGAGTAATTTTAAAAGAGTACGTTAGGCTACAACAAAGAAAAGTGAGCGTATTAGCTAGAGCTTACACTGTGATGCTAAATGTTGTGCTGCTGCAAACAAGATGTTAGATGCTCAGGATGAATGGGAATTGTAATTCAGTGTCCAACATAAGAGCACCAGGTGCTCCAGAGTTCTACTGACCTGCCAAAAGACTTTTCTATTTATATTGGAAAACACAGTTTTATTAATATTTGATTTCATTTAGCTTTAAAACTGAAAAACAATGTTACAAATGCTTTGAAATGTGGTCTAGTACACCCCCATCAGACTCCCCTCTACTACTGCTCTCTTAGCAACGTAGAACTTTAGGTTTTTTGATTTGACCTATTCAGAATACGTTTGGTTAGTTTCTGGTGTGACTTTGCTTGTTGCACTGTCATTTTAATTTGTTTCAATATGGGCTGAATTTCTTTTATTGTTGTAAAGTGGGTGATATTTGCACAGGAAGATTTCAGAGAACTTCCAACACAAACAACAGTTGAGCAGACATCCCAGCCTCAGTAAACATCATGGCCGTGCTGATCGGTTTGACACAGACTAAAGGAAGACGCTTCCACTCCAAGTTTTTAGCTCATTTTGGCTGTTTTACGTTGTGCCAGTTTTGTAAGCACACATTGTTATTTCATTTATGTGCGTTTGTAGTCTGACCATTCAAACTAACTGCATGCCACATTTAGCTCATTACCCATGTTAATAATCTCACGCACATCAGTGCTTTATGCACGTTGCATTCACGAGTACAGTTGATTAGAATCACCAATGAAGCTAACAGATGTCTGCACTGTGGGAGGAAGCTAAAACACTGTCCTAAACACTAATCACATCTTTTCCAAAAGTCTGCTTATTATTTTGACTTGAGTTCAATTTGTTAACTTTGATCCTCGTCTATGGGCAGTCGTGCCCTCACTTCCAAATGGCCTCTCCAAGTGTTGAGCTTTTCTCTGTAGGACACTGGCCTGTTTGTACCTCTGTATTGTGTGTCAGATATCGCCTGTCATAATACCAGGACACATTTTAGGTGATATAAACATGTCAAAACACAATATAATAGCAAGCAACGGCATCCAGTTACATTTCGTAGCGCACACAACGGCACAAGCTAAGATATTACTGAGAGACAGAAACGTGTCCGTCTCCAGTGAGCATTTAGTCAATCAAAACTGAGCTTCTTGAACAATCTCACAATACTTGGAAAAATATGCAAAAAAGTAACAAACCATGTGACTCAAACACACACTATCGAGTACAGCCTGGCTATGACAGCGTGCAAGGAAGAGATCCTGGCAGCTGCTGATGTGCAAACACAACTCCACCAAGCATCGCTGCAACATTTCAGCTAGCTGCCCTCCATATGACAGGAGGAGCAAACAGCGTGATGATGTAGTTACATGGTGCAAAAGCAGCTCGTTAAATAACTTGACCCAAAATACAGAAGCCTGAAGATATGTTTTAATTGTAATCTTATTGTGCAGATTCTTGAAGAGTTACAGAGTGAAGTTAGTTATTGTTAAACTAAAATGGCGGGATATACTTTTCCTTTAAAATTTCCTTTGTTGTCAATGTCAGTAGCTGCTGGAAAAGAAGGATGGAAAATGCAGTTTTGTTTGCACTTAAAAATACAGCTGCGCCAAGCTGCAGTTAATAACAAAACATCAGTATTTGTTTTCTATACTGTCAAACATATCACAGCTTTCCTTTAAATGCTGTAATATATATATATATATATATATATATATATATATATATATATATATATATATATATGTCAGAGATCTCTGTCCAGAAGAGCGCAGACCTAGGAACAGCTAAGATACTGTGCAGGACCCTCAAGCTCCCAGGCTGTGGTAGAGGACCCGAGCTTGAAGGATTGACTGCCCGCAGGGGCGAGTGGGGAATTTTATATATATGTATATAACAACTAAAAGCAGAAATCCAACTACAGGCCAACGTCAGGCAGCTAGCATACATATAACTGCTAGCAGTAGACAGAGATACTTGTGTAGGCTACATTAAAGGCTATACATAGGTTCACTGCACCAGCATAGATCAAGTAGAAGCATTTGCTTTTGTGTGTGTGTCTCTGTGTGTGTGTCTCTGTGTGTGTGTCTCTGTGTGTGTGTGTGTGTGTGTGTGTGTGTGTGTGTGTGTGTGTGTGTGTGTGTGTGTGTGTGTCTGTGTAATTACACAGTCGCATTTGAACCAGGTAACCTTTCATTGTCATTTGGTTTAACAAAGTCCTAAAGGCACACTAGGTCCAGACTGTCTCACGTGGTGTTGCTCATTACTATTAAAGGTCTGACTAACCAATCTTTGCTAAACATCAGGTATACATGGACTACTGAGCCTAAGAACATCAAGGCCAAACTTTGGCATGTTTAATCTCAACCCAGAGGTAATCCACTGCAAGGACTCTAGATTTACCATCAAACACGTGTGATATAGATGTTGTTCTTACAACAACAACAACAACAACCCACTGAGAGAAACACTGACCTGTGTGAACACATAACTCAAGTCCACTCAGGTGCAGAGTATTTGGCAGGAGTGGAACGGTGGATCAAACACAGGAAACAACAACATGAAACAACTTGCACTTGCTGGTGAATAAAATGTTATAAACTCACTGACTGGAGAAACAGCAATGAGAAGTATTAAGATGCTTTAGCGCTGACCCATCTGAAATCTTCATGCAAGTAGAGGTATTCACTACATCAGCCGGCCCTCTGGTCTAGTCCTCACAGTTGTGTTGCAAGAAGCACAGACAGACCTCAGAGCAATTATAATTCATGCTGACCATGTGCTAGAAAACAAAAGCCATTTGTTGCACTTTCTGAACACTACTAAATAAAAACTGAAAAGTTACGGCCCATCAAAACCATTCTTTTTGTTTATTTGCTTTTTTAAGCCCATCGAAACGCTAACGGTCCGACTGTAGACAGACATGTGGCCACTTTTAGAACGCCGGGGTCACACGCCAGGACCCTGACACAGTCAACGCACAATTTAAAGTCAACACATGCTCCTAACATTGTGTATATATAAATGATCACAAATGACCACACACACAGGTTACTATACTGTGAGTAAAGAAGAGTTTCCACTCTTTTGAAATCAGTGGGATTGTGTATATTCTGGTGTGTACTAACTCTTGTTCTTGCGGAGCAGGGCTGAGGCGATCCAAGGTTCTGACTGGACCATCCTGCAAGTGGGCACAGTCTGGTCTTCCACAGATGATGACGTGACAACCATGGAAATGCTTGGAAATGTCCAACGCAGCAGGGAAACAGTGTCAATCAAAACGCTGTGACAGACGAGCAGAACTCGTGCGGGTCAGGTAACTGTCATCAATCCCAGAGTTTGCTTCAAAAGTTTACATCCAACTAAAAAAGGAATCTTGACGTGGTGGGAAACCAACCAACCAACCAATCAAAAGGCACCGTCTTCTCTGGCTTGTTTTAAAAAAAATGTTTTTTTAAATCTTTTGTGACTGTGGTTTCTAAGGCAACCAAATGGTGTACAGGCAGCTTGTCTCTCGGAAGTAAAAATATAAAGGATGTAATTTCTGTCTTTTGTGGTGTTACACTATATATAGATCTCTCATGGTACATATAGATATATATTCTGTCTCTCTGCAGACATGGGAGTGGAAGGGAAAGAATATTTGGTTAGTCAGGTCAGTTTTTCGTTAGGTTGGTTTTGGCAGTTTCATGCATTCTTTCTGTGCGCTGGAGGCGTATATCACTCCAGGTCGCTGGTGACTGATCTTTCAGGTAGTCAAAAGCAAGTGTTTTATCGAATCTAGTGTCTACTGCGATCACGCGTTGAGGCCAAACGTCCCAGGGATAAAGGCATAGAGTCTCTTTGATACGTTCAGTAAGTCCTGGCCAGAATAAACCAAAAGTAAGTAGCTAGTTCTTCAGCCATTTCAGGAGCAATCCAGAACGGGCTTTGTGTCCGCTGAAGATTTGACTAGTGGAGCACAGGACTGCTAGTTTTGCCAGGTTCCTTAGACTACATGGTCAGTATGGTTCAAGCACATCTTTTATTATTATTATTATGCAGCAGAGTATGTCCAGTTGTTGCTGTTTTTCCAGACTACTTATAAGCCACCTCAACTAGCTGTAAGTGGAACCTGTGCTAACCAGGCTCGCCAAGCATACTGCCAGGTGGACGAGCGAGGTAGGATGATAGATGGGATGGAAGAGAAGGAGATGGAGGGGAGTTGGGTTTCCAGCTGCCTGCTTTTACCCCATCCCTGACACTAAAAATAGCCCCAATTACTGGTGCTTTCTGGGGGACTCGTTGCCAGACAGAGTAGGACAGCACAGAGTGATGTGATCACTCAGACTAATCCAGTGACACAAACAGCCTGCACCGAGAAAGTCACACAGTATATTCAGCCTGAGCCCCACGGAGTCCTGTGCCGTTTCCCTTCAAAGCCTACAGCAAGAGGTGGCTGCCCTCTGTCAGGCTAAAAAGGCGCCCTTTTATTAGCCAAACAATATTAGTATACACTCAGCCTTAACAAGAAGCACTTTTTTGCGCAATCCAGTGCGCCTTGTTGCTTCAGAGGTGTGTAGCTCCACACAAAGTTACTCTAACTGTACTTGAGCATTCGCGAGTCAACGGGACCGCCGGCTGGCGCGAAGTGACGAACCACCAGCACGGGAACACTTCACCTCAGCCGAGGAACTCTTTCAGCTCCGATTCAGAAGCGGAGGAAATATCGAGAGGCAGTATAGCTCCAGCGTCTGTGCGCTGGGGCCGAATGTTCCCCGCGTTAGACAAAAGCCGACGACGGGCCGCGTTACACTCCGAAACACCGGCACAATAACACGGTCCAGGAAGAGGTCGAGTCTCTGAGGTAATTACTCGCTAGTAATATCGCAAACAACGACTGAACTGCAACAAGCCAAAACTTCAGAGTCGCCTCGGAGTAAACAAAAGAAACCAATTCCAGAGTTCCTGAGCTTGCTGCCTTTCGCTTCTTGACGGGCCCACTCGTCAGTCTGCTTCCGCTTTCTTCTCTCGCGCTTACTGTCCTCGTATACTCGTCCTTCTCAGAACGGGAAAAATAGTTTTATTCCTTCAAGGTGGAAACCTTCTCCGGGGCGATTGTGAGTCATATTTTTCGCCCGTTTCCTTCTCCGTTAGACAGAATCTGTGCGCCTCTCCCACACGCTCCCCCACCCTGCGATGGGGACTGTACCATGTGCCGGTGGCAGGGGTCGGGGCTGGTGTGTCTGGCACAGATACACCGAGTACTATTAATACCAGCAGAGCTGCGAACACAGGTTAAACACGTGGCATTGTGGACGTTCCACACAGACTGTCATATCAACTACCAAAAGTATTTCAAATAACTATACGAAACAGCATCAACAAATCAAGTGAGTTAGCGGTACAGCTGCCTTCCCTCTGACAGCAGTAGTCTGCTCCAAGCAAACCTCTCCCGTCCTGTCCATTTATAGTAACAGCGGGATATATATACTGGAAGTTTATACACAGGCATACATGGACAACGTTCACTGAAAATCGAAAAACGATTGAACATTGTATACACGGGACAGCTTTGACGGACGACTGTTTTACATAACATTAGTCCGTGTTAACAGTGTTAAAATGAGTGAAACAGATAATCTCTGTTTTACTTCAAACTACATCAACCTTAGTTTGTTCTCGGTGGACAGCAGCCTGTGAGACCGTAAAAACGAGTAGTTAAATGACAGTTTAATTAATGCGTTATTCGGTTGTCAGAAATGAACCAAATGCCACGTTTATGTTGCTACCGTGTAACACACAAAGGCTCTTTTTGTTCTGGCTTTCAAAATGTTCTAACTTCTCTGTACTCTGGCAGTCGTAGCCTCTACCCTCACTCTGCACGCACACTCTCTGTTGCTACCCGACGCCATGGCAGCTGCAACGCAATTGGCTACATAAAGTCCCATCCCCTGCTGTAATTGGGTAGCAACGGCTCTGTGGGCGGGGCGGTCGGCTTAGTTTCCCTGGGTCTCTTCTGACGGCGCGGTGCGAGGCAGTGGTGACGCGGAAATAGTTTGAAGATGTCAGGTAGAAATGGAAAGAAGGACAGGCAGACCGAAATGGTGGGGGTGGAAATACAGCGGGGGAGAGAAAGGGGCAAAAGGTTCCAATAAGCACATGGTCACTGAGTGACTTTACAGCTGAGAGGTTTGACTTGTCTTTACAAACCAGCCAAAGCTAAAAGTTGTTCCTGTTGCTATCCGAGCATTCTGGCTAAATCAAGCACAATGCTGCCTGGGAACAGCACAGTGTTAGAAACCAGCTGATAGCTCCTTGCTTTAAAATCACCCTCAAACTCAGCTGCCTCAACAAATGTGTCAGTGCTCATCAGTTTTTAGGATTTGTTTTAAATACAGGCTGACTCTCGAACTGGTGTTGAATGAAGTCATATATGGTTTTTAAAACAGTAACAGCCTAACTAGTCCACAATAGCTTTGTGTAATCACCTCCCAGTGCTTCATCATTCTAAATGTAGTGCCCTTTCAAAAGGGCAGAATCTTCTGTCACGTCTACTGGTTACTGTTGGACTTCACATCCTGATTGTTGTATTGGTGTTATATTTCTGTTATTTTGAGATGACTCCGCTTATTAGCTCCAGTATGTAATTCATTTATGGGCAAATGCTGTTGATATAGTCCTATGAAGGGCATGCTACAACAACAGACAGATACTCTAGTTCTGAACACCAAGCTAAATTTCACACCAAATGTATCAGAAAGTCCCCAATTTATGCCTTTGCAATGTTCCTCTGACTGCAGCCATCTCCAAAACACTTGGGGTCCAATTTCCCTCACAATCACATGATGAAAAACAGCAGACCAATCACAGTTAAATTAAGACAGCCTGGCTAAATAATCAAATTTGCATTTTTAAAAAAAATCAATGAAAATAAAAGGCATAACAGACAAATGCAAGACAGTGGCAACAGGGTATTACATGAAGATTTATTGCTACAGGTGCTCTACTTCAAAAATGACTCATGCCCAGCTAAGGTTGACTGGGCCTGTGTAGGAACCAGTGCAATGTTAAGCATGCTACAAAGGGGAAAGTGCAGGCCCCCAAAGTTCTACAGGAAGACAGTGGTTTGGCGGGTATGATGGTTTTAGTAAATATGATCTAACCTAAAGCAAATTTCTCCTGAACAATGATTAAGCTGATATTTGGGTGCAAATGCCAGAAATCTCACTGGATCTAAAGCTGGAAATAAAAATAAGAAAAGCCCCAAACTAAGCTGTAAAACCAACAGTGAATAAAAGAGGCAGATCAGGATTTATAATAAAGACCGATGAGTAAGGAAGGTTTATACCTTACAGCCAGATGTATCCATAACAATTAAAAAGACAGCTTTTCACTGTCCTACCACAGTGCAGACCTGGACAGCTTATATGTGACCTTCAAAATAAAAGCAACAAAGGTGCATTATAATTTCCATAAAAGTAAAAAGAAACAAACAAACAAAAAAAAACCTCCTGATGAGGAGTTTATCAAAGACTGTGTGACTCAAAGACTGCTAAATAAACCCTGAGCATTAGACAACGTGCCCCTCTTCAGCTGAACCATAACAAAGTGGACAGAGAAGGTGGGAAATCTTCAGTTTTGACTTTCTCCTTGACACTGGACGAGAACTTTCAGATTTGAGACACAGCCCAGTTTCTCATTTTTGTATGTGGGATTACAAAAGTGTTTGATATTACGGATAGGCTGGGGCTGAAATGGATCAAACTGGCAGGTGTTACAACGATGGCTGTCCAAATCTGATAGAAACAAAACACGTTTGAAGCAGGTGCAAGAAAATGAAGCCAGAACTGAAAACAGGTATTTTTGCATTTATCATACACCAGCAGATGTTGTATAGCATAGTGTTGATGTTAAAATCAAAATAGTTAACTTCATTAGGCAAGAGCAATGATCATAGACAGTTTATTGAGCATCTGGTGACATAGGCTACCACACATCTGGTGGCTCAGCCAAAGTGATACAAGAGTTTTGTGAGAAGTAAGGCAAGGACATCCCAGATCTCCCAGATGCAGAGTGGAAGGGCGATGGTGCATTTGCTCAGACCCTGAACCTGACTTTAATGAACTAGTTCAAGCCCAAATCAGAGATGTCTCTCAGGGGATAAGGAGAAAGAACTGAACAAAATGAGAGATGAAGCAACCGAATTACAATTAAAATAGCAGTAACACTTTATATAAAGTTAAAAGTCACATGCACATTTTGTTCATAATTGATTTTAGGAAAACTGATTATATGTTGGTTTTTGCTGTGCTGATTTCACATTTTCATTGGCCAAGGACAAACAGCACTATGACAAAGTTGACGTCAAACTGATGTTACATCTGCTGTCACTAGCAGCACTGCAGGTCATGCACCTCTTAATGCTTGTAACCTGTCATGCTGTGCTGCTACCACTGATTTGAACACGCAACTGTATAATCAGTGCAAAGATCAGAGATTCACCGATTATACAGAAAGATATGCTGCAACAGTTTGAAAATCGGAGATTTTTTGGAAAAAAACAAAACAAGCTGTAAACAGTTTCCTTGCATCCAGTTTTAGGTGTTTCTCCTGCTGTAGCACTGCTGATGGGAGTTACTGTCTGAGAGGCGACGCCCATTATTCAGTGATGATGTTAACGGCGATGTGCGAAGCAACTAATGACAATTTAATTGTAGCATCTACTCTTACCAGTAGGTGATAAAAATTAATACTGATTATAAACAAGTTTATCTTATTGGTACTCCACAACAGACCTGGGTTTTTATGTGGCCCTTTGGGAGAATGAATTGCACAACCCAGAGCTTATAACAGTTCTACTCTCACGATGCAGTCCGCCACCCTTCAAAACTATCAAAACAAAAACATTTAATACAAATATCTAAACTATGACATTTATATACAACAAGTCTTGACTCACATTTCTTTATATTTATCGTCCAAGGAGCCAGAGTTACTTGTCATTTTTTTTCACAGTGGTCTTAAGCAAAACTTCTTCTACTTTCTGAAGGTCTTTCAGAGTTTTTATTTGGACATTGGCTTCTTTTTCACTTGTTTTTAGTCCAACACTTGTACCTGACTACTTTCAACACTGCATCTTGATATCTGGCCCACGAAACATAAAAAAGTACTTAACAGACAGTTCAGCAAATAACCAGTTTTAATTGTTCTCTTTAGGCAATTTTATAATAGCAGCCTTTTGCAAAAAACTCATCATTTGTTCTCATTCTTTTAGTTGACTCAATTTAAAAAATGCAAATATAGGCATTAAATGGTATTTTTGAAGTAGCAATGTGATTCCCAAAAAGCTATTAGCTGAAAACTATCATATCTTAAGAGAGTGTTTGCAGTGTCCTTAAAAAACTGAAGGTGGACAAGGGAAGGAGTCCAGTACAGACATGAACCTTGACTGCGAGATGCATCTACTATCCACTGAAGCCTCATCAGGAATGGTCTCAGTAGAAGGGCTGCTGTCAAGAAACCATTTTTAAGGAAGAAAAATGGGAAGAAAAGACTGAGGTATGCCAAATTACACAAGAACTGGACTGAAAAATCAGGGGAACAGGTCTGACGGAGTGGTGAATCCAAATGTAACAATCAGTTCAACTTGAGATCAGTATGTATGAGGAGGTCAAGGGAAAGGTCCAAATGTGAGCTCTGTCATGGTTTAGGGTGCATGTCACTCAGTGGTTTTAGAGATCCTGTCAAAATTGATGGAAGTATAAATGTAGAAAAGCATTCGGATTCAGTCGGGAAAAGGTTTGGTTTTTCAGCAATGATCCAAAACACACTGCCATTGCAGTAAAAGCATAGTTGGATAGAAAACATCACAATGATACACTATCAGTCGTGGATTGGGTTCCCTCAGACCTCATCATTAAAACAGGATAAGATAAGATACGCTAAGATGAGCTTTACTGCCATTGTAAGCATGAGCATACAATGAAATTGGAAACATACAATGAAATACTGAAGCAGTGTGGGCTCTTCTTGACAAACAACAGAGCAAATACAGAAACACCCAAAGAGATTTGAATGTCCTTCAAGACGCCCGGGAACTATTCCCGAAAACTATTTAAAGAAGTTACGGGAAGCTGCTGAAGAGAGCAGTGAGAGGAAGAGAGGTTGTGTTGAAGAGTGAAACTGGTCATACCAAATATTGACGCTCAAGCTAGTTAGAACTGTATGTACATACTATATCTCCATGTAAGTGCAGCATTATTTCCCGTTTTCCTAAGAAAATATAAAGAAACGTGGAGTGGCTCATGATTTTTGCACAGTACTGTACACTCAGGACTTCATTACTACGTGGATACTGGTGTATATTAAGCACTAGTTTCATTTAAGTTCCTTTGTACAAGGAGTTTTGATCATAGATGGTATTTTCTCAGAGTCTTGCTTTTTCACATTTTTTGTGCTTGATTTTAATCGGTACTTGATGAATAACAGTTTAAAATGTATCCTGACCTGTAGTAACCCGGTACAATTGGCTTTAATATAGATTTTCTCTCGTAGTATTTTTGATTTTGACTTTGATGTAAAATAATTCATTCTAAAACTAACATCCAGCTCAAGTACACTATAATTATGTGCGTCCATTTCCTGCTGAACTGTTCTTTTTGTGTGTGTGTTTTATTTCTCTACTGCTGTCTATATTTCCAAATATGTGAATAAACTTTAGTATTTCCCTTCATGGACTTACTGTCTTCCACTAAATCACGTTCAGCTGTACTAACGACCAGACAGCGGAGATTACAGCAGCAGTGCATGGAGGCAAGCAGACTTTGAGTCTCACGTGCCTTGCAGCAAAATTCCACCCGGCAACTATACACTGTACCATGGCAACAGCCTTGCTATTGGTCCCCGGTGCGTTTTCAAATGACCAATGGGATGGCCAGCCGCGGGTGATGCTTGTTGCTAGGTAAACATGATGCAGAGGAAAGATAGAGGAGCAGAATTACCATGCTGCTACTGCAGGGTGCTTTAAGCAAGGAATGGAAGAGCACTTTACAGTCGGAGATACCCTTCTCTTTCTCAGCACTTGGCGGTGCCATAGAGACAAAGAGAAGACGAAGCAGGAATGACACAGTCAAAAAAAGAGATAAATATTAGACTGGTGAGGATGGCACTGCCATAGGGAGAGCTTCCTTAGAAAAATTTAAAACAGTAACGTTTTCCAGGTTTTTGTGTGTGTGTGTGTGTCACCGAATATTACTGATTTAATGAACATGTCCATTTCCATAGGAGAAAAAAAAGCTGCCTCAGTACAACTCAGCAAATGTGGGTAACACACCCTAACAGATTAATGTTAATGAATACGATAACACAGTAAAATACATAGTGCTTTAGCATGATAGTTAAAACAATCATGTAGTGACATTACTATAAGCCTACAGTACTTACTAGCAGATCAGGACACAGGGCATATTGCATAGATGACAGTGATGCACATATGAACAGCTGTGATCTACTTCAAACACTGGTTTTCAGTTAAATGATACCTGGAATAAAGGAATTACAGACCAAAAGATACTGAACTTTCTGTTTCAACTGTACAACCTGAACTGCACATGACCTCATTATTCTTCTACCAAACAGTCACCCGTGTACATATCCAGTCATCTCACATCATCAGCATCAGAATACTTTATTATTATGTGGTCACGTAGGGTTCCACCTAGCTCAGGGTTACAAAGTTTCTGTATGACATGCCCTCTAACAGCATCTTGATTTCATTTATTTAGAAATGTTAGGAAAAAAGAAACGTACCAGTTGGCTATTGTTTTAGTAATAATAACTATTTGTTATTAATAATAATAACTAATAAATAAGCCACACACTAAAGATAAGTATACATGTGTGAACCAACAACTGTAGAAAAGGTGGACGACTTGTTTGTGGGGGCTGCCATGTTCCACTTTAGGAGCCAGAGTCTGCGCAGTATCGACTTTAGGTGGAGTTGCGTCAAACCCCGCCCACACGCCCGCTGGACTTGCACGCAAATACGCCCCCTCTACACTTTTTGCGTAGCTTGGCTGCTCCAGTTTTGAGGACATCTGCTGAGTGGGGTTTCCACGACTGACAGATCGCTAAATTAGGATAAGTACAAGAACATCACCATAATTAAAGAGACACACATCTTAATTTGTTATAGTTCTACAACGTCTAATATCACTCTGTAGTTCCTGTTGTTAATTCTTTAGCTAGATCAGCCATTAGCATGTCTATATGTTTGGATAATTGGGCACTCCTTAGTTTTTGTTGTCGTATTTTAGACAGAGGTTACTGTTAATATCAGAATTATCTGGAAATTAAATGTTGAGATTTGAGACGCGAGCCGGACGATGATATAAAACTGAAGAGTTTAAGATCCGTTACACTCACAGACCACTCTACAGCCCGGTAACATGGAAACTTAATGTTAGATTGAAAACACAGCAGCAGGAGGTTTCATACAAGTGTAATTTGTTCTATTAATTTAATAACAGGATCCAGAGTCCACATTATTATTAACAATTATCCTGGTGGAAAACTAATGAGGGAGACCATCAGCACCAAGGTTTGGAGAAATGGCCTCCCTTTCCTTCATCACAGCTGTCCTGCACCAGATGTTGTGTTGACTCACTCACAGACATCATTTGAGAAACTTCTGGAAGACTGAAGCTCACCGCAAGGATCAAGGAGGGCTCATAATCTTCATCAGCAACTTCAGACCTCAACCATAGGCTCACCCCATAACATGGACAAACCCAGCACCTCATGAACAGTGTGATACTGACCTTTGGTTATGTTAGAAATACTCACATCATCCTCATATCATCATCATCATCATCAACTTTATTTATAAAGCACTTTAAAACAACCACAGCTGACACAAAGTGCTGTACATTGGAACTGTAAAATAAAATTACATGAGATATAAATAAAAAACAAATAAAAGAAGAGTGAAATCATTAATTAAATAACTACTGCATTAAAAAAGAAACTGAGTCTCACTGAGGTTAGAAGCCAAGGAATAAAAGTGGGTTTTAAGACGTGATTTAAAAGTGGACAGTGAAGGGGCCTCTCTAACATGCATGGGCAAATTATTCCATAATTTTGGAGCCACAATAGAGAAGGCCCTGTCCCCTCTGAGCTTCCTCCTGGATCTCGGTACCTCCAGGAGCAGCTGGTCAGCTGACCTGAGAGACCGACAGGGTATGTGGGGATGAAGAAGCTCAGAGAGGTAAGGCGGGGCAAGACTGTGTAGACATTTAAAAACAAACATAAGAATTTTAAAATTAACTCTAAAAGACACAGGCAGCCAGTGCAGAGAGGCCAGCACGGGGGTTATATGCTCTCTCTTTCGAGTTCCTGTTAGGAGTCGTGCAGCCGCATTTTGAACCAGCTGCAGACGTGAGAGCAACGACTGACTGACCCCCACATAAAGTGAGTTACAGTCGTCCAGGCGGGAAGAAATAAAAGCATGGATCACTGTTTCAAGGTGCTGCCTCGAAAGAAAAGATTTTAGTCTTGCCAGTCGCCTTAAATGATAAAAACTGGACTTCACCACTGCTCTGATTTGGTTGTCCAATTTAAAATCACTGTCCAACTTAAAACCAAGGTCAGTAACAACAGATTTAAAATAGACTTCCAGGGATCCTAAAACAACAGAGGAGGACTCACAGGGACCACTGGGTCCAAACACCAACACTTCTGTTTTCTTTTTATTAAAATTTAAAAAGTTTCGAGCCAACCAAGCTTTAATGTCATCTAGACATGTCAAGAGAGGTTTTATGGAGATGGCATCCTTGCGTTTTAGTGTCAAATAAATTTGGCAGTCATCGGCATAACAGTGAAATGCAAAGAGGCTCTCAACTTTTAAAAATGTTATATTCAGTCCTGTACAAAGTTATATACATATAAAATATGCACATTACTCTCTCTGATGACTCTGATATGAATGACACTGAAGTATTTTATGCTCCCGTATACTGACACCAGTTACACGGATGATAAATCCCTTTGACTTTTTGTCAAAGCTGGACCTCCTCTCAGTGTCCCTGCTTTATCTGCTGCTCCCAACAAATATACGCAAGTTTCTCTGCGACTGCAGCTGCCAGTCAAAGTCTTGATATCATGATGATGTTGCACCTAAATTTTACAGCAACAAATTAAATCAAATTTATGAGAAAGGAGACCCCCCTCAACACAAATCAGTTTGATATGAACTACTAATAATGGCAGGAAACATCTTTGGGAAAATTCCAACTTGGAGTTAGTATTTTGCCCAAGCAGACTAGAACAGAGTTCGAACCACTCACCTTCTGATTAGTAGATGGCCGGCTCGACCTCTGAGCTACAGCCACCATCACCATCAGTGGTTCAAACATACAGACGCATAATAGACCATGCAGTCAGACATTCATTCCAACACACATGCAAACAGTCAAAAACTATGGCTGAAAATAGGAGAGAAAGATTACATGAACGTTAACCTAGAAAAAGTCATTTTCAGCAGCTGTTTCAAACAAATCTCAAAATCTGCAGACCTGATTGGCTGAGGAAGGCTGCTCCACAGTTTGGGCACCACAACCTCAAAAGCATGATCACCTCTGTTTGTAAAATCAGAGTGAGGGAGTGAGGAGACTGGTTAGAAGATCGGCTGCAGTGATAAGGTCTCAGAAACTCTGCTACATATGCAGGAGCTCATATTGGAGTCATATTTATTAATAACAGGATTTTAACCTCCTAGGACCTGGCATCCACATATGTGTGGACGTCACATTTTGGGTTATTTAGACCAAAATACTCTATTTTGCTCTACAAGGGCCTGATATCCACTTACAAGGACATTATCCTGCTACTGTTCTATCAACATTTTAAACGAATATCCTCATATGTGGATCTCATTTTTCTTAGAAACAAAAATTAGGTAAAAATAAAATCTGGTAATTCTTTGTTTTTACATTCATCAGGTCCCAATCAGCCCAAATATCAAAGAGAAATTAAAAATGCTGCTGTGGAAGAGTTCAGGTCTTAGGAGGTTAAAGTAGATTCTAAACGTCGCCAGTGAAGGGATGCAAGAATGGGTGACTAGCTGAAGAGGTTACTTGGATGAGTGATGAAATGTTTCTCCCACTGAAAACGCTACAACCAGATGAACAGAATCGACTTTTTGGGTTACCCTTACCTGGATGATTGAGCACGCATCAAGACAAAAACTTATTATAGTACTTCACTCGTGATATGTGTTGCAAATGTAAACACTTTGCTATTGCTAAGTACTGCAGTAACATATATTGGGGTGGCTGTAGCTCAGGAGGTAGAGCAGGTGCTAATTGGTTAGTGGTTCAATCCTTGGCTAATCCAAGTCGGCATGCTAAATACTGATGCATCCATGGGAGTATTAATGTGTGTGAATGGTAGATAGAAGGCACTTCTATCGATGAAGTGCTTGTATGAATGGGTGAATGAGAGAGTATCAGAATCAGAATCGTTTAATAATCCCAAGAAAAAGTAAAAGAGTAAAAAAGTGCTATAAAAGAATCAGTTCATTTAAACACTTTTCTTCAATGGCTGTAGCTGTACTATAACTTAACTTTACCATTATTTACCAGGATTATGACAGCTGTGAGAAAAACATTTAAACAGTGTCAGTACCCGGGTCCCAGTGTCATGAGGAAGAAACCAGAAAAAAGCCTTCATTTTGTAACAACGTCAAACACAGGTGTTTGCACATAAAGTAGATGATGGATTGTGTAGCTCACAAATCTTAGTGCTTCTGATTGCTTTCCCTGATGCCACCACTTTTTTTAACTGTGCAGCACTAATGTTAAATATGATATGAAAAAATGTTACGACAAAAGATTAAACTATTACAAATATATTCGTTTTTTGGATATTAAAAATATCCAAAAACTAATAAATTGAAACTGATCAATTTTCTTGCGCTTATCTGAAGTCAGGTTGCAGGGACACCAGCCTACGCAGGGAAGCCTCCCTCTTGCCCGCTACCTCCACTAGCTTGTCCAAGGAAACCTTGAGGTGTTCCCAGGCAATCCGATATAATCTTTCCAGCATGTTTTGGGTGTACCCCAGTGCCTTCTCCCAATAGGAGAGAACACCTTATCCCCTACACACACAGATTTTCTTTAATATTCCTACGTAACAGAGCGTGTGCCTGCGCTGCCTCTGTGCTGTCTTTCAGTCCAGCCACTGGTAGGATTTCTGGAGGTCAGCTGCCTCCTCTATCTGCTGGTGGTACGTATCGAGGATGGTTCCTCCTCTTGCTCCTCTTTCTTGGGTTTCTGCTGCCTGAGGTATTCACTGAGCAGATGTTTGTCTCATCCTGGACTGTGGTGCTGACACTCACCAGCCCCCAGCCTCCTTCCTTTTGCTTAGTGTACAGCCTGCATGGTCAGGAGCCTCCTTGTGTTGATGTCAGTGGCTTCTATCTCCTCCTTTGGCCAGCTTATTATCCCAGCAGGGGACCTGATCATGGACAGGGCATAGGTGTTGATAGCCCAGATATTGTTCTTACGGTTCAGCTGACTTCTCAGGACCTGCCTGACCCTCTGCAGGTACTTAGTGGTTGCAGCTTTCCTAACAGGGTCTTCGTGGTTTCCATTTGCCTGTGGGATTGCCAGGTACTTGTAGCTGTCCTCAGTGTCTGCAATGTTGCCTTCTGGTAGTTTGATCCTCTCAGCTCTGACTACCTCCCCTCTCTTCATTACCATCCAACTACACTTCTCCAATGCGAACGACATGCCGATGTTGTTGCTGTATATCCTGGTGGTGTGAATCAGTGAATCGATGTCTCGTTCACTCTTGGCATACAGCTTGATGTCATCCATGTACAGGAGGTGGCTGACAACTGCTCCGTTCCGTAGTCGGTATCCGTAGTCGGTATCCGTAGCCAGTCTTGTTAATCATCTCACTGAAGGGGTTCAGGCCTATGCAGAACAGCAGTGGGGACAGAGCATCTCCTAGATAACGCCCACACTTGATGGTGACTTGTGCTATGGGCTTGAAGTTGTCCGCCACATCCCCATTGAGTTCCTGATGAAGGCTCTTAGGGTTCCATTGATCTTGTATAGTTCTGGGCATTCCAGTATCCAGCTGTGGGGCATTGCATCATAGGCCTTCTTGTAATCAATCCAGGCAGTGCACAGGTTGGTCAGCCTGGTCTTGCAGTCTCGGCTGACTGCTCTGTCTACCAGTAGCTGGTGTTTTGCTCCACTGGTATTCTTGCTAATTCTCTTCTGTGCCCCACTCATGTATTGAGTCATGTGCCTGATCTTAGCCGCTATGATGCCTGAAAGGAGCTTCCACGTGGTACTGACGCAGGTTACTCGCCGATAGTTGGATGGGAATGGTCCCTTCTGGGGGTCCTTGGAGATCAGGGCTGTCCGGCCAAAATTCCTTGTGAATTCCCTTAGTGAATTCTCATTACCGATATGCGCCCGGATCCACCTTTCTAACATTTTTGTTAATGTCATAAAAATTCCTTATCGTCTAAAATAAATAAAATTTTGCCGACATATATAAAAATATCTATAATTATGTTTAATATTAAAATATATTGTGTTTAACAAAATAAAACATTTGAATTTATTAAAAATGACTAAATGTTTCTTATTAGCATGATGCGACTTCACCTGCTCTGACCAGGCCAACAGCAAGTTTTCATAGAAGATTCAAACTGTTCTCTCTTCTCTCGCTTTGATATTCTTGTTACTGCATCTCCCGTCTGTGACTCTGCCCATTATCATTACCCATATGGGATTATACTCCATACTTTTCTAAATATAACAAACATTTTTTTATAATCACAAAGAAAATGTAAGGCTCCAGCATGAAGCAGTGTTCAAGGCTGTGCAGTATGCTAGCATTTCAGCTTATTTGTGAACTTAGCCGAGAGCGTCTCATTAGCGTTGCTCATGATTGTCATTAACACGCACTCAGAAGGATCTTAAAGGTGACGAGAACCTTTAATGCGGAGATGCGACCCGCATATAAGCTTCATTTTAAAAGCAGTTAAGAGATTTTGTGTTTAAAACTTTTCAAACGTACTAATATTGTATTTTTAGATTAGCTTCAGAAACAAAGGGAAAGACTGTATATGGATCGTGAGCTGCTCGAGGAGTACAGGACACATTTGGGCAAAGTACTTCAAAAACACGAATGATCACTTTGAACAGTAATAGCAGTAACATCAGTCTTTCAGTTGTTTTTACTTTCTTTGTTGCTTGCATCTTTTCTCAGTCAATTGGGTAAACTCAATTATTTTCATTACCATAATTCTTATCTCCACAAGAGACTTTTCATTACTGCTATGCATGAAAATGTGCAGATTTCTAAAATGTTTTATCTTCCAGAGACAAGAATTTGTCATATTTATCAAAACATTTTCTTTAATCGTCGCCCTGCTGGTGTTTTTGTGAGCAATAACATTAATTAAAAAATGAGCTCTACATTTACATGTTTGTGTGTCGGTCATGAGAAATATATAAATCATTAATTTTCATTAATTTTCATTTATTTAGGTAAATCAGAAAAGATCTTTTAAAAATCTTTTCCTAATTAATGGTCTCAGTTTGTCGGTAATGAGATTCATTTTTGGATCATGCTGCCATTAAATGAGAATAAAAAGTCCATGAAACTGTTTTATAATAATACTTTTATCAAACTGTATGGCAGGTTTACAGAATTGCTTAAATAAGAGAGAATATTTATATTTTCATCTTCGTGAGAACCACCCGTGAACGGAGAGGTCAGCAGCGTGGTACAGCGGTATGTGGATTACAGGTCAGGGTTTGGGTTGATCTGTCAGTGATGTTCAAATTCAAATTCAAATTTTATTTGTCACGTACACAGTCATACACAGTACGATATGTAGTGAAATGCTTGGACAACTGCTCGTGACCTAAAGAGAACAAAAAAGGAAAAGGCTATGAATAAGAAAGGAAATAAATATGAAAAATTAAAAAGGGTAAATTTAACTAGGAAGGAATAAAATATAAATTAAGGTTAAAAATGAAATAACTGTACAACACAAATTAGAATGAAGGGTAAATTTAACTGGGAAGAATAAGATAAAGATAAATATATAAATTAAAGTTGAAAATAAAATAACTGTACAACAAAATACACAATACACAATATAGAACTATATAAGAATGTATGAAGAAATCTAAATATAAATAAATATATACACAATAACAGCAGCTGTACAAGTATTAACTGGAAATGAAGAATATAGTGACCAGTGTTGTGCAAAACCAAAGTCCAGAAAGTCCAGTGTGTGTGTAAGAACCATATGTGTGGGTCAGTACTGTGTGGTGGTGTGATTGAGAGACCGTATCGCCTGCGGGAAGAAGCTCCTCCTCAGTCTCTCTGTGTTGGTCTTCAGGGAGCGGAATCGCTTTCCTGACCTCAACAGAGAGAACAGTCTGTTGTTGGGATGGCTGAGGTCCTTCACCATCTTCCTGGCCTTGGTCCAGCACCGCCTGCTGTAGATTGAGTGCAGGTCAGGGAGCTCGGAGCGGATGGTGCGCTCAGCTGACCGCACAACCCTCTGTAGAGCTCGTCTGTCCTGCATGGTGCTGTTCCCGAACCAGGTTAAGATGTTTCCCGCCAGGATGCTCTCTATGGTGCACGAGTAAAAGCTCCTGAGCACCTTGGAGGGCAGTTGGAAGTCTCTCAAGCGTCTGAGGTGGTAGAGACGCTGTCGGGCCTTTTTCACCACGGAGTTGATGTGACAGGACCATGACAGGTCCTGCGTGATGTGAACTCCGAGGTATTTGAAGCTGTCCACTCTCTCCACTGGGCACTCGTTGATGACGGGGGTCTGGTAGTTCCTCTCCTGCTTAGTGCTGAAGTCCACTATCAGCTCCTTTGTCTTACTGACGTTTAGAAGGAGGTTGTTCCTCTGGCACCAGTTCTCCAGATTCCTAATCTCCTTCAGGTAGGCCGTCTCGTTGTTATCAGAGATCAGGCCCACCACGACGGTGTCGTCAGCAAACTTGATGATGGTGGTGGAGCTGGTAGTGGCCACGCAGTCATATGTGTACAAAGAGTACAGCAGGGGGCTCAGAACACACCCCTGGGGGGCTCCAGTGCTGAGAGTGGTGGAGGCTGAGACATGTCCGCCCATCCTTACTGCCTGTGGTCTGCCAGTTAGGAAGTTGGAGATCCACAGACACATAGATGAGCTGAGTCCCAGATGCTCCAGCTTGGTGGTGAGTGTGGAGGGAATTATGGTGTTAAATGCAGAGCTGTAGTCTATGAAGAGCATTTTAACATAATTCCCCCTTCTAGTGTCCAAGTGAGTGAGTGATGTGTGGAGGAGATGAGAGATGGCATCGTCTGTGGAACGATTTGGACGGTAAGCGAACTGTAGTGGGTCCAGTGTGTCTGGTAGTGAAGAAATGATGAAGTCTCTGACCAGGCGTTCAAAGCACTTCATCACTACTGAGGTGAGGGCTACAGGGCGATAGTCATTGAGAGAAGCAGGGTGGGGTTTCTTCGGGACAGGAACAATGATGGACTCTTTGAAGCATGTGGGGATCACCGACTGAGATAAAGAGATGTTGAATATCTCAGTGAACACAGGAGCTAGCTGGTATGTGCAGTCTCTGAGGATACGACCTGGGATGCCGTCTGGTCCTGCTGCTTTCCTGGTGTTCACTCTCTTGAAGGCTCTCCTTACTTCATGCTCGGAGATGACGAGCACGTTTGTTGGGACTCTTGTGAAAATTGATGAAATTATGAATGCAGATCCACCGTGCAATACCACCTGGAGAGGATCTGGCTGGAAACAGCTTCATTTTTTTCAGCATGACAATGATCTCAAACACACTGCCAATGCAAGAAAAGCATACCTAGACAGACAAACTTACAAAGGAACGATCAGTCATGGATTTGTCTCCCCAGAGCCTGGATCTAAACATCATTGAAGTGGGGATCATCTTGCCAGAGAACAGAGCAAAAGGCAGAAACATCCAAATTAGAGCTTTGAATGTCCTTTAAAAAGCCTAAAGTATCATTTGTATAGACTAAAAGAAATTATATTAAGCTCCTGAAGAGAGCTCAGGCTGTGTTCAAGCATAAAGATACTCACACCAAATACTTTTCAATCTTATTACAATTTTATGAACTATGTTTGTACTCTGTTCTGTACTATGACAAATTTACATCCAAAAAATAAACTGAGTGTGGCGTATTGTGCTGTACATTATGAACGACGCACGCTGTTCCAAAGTTCACGAGAACAAGTTCAATAAAAGTTACAATCTAAAAAACAAGAAAAATTAATTATCCATCCACTACAGCCAAAAATATTTATCACGATATACATTTGAAACTTAGCGATAACGATATAACTGACGATATAAGTGACGCAAAATACTTTACAACTCCACAACTTTATTAGTGCAAAAAACCATCAGTGTATTTTCATTTTTTATGTGCATTAAAGTTATAAAAAATGTAACAGTGCAAACTCCTGTCTGACAGTTTGACCAAAAGGCATTTCCAGTGGAGCCGACATAACCATGTATAACATCCACAGAACTTAAAGAGGTTAAACACACACAGTAGGTAACATGTTGAAGCACAGTACGTATCACTGCGCGAGGCTCCGCCTACGATAGCCGTAATGCTCCGACAATCCATCAAGCGCTGCGGCTTCGTAGCTTAGCAAAGTCGTACTGAAACATTTGACAGATTTTCGAGCGCCGTGCACATAAAATCGTTTCGGTAATAACGACGGCCCGCCTGCATGCACTACCAAAAACTGCTTTGTTGTGTATCTGACAGTAAAGCTAAACCAGTTCCACACCACTGAAGTTTTCGCATTTTTACAAACCAGTTCTGGTTCATCGTTTCATTCAACGATGCGTTTTCGCCCTTCTCATTCTCCGTCGCCGCCATGCTTTTCCGCCATGTGCGTATGTAAACAAAGGCACTGCGCGTGCGCGTTTTACCCATATTCTATCGCCATATTTCATTTTCTTATCATTGCCTAACATTACACCTGTATTACCGTGAACGGTATGATATGGCCCAGCCCTACCATCCACTTTATTCTGCTTATCTGAAATTGGGTCGCGGTGGCAGCAGCCTAGCAGGGAAGCCCAGACCTCCCTCTCGCCAGCTTTCCTTGCTTATCCGGGGAAACGTTCCCAGACAAGCAAATAGATAGGCTCTCTCCAGCGGACACTGGGTCTACGCCGCGCCTCCTCCTGGTAGGACATGCTTGGAACATCTTACACATGAGCTGACTGCCTCAGCTGTTTCCTTCCAATGGCGGCGCCACTCTGAGCCCCTCCCGAATGACTCTTCCTCACCTCAACGCTAAGGGAAAGCCCTCATCAACCCCCCAGGAAAAGCTTCTTTCTGCCCCTTGTATCTAATGTTTTGTCTACTAGCAATAATAGTCATTTATGGCGTTTCTCACCTGTCCACTTGGTGACAGATGGTTACATATAAGGACTTATCAGTAAATGACTAGTACCTCTGGTACCGACTAGCAATGGCGGAGGGTCAGGGTGGCTGGGGTGGACGCAGAATCCTGACCACCCTATGCCTGCACTGGTGCCGCACTTCCAGACACGTTTGGAGCGGTCAGGAGGTGTGTCCCAATTTAGGGACTACATCCTTTAAAGGACCCGGCCAATCCAAGCAGGCCAGGTCTTTTGAAGGAGGCAGCTGAGGCTGTTAACTGCAACCATGACACTAGCGGGTAGAAACATTTTATACAGCATTGCTCGACAGAAATGAAGGTGAACATCTTAATTTTTTACCCTGGTATGTATGTGAGGCTGAGAGACCACGGCAGCAGGAACTTTAACATTAGCTGATTAACAACAGTTAACTAATGTAGTTCATGAGACTAGTGTTGGTAATATAATGTAAAAACGGTCAACATTAAATTTAATGTATTAATATATGAAAATTAATTAAAAGATTCAATTCAAATATTGAGCATCAGTAAAAAAATAATTCAAGGTGCATTTATTTCTTTTTCATTTCACTTTATCTCTTCATCTCAAGTGAGATGGAGAAGATATGAAAGTCTTAAATGGGGCAGAGATTTTATTAAAACTTTTAAGGAAAAAATAGAAAAGTAAAACATCAAAATAAAACAAATAACACAGAAAAGAAGCAACTACCATTCTGAGGTGGTTTTCTGACCATCCATCCACAAATCTGTCTGTTTCTAACGGTAGTCTTGCTGTCATTTTTTCTTCTCAATCGTTTTCTGCAATCAGCAGCATAATTCTTAATAGATATATCAGTTTCTCATTTATTATATTGTCCAGGGGTTTGCCAAATATATAAAGTTACAGATCTAACATAGCATCAATTTACAACATGTTTCATCTCTTTTTGAAAAAATAGGGTACCAGAAAGGACAGGTGGAAGGACCACGCGCAACAACAACATGCTTGCCCAAATTACCAGCACGTATACTGACAGGAAGCTCAGAGCTGAGCAGACTGCAGGTGTCTAACACACCTGTTAAGGAACTTGGCTGATTGTTAAGAATTTTGCGTGGCTGCAGATTACTGGGCAAAATCACACATGAAGCATGAAGACATGATGGTAAACTGATAGGAATTCATACAAACATTCACACAGCTCTTTTTATTCTGTGCCTTTAACCACTTTCAACACACACACAGGAGTAGCTAGGGATCAAACCACAAACCTTTTCCTAGTGGATGACCCCTCTACGTCCTGAACTACTACTTTTGAGAGTGTGAGAGCCTGTATGTGTGCACCATAGACCTACAGAGGCAGCAGCAGCTTAGTACATGCATCATATTTCTGAGCGGAGATTCATGGTGGATATTATAATGATGAACACGCCTCGTAAAAGAGAGCCTCCAGTACCTGTCATTTAAACTTAGGCTGACCCAGTTTACTGGAAACGTTTCATCACTTCACCTCCAGATGGTTAAGTCAGAGTTCACTTTCCAAGATTTTCACCTTGTGATTGTGAAACTCAACTGCATTCAATGCCCATCCTTAAAGTGACATTTCAACTGCCTTTTATTAAACTGACACATTCTGTGATTTCAGTGCTTAAATGCTAACTGCAGTTTTAGCTGCTTCCATCTACGACTCGACTGTATCCAAGGTGTTTGACTCAGCTGCCCACAGCGTGCAGCCATGACGCAAAGCAGGGCTGCGTTAAAGCAGCACAGCAGGTGCCGTTGCTGGGAGTTGCAACTTGAGACGTTAAGCGCAATTCGATTGCTAAAAGTAAAAGTGCACAGTGCTGAAAAGCTAAAGCTCTAAAAGACAGTCAGGGCAGCTCCATCGTTCATTGTGACAATTTTTCTGGAAACTGTTTCACTTTAAAATCATCAACTTGTATTGATTACACTTTACTAAATAGTTATTTCTAATTAAACAATTATTTCCAATCAGCAGTGTTTGGTTTGTTAATCAACAAAAGGAATGTACTGCACATTACTCATTACTCTTTTTAAAAGTAATGCAATAAGTTACGTAGTTACTCGCTGGAGAAAGTAATTTGTTACACTACTTGTTACTCCATAAAATGACCTGAAACGCCAAACTTTATACATCCCAGATATATCGCTGTAAAATAGTCACTTGGAAAATGAATTTAATAATAATAATGATGATAATTAAATAACTGTGTGAGAATTACAGGTAATTAAAACTTTACACTGAAACACTACCAGGACTCCTGGTACTGTACATATCGTAATCAATAATTCAGCATTCGAAAAGCTTGTGGGAGGGAGCTGTTGATCAGTGCTGCCTTTTATACTGCAGAACGTTTGCCTAATAGCAGCAGTTCAAAGAATATGTGGAGAGGGCGTAAGAGGTCCTTCATGACGATCAGTGCCCTAATCCTGCAGAGGCTCTGAAAGAGGTCCTGGAAGGAGGGGAGGAAAACTCGGATGACGTTCTCAGCGGCTCCAGCTATCCTCTGAAGTGCTTTTTTGTCTGACCTACTGCAGCTGGAACATCACGCTGATGTGCAGTAAGTGAGAACACTCTCCACCACGCCTCGGTATAAAGTCCTGAGGATGCTGGAGGAGAGACGCCTGTTTCAGGAAGTGCGGTCTCTGATGGACCCGTTTTGTGATCACGGAGATGTTCTTGCACCAGCTCAGGTCCTTCGAGATCTTCCACTCTTTCCACTGGGCAGCTGCTGATACCCAGAGGAGTTTGCTCGATCTGCATCTTCTGGAAGCTGTGATCATCTCTTTTGCTTTGGCTACATTTAGCACCAGATTGTTTTCTCTACACCAGCCTACAAGCTGTTCAACTTCTTTACTGTACACTGAATCATCGTTTCCGCTAATCAGTCCTGCCTCTGTGGTATCATCCACAGATGTGAGGTTCCCCTCATATCTAGATACACAGTTGTGTATAAACAGCGTAAACAACAGTGTTGTTTAAACAGCCTTGAGAAGATCCAGTGCTCAGCCTGATGGCTTTGTAGAGTTTCCTAATATGGGATGTAAGGATGCATCTTCTATGGAGCGGTTGGGACAACAAGCAAATTGGTCAAATGATGCAGGAAGGCTGGCTGTGATGTGTGGTTTGATAAGCAGTTCAAAATACTTCATTACAATTGGTGTCAATGCGACGGGACGGTAGCCACTTAGACAGGATACAACTGGTTTCTTAGCTACTGTGGCCTGGCTGAGAGAGGTTAAAGATACCAGCGCGGACATCAGCACGCACGCCAGCGCAGTCCCTGAGCACACGTCCTGGGATTTTATCTGGACCTGCTGCTTTCCGTGGGCTGACCCTGACCAGGGTCCTCTGGGTATCTGCTTGCTTACGATAACAGCTTTGTAACGGGTCAGTGCCTGCACTCCCTGCCACATTGGTCTGATATTTCTTGTCTTGCGGATTCTCTCTGCATAGGTGCCAGTCTGGCAGTTTCTTCGCCCGCTCCAAAGCTGCATCAGGCTGTCAGCAGTGAGCGCAGTTCTGTGGTCATCCAGGGTTTCTGGTTGCCATGTGCATGGCGGTCTTAGCTACAGTGATATTGTCTGTGCACTTGGCAGTGTAGCAGGTTACTGCTCCGCATACTCCTTGATGTTTATCTGGTCTCCCAGTGAGGCTGCCGTCTTGAACAGCACTCAGAGTGCCTAAAGCAGTCTCGAGGTCCACCCTCTGGCCAGAGGCTGGTCTGTGTTATCGCTGGTCTGCTGCACTTCAGGAGTGGTTTGCAAGCGGGCACCAGCATGTTCACACCATGCACTGCTTCAGCTTGGGAAGCACAGTCGTTAAACTGGTATGGTTAAAATCCCCCACCATCACTCCACAGCTGTCTGCCATAGCTGTCCCTCTTCTGTTTGCATTCACAGCGCTTTCACTCTATCTCTCCGACAGGATGCCGTATTGACTTCGTACGACCAAGTCAGAGCTGAGCTTTGCAGTTCCAACCACATACTTTGCCCTGAGTATTACTGAGGTCTCTCGTTCTTAAGTTTCACAGCCACAACGTTGAAACACTCTCACTTGTCCCTAGAAGAGCCGCTGCATCCATGCGCTACGCCATCTCTGAAAAATGTAATGTGATTACAGCAACACATTACCCCCAGCACAGCCAGTTAAATTATAATTCATTATCATTCGTTATCTATGAATAATATACATTGTATCGTAGCTGATAAAACATGAGCTACATAAGCTTTTATATATCATGTACTCATAAAAGACAAATGTTTTTATTTATTTTTAAATAATAAAGGTTTCACCACTGATCAGTAATCCTGTCCTCATTCCCAGCATCACGATGGTTCGTTTCATGGCTGGCACTAGCTGCTAGCTATGCTCTCAGTTTCTACACTACGGATGCTTGAACAGTGCCATAACCACTGACATCAGTTAGTATGGCATGAGCTACTGCAAGACAGTCACCTATCTTTTGGAAATGCATCCTACAGATACCACTACCATGTCTCAGCACGGTGTGCAGTCTGGCCTTAAAGAATTTGAGGAAGCTGGACTCTCTACAGGCCTACAAATCTCTCAACTGCATCTGAAATCATGTCCTTAACAATAACAAACAAACCAACAAAAACGATGATAAGTAGTACCCCTGACACTAATATTATCAATAAAGTCTTACAGATATCCATTCCTGCTCAGCAGCACTCGTGTCCACACACGACCAGAGGCAAATGTCACACTACTACACCCGCGCTTAGCACCAAACTTCCTCTATTGTTGAATAATTGAAATGAAGGTGCTGAACGCAGATGAAGCATAAGCTTTGAAATTGCTCTTTTTGACAAAACCTATAAAATTATATTCACATAATTTCTTTGAAAAGACAAAAGCCTAAATTTATGGGGCGACCGTGGCTCAGCGGGTTGGGACGCTCATCAGTAACCGGAAGGTCGCCGGTTCGAGCCCCGGCTCCGACAGTCTCGGTCGTTGTGTCCTTGGGCAAGACACTTCATCTACCGCCTACTGGTGCTGGCCAGAGGGGCCAATGGCGCGATATAGCAGCCTGGCTTCTGTCAGTCTGCCCCAGGGCAGCTGTGGCTACAACTGTAGCTGCCTCCACCAGTGTGTGAATGTGAGAGTGAATGAATAGTGGCATTGTAAAGCGCTATATAAATGCAATCCATTATTATTAATTTCAGTTGCATCATGTAAGTGCTTTAGCCATTACTGTAAGAATTATGGCCAATGACATGCTTTTGGATAATATGAACTTCAACATTTGTCCAAACTGCCCCAAACATTTGTTTTAACAGAGGGACAACATGGCATCTATAAACAAAACACTTTTCTTTATAAAGTATACATTATTTCTATTTGCACACAATAACAGAATTATATCAGAAAAACTGAAGTTGTCTGTGTAGCTAGTTAAAGCCTACACAAGCCTTTAGGATGGCAATAATTAACCAGTTACTAAAAACAAGAAACAAAACTGTCTTAACCCATCGTAGACCAATCTCTTACATCCTTTGTCTCTATGTTTTGAAAGAGTAGTTGTCAAACAGCTAACAGATCATCTGCAGAGGTTTATTTGAAGAGTTTCAGTCAGGTTTCAGAGCTCAGCACAGCACAGAAACAGCTTTAGTGAAGGTTACAAATGATCTTCTTATGGCCTCTGACAGTGGACTCATCTCTGTGCTTGTCCTGCTAGACCTCAGTGCAGCGTTCCATACTGTCGACCATAATATTTGATAATCGATTAGAGAATGATGAAGGTGGGTGATTCTCACAAAGACTGCGAGATCTTTCATATTCTGATAAAAGTATTATTATAACACAGTTTTAAGGAACTGTAATCTTATTTAATGGCAGATGATCCTAAACGATTCTCATTACCAATATAATAAACGACAAACTGAAATAATTCATCAAAAACTATTTTTAAAGAGTTCTTAGACTGACCCAAATAAGCATATAAATGAACAACACACTCCATGAAAATTGATGATTTATATATATTTATATATTTCAAATCAAGTCTCATGACCGACACACAAACATGTAAATGTAGAGCTCATTTTTTAATTAATGTTATTGCTCACAAAAACACCAGCAGGGCGACGATTAAAGAAAATGTTTTGATAAATATGACAAATTCTTGTCTCTGGAAGATAAAACATTTTAGAAATCTGCACATTTTCATGCATAGCAGTAATGAAAAGTCTCTTGTGGAGATAAGAATTATGGTAATGAAAATAATTGAGTTTACCCAATTGACTGAGAAAAGATGCAAGCAACAAAGAAAGTAAAAACAACTGAAAGACTGATGTTACTGCTATTACTGTTCAAAGTGATCATTCGTGTTTTTGAAGTACTTTGCCCAAATGTGTCCTGTACTCCTCGAGCAGCTCACGATCCATATACAGTCTTTCCCTTTGTTTCTGAAGCTAATCTAAAAATACAATATTAGTACGTTTGAAAAGTTTTAAACACAAAATCTCTTAACTGCTTTTAAAATGAAGCTTATATGCGGGTCGCATCTCCGCATTAAAGGTTCTCGTCACCTTTAAGATCCTTCTGAGTGCGTGTTAATGACAATCATGAGCAACGCTAATGAGACGCTCTCGGCTAAGTTCACAAATAAGCTGAAATGCTAGCATACTGCACAGCCTTGAACACTGCTTCATGCTGGAGCCTTACATTTTCTTTGTGATTATAAAAAATGTTTGTTATATTTAGAAAAGTATGGAGTATAATCCCATATGGGTAATGATAATGGGCAGAGTCACAGACGGGAGATGCAGTAACAAGAATATCAAAGCGAGAGAAGAGAGAACAGTTTGAATCTTCTATGAAAACTTGCTGTTGGCCTGGTCAGAGCAGGTGAAGTCGCATCATGCTAATAAGAAACATTTAGTCATTTTTAATAAATTCATTAATTTCTTTTTTTTTAATTTAAATACCATATAAGTTAATGTTAGGCACAATTAGACATTCTTACATATCTTGGCAGAATTGTATTTCTTTTATATGATAAGGAATTTTTTATGACATTAACAAAAACACAGAAAATGGATTCAGACTCACATCGGTAATAAGAATTTACTGGGAGAATTCCCCGGGTTTCTTGGTTAAATTATTGTGAAACTGGGGTTAAATCTTTCTTTACATCAAATATCATAGTTTGTATTAATAAGAACGGAGCCTGTTGAGGTGGTTCCAGCATCTGACTAGGATGCCTGCGGGCATGTCCCACCAAGAGGAGGCCCCGGGCAGACCCAGGACCACAGTGGAGAAGGTAGATCTCTTGATGGGTTTGGGAAAGCCTCGGTGTTCCACCGGCAAAGCTAGAGCAGGTGACCGGGGAGGTGGAGGTCTGGGCTTCTTAGGCTGCAGCTCTTATGGTTCTGCTGGTCCTGTACAGTCGTAGGTGAAGCATTGAGTTACAGTCAATGCAGGTGGTCCAAAGGTCGATCAGCCTGGTCTTACAGTCATGAGTGACTCCTTTCACAGTGCTTCACTTGTTCTACATTTTCTCATGTTATTAGAGTTATTATTGCAAAATGGATTCAATTCATTTTTCACCTGAAAATTCGATAAACAACGCCCCATAGTGAGAAAGTGAAAAAAACAGCTTCAAATGTTTGCAAATCTATTAAAAATAAGTTCTATTTCTCCTGACTTGCATGGTACAGTTTCCTCTTCTCTTTTTTTCATAGCATTATTCCAGTTTGTATCTGTTCTTTCCACTCATCTGCTGCAACACTGAATTTCCCAAATCTGGGACAAATTAAGGCCGTCTTGTCTTGTCTGAAGTCTTTTTGAGTATGATACTACAGCCTTGCCACACCCATTGTTGTTGTCCTTTTAGACGATGAACCTTGCCCCAGTCCCAGATCCGGAGCATCTTCAAGCTGAATGCTTAGATTGGCCTAGTGACCAGCTCCTGGTGATTCCAAACTTTCATATTTGTGGGTGATGGAGAACATTGTTCTCCATTTTCAATTCAGTGTTATGTGTATAGCATCAAATCCCAACAACAATCACCTTAAGGCAGTAGGATAAATAAAATACAGAGAAAATCCAAACAATGAGATGATGCCCTATGAGGAAGCGCGTGGTAATAGTGGGGAGGAAAAACTCCCCCATTTACAAGGAAGAAAAGTCCAGCAGAACCAGGCTCAGGGTCAAGAAGAGAGAAACTGCTCCACAGCAGGAGCTCACACACTAGAGAAGCACAGGGATTAATAATAACTGATAATTCAATTCAAAGTGGTGTATAGACACACAGTGAGTGAAGGAGAAACACTCATCATGGGAGCCAACAGCAGTGTAACTAATCACCTGATCCAGCCCTAGCTAGGTTTTATGGCTAATGTTTAGAGTATAGAGGGTGTCCATCTCCTGGATCCAAACTGGGAGCTGGTTCCACAGAAGAGCAGACTGAATCTGAAGGCTCTGCCTACTTTAAAATAGCCTTGGGATCACAAGTACACCATTAGTCTGAGAGCAAAGTTCTCTATTGTGCTGATACCATACTACGAAATCTATAAGAAAACATGGGTGCTGATTATCAGGCTCTACAATGCTGCAGACGTCTATACCTTTGCCCAGATCTGTGCCTGGCTCAGCACTCTACAATCTCAAATTCTCCAGACGTCATGGATTGGTTTGTGCTCTGACATACACCCTCAGCTCTGGGAAAAGCTATGGACTTTATATAGACAGGCTTTACAAATCAGCTCAAATCAACTGAATTTACCACAGAATGGCCTAAACTGATCATTTTCCTACTGAAGTCAGCTAACTGTTGAACAACATGATGTCTCAATACTAGTGTGGTGTTCAGTAGCTCCACTGATACTTGCATGTTCAACAGCAAGTTGAAAAGTTTAACATTTTAAGACAAAAGCCCCACACTGGTCACAATATTATAGTGGAAAAAATAAAGGTTTTGTCTCACCAGCATAATTCAATTATTTGAACTGATGGAGTTTGATGCAGCACATAAGACTTGATGTGGAGTTCAGGTCATCTTTAAAATTAATGGGCATTTATTTAAATTTACCTATCATAAAAAACCCTATAACAGTTATACTGTGGTTACTTTTGGAACGGTCTACAAGACTTTTAAATGCAAGGCAGCCAGCTATACATGTGTTTTAGAGGTAAATAGCCTTAAGTTCCTATGGGCCCCTGATGTTCAGTTATTTTGAAAAGAAGCGCATCCAATGGAAATCAACTTTTAACGAGCAGACCCAAACTCTTTAACTAGGATTAGTGGTGATATTTAAAGAAAAGAAAAGAAAATACACCTAATACCTACAAAAACACGGCTCCTCCTTTGGCAATCGTAGGAAAACCCTTAACACGAGGGCAAAAAGAAACGCTGCAGAGGATACACATCCATCCTTCCCCTGGTCCAAATATATGACCAGTGTAAAGAAAAGGAAACAGGTCTATCTAGGAAGCAACAGACAACGTAACTGCACAACATGGACTGATTGGGATTCTTGTACAGCGCTTTTCTGCTCTCCCAGAACACTCAAAGCGCTCTATACAACATGCCACATTCACCCAGTCACACGAGCATCATCTTTCTATGCATTTAAGTGCTTTCTAACTACCAGTCACACACATTCATACTCCAGTGGATGCAGCGGGATTACTATCTTGCCCAAGGATATTTGGCATGCAGATTAGGGGGAGCCAGGGATCAAACCACCGACCGTCCAATCAGCAGATGACCTGCTCTACCTCCTGACCTACAGCCACTCCTAAAAGTGGGGAAAAAATTCAGCTTGAGTAACAGTACCAGCACTCCGTATGTAAAGAGACTCGGTCATCACTGAATGTGGAGGTGTGTTCAAAAAGACCCCATCAATTTTTGGAATGAACCTGTGACGAGTCGACACTAATTTTAAACTGGTTTGCAAGAGCTGTCACACAAACAGACTTAGCTTGTTGTCACAGCTGTGCTATCAGCTGGGAACAAGTCTATTGACCATTTGTGGCCAAAAGACACAGGCTGCACACCACTCCAGTGGTCAAAGTAAACCAGAACATTTACTTGACATTTTATCAGTGAGATGAGGCGTTATCTTGGGAGTAAGACAGAACACTAATAAAAGTGACTCGTGCGCTCCCACAGAGCGCCCTGCCAGGAATCCAGATGACTCTTATTGTATTGTAGTTAATCTTAGGATTTGTTTGATCACAAAGTATTGGTTCATGATAGTTTGAAAGATATCAGTATCACAGCATCTTTAAACATACTGACTTTACTCTGGGTAGGACAGTGCTTCCCATACACACAGCCACTACATGGTAAGTGCTGATGACCCAGGGAAAAGATATTCAGTGAAACTGAGCTGAATGAATGTGAATGCTTTCCTTTATTTCACTAAAAGTCAGCTTGGATTCTTCTTTTATTTGCCGCCTTGCATCTCATTGTTAATGCAAAATGACGTGACGTTTGAATGAGAACAGGTCAGAGAAGTTTGCAAATCACAGGTCCATCTTCTGTGATGTGCAACTGAAGCACAGACCATCAAACATTCAGCCTAATTCCTGATCACACAGGATAACGAAACGAGACTAACATTTTCTCTTGGAGCCATGGAGCGCACTGTGGCTGCAGCTGCCCAGACGCCAGGTTCAATTCCACAGGAAGCTCACACACTGAGTAAGCACACCTTCACTGAGGCATCAACATGATGTCACAAAGAATGAATGGAAACAATTAAGCAAATTGTCTTTCACCCATTTTATGACCGACCCACCAGCACCCAAAAAACCTACAGAGCGCTAAATTGGGTGTGTATGTAGTGAGGGCATTCTGTGACATTTAAATAGTGATAAATATCTGCCTACTGTTAACCAAGAACAGGAAAGGAGCACGGAAATAGATTAAAAAGGTGTCAAGTTATGACTGTTCCAGATGTGCTTCGGCACCGTCCATTTGTCGTTCTGTTCTTGGCTACGAATAGCTATCTCCAGGCAACTGGATGCCAGTGTGCCTCTATTTGAGGGTAGGGTAGGGTAGGGTAGGGGCTGGGGCTGATGCGGTAGCTAAGCTAGCGGCTATGTTAGCTGCCACAGCAGATGAAATGCTGCAGGTCCACTGAGGACAGCCCGGGGTTGCTGATCGGCTGCTATGTCACCTAAACTCATCCGAGTCCTCGCGGTACAGCAGAATATTCGCACATATGCTAGAGGACAATCAACACGTCTCTAATGCAATCGTGTAATAGCACACTCATTCAGCTCCCATCGCTTTTCCCGTTTTGCTCCGCCGGCATCCCATCCCAGTCTACTGGATGTCGCGCGTTAACGCGAGGCAGGTCACAATATCACAGTATGACACTTGTGTTCGAATTAACCAGTAGTCCCTTAATGACCAGCACAACTATGTCAACTCGCCAGATGGTTACTTGTCAGTCACAGGCTAAAGTGGAGGAGCAGGGGTTGGCAACGCTGCACACTATTAAAAGCCAGAGTAACGACTAGTTATCGTAAGGCACGTCTCAGCCACCGAGACGCATCACCCCAGCTTAAGCTGTTCAACATCAACCACTGTGCACCAGCAATGGTGACCAACCTGTTTCAGTCGAAGCCTGCCTCTTTGCCTCATCAGCTATCTGAGGCGCCGCGCCGGAGAAGCGGTAACACGAGGCCGGTAACAGGGGCGAAAAGAGGGTAACGTTCTTCTACCAAGCACTGTTACCACTAACCCAGTGTCAGCCTCCACCATAACCAGCAACTCCTCCATAAATAAGACCAACGCCGGCCGGCTAGTTCTTACCTCAGGCGGTGTGTCGAACCAAGTTCCGACTAGCAGCCATGTTCGGAACCCCTATTTCCCTTCGTCCACACGAACCGAGCCCCCTCCCCCAGGTCAGTTGTCCTTCGTTCAAAGCAGAAATCCAAAATAATGTCGAGTTGCCTTATTTGCCAGGAACTGGTTTCCCGTTTCCAGTACAATATGATAGTCTATGTTCTTCGGAGCTCGAGGAGCGGGGCTGTCGATGGGGACTGATTGCCGGCGCAGCACAGCTAGCCGTGCCTAAGGGGTGGTGGGCAGCCCGCCGCTTCAAACACGGACACCTCGAACTCAGTCTTCTTTCTGTTAAGCAAGCTTAATGTACTGGATCGATATTTATTCTCAGGTGCACAACAAAGTCCCTTGCAACCACAGCGTGGGGCAACTGAATAGGCGATCTCGTCCTCTTCTCAATTAATTTAAAGGCAAGATGCTAACATTAGCTAGCTAGCTAGTAGCTAGCATGCTAGCTGTCTTGATTAAAACACTGCCATTGGAATTTGAAGGAAGACAGTCCGCAAAGTGCAGGCTGTTTGATAGTAACGGCCAGCCGACGGACCGAACCTGCAGACGCTATGAGAAAGACCGTATTTTAGCAGACACGGCTAAAGCTAACTCTATGCTGGCCAGCCCCTCTGTGATGTTAATATCGGTCAAAGGAGAGGGGCTGCATTGAGAGCGCACTCCCGACACTAGGCAAGTACGGCCCAGCGCGTTCCAGAGAAATTTCCCACAAAATGGCTGCCAAAACAAACCGCACCGCATACTATCATACAAACTTCCCAAAGTTCAGTCTGTAATGGTGCTAAAGCAATCATTTTAGAGGTCTGCCCGATGCAGACCGTGTAACGCTTCGAAAAGATGATGGTAGCGTTGTCACAAACTAGCACGAGTCACCACTTTAGAGAGCACTTCCTTTCCTCTGCAGGTACGAGTAGTTCGTTTCTCCTGTAACTACACAAAGCGATTAATGTGAGTTTCACTGACAGCACGGGCACAGGCAGCAACGAGCTAAACGGCCAAACACCCGCCGCACACAGCGCTCGTGCTACCTGTCCACACATGAGCTCCGCGTCACACCTGAGAACAGGTGGACACACTCATGTTCGTCGGGGGGAGGACTGAGCGGTTACAGCGCGGAACCTGAGCTGTGGTCGTTAGTGTTGTACCCCAGCACCTGTGCGCTCCACGGTCACGTCTTTGAGTGACGCGCAAAGTCAGCGTGGGGCTGCACCCACGGACACTTGTTGGTTCAAAGCTGCCTGAATTCTTCAAGAAGGCGCTGGAAACGCTTCAGATTCTGACAGCATGACACACCTGCTGCACAGCTGACCGGTTGAAGTGACACGGTGAGTCATCGTCACACAGCTACAGCGTGGATACGACACGGTAACAATGCTCCAGTAAGCTGTGGCGTTTAAATGATGCTGCGTTGGTACTCAGGGGCTCTTGACACCACACGTATGGAGCCGTGCTGCCATGTTTGCCAGCAGGACTCAGGACTGACGTCCGGTTGGAGCCGGTGCGGATTGCGGTCCGTTTCCCGTTCTCAGCGGCAGGACTGGCCTGCGTGGGCTCCTGCTCCAGCTTTTGACACGTTGAGTAGAGCTGCTGCTCTGCATGCCTTTGTTGTAACAAGTAGATGAGTGACTGTTGCATTTGTATGACCGGTCTCTTATCTGTGGCAGGTATCACAGAACTGCTGCTCACTGCATTGTTTAGTGGGGGGACCAGTTTCTGCAACCCTGTGGGACAGCTGTGCCGTACAATCCAGGGCCCAGCAACCTTCCACGTTCAAAGTCATTAAAGTTACCTTTCTTCTCAGCTTGAACTTCAGCGAGTTGTCTAAATGCATCAGGCTACTGCCACGTGACCGCATGATTAGACCGTTGACCATGTGTACCTAACAGAGTGAGTAATGGCATTTTTAAAACCACCTCAGTGCTGTGAATCTGGACCAAAGAAACCAAGAGAGCAGTCAGATTAATGTTCGTCAGTGTGATGGTGCATTTAGCTAAAGAGTTCAATTATAACCAACCAAAAACATTTATTAAAACAAATATGGCAGCTATGTGGAAAACAGAAAAATACTTAAACTGGTTCAAACAAACAGCTACAAAACAGGAAGTGTGTATAATGGACGCTGTTTGTCACCCGAAGAAGCAAAAACAACATATTCACTTTGAATAAATGGTCCACTGTTAACCATTTAAAGATACCAGCAGTGTGGGTGCAAGTTCAGAATATGGAGCCAGTCACAGACTAAAAGAATCATTAAGAAAATAATCAGGAGCACAGAAGCCAACAAACAAAACAGCAGAGCACACAAGCAACCTCGCTGCAGTCAGACTGATCAGGGTCCTCAGCACAAACAGCTGGGTCCAAAATCCCAGGACAAGGCAGGTTCACAGCACGCAACAGTGTGTGTTACTTTGTAACCTCATCTACTGTATACATGTACATTATAAACAACGGGACCTTTTCACAGCGCAAACAAGGTACTGCACTGATGGACCCAGGTATCACATAATGTTCTCCACCTGATCTGTGAGAACTGGAAGCACCAGAGGAGATGGATGGTTGATTAAAGGACTGGATGAGAAACCCCAGCTGAAGGTCTGCTTCAATGTGCTTGGAGGAAGCTGCAGACCGATGCCTGAAGCCGAAGAGGAGGGTGACAGACGGCAGACGTGCCAGAAGGAGGTTGCAAATCCATTCTCCTCCTCCGGCCCAGCTTACACGCACACATCATTTCTTCTGTTTTGGTGGAGGTCTGAGAACAAAAAAGAAAATGCACGGTTACCACAGATACACACAGCAGGTACTATGTTTACAGACACATGCAGTGTTTTTGGTGCAGGTCTGTGTCTGACAAATTCAATGAAAATCAATATGGGAGGGGAGGGGGGTCCTTAGTAAGATGGCTGAGGTGTTTAAGTGGTTCATGATCTGGTGACTGTAGTCATGTGGTTCTCATGTTGCCTTCAGCGAGCCTCTGCACTTACAGTAAAAGCCAGAAAAGGTCAGAAACGATTCTTTGAGCAGTTCGGCTGCAGCTTGATCTGGTTCCAAACACAGACACATATCTGTAAATACATTTATGCATCCATGTGGCTCATTACCTGAACTCTGAATGGTAAGTTAGCAAGTTCTTAATGGAAGCAGTGAGAGGTTTTCCTTCCATCTCCTCCAATGAACCTTAAATAAAACTACAGACTGGAGCTGACAGCGGGCTGTTTCTTCAAAGCCACTGTGCTGCTGCCAGCTGGGTTTTGTTTTTAAGGAGTCCACCAGATGGCGCTGCCGCAGCGCAGGAGCTGAGAGCTCTGTCCTCAGGAACCACAGAGGCTGAGGAGCTAAAAAGCCTCGTGTGCAAGTCCTTAGTCTGAGCCCTGATGCAGAGGCAGGAAACTGAACTGATTAACTGAGTTTCAACTGAGCAGAATAAGCTCCGCCTTTCTGATAACAATGGTAATGTTAGGCTGCGTGTTCTTTAAAAACTAAAGCAACATTACATGGTTACTCTGGTAAACAGTTCCAGGTTACTCAGCAACTGTTCCAGTCCAACTATGTTGGATCCACTTCAAAGAAAGCTTTCAGAAAATGTAACCTTTGACCCGGAGGTTCAGCAGCTGCAGCCATGGCTGCCCGACCGACAGGCTGGTCGCCCGCCCGCTGTCATCAACCGGGGTTTTTGTTTTTCCTTTAAGAGGCTGGTATTCAAAGGCAGCCAGCCTCCCCTCATCCACACCAGTTCCCCTACAGGCAGGAGCACCATCAGTGTGGTTCCTCACCCCGCCCTGCAACATCTGGGCGGGGCAGCGGAAACTACCTGCCAATGCTGCCCATCGACATCAGCTCTGCCTTTAACAGTGACCCCAGACATACTGCCTTAACCACACCTGCACGTGGATTAAAATCATCCTCACCGATCGGGCCAAGCTTTACAAACAGTGAAGCTCGGCCCACATCTCTCCTCCACTCACACTTTGTAACGGCTCTACAAACTCGTCCCCCTCTAACTCTTTAATCCGGTTGTTCAGTCTGACGTCACTAACCGTGTCTGGGCCTAAACTCCGCTGCAGGTCCATATATCAAACGATCACTGTGGCATTACTGAGAGTTGAAAAACTGTCTAAAGTCTTTCATCTTTAATAAAATGATCAGCGTTCTGCTCTACCAGGTGTAACAATTGAGTTTAACATCCAGGCATCCATGAAAACGGAATTTATGACATTTAACGGAGTTAGAAGTTAGCAGGGAGTTAGCTCGCTAGCTTCTATCTAAATACAATATAGCATGTCCTGACTGCGGGGCTTTGGAAACAAATTAAAACGTACAGCTCTGCTATCACTTCCAACATAAATGAAGACAGAAAACTAAACAGCAGTGACGTTTGTAGGGTTACTGAAGTTGGGCTAGCTGGTATATAATGATGTGCTACGTGACCGCTAGCGACACAGCTATGTTAGCATAATATAAACAAGCTAACTTTTTTTCCACTCGATAAAAGTTAACGTGAGTGTTCTCGGTGGTCAGGAACAAATGTAATCGCATGGCAGGATGCTGTAAAAGGATCAAACTTCAGCCAGGAGAACAATACGAGGTTAGTCATTCATATACTGCTGCATGGGCTGGGCTGTAGCTACATCGTAAGGTTTTAAAAACTGAGCTTAAATAAATGATTAGCGGTAATAAAGGGAGGTCAACAGTGATCACTGACTGTTTTAGGAGCTTTTTGAGATCAAATAGAAGAAAATACAAAACATTAAACATGTTAACAACACAAAAGCCATATTAAACGCAGACTACTTTAGACCCGGAAGTAGGATTCATCACGTCATCACTGAACAACCGGATAGAAATAATCATGTCACAGTGGGCATAGCTGGACTCATCTCAGACAAGGTTCACCTGGTGCCCTGAACAGCAAGAAAACAAAAGAGGTCATCATGGGTTTTAGGATGTGCAGAGCAGACTGTGTGGACACGTTCCAGCATTTCCCACAGAGAACATTTGGTGGACTGCCCACAGCACCGCCGCCATGAACAAAGGTCAGGAGCACCTACGCTTCCTGAGAGATCTGAGGGGTTGTAGACGCAGCTGCTGGTGTCTTGCCACTCCTCCCTGCTGTAACGTCAGTGTGTTTTACAAACTCCTTGTCCACAGTAAAAAAAATAAATAAATAAAATCGAAGAGAAATAGCATCTCAGCAGGAGGATGAAAATGGCGAGGGAGCCTTCACATACTTTACCTGGTGCCCTCAGGGCAGCGTGTCAGGTCTGGTAACCCATACAGGGACCCTTCATGTGAACATGCAAAGGAAACACTGGTTTCCAACTTGGTGAGTTGCTAAGCAGCTTCCTGTGACCGTTTCTCCTGATCACCAATGTTAGTGGACGTGAATCTGGGTGCAGAGCCTCATTAAGGGCGCTTTACCTGTAGATGCCCACCACCACAGCGTGGTCTCTCTCATAGGGCTCCAGCGTGAGCTGTTCCTGTGGTTTCATGTTCTCTGCACTCATCTTCTTCACTTCTGAGGCAAACACTGCCTCTGGAGCTGCTGTCGAGTCTATACAGTTAGCCTTAAGGAAGAAGAGCACAGCTGGAATCAGACTCACGAACAACAACAAGTCCTGAACAGGTAGACATTCCTCACCATCACACGAGTATCCTAGCACACGACTAAAACTAGTTTGAGTCCAAATCAAGGATTCAGTCACACATAAGCTGATTTAGCAGCCGTCTACAGTCATTCTGTAGTGAAGCAGGAGACGCCCTTTTATTCTCTTTAGCTTTAGCAACATTTGCTATTAGAAATCACGCCATGTGAGAAACTTACTCATGTTTGTGGGTCAGTAACTCGAGATAACTGACTCGGAAAATGTCTTCATTCGTTTTTTGAGATTGAACAAAGCCTAAGCTAAAACGTGTGAAAATGGTCAGCAGCCACTGGCCGAAGAGGAACCGTGAAAGACCTTTAAGGCCTGGAGAACTTCTGCATAAGACAACGTTAAAACCTTCAAAGTTTAGCATTCAGGGAGCCGTTACCTGTTACGGCAGTTATCAGCGTACCTTGATTGAGATAACAAAGTGGCCGCCGTTCTTCAAAAAGTTGTGAGCGTTCAAAGCAACGATCCTCGTCTGGTCAGGCTGGGCAACATCAGCAAAGATCACATCCACCATGCCTGCAGAGGGACAGACGGCACGTGAATGCTCTGCATGTGTTCACCGTGCAGGTTCCTGATGGGACGATGGCCGCCCCTCGCCTTCGTGTCAAGGATTACAAACAAACCTGTTCGTCTTTCACCAGCTCATCTGCATCACACTACTCACCAACAAGCATTCTGTATTTGTGCGGGTGCCGAGCGTCTTCGATGATTGGAATGATGTTGGTGCGTTTTTTCGCCACGTTGAGAAGGTCGCGACCCGACCGGTGGGAAAACTCTACTGCATAGACCAGCCCTTCCTGTCACACAACACACTCATGTCAATGCAAGCTGCTTTTGTTTCCTGTGTTAAATCTACACCACCCTAGAAATCTTGATGATGCAGCCCATTGGCCCACTCATGACTTTATTTCCACCCAATTCTGTCCCCATTTTTAATCCACTGGGAGAGAAACTCCAGTGAGCCGTGTTTGTCTCTTTCATTTTAGGAACATCCCATGACACAGGGATTTCCCACCGTCCGGTTCCCCAGTTTTTGATGGAGGAATGAGGATTGTAGTTTTAATTATTGTGCGTTTGATCCCTTTGCCCCTCCTGTCACGTCCCCTGTGGTCAAACACTACTGCCAGCAGTGGTCTGCCCGTTCGGCAGCTACAAAGAGAAAGTGTGCGGTACTCACGGGTCCAACGATGTCGGAAACGTGGGACACTGTGGTGCCAGAGGCAGCTCCCAGGTACATGACCTTGGCTCCAGGCTTGATGTGGATCTGGTCGACTCCTCCCAAGATGGCCGCAGCCAGCTTGGAGCGGAACGGATTCCAGGCTCTGTATTCAATCTTAGTCTCTCCTTCCTACCAAGACCGAAGCGAACATCGACTCAAAGTGTGGTCACAACAGCAGGAAGAGCACACGTTTTCATATTTGGCATAGCAGCAACAGCTGAACTGGACTCACTTCCACACTGATCCTCTTCTCTCCATACACAGACTCTCCTACCACCATGTTTTTTGTCACCAGGGCATCCTCCTTTCCCCTGCAGATGAACACTCCTGAGACACACACACACACACACACACACACACACACACACACACACACACACACACACACACACACACACACACGAATAAGCTTCCAAATGAAGGCAAATGCTGAAAGGTGAATAAAATGTGACAAACTGTAGCCGAGGCTCAAAACAGTCCAGCCTTCAGTGCAGAAAATGCCTCAGTCCTCTAAAATATGAACAATCACCTTCATGTCTGTGAGGCTCGATCAGGACCTTCTTCCCTCCTCCGAAACCACCTCGGCCACCCCTCCCTCCTCTACCCCCTCTGCCTCTTGGGGTTCCTCTGCCACCACCACGGCCCCGAAATCCTCCACCGTCTGGGGACTGGAAGCCTCCACCTGAAAAACAGCCACGCACAAGAGAAAGTTCCAGAACCTGGATCAGCAGGTCGCAGAGTGATGCATTTCTGTCCTTCACTGGGACGTTGGCTGGACACCTTTTGCTGATCATTAAATACACAAGTTACTGGTTTGTTTAAAGAACAAACCAGTAGTTAGACTTTTTGGGTCTCGCTCCGTTTTTTCCATCCTCAGGTGTGTGTTTACAACAGCATGACCCTCGGAGGGCGATGTAAAAACATAATGGCCCATCATATGAAAAAGGCTCCCACCCCTGCTTTACACTGAAACAATTCATGCAGAATGACGACAAGCACCAGTCACCTACCACAGAAATAACTGTTTATTAAAGACAGAATCATTGAAAAGGCAAAGCAGCTGCTCACCAACCAAGTCCTTCCACGGCTGCGCTGCTAACGGCTGCGCTGCTAACGGCTGCGCTGCTAACGGCTGCGCTGCTAACGGCTGCGCTGCTAACGGCTGCGCTGCTAACGGCAGCAGATGGTCCCAGCTTGGTACACATTACTGCCATGATGGCTTTAACAACGTGCCCAGTGGCCACAGTGAAACGAGTCATGTGGCTCATATTTACGTGGAAACTGATGTTTTCTTCCCAGAATAAGAACAGACGAGCTGAGGTCTGACTGTCAGTTCACTGTTTGTATACTTCGTGGCAACTTTTATCTTGATTTAATCATCCAGGTAGGTAAAACCTAGAAGGTTGATTCTGTTCTTCTGGATGTTTTCAGTGGGAGAAACGTCATCATCATCATCAAGTGTCAGCTGACTGCAGGTCTACAACCTTACAAACAGGACATTTACATAATGACTGAAACCAGCACCACTGAAGGAACAACAGGCTGGAGGTCAGCTCCTCGATCACTGACTAATGGTCATGAGTGCCATTCACAGAGAGTGGGGGGATGGCTGCAATCACATCATTGTAAGACTTAACCTCCAGTGTTTGCTGAAGGTGGGACCTCTTCATCACCATCTGATGGTCTCGTTTTTCTTTTCCACTGTTTGAATCCATGTGAGCTGCACAGCTGTCTGTAAGACTGCGGGGCATCAGTGAGCCAACACACACCTCTGTGGACAAGCGTTGCAACTCGGTGGGCCTTGTATCTGAAATCCACTTTGTGTTTGTTACAAACAGTTATGAATGCTGAGAGTTCAGGAGCTTCTTTTGCCATCGTGTTCGTTTAGTCGAGGACCCCCTCCGAAACGTTTCACTGCTGCTTAAGTCTTTCACTAAGCAAACGTCAGCCTCACAGTTACTGAAATAAAGCCACAGTGCTGTGGGTTAGCAGGTATTATCACCTATAAATGAAGGTGGAACTGCTCTGACGCCGAGACCAGAACTTTAGCTGTAATGTTAACCTTTCAAAGCCGGTCGGAGCGGCACGCTCTGTTTGGCGTAACTATTTTTAAATTCCCGTAGAACTGGAACCACGTAAGCTTGTGCAATCATTTTTGCACATGAAACCGGAGGAGTTGTACTTACATCTCATCCTCGGTCAGTTTCCTTCCACATGTGGCTTTATAGCAACAAAAACATAATATTCCAGAAACACGCTTTGCCGATCCGATCAGCTGTTCGTAACACTTCCCACATTGGAACAGACGTCAGCGTGAACTGTGGCATGTTCGCCATGACCTGCCCGAAACCAGAAGGGACGTCATTTTTGCAGAAAATGTAGTTTTTCTTACCTTCGGGGGCTCATAAGCCTACACTGGTGTTTTTAAAAGTCATGTTTGACTCTGTGCTTTTCTCAATAGTTTCCGGGATCCTCAAACTGCACTGCTGGAAATAGTTTCTTTTGATGCACGTGCTGGTTTTTATGCAAATTTGCATTTCATTATGTTTTTGTTTTTCCTGCAGTGTATAAAAATTGGTGTATTTCAAAAATAAAACTATGAAGACCATCAAAATAAATTTCCTGTGGTTGGAAACTATTTTGTACAACTTTTTTTGTATTTGCAGTTTTGAGGGATAAGCCTCTTAAATTTCTCTGAATAGAAGTATATGTAAAAAAACAAATGATTTTTTTTTGTAGTTTATTGCACTTTTTTGCAATTTATGCAGTTACTATGGACTCGATGCCTACGTATCATTAAAATGTGGGCTATAACGGTTGTATTGATATATAACAACTTGAAATGCTCCCAAAAAATGGCGCTATATAAATGCAATACATTATTATCATTATTATTATTACTATTACAGCATGTGCAAATATAAAGATAAGCCCTGGCGGGCGTGGTTCTTAAAGGTCTTAAAGGGTTAAGAAAGAGTGGAGCGCTCAATGCGTGGTTAAAACGCGGTGGTTGAAGATTGCTCGGTAACTGGAGAAACAAATACAAAGCAACACTTCATCTGCTGTTTGTGATCAAGTGGAGCACAGAGTGTTTTGTGAGCTGCTTGAACTCTGAGACTGTCACTATTTGAACTTAACAGCCTATAATATTATATTATTAGCAGATACCTGAATAAAAATACTTTTAATTGCTTCAAGTCGTCATCCTGGCATTTGAGGATCACATCCACGATGTGATGATACGAACGGCACGTTTCCAGTCTCACCTCTTCCTCCCCGGAATCCTCCCCGGAATCCTCCTCGTCCTCCGCGGTCACCAAACCCTCCTCTGCCTCCACCTCTGCCTCCACCTCTTCCTCCTCTGTCCATGCGAGGACTGAAACCTGAAACCATGAATCGTTATTATATGTGTAAACAGACACATCTAGCAACCAGTGCGTGGCTGCTTACGCCAGTGCCGCCATCTTGGATCGTTAACCCGGGTCGCTCCACATTTAAACACCGACTCCGACCACTTGGGGGACCCAGCACAACACGCACACAACGCGGCTGTTCACACTCGGAAACACGCTTAATAAAAGTAACGGGGCTGAGACTCGACTCACCGCCTCCTGTGTGGGCTTTGAACGACAGGCGTGCTCGCGGCGTGCTCCGCGTGGCCGTGATGTTTGGACACTCTCACGGAACCGCAAACACACAGACCGGGCTAACGTTAGCGCGAGCTACGTCTCGTGGAGCAGAAAACAGCTGTAAACGGCTGGAACGGGTTTCAGCCGGCGTGACCCGACTTTGGCTTTTCCTCGCGGAATAAAACCGTAACTCTGGTTGTAACGGAGCTCGCTGTGTGGGCCCCACGGAGTCCCAGACACGTGCGAGGAGACACAGCGCGTGTTCAACTCAGAGCACTTATTCCGCCAGCGCGGACACACCAACGGCTCACCGTGAACAAACCACGCGCTCAGACAGCCAAGTCTGCGGTAGTTTTCACAATAACGTGGCCGTGTAGGCCGTCCACGCAGTGTACCTGACTGCACAGACTCACCGAATACACGATCAGACATCAGCCCGCGTTAGCGAGCGTAAGCACGTGTGTCTTACTGTACCTGGCCTCATCGTTTCTGGCGTAAACTACTGAAATGGACGCAGCCCGCGGAGTTGAATCGCTTCTCTCCTGTGTTGATCCTCAGTGAACAGACACGGCGTGATCACGTCCCACGTGCAACTGTGCGACCCAGAGCAAACTTTCTTCTTCTATCTAATCTATTGTTGCTTAGCAAGCAAAACGGCGCATTAGCGCCACCAACTGGACACAGACGGAGACCTTGTTTTCAAACAGAGGACAGCTGCTGTCAGCTGCCGGATGTTGTGCCGAGACAACCTTCCTGTCACAAGGTAGAAGCTGGAATCCGTCTGTGGTTGCTGATTGATATCTGCATCTAAACGATAACGGTCAGGCTTAATGTTCACATCTCACATGGTTTGAAAGAGGCACACAATCTCATGCACACATATGCACACATATGCACACCTGCATACACCAAGTTACTTTTTGCACAACCCACTGTCGTTGTTGCACTTTTGCGATGTCTGTATTATTCGGTTCTGCCTGGCGTTGCACTCTCTTTGCTTTGGTTTGTTGTAATCCTGTTTGATTGTCTGTAGCAGCGTGGTCTCAGAGGAACGTTGCTCCTTTCACTGTGTACTGTACCACTGCACATGGTTGCAATGACAATAAAGCCACTTGACTTGAGAACCACCGATGTCCACTGTGAGCAGCCATCTGTCTGCCATACAAAGCCGTTTCAGATTCCTTCCCAGACGCTTAACAGACGCTGACCCTCACATCTTGTGTCAGGTGATCTCAATGGGTCGCATAAGGTCTCACAATAACTTCACCCAAAACCTCTGCTAATAAGGACCCACGCCCTTTTTCACACCTCGGTACATGTGATAAGGTGGATGATCAATATAGTTGGTCCTCTTAAGGCTCCCACATGGGATTACATACCCAGGACTCTGCACCCTCTGCTTTTAGAAGCGAAGAAGCTCGATGAGAGGTGAAACGTCTTCAAGGAACTTAAAGAAGTCCAGTTGTTTTTTCCAAGCTCCATAGACGAGACAACTATTAAATGACCACTTCAAACTGACAAGAAAGTCTTTGTACTGATGTTAGCTAAATGATCAGAACACACAGACCAAGCACATCACTACTGCTCAGAGGAGCAGAGTGTAACTGTTTTTGAATGGAAATCAGATTCATTTCTATTGAGCAGAAATGTTGGAAATCACAGTGAATAATTGCTGAGTCATTTGTTATTCTGATATAGGCTCAGAGCATCAGGTGAATCCCCCACTCCTCTTTTCACTCCCACTGCTGCATGTCATCAACATCTTCGTTCCTCTTTTCTTCACCATTATCTGAACGATGGCTGAATCAGAATCTTTATTGTCATTGTGCTTTAAGAACAACCGAAACTGTATGCAAACCTGCTCTAAGTGAAAAGAGCACGCTGTTAAGAGAAGAAAAGAAGAATATATGGTAAATGGCCTGTATTTGTATAGCGCTTTACTAGTCCCTAAGGACCCCAAAGCGCTTTACATATCCATTCACACACACATTCACACACTGGTGATGGCAGCTACATTGTAGCCACAGCCACCCTGGGGCGCACTGACAGAGGCGAGGCTGCCGGACACTGGCGCCACCGGGCCCTCTGACCACCACCAGTAGGCAACGGGTGAAGTATCTTGCCCAAGGACACAACGACCGAGACTGTCAGAGCCGAGGCTCGAACCGGCAACCTTCCGATTACAAGGCGAACTCCCAACTCTTGAGCCACGATCGCCCCATGTATAATAAATAACAATACAACAATAAAAAGAAATGAAACAAATAAAAAATATATATTACATAGTATATCCAAGACTGTATATAAGAGTGAACAATGGAAAATACGTTGACACAGTGATTTTTCACAGGCTGCCCTTTCATGACCCTGGTTTCTCCTTGTTACTCTTACAAAGTGCTGCTCAGAGTGGAGCTCCTTGATTAAACTATAAAAAAGATATAAATAAAACTGAACAAGTCAAATTTTAGGCCCATTTTCAACAACAGTGAGTTCCAGTGTCACATTAATGCAAGTTTAAAATATTAAATGAACAAACTCATTGGATATAGGTTTACAGTTTTTACACACACAAAAACGGATGAATTAACACAATTAATCAATTATCAATTTTATGTAAATCTGTGTTGCTGCTGAGGCGGAGACCATCCAGAGATGCTGGCAGCATTGATGTAAATGAAAAACAAACACAAGGTGAAATTAGCTATCATTAGCGTTTAGGTGTACATAGAAGTGCGATCAGTGCAAAAAACACGACTTAACACTTAATTTGAATTTTGAATTTATTTATTTTAAAGGGACAGTGCAGTTTAACATAGTTCAAGTACAAAACATGAAACTGATGTAACGCACATACGTTTATAGCTAATTTTCAACAATTGTCCCTTGTTGGGCTTCAATCAAAATAGATACATTTTACAATAAAACATACATTTTCATAAAACCAACTTACATCATAAATACAATTAATAGACAATAAATTAAAATAAAATTAAAACCATCAGTCAAAATGACTACATCTCTGATTTCCCTTTAACCAAACTTTAACCTTCATGTAAAGGATCTGATGTCTGTAATCAATCTGATTTCGGTTGGAAGTGTGCTCCTCGGTCAGTCAGGCCTGTATGGAAAAAGCTGACTGACCGGATGTAGATCTGCGATATATCTTGCGGTTGCCGTTCACCTTGCTCCTGGTAATACGATTACTATCTTGTCTCTGGATGTATCTATTGAGACACTCTGGGGCCATCCTATTTATACATTTAACGACTAATTTAAGAAAACACAGATGATTAAAACTCTTAAAACTGAGTAGATTATATTTCTTTAAAATGTCCACACTCCAGTCCAGCAGGCGGCGGTAATGCGCATCTAAGCTGGTTGACCAACCGCCATTAAACTGAAAAGAAGAAGAAGGTTACAGTCTCATGGCCGTCAGTCGCAGCCCGCGCACTGTTTAGCAGCTCTCAGTGTTTATGGTTTTAACTGTCACAGGGACATTAAACTATATTTTGATAGGTTGGAGGAGCGCCTACTGCGCTGCTTATCTAAATATCCCAATTCTTTTATCATTTTTGGTGGAGACTTTAATACAGTGTTTAACAGGCATTTGGACCGATGGCCTTCAGACTCTTAACTCATTCATAAGACTGTTGGCACAAAGATTCAACTCAGTCGATTCTTGGAGGGATTCTCATTCATCTCAAATAGCTTACACGTGGTGTAGTAAGACTCAAACCAGGCACTCGCGTATCGATTATTGGCTTATCTCAAAAGGTTTAGAGAAAATTTAAACGGATATTTATCCTACTCCACTCTCAGACCATAAAATGGTTAGCTTATCAATCCCATCCTCCCTCATCACTAAAACCTCATAATGGAAGCTAAATAGAACCATTCTTCAGCATAAAGAAGTGATTTGTGAAGTTCAGAGATTCATTAAACTTTATTGGAGTGTAGAGGAAGAACATTATACATATATATATATATATATATAGTATATACACTGGGTGAATGTGCAGTAGTAGCAGCAAGCAGGTGAATTCTGTACATTAATATGAATAGACATCTGACTATTTTACAGGATAGACAATATAAACATATTTAAAATTAAAGGAATTGAAATGTACATTGTGCCTTGGTTTAGAGTCTGGAAGAGTCCTGTCTCAGTCAATTATAGATGATGTGAGAGGGCGGGTGTGTGTGTTTAGGGCACGGATGGCTTGGGGATAGAAGCTCCTCTTGAGTCTCTCTGTCCTTGCCCGGAAGATGCTGAACCTTCTACCAGATTGCAGAAGTTGGAACAGTTTGTTGCCAGGATGGGACGGGTCCTTCAGTATCTGCGCTGCTCTAGTCCGGCATCTCCTGGTGTAGGTGTCCTGAAGCGGGGGGAGAGCAATCCTGCAGCAGCGTTCTGCTGTACGGATCACTCTCTGGAGAGCTTTTTGGTCCTTCACACAGCTGTTCCCAAACCACGATGTCATGTTCTGTGTGAGGATGCTCTCCACAGCGCCTGTATAGAAAATCCTGAGGATCTTTGGAGAGACCCTGAACTTCCTCAGTTGTCGTAGGTGATACAGGCGCTGCCTAGCCTTTTTGGTCTGGACCTGAATGTGGGCAGCCCATGTCAGGTCTGAGGAGATGTGGACACCAAGATACTTGAAGGACTGCACCCTCTCCACTGGAGCTCCATTGATGATAATGGGCTTGTAGTCTCTGTGCTGACCCCTTCTGAAGTCCACCACCAGCTCCTTGGTCTTGCTGACGTTCAGCTGGAGGTGGTTGTCCTGGCACCATGATGCCAGATTCTTCACTTCATCCATGTAGGCCGCCTCATCGTTGTTGGAGATGGCACCCAGCACCACTGTGTCGTCAGCAAACTTCACAATGGTGTTGGAGCCATGGGTGGCCACACAGTCTGAAGTGTAGAGGGAGTAGAGCAGTGGCGAGAGGACACATCCCTGAGGTGCTCCTGTGTTGATGGTGATGCTGTTGGAGAAGCACCTGCCCACCCTCACCACCTGAGTTCTGCCAGTGAGGAAGTCCAACACCCATGCACACAGACGGCTGTTAAGTCCCAGATCCCTGAGCTTTGTGAACAGTCTGCAGGACACTATTGTGTTAAACGCTGAGCTGTAATCAACAAACAGCATTCGCACATAGTTCCCCTGTTTCTTGTCCACGTGGCTGAGAGTGGTGTGTAGGACGTGGGCGATGGCATCCTCTGTGGATCTGTTGGATTGGTAGGCGAACTGGAGCAGATCTGTGGTGTCTGGGATGGAGGAGGAGATGATGTTCTTCAGCGGCCTCTCAAACACCTTCATTACTACCGAGGTCAGTGGGAACTTTTGAAATATAAAATTGGAAAACTCTTTAGAAAATACAGCAGTGATTTGGCAAAAAAAGAAGATCTGATGAGACACAGGTGATACAAACGATCACATGCCTGACTTCCAAACCAATAGACACCCTCAGTGAATCTGATAAGATAGAACTGGTTGACCTGCAGCACAGGTTGGATGAGATTTACAAACGTAAAGCTGACGGAGCATTTATTCAGAAAATGGTTCGAAGAAGGAGAGCAGAATTCAGCCTATTTTTTCAGACTTGAAAAGCATCAATCTTTTTTTTTTTTTTGCCTGTCCCATTTGGTTCTTTAGCCGTCAGAATTGTTGTCTGAAGACCAACAAGGAGACCCAATGGATTTACTTTGCCAAATGGATCATCGTGGCATTGCCGTATTGGTCCATTTGATCGACCTTTGTTTTTATTATTTATTATATTTTATTTTCAGATGTTACAGACGGGACAGACATGAGTAAGAGATAGGAAAGGGAGAAAGAAAGAGGAAGGAAAGGAAAAACAGAAGGGGAGAGGGACAGTGAGAAAGGGGGGAGAAAAAAAAATCTCCTGGATCACCTGTTGAGAGAAGAAGAGAAAACAAGCAAAAAAAACAGAGCAACATACTAAACACAACACCTTCGCATTAATCTAGCTAAGTGTAAACAGCAGTAAATACTAAATATTCAATGTTGTTGTGCAGCACGCAGGACAGACAGCGCACAATGTGCTTTGAAGTAGCAGCCAAGAAAGGTGTAATTTAAGTCTACGAGCAGTGAACACGCGTGTGCACACCTGTGTGGATCAGCACGCTTGTATTCAAATGGTTTCCACATGTAATGGTCTGCTAGAGGATGTAGCGAGCCATAGCCCCGCCCCCCAGGGCATGAAGCAGGCATGGAGGAGATCCAGGCCCCAGACATCCAGAGGCCCCAGAGTGCGAGAGCCCAAGGAGGACCACCGGAGGGGCATCAATCTAACACCAACTCCATCCTACAACTAAATATTAATGGGACAATTTCTAATGATAAGGATACCATAGCAAAATATTGTTCAAACTTTTATTGCAAACTTTATTCTTCTAGTTATTGCCCTGAAGCTTGTCTGACTTTTTTAAATTCTTTAGACAAAATCACTCAGCTGAATGAGGAGGAAAGTCAGCTTTGCGACAGATCAATTTCTTTGATCGAGGTTGCAGATGCTATAAAACATCTAAAGATGAACAGATCCTCTGGAACTGACGGCCTTACTGCCGAGCTTTACAAACAGTTCGCTGACAGTTTAGCCCCGTTTCTTTTAGACGTTTTTAAGGAAAGTATGGATAGAGGTGCACTCCCTAGACAACTGGCGACCAATCTCTTTACTGAATAATGATTATAAGATATTGGCTAATAGAATAAAACACGTATTAGGTAAAGTTATTGATGAGAGTCAATCTGGATGCATGCAGAATTGTCATATCTCAAACAACATAAGATTCATTCTAGACATAATAGATTACCCAGAACTTGTACAGGATGAGTCTTATTCTTTTTTTAGATTTCTACGAGGCGTTCGACTCCTTAGAGCATGAGTTTATTTTTACAGCTTTAAATAAATTTGGGTTCGGTCAGTCCTTCTGTAATGCCGCTCGGACACTGTACTGTAACAGCTCCATAGAGCTTGCCACTGGTACTTCCCCGAGAGTCTCTCTAAAGCGTGGAGTGAGGCAGGGTTGCCTCCTGTCCGTATATTTATTCCTTCTTTCTGTGCGACTCTGTAATTCGCACATTAAACTCAGTTCTTTAAAAGGCCTGGTCATTGCTAACAGAGAAATACTCATAAGTCAGCTGGCAGACGATACAGCTCTCTTCCTCAGAGACGCCTCGCAAGTTTCAGTGGCCATTAACAATACAGCCATTCTCTAAAGCCTCCGGACTTTCACTCAACCTGCATAAATGTGAACTTTTACCAGTTAAAAGTTGTTTAGCAACTTCAATTCATGGAATACCTGTAAGAAACTCTGTAAGATACCTTGGAATTCAAATAATAAAAAATGAGCTCCACAAACTTCATTCCTATTATAGATAAATCCCAAAAAATCACAGTGAGACCTGTCGTTGAAGGGAAGAGTTCTGCTGTCGGAGGCTGAAGGTATCTCCCGTCTAACCTGCTGCTCAGTCACTACATGTTGATAATACAACCTGTAAGTCAATTAACAAGTTATTATAAAGAATTTTTTATGGAAAAATAAAACTCACTGCTTGCGTAAATCAGTAGCTTTAAATTCATATGATAAAGGAGGCATACATTTTATTGATTGTGGTGCTCTTAACAATGCTTTTAAAATAAAGTGGATTAAAAAGTATTTAAAGAATCCCACTTCTATCTGGAACTTTATCTCACATCATGTGTTCTCTAATGTAGGCGCCTTAACTTCCTGCTGCTCTGCAGTTATAGTATTCCACAAATACCACTGAAACTTTCTCACTTTCATCAACAGATTCTTTTGGCATGGGCGCTGATTTACAAACACAATTTCTCTCCACAAAACGGTTTTATTTGGAATAACTGCAATGTTATTTATAAAAATAAAACTCTTTTTTTAAATAACTGGTTTAATAATCTTGATTAGTCAGTTAAATAGAGAAGATGGACTCTTATATAATTACTCTGAGTTCCTCAGGAGATACAATGTACCAGTAATGTACATGTACATGTAAATTCTGGAAGGACCTCCACAAGTTTATTACTGTTCTCCCTAATTTTCAGTTATACTACAAGGACTTTATCTTTGGCTGTTATCATTTTAAACACAAGGACAGTGATGCTTTCTTCTTTATAAATATGTTTGTTAGTTTTGGCAAAACTTCACATGCACAAAAGCAAAGTCCTCGGCAGAAAGCCTGAACTTCTTGTATTAAAAATAGAACTCGCACAATATATAAGGACAATCTCCTCATCAAAGAACACCGAGGCTCTCAAGTTAACATCTGGAACTGTTTGAAACTTGATTTTGGCTCTCGCAAACTTTTGTTTATTTATGTTCCCCTTAATTGATTTTATTTTGTACTCACTGTAGTCTCACTGTCCCTTCACTCTCATTGTTCCTCATTGTAACACCACAATGTCATCTTTTATGTGATTCCTGTTCTACCTAACTGTATGTCTAAAATGTGATAAATAAAGTTTAACAAAAAACCCAAAACTTTTTAGCAACTCAAACAGTTAAATAAGCCAAAGACACTGTCAGGGAGTTACATCTATTAACAGTTAGACACAGGCTAAGGGTTGAATCACACGATATCACAGGAGCATAGGTTTAGAGTTTTAATTGCTTTTACATTAAGTCTGTGAATTTTAGCCAGTAAAATGAGTAAATTAATCAAATAAAATGTGTTTGCCCTATTTGCAGATTAATCAAAAAAATATTTTCCACAACAGAGAGAGAAGTCAGAATAAATAAAAGAAACAACAAAAGTACAAAAATCTGTCCACAAAAGATTAGTGCAGTGAGACAGTAACAAAATGAACCGTTAACATCAGCGTCTTTTTTATACAAGAAAAGTTCTGGTGGGGTATAAACGATGAATGATTTCAAAAGACATTTTCTTTACTTTGTTGGTTAACAGGAATTTCGATGGAAAGGTCAAATTCTCTTCCACTCCAGGTCCCAGTATAAATTATTCCCATAAGGAACGGCCATTGGGACACAAATTGTGTCTTTCTGCACTGGAGTCCTCCCTGCATGCCAGATGGTGAGGAGAAACCCACTGTGTCTGTATCACGTACACTGAGTGTAGGAGAAAAGAACTACTCAGAGCCGGATAAAGAAGGATTAGCTGTAATATTTGGTGTACAGTATCTCCATCAGTACTTGTATGGCAGGATGTTTATGATTATCATGGATCATAAGGCATTGATACGTTTGTTTCATGAGATGAAGGTGGTGATACCAGAACGGCGTTCTTGCCCCATGCTGGAACAGCTACATCACAGTCGGGAATGAGCCGCGTGAAGGGCCTGGCCAGAAGTTACCTGTGGTGGCCACATATGGAGACTGACATTGAGCATGAGGCAAAGTCCCGCATTACTTGTCAAGAACACAGACACAGGCCTGCTGCACCCCTGAGAGTGGTGAGCGGTGCAAACTTTCAAGGAAAAAAGGAAAGAAAAGAAGCAGGAGACCTCTGGAGCATATGAGAGACTGATAATAACAGGAAGGGGCACTGACAGGACTTTACTGTTATAGTGAAGTCTGTCGGATGGCTGGTTAATTAGTAGTGAGTGAAATTTGAGTAAATTTTGTGGGGTTTGTTTTATATTTATATATATAAGGTTAAGTTTTTATATGGGTATTTTATTTACTAATTAAACTACAGAGTAGTTTCAGTTAAAGGGGGAGGAACATTATGAAGTAACAGTTGGTGCACACGGGTTTGACCACCAGGGGGCAGCAGTGTTTTGAGTGCTGTGCCGGTGTCTTTATGTCCAGTTCCGGAAATTAAGCGATGGCTGAGGTCGAAGCCGTCTCTGTTATTCCTTAACGCTCAAAATATTACAAAGAAATTAAAATTTGCTTCTGCTTTGCTCTGATGTGCAGAAGGACAAAACGTTTTTTCTTTCTATCCGCCTGAAGAACTTTTGTAACGCAACTACACAACTAAATGTAGTCCAGTAACGCGTTACATAAGTAAGGCGTTACATGGAAATGTAAAGATGGCATTTTAACCAATGCTGCTTATTGTTCTACAGAACCGTGTTGTTCCGGTGTCCGGCCGCACGTGGAGCTCGCTCACGCTGCAGGTGGAACAAACGCTCGCGCGCTCACAGCTGACGGCGGAAGTAGCCTGACGTCACTGAGATTTCGGGAGCAAAGATGGCGAACACCTTCCAGAGTTTCAGCTTGTAAGTGCTGCAGAACGAAACAGTAACATCACACAGCCTGGTTTACGGTCCACGCTGCGTGGAGAGGCGTGCCCGTCTTTAGTAGGAGTGTAACTACAACGACACGTTTGAGTTACGTTCCGTCAGCTTCTCGTTAATTGTCGAGGAGCTGACGCTAACGTCCGTTTTATCCCAACTTGTTTTGTTTTTTTAAACAATTTCAGTTGTTTCTAATCACATTTAAATAACACATTTAAATATGGACGCGAGCAACGCAACTTAGTAACTGAGCTTCTAAGCGAGGTTAGAAGATGTGATGGAGCCATGTTCCAGAGCAGTAACCGGCTCCTTCAGCGCTGCTAATGTGAGCTGCCCACGGGCTCATGGTGGCTTTTAAACCGGGTCTTGTCTTTCGCATCAGGCGCACCACACCAGAGAAGTTTTACATAGAAGCTTGTGATGATGGCTCCGTGGATGTCCTGGCTATTGACAGGGTGTCAACTGAGATGACTCTAACAGGTAAGCAAATGGACACGCCCCCTGCCAAAGGTCGGGATGCTGTCTAAAAATGTAGAAGAAAACAAACGACTGAGACCATTTAAACCTTTAATGAAAAGCCCAAAGAAAACCTCTGCTCGTTATGGTGAATGGACAGCTCTGCTCTGCCTGAGCACTTTACACAACCTGCCTCATTCACCCCGCAGCTGTTTCTGTGTAAGCGCTTTCCATCTAACAGTCACACTGCAGCCCGGGTCGCTACCTTGCCGAAGGATATTTGGCATGTAGACTGAAGCACAGGTAGCAGATGATCGGCTCCACATGCTGAGCTGCAGCTCAAAATGGCATTTAAGTTTATTGTTATTTAAATATGGAATTAAAGAAAGTTTATAAAATTCAAAAGATTTTTTTGCCAGTCTTGATAGACACTTTTTATTGTGCTATTTCTTACTTCCTGTATTGTCTGTTTTTGTTACTGTTTGGACTGGAGCACTGTTAATTTCCCCTAGAGATCAATAAAGTATTCTGATTCTGATTTGAGCCATAGTTTATTTATAAAGCAATTTATTAAACAAAGTGCTGTACAACAGGAATATAAAAAGTACAATAAAAACATATAAAAATACAATAAGAAAGACACTTTAAGTAACACTTCAGTATATCTAGCTAAACTGTATTTTGTGTGAACATTAAAATAGGAAATGTTTTCTAGATCTTATAAAAAACGAAACAAAAACATCTCCCATTAAATTTAGTTGATTTGGCAGATAGTGATTTAGATTTCCCGTCTGCATGTAAACATCCTTGAGCACGATAGTAACCCCAAGTTGCTCTCTGATCCATCAGAGTGTGAATGTTTGATTTAAAGCATAGTTAAAAGCGCTTGTATAAATGGGCTGCACATAAGTGGTGCGCGTTCGCTGTCAAAATAAAAGACGTGCACCAGATAAGAAGTTGGACCGCGCGTTTGCATACATAAGATATTTGACCACATAACATCCACAGAGTATTTTGATTCTGAAGACAATGTGTGGCTAAGTGTTAAACACGTTTGAGGATACTTTCCTTCTTATTTGTTATTGTTTTGTTATTTCTTTTTTGGCGTGGGCTGAAATTGTGGGAGTGCCAAGATTTTCTCTGATCTTCAGTTGATTTCTTTTCTCTGTTGGGCTGCAGTAAGTCTGGAGAGTAGATCATGAAACGATAATAGATGGCCTCCTTAGTTATAATCCCAGCTTCGATGATGTTACAGATATATTTCCTGTGTCCGTAAAAACCATTGTTGTGTCCCTGTCGCCCTTCTCAGTGAGACAGGATGTCCCTGCATCAGCTGAGACCAGGCCAATATGTGGACTGATGGGAACTATACGCTTAGTGGCAGGTAAGAGCAGCATGCACACAGTATGGAGATACATTATTCTACTGTGAAATATTGGAAGTTGGATAATCCAGTGCATTTTTGCTCTGCTTTCTCCTTTTTCTGGAAGGCATGTACCTGGTTGTCATCACAAAGAAGAGGAAGGTGGGAGATCTGCTGGGCCATGCTGTGTGGAAGGCTCTGGACTTTGACGTAATCTCCTATAAAAAGACAATACTGCACCTCACAGACAACCAGGTAGTGTCTTCTGATTCTGCGCCTTAGTAGAATTTAGCAGAACAACCTTTAACAGCAGTAACACAAAGGAAACACATCATTGTGGAGGACTTTTGTCTTCTTTACAGAGTTCCTTCAGTTCACTGAGGTTTGCAGCCACGTGTTTATACACAGAAATCTAAAAGTCCAGAGAGTTTTGAACTTTAAATGCAGCAACTGCATCACCATCTTGTCTTTTTTCAGCCATTGTGTTACAGATTTGCTGCTGAGCTTGAGATGGATGTGCTGTTGACCCAGTTTTAGCTAGGCTTTGCTGTGGAGCACACGTGTTGGCCTCACATTTGATGGTAGATACTTTGGTATGCTCATGACTTCATGGTCCACTCGGTGCCTGTCAGGTCCCCGTGTCCTGTGGATAGAAAACAAATCCAAATGACCCCTGAAGTATTTTTGCTAATGTGTTTGGTTTGTGCTGTGTACTACGGCCCAACATCTCCTCTATTGCACAATCTGACAGGAAGTTAAATTTACTGGGACGTCCAATCGACAAGATTATGGTTTGTGAAAGAATCGAGAACGAGCGTGTGGATAATCTTTCTCACTGATGGACACCAGTGATCTCCACGGGCGTGTCTTTGGAGAGTTAGTGCACTCCCAGAACAGTGTTCCTGAAGTTAAAATTCAATTAATTGAATTAATTTTTTAAGCAAATTTGTCAGATGGTTCAATAAACTCTCCATAAACTGTCCATATGCTAATCAAGTCCAAAACCTCAGTTTCTGTCCATTGACTCGCTCCGTCTCCAGTTACCGCCGTGCTGTCTCGCTTGTCTTCTCCGGAGCTGATAATTGGCGTCTGTCTTGTGTCAGCGTAAAAGACAGATTTCATGCAACATGACCATCAAACAGCAGTCGCTTTCTAAAACATCGGATATGTATCGGATTCAGCACCACATACGAAAGTGACCCAGGTCCGATTTGAAAATATGGGATTCGTGCCGTTCACACTGTCACAGCACGGTCGTATACGGGTCACATAGGGTGATGTGCTTTGGCCTGCAGTGTGAACGTAGCCTTTGTACGCATGTTCAGATGTTCCTTACGTGAAACATTATTGCTCAAGCAGAGATCACAGCTGCTTCACCCAGGTTGTATTGTCGGCTCGTGTGTATCTCTTGCTTTGTTGCTGGATTTATTTCTTGTTGCAGATGCAAGACAACAAGACCTTCCTGTCCATGATTAACAGCATGCTTCATGCAGACGGTTTCTACTTTGCAACCGACTATGATCTGACACACACTCTGCAGCGCCTGGCAAACACCAGCCCAGAGTTTCAGGAGATGAGCCTTCTGGAGAGGGTAAGATGTTTCTGATGTAAAGTCTTTGAACTGTTTGTGTATTTGGACGACTGTGTGGCTGCAGTTCAGGGCTTAGCTGGAAGCACTTCTTTTTTCAATAATGGTTTAGAGCAGGGGTGTCCAACTCCAGGCCTCGAGGGCCGGCGTCTTAGATCTCACCCTGGGTCAACACACCTGAGTCACATGATTAGTTCATTGCCAGGCCTCTGGAGGTCATTTAGCCATTTAGATCAGCTGTGGATCAAGGACACATCTAAGACCTGCAGGACACCGGCCCTCGAGGCCTGGGGGCCCCTGGTTTAGAGGTTGGTTTTTTGTTAAAATATGGACGTGTCTCAGTCACTAATTCCACATGTACCAGTTATCACTAACAGGGTGTTGACCAGCAAAGTTAAGCTTTTTAACGCTGCACTTGTTTAATTCATTCAAGTGTGAGCGAGGAAGATTCAATTCAATTTTATTTATATAGCGCCAAATCACAACAACAGTCGCCTCAAGGCGCTTCATAGATACAGAGAAAAACCCAACAATCATGTGAGCCCCTATGAGCAGCACTTTGGAGAGCTTGTATCTCTGACCTCGGGTAGGGTGAGACCATCAAATCATGGTTAAACATGTTGGACACACAGCGATAAATGATCATAATATGGAAATCCAACAAAATTCTATATACTTTGCTTCCAAGGAGCCAGACTCTGATTTTCTTTTTTTGTGTTGAAAGTGCTCTTGAGCAATAGTTCAGGCTCCTAACTCACGGCATGAACCTGGGTTGTGTCTACACACAAAAAGGCAACTAAGCAGTGAACAAGTTTTAAATTAAAGTCTGTTTAGGCAGCCTATCATAAAACAACATCATTTGTTCCCATTTCTACTTGAATATGGCAAAGATAACACCGTTTAATGTTTTTGCACCAACAAGTTGATTGCCAAAGAGCTCTTAAACATACCTATACTGTTTGGTGCTTCTTAAAAATCAGAGGCCGAATAGAGGAAAGAGTAAAAGCTACAGGACCTGGACACAGGACATGAGACATGCGTCTGGATTGTCAGTTGAGCCTGTTTATCAAAGCCTCCTCAGGAATGATAGCAGAGTGGCTGTCAAGAATTTATTGTTAAGGACGGGAAGCAGGGAGAAAATGCTGAGGTATGCCGAATCACACGAGAACAGGATTGAAAATCAACAAGTCTCATGAAGTGATGAATCCAAACATTTGGCTCTTATTATCATCGCTGTGCACTCAGAGGTCTAAAGAGAGGTCCAACAGTGAGTGTCTGCAGCTATCAAAATCAATGGCATTATGAATGAAGAAAAGCACCATCAGATTTTGCTCCACTATATAAGAACTTCTGGAAAACATCTTGTTGACAGCAGCATTTTACATTTGACCCCAAACATGCTTCCAGTCCAGGAGAATCATACCTGAAAACCTCACATAACACTGTTCGGAGCTCAGACCTCAACATTATTGAAGCAGTGTAAACAGTGTAAAAGACAGCAAAACATCCAAAGAAGATCTCTGAATGTTCTCCAACATGCCTGGAGAACTACTCAAATCAACTTTATTTACACAGCGCCAAATCACAACAACAGTCGCCTCAAGGTGCTTTATACTGTACAGTAGATCCTACAATAATACATACAGAGAAAAACCCAACAATCATGTGAGCCCCTATGAGCAGCACTTTGGCGACAGTGGGAAGGAAAAACTCCCTTTTAACAGGAAGAAAGAACCAGGCTCAGGGGGGGCGGGGCCATCTGCTGTGATTGGTTGGGGTGAGAGAAGGAAGACAGGATAAAGACATGCTGTGGAAGAGAGACAGAGGTTAATAACAGATATGATTCAATGCAGAGAGGTCTGTTAATACATAGCGAGTGAGAAAGGTGACTGGAAAGGAAAAACTCAATGCATCATGGGAATCCCCCGGCAGCCTACGTCTATTGCAGCATAACAAAGGGAGGATTCAGGGTCACCTGGTCCAGCCCTAACTATATGCTTTAGCAAAAAGGAAAGTTTGAAGCCTAATCTCAAGTAGAGATAGTGTCTGTCTCCTGAATCCAAACTGGAAGCTGGTTCCACAGAAGAGGGGCCTGAAAACTGAAGGCTCTGCCTCCCATTCCTGAAGCTGCTGAAGAGGCTTGAGACTGTGTTGATAACTCAAGCTGGTCATACCAAATATTGACTTTCAAGTTTGTTAGGACTGTAAGAACTCAGTATGAGCTGTGTTATCATTTATGCTAGAATATGTTTCAATAAATTGCTGCACCTATTTCCTGTTTTCTTAACAAAATATAAAGAACGGGGTGGTTTAGGACAGAGGACTGTACGTTATCTCAGTTAATAGTAGCTTCGGCTTGATTTGCAATTCTGTATCTGTTCTTGTTTCAGGCAGATCAGCGATTTGTGTGGAACGGACACTTGTTGAGAGAATTCATAGCACAGCCAGAGGTAAGATCCAATTATTTAGTGAGTAAGGAAGATTATAAAAAGCACAAGAAAACATTTAGCATGGTGAAGGAAATCCCTTCGGTCCATAAGGCTCTAGAGTTTGTTTCATTGTGAGCAATTAAGAAAAGAAGAGAGGCAAGGCTGCAGTAATCCAAAACACACTAGAAGCATTTCTATGACTTGATGAGGAAAACATCAACCATCAAAGTGATGGAGTGAGGAAAAGTGTGGCACAAAACAAGGTAGGATGATGAGCTCCAGCACCCTCTCATCTGATGAAAATTCCTAATGTACTGATCATTTACCTGCTGCCAGAGGCACCAGGGTGAATTCACTCCAGCAACATTTTACGATTTAGCAGGAAAACGATGGTACATGTAGCCAACGTAACCAAGGAGCTTGTGTCATGGAAACTTTGAAATGTTCAAGTCAGTCAGCGAGACGACTTAAGGAGTTGATGCTGTTTTCAGTGAATCGTGTCATCGGGAAAAATAAAAACAGCAGATGTGTAGCTGCAAAACGGCTTCAGCTAATAAGTTTGTCTCCTGCAGTTCTATACAGAAGCAAAGCTGCTGAGCTCACCGTCCATTTTTCATTTTCCAAAATATGTGTAACTGTGGAGAAGGTCCGCCTGTAGCAGACAGTTTCATTTCAACATGTTTAAATATTCTGCTGCTGTACATAGAAACATTTACCGCTGCTCTCCTTTCACAGCTGCACATGTTTGTGTTTCCTGTTGTCCACGGCTGTATCCTTTCCTGTTTCCTTAGTGAATGGCAGCTTTCATGTTACCTGTGTAAAGTGGAACTGGACGGTGTCATTTAATGACCACTGAAGCAGACTGTTCTGTGCGCTCTAAATGCTTTGTTGTGATTGCTGGAGCACCTTTTTCTTCTTCTTGACAGAAAACTATCAGATGAGTAATAACATAACAATAAAAACATCCAGAGGACGTTGTTTAAAAATGTACCGCAGTGTAGATGTTTCGTACCACTAGACTAAACTTGAGTAAACCTTACAAATGTTTCATACTCAATTTTTTTTGGCAATGAGTCTTTAATATCATATCCCTACATGTGGTGATGTTTCCTGTCAGCACTGTTGTGTCCTTAACACGTGCTAATCAGTCATCACTGTGAAGTCGAGCTGCATCAGTGGAAAGGTGTTTGAGTGGAGCGTTATCTCCAGGAGGAGCTGTTTCAGAGCAGGGGTCCGCTACTATGTCCGAGGTAATTTATGTCCTTTGAGCTAGGGCTGGGTTTTGATGATCGATTCATCGATTAAAATCGATTCTCGCTTGGATAACGTGATATCGAGTCATTAAAATCCAGATTTTTTTAATATGAATTTATTTTGCCCAAAACGCCAGAATCTCAGGTGAAACTTCACAAAATATCAACACACACAGCGCGGCCCCGCCGACGGATCAGAATCAGTGAGCTGTGACTTTCTCACCGACGCCACGGACACGGTCGGGGCTGAAAGCTCGCTGACTCTGATGTGTCGGCGGGTCGAGCTTTATGTTCACGCCCTTTTTGCGCTGATTCAGAAGCTGTTAGTTTATCTCTCTCCAAACAACATTGATCCAAACTAAGCTTCACATAAACATCGTCATGGATTCACTCTGACTTTTGCTGTTTTGCACGTCATGCACAGCTCTCTCCCTCTCTCTGTGTACTTCAACAACAGTTTCCCGTCTACAAATCTGTTTTCTTCATTATTCGCTTGCTTGTTACGCACAAGTCTACGTTGTTTACAGGCTGTCGGCCACTGTTTTTTCCTTTTACTAAGAAAACCTAATTTCTGCCGTTCAACAGGCTTCTGAACAAATTTAAACTTTTTAAAATTATACAAAATGCAAAACGCCGTGTCTCTAATCAAACCGCTGTAACGTCAGAGGTGATGTTCATTGTTGATTAATGGTTTTCTTTCGTTTTTGATCGACTGCAGAATACTTTTATAAAATCCCAGAACAGGAAAATCTCCTTCATGTGTTTCTGTTTTATCTTCAGCTGCTTTGACACAAAGGCCTCTGCTGTGACGCTCACACCTTTGATAAAGTCTGGAAAGTGTCAGCTTCCTTTTTATAGATACAAAAAGATGTAAATGTGCTGATCTGAGTTATAATATTTCTGACTGTCTGAGGCAAAATTTCCCAGATTCAAATCGAATCGATTCTAGAAACCAGCCCTACTTTGAGCCCTGACCGAATGTTCTGGCTGCTTTATGTCTCTGAAGAAATGTTCTCAGTAAATGCATTTTGTGGTATTTTCTTCTGTTTTTATAACAACACTAAAAAGATTAGAAGAATTTACAGAAAGGATATTGTTGTTCTGGGAGGATCCTGCTGTGTTTGACACATACTATCCACCTGAGCAGTGTAGCAGACACAGCCTGGCTCCACCTGTTCAAGTGGCCCAGCGCACACGTTGCTTAACTGCAGGTGGGTACATGCAGCGAGCGCACGAGTCATTTGAACATAGTGGAGTCAGTGCGTTTGCACCTCAAGTCAGTGACAAGCTAATCAGCTCCTCATGACTTTGAAGGATTCAGATAACCGAGTTTGTCAACAGTTTTTGTGTGTGTTTGTGTGTTTTTGTTGTAGGCATTGATTCAGAAGGACACGCTGCTAACTATGTGGAAACAGAGCAGATAGTGCAGTACAACGGTGCAAAGGCTTCTTTTGTTCAGGTGAGCCAAACACTTAGTGCTCCAGCAGAGATTACATGAAATCTGCCGTTCAGACCAACGATAGCAAATAGGAAAATGGTCAGTAAGTGAAGGAACATGGGTCCAAAAGCTTCCTTCAGTCTGTTGGCTTCCCAGGGTGCAAAAAAGTTTACTCTAAAAACAATGTAAAAAGATGAAGAAACAGAAAAATTCCAAAAAGTTGATTCTGTTCATCTGGACGAAGCGTTTCATCAGGTGACCTGTGAGCGAGTGTGGCATTTACTTACCTGGATGATTGAAGACAAATCGTGTTCAGAAATTCAACAGATTAACATCTAAATCACTGCAAAGGCACCTGGGACCAAGTCTGGGAGAATGCTAAATATCTGAGTGCAATGAAGTAAAAGCAGTCCAAATGCAAGTCTCACACCGAGCCCACGTATATAACTCAGGCCTTACTCTGCCCTAAGTGTAAAATAGAGGTGGACAACCTCACTCACTGTCTGTGCTCATGCAGAAAAATACAGCAGTATTGTTCATAAAGTGTGACCTGGATCAGATCTCTGCTGCCGCTGAACCCGTCGTGTTTGCTGCTCCGAATGACAAAATCGGGGAGATTAGAAAAGCAGCTTTACAGGCTGTTAACATCTGTGCAAGCAAGTGCGTCCTTTTGAACTGGATCACGGACAAGGCCCCATCTAAACCTCGGAGACAGTGGACTGTACTGGAATGTGTGTCATTGGGTTACCTAACATGCGAGTTACATAGTAGGGACAATGTGTTTGATCAAATATGGGACCCTTCATGTTGTTTGGATATTTCAGCTATTTTCACACAGGCGCTGGTTTAATGTAACGTATGGATGTATAGCTTAATCTATTAAAGTTAATATCTCAAGCCATACATGTCTCCACAGTTGGGTCTTTTTGAGCGACCAAGAGCTTCATGGGCTCATCCTGTAGACACGCTTCAGAAACTCTGCCTTCTCTGGGTCTCTCCTCTGATTTCAAATTCTCGTTGTTAATGGTGTGTTTGCAGACCAGAGGCTCCATCCCCTTCTACTGGTCCCAAAGGCCTAATCTCAGGTACAAACCAAAACCACAGATCAGCAAAACAGTCAACCATGTAAGTTCTTTACATGCAGATTCAAGTGAAAAAACAAATACCTGTTGTTTATCTTCATTTCTGAAATCTTCCTGTTTTTGTCGTAGCTGGACGGATTCCAGAGACACTTTGACTCCCAGATCATCCTCTATGGAAGACAAGTCACTTTGAACTTGGTGAGAACAATCCGTTAGCTACTGATTTTTGCATTTACAAGACCATGATATAACCTCACAGTCAAATGAAATAACAGCAAACCCACACATACCCATATGCAATCGTTTGCAAAGGCTCTTTGTTTTATTTGTTCTGTTCTTTCACAGATAAACCAAAAAGGCTCAGAAAAGCCGTTGGAGCTGGCATTCGACAACATGGTCACAAACTTGGGTAATGGCTTGATCAAGTAAGATTACCACTAATTCAGCCTCAGGCTTCATCTGTCTGGCATTTACTCGACATCCTGCTTTCCTCAGGTAATTAAAGCCTCGCTTTTGTCTAGGTACATAGCTTTTGACTTTCATAAGGAGTGCAGCCACATGAGGTGGCACCGCCTTCAGATCTTACTGGACATGGTTGCTGAAATGCAGGATGACTTTGGGTCAGTGAGCTAGTAGAGCAGCTTGTGTCTGTCCAATAGTAATACACTCTTCATGAGAAGTAATGTTGTGCATATGGATGCAGATATTTCCTAGTGGATGCAGATGGAAAGGTGCTGTTAAATCAGGAGGGAACTTTTCGGAGCAACTGCATGGACTGTTTGGATCGTACAAATGTCATCCAGAGCCTGCTGGCCCGACGCTCTCTTCAGTCACAGCTGCAGGTATTAAATGCATAGTCACATATAATAATGCGTAATGGTTCTCACATGCAAGAACTTGCTTATCCTTCAGCACCATCAGGAAACCTTGAAGTACTTTACTGTACAAGCACACTTACACACATTTAGACGTATGAGTCATGTTTTCTGTTTCTGTTCACCACCACAAGGATTTTAAACCCAACAGTCAGTATGTGACTAAAGTGATTCAAGGGTTTAACAAAAACAGGAATCCAGCCTGTTTTAGGAAGTTTTTCCAGTCAGTGGAAAGGACCCCGACATTTTGAGGTAGAGCAACGCACAACCATGTTTTTCATATACTGCTCTTGAGCTGTGCTGGTCTGCTTTTCCCCTGCAAGCTAAATTCTGAATTCTACTGATGGCTGAGCTGGTTACCCTAAAGGTTTGGTGAGCTCTGTGGTTTATTTGGGCTCTCGACCCGTCCTTGAGCTCCCTCGCTTCCATTGGACCGTATTTCCTTTTAGATTGCTGGAATTCATTTTTCATTAACTGCAAATCAGTTAATGTAATAATTTTGCTAAACTCCTTAAATCTGAGCTGAAGGTCATTATTTGGTTTAAAATCTAACACAGTACGTGTGCAGAGGCCAAATTACAGAAGTGCTTTCATGTGTAAACAGAAAGAATGCACAAATAAATAAACAGCATGTGATACTGATACGAACATGATACTGCTTTATTTAACTGGTGATGATTAATTGTACACATTACACCTTGATACAAAGCCTGTATAAAGGTAAAGGCTCAAATCTGTGTAACCTGTTTGCACTGTGCTCAGTCTGAGCAGCCTTGAAGTGGCCACTTTCTGCTTTAATGCTTCCTTCAGGTTGTTGGTCTGTTTGGGGTTTCACTGATCCCTAACAATGTGGTCAGAGATGATAAGAACAGTAACAGACTGAACTAGCTCGAGTCTAAATATCCACAATATTACAGAGATTAAATATATATCGTGTACATTTTACTCTAATCTATAAAATGTCGTTACTTTCACTGCAGAGGATGTGCGCTATTGTACTATTGTATCAGTGGAGGAGTTGTACAGGGAGATGGCCACAGACAGGAATGATTTCCTGTGGCGTTCAGTGGTGCATTATGGGTAAAACTCAGCTTCTCAGTGAACGTGCTCCTGTGACTGGCCAGCACGTCATGGAGGTATTGTCCAGCCTCATCTTGGACAACATCCGCCTCTCCGACACCACCTTAAGGAGTCCAGCTCCGTCCCCACAGCATTACTGGCCTTACGGATCAGTTTGAGTGTTTGGCATCTGTGACCCTCAGCCTGCTCCCCCAGCGTGCAGCAGCATAGAGGATGGCACTGCCACAACAGACAGCATCGTCTGACAGATGTTAAAAGACCTTAACCACTTGTGCAGTGTTGTTTTTAATCCAGTCCAGGTTATTATCTATGTACTCCAACGGACTTGTAGTCTTCCACGATGTCCACTTCAACCCACTTCCCCCAGTGCTCTGCCTCTTCACTGTCACTGATGCATTCATGATCAGAAAACCTCTGATGGCAGGTTTCTGTGCAGTGGCTGAAGTCTGTGGTGTACACGGTGAAGAGGAAAGAAGAGAGGACGGTCCCTGTGTTGCTGATCACCTGACACACAATGTTGCATCAGCAATCCAGGACACCAGAGAGGCATCCAGCTGCATCGCTGTCAGCGTATCACCCAGGAGGGTCGGCCTGATAGTGTTGAACGCCTGGAAAAGTCAAAAAACATGACCCTCACAGCGCTCGCCGGCTGGTCCAGATGTGCATAGACACCATTGAGCAGGTAGATGATGGCGTCCTCCAGGCCTGCCTGGGAAGTCAGTGACACAGGTCTGCAATCCTGGGGTCACTGGAATGTGTCGACTTTGGTACAGGACCAGGGCAGGACGTCTTCAGCACTGGGAGCCTCTGCAGACTCAGACTCATGAACAGAGGGAGAGAGTGGCTGAGCGTTTACTGCAGTGTCAAATCTGTTGAAAAACACATTGAGCACATTAGCCCCTTTTTAATCGGACCTACTTTGATCAGCTTGCTATGGCTCACCACAGTTGGTTTTTCCTTACACTTGAGTAGCACCTAATGTGCCTGGTTGTTGTCATTGCTGCCTAGCATCCTGTAACGTAGTTAGTATGCAACATGAATGGTACAAAAAAGGTGGAAGTGGAGGCGTCGATATACCCGCTGCTCGGTCTCTGGCTTTTCGTCAAACTCGGGGACCGTGGCTTTGTTTCGTATTTCCCTCATTGCCGGGTTACAAGAACGGCAGGTTTGACTTTCATGAACGAGACGCTCTCATGACTCATCGAGTGACGCTACTGACCAGCCAATCGCTGGGATGCAGTCTCACAACGTCACCTGCTTAGATCGCTTGGAACGTACCGGCCCCAGCTTTTAAGGAGCCCCTGTCTTTATGCCACTCCACACCTCGCTCATGCTGTTCTGCTCCAGCTTTCTCCGGTAATTATTGTCTGATGTTACCTTTCAGTAACTGAACCATGCTCACCTCCTCTCTATTGTCCAGTCTGAAGGCCTTCTTGTTGTCGTTGAGGAGGGCTTTGATGTCCTCGTCACCCACAGCTTGTTATTTGGATAACAATGTCTGAGCTGGGACAGTGGAGTCGGTGTGGAAGGTGTAGTCGGTGAAACACTCACAGTCTCCCAGTCTGTCACAAAACAGCCCTGTAGCTCCACTGAGGCCTCCTCCGACCCCCTCCTAATACTACTGGTGGTCACAGGCTCCCTCTTCACAACAGGCGCATAGTGGAGGGTGAACTGAATCAGCTTTTGTCTGACCCAGCCAGTGGGGGTACAGAGGAGACTGACATTAGCATACAGTAGGTCTAAAAGTCTCTCCCCCCTGGCGGGACCGACCACATATTGTGTGAAGTTGGCAGTGACGTGTTTGAAGTCACCAGAGAGGCTGTAAGCTGAGTCTGTAACCGGCCAATGGGAGAGTGAATAATGTCCCATGCAGCTGTGAGCTGTGGGGTAGCAGTGGGAGGAACATAAACAGCCACATGGGTCCTGGGTCCAACAGCGCACAGTTCAGTGTCCGGGCAACAAATCCACAACTTGATTGTTATATGAGCAGAGTTACACAACCGTTTGTTGCAAGAACAACAAGCCCTCCTTTCTGCTCACAGCTGGCGCTCTCGTCTCCTTCCTCTCTCCCCCAACATGCCCCCCCCCCCCGGTTCTGTTGCAGGTTTCTTCCTGTAAAAAGGGAGTTTTTCCTTCCCACTGTTGCCAAGTAATTGCTCATGGGGGTTGTGTGATTGTAGGGTTGTTTCCTTGCTTTGCAAAGCACCTTGAGGTGATTGTTGTTGTCTGTTGGTGCTAAATAAATAAATGAAATGGAACTGAATCAGTCCCAGGCCTTTATGTTGGTGTTTTTCTTTACACTTTCACCATCATGTCAACATCTGCTTCTGTCCAAATTATAAATATGACATCAAAGAGCAAATAAAAGTATCTGAGCACACAGTTCATCAGTGAGTTCATCTAGCTGAAGGACTGTTGAGCAGCAATCTGTTGATGTCAATAAACTGGTCATTGATCATGATCAGGAGTACGTCTCCTCTCCTGAAACGTGATTAATTTGCCCTAGATGTAACTGTCTGCAATTCTTCTTGGCCTTAGTTGGTGCATTAAAGCTAACCAATGACAACAAAACGTTCTGTTTGTACTGCTTTGCACTGTAGTATCTGCAGCTGTGTCCGTAGGGACAGAGGCCACATCACTCCAAGGTCACCTGTTCCTCTGAGAATAGCAGACTTGTTGCTGAGCGGGTTTTTGAAACCCTGCTGTGTCTATGATTGTTCTTCAGATCTGGGTGCTCCTCCTGGCACCTTACAGTCAAAGTAGTCCCACTGCTGTCTGCAAATGCACTGAAATTAACTCCATACCATTTTGCAGTGGGATTATATTTGCTTTGATTCTTCTAAATGAAGGCAGCAGGTAAACAAGGAAAATGTTTGCATAACCTCTTAAGCCCCAAGCCCAACTGATCCCCTGCCTTTTGCCCCCGTATCAGGGGGCGTTGGGGCTTAAGAGGTTAAACGAGTTAAAACAGGGCTGTATTAGAAAACAGTGGCATTCAGACTCGAGAGCATTTGACAAAAGGTGTGTGTGTGTGTCTTTAGAGGATGGGAGTTCTCCACATAGGCCAGCGGATTGAAGAGCAGACAGACTTTGAGAAGATGAACAAGAATGGTGGGTGTTCCCTCACACAGCTGTAGCCTGAGTAGTAACAACTAATCAGAGTTTGTTGTTTTCATATCTAAACCCTGCCTAATATGCAGCTGGTCCTTTGCATGCTCGCAAAACCTTTTGGATCCACTAATTTTTACAGGACATCTAAAGGGCATTGTGTGGTAAACACTGCTTCAGTTTGATATGCTCTGTCCCAGCTACTATCTGGCCAGCATGATTTAGTCTTTGTCACAGTTTTACACACACACTGAGCAGAAGACTGGTCTCTTATTGCACTCTTTGACATTTTTGCTTCATGGTTAGACTATAACTTTATAAAACATTTAGTCATTGAACATTCCCACACATTCATACTCCAGTGAATGCATCAGAGAGCGTCTCAGGGTTCAGTGTCTCGTTCAAGAATACTTTGACATGCAGACTGGAGTAGCCAGGGCTTGAACGACGAACTCTCTGATTAGTAAATGACCTGCTCTGCCTCCTCTTCTGTGTTTCACACACAGCCTGGGCAGACAATGCTGACGCTTGTGCCAAGCAGTATGCTGGAACTGGTGCCTTAAAGACTGACTTCACTAGGTGAGTGTTCACAGCAAACACATGCTAACAGGTTTTTGTTTTAGCCCTACCTGTCTTCAAGTTGTGCCATCAGAACTGACAGTCGTCTCTTCCATAATGAGGTGAAAGCAACCACCCACTCTTTCTTTGGAGTAGCTATTTCCTTTTAGCGTTTTGTTTCTGACTTGTGCTACAGTCGATTGTACTCAGTTAAAATATAAGGAGTCTTTAGAGTTGCAATAAAAAAAAAAGGGAACGGTGATGCTTTTCATGTGTTCATTGAACACACAGTAAAAGCTCCCAGAAAAGCCAAAATAATGTGGATTGTAGATCGGGATGCACCGATCAAACTTTTCCAGTTTCAATACGAAACCAACATCTTGGCTTTGAGTATTATCGAGAACAGTACCAGTAATTAATGAACATGTTATGTCTCACTGTGAGGAAGACACTAGCAGCATCAGACCCAACGGAAAAACTGTTTTCCTACTTAAAAATACAAATTGGGGGCAGCAAGAATGGCAGCACCTCCCTCTTCCCAGCCACCTCCTCCAGGTGGCCTCTTTGCAAGGAGAAGCAACAGTACTCTGAGACCCTCTGAACTCCTCACTAGGGATGGGTATCGTTTAGGTTTTATCCGATACCAGTACCAAACCAGTACTTTTGAAACGGTGCCGGTGCTTAAACGGTGCTCAAACCGGTGCTTAAAGAATGGAGAACACACACAAAGTCCAAAAACCTCTCATGTTCAGCTGTTTTCCTCTTTTTCTTTGGTCATTTTAGCCTTTTTGGCCAGGGTGAAGGGAGTATCTGCCATCAAACAAGAAGACAGCCGCATGTAGCTATGATGATGTTTGCTAGTTCACCTTACCTGCATTAATGTAATAACGTGGTTAGCCTACTCAACGTAAATTACACACGAACAACATGAAGCTACTCACGCAGAGAAGAACGGCTGCTGCTGCATCATCATCCTCATCATTTCTGCTACACTGGCAGGGCTAGGGGCCAGGGCTCTCCTCTTCGGGTTCTTGGGGGATGTTGCTAACTCCGGGTCCGAAAACAGGCACCACCAGAGTAGGGTTATCGGGGTCCCAACCTGGGAGCAAGGCCTGGAGAGGGAGCTTGACGGAGAACGCCTGGTGGCCAGGCCACTGTTCTCTGCCAACTTGAAGAAGGAAATGACCCGCCTTCTTGTAGGTTTGACACCCACAGGAGATGCTGTAGGGGTTGGGTCCATTGTGTGTTGGGCAGTGGGCAAGAGCAGGAGCCCTGGTGAACTGATCCGCAGCTTTCGAGGCTGGCTACTGGGACATGGCGAGGTTCTCAAGGGTGTTCATTCTGCTGTGATGCTGGGAGACTTCAGTGCTGATGAGGGCAGTGACAGCGAGACCTAGACGGATGTGATTGGGAAGAGCGTCCTGCCTGGTCTTTGCAGCTGTTGCTGGTTAGTGTTGTTGGTTAATACCTGGTTCTAGCCTGCAGAGAAGTCTAATATTTAAAGATCACTACAGCCGCACATCATCAGAATATTACAGTTTGTTTTGTTTGCGAGGGCAAAACCAAAAACCCAAATTGGATCTTGCTCTTAAAGAAAGTTTCTAACTGGCGATAGGTTCTCCTCTGCGGACCGTCCTTGAGCTCCTTCATTTTCCTGTGAGTTCTGTACTTTAACACTTATTAAAATGATAAAGTAGCTGTAAATGCTGCTGCTTTTCTTAATGGTGCTGAATTTCATGTTCATATTTCAGGACAGGGAAGAGAACACACTGGGGACTGCTGATGGACGGCTGGAACTCGATGATCCGATATTACAAAAACAACTTCTCTGATGGCTTTAGACAGGTGGGTACCAGAGACGAGCTTCATGGCTGATCCACCAGAGTCAGAGTTACAAAAATATGAACCCAACAGAGTAAATTATTCACCATTTGGCTCCAGCCAGCTAGTAGAGGCACTTCCTGCCTTCGTGCTGCCGGTGAAGCAGCTGCTGCTGTTCTGGACATTTGATATTGCTTTTTAGTAGCATTTCATTACCTGATTTCTGCATTCATTTAGTGGGAAGTCAGTGGTAGCTGCCTCAGTGCACAGCGGCAGCGGTTGAGACAGATGTTGAGAGATTAATTATGAATGGAAATGCTCCGTGGAGTCTAACGCAGCAATGACGACTGCCTTATCAAATAGAAACACATGATCACAGCAGCAGGAGTTGCTGCAGACCAGAAGCACCACTGCTACCTGCTGCTGCCCTGAGCTGGTCCTTCCTCCCATTTGATTGGCAGCAGTTAACAGGTCATGTTTCATATCAGCGTTCTTTACACGTACAAACTGTTTAAATTAACCTTATTATGGTCTCACCTTTACTTATGAAGTCCACACACCGACCCTTTGTTCCTTTTTTGCACCATGGACTCACGAGCGCCCCCTATCAGTGCCTCGTTGCATGGCAGGGCACAGTTTGTGTGAGTGTGTGCAATCAGATTGTTTCATAAAAAATAGTTCATAGATCAAACCATTCGATAAAGAAACGATTTCATTTATTTGATTATCATTATTTTTTTTTTATGATGACCTCTGCTGACCACACGTCACTGGTGGGTTCAGGTCGTCCTTTATGTGCTACTTCATCAGTGTGGAATAGTGTGAATGCCATATTGCAAAGTGAAATGAATCTGTTCCATCAGATACTACAGCAATATCACAATAATACAAGCTGCTAATGACTCTCACATAATCATCATGTTATGAGTGATCAGACCGCTGCAGGTAGAGTTCGCTTTACAGGCACGTATTCTTTTAAAATCAGGCCGTGAGCAGCAGGGCTCAGCACTGATGCTGTGGAGATTTGGACAACACTGTGAAATGTAAATAAAAACAGAATGCAGTGATTTGCAGATCTCATTAAGCCATATTTCTTAGTCCGAATCAAACATGGAAACATGTTTAACATGAGAAAAATATGAGCTCAGAAAAGCTCAGAGACGGGGCCATGTTCCCCACTTCTTTTAACAACAGTCCAGAATGAAGGAGCCTCTGATGAGAGGTGAAAAGTCTTCAAACACGTCCAGTCTCACTCTTTTAAAGCCATGACCTCGACGAGCTACACACCCTTCAGTGAAATAACTGCTGATCCCCTTAAAGACATCTTTGGTTGCTCTTTTGTAAGCAGAGACAAAAACTGTTAAGCTGTGTTCAGTGTGGTCCTCGTTGCTTTGTTGCATTCTACAGATCAGTAATGACATCGGTAAAATCTTAAACCTGCATACAAAAAGACTTCAAAGTCACTGCAAAATCTTTTGCAACAAAACACAGTTAAAACTGTAATTCATATAGAAGAGCGTACCTGTGATGATGCCGCTGCAAAGCAGAGTTCAGGTGGGCTGTTTTTCCTGCAGGATTCCATCGATTTATTTCTGGGGAACTATGCTGTCGATGAAGCTGACTGGACCACTCCACTGCGAGACCCCAAGGACTGGAAGTTTCTGACAGTAAGAAGAGCTCAAGAAGCTCGACTCACAACATTTTCTTTTTCTGACGTCTTTAATGTGATGCCGCTTTTCTTTCTTCTAGTTGCCCATCATCATGGTTGTTGCCTTTTCCATGTGTATAATCTGCCTTCTAATGGCCGGTAAGACTAACTGCAATAAACTGAATGCAAATAAATTTCCTCCACTGACGCAGTTCGACCTGTTGTCTCCTGTCAGGTGACACGTGGGCTGAGACGCTGGCTTACGTCCTGTTCTGGGGAACAGCTAGTGCAGTAACCGGTGGGCTTATCCTCTTTTATGGACGGGACTTTGTAGACGCTCCTAAGCTGGTCCAGAAGGAGAAGCTGGACTGAATGTGTGCGTGTGGAAAGCAGCTGGGCCCTCGCAAACTCACCACCTCGTCCTCTTCCTCGTCATCACTTTATCTGCATCAGCAGGCCTGGAGCCTTTACTAACGCTGGAGCGAGGAGGTTGGTGGGCAGCGAGGGTGGCTTTGTGCACCACAGCAGGAGACTGAAGAGTGCACAGGCCTGCTGCTCTCCACACTGTAGCGGACTGACGGTCTGTCTGAACTCGACACTGAACTCAGGAGCTGTTCTGACCCGATGTCTTTGTTCCTCATTTAACTGGAATGCTGTGGACCTGTTTAAATGTGTTTCTTGTTGTTCTCCACCTCATTCCTTTTATGAAAACATGGGGATCAGACTTCAAACAGCATAGCTGTGAAGATATTCCTCATTTGCAAATTCTCATGTAGAACTGGTGTGTCCTAGGTTAGACACTGCCTGTGGTTCATAGTCTGCGTTTTAAGATCAGTTTTAGCTTGAATGGTTTTAGCTTCTTTTCTGGAGTGTTTGCAGGGATCCAAGTGTGCTTGTCCTTCAGAATCCAGTCAGCTAGAACACGATTTATGGTTGTGGAGTTAAAAACGGTCCCTTGATGAAGAAAGGGGATTCATCCTGGAAACCCTGGACCTTGAGAAAGAAAGTTGTCATTAACTCGTTTTCTTGTATTACATTGAACTATTTTGCATGTCACTTCACCAGAGGAAAAACACTCCATCTGTGTCACTGTGGTACTAAAGGATAAATCAAATCGAAACAGTATTCTCTTCACAGAGACACCATCGTGGCTGATAGTGTGCTGATGTTAGGGCGATGTCATTTCTTTGGCTCCAAATTAAAAATGACATTTATAAAAATGTTCGTCCTCTAGGTCTGTGCATGTTCATGTATTTTGAAAACACGCCTGGAGTCTTCAATATCACTTCAATTCAAATGCTTTATGTGTGCTTTATATTATCATTATTATTATTAATAAGACAAATATCTACAATATAAAAGATAAAAAGCCCAACAATCAGCGCTGTTGTGACAGTGAACAAACCCGAGCTCAGCGGGCTGTGAGGGGCAGCACAGGGACCCGTGTGGAGCTGCGTCGGGGTTTTGCTATTTAAAATAAAAAAATGTGTTGAATAAATTTGTTTTTTCAGCTTCAAATTTATTTGTTTGGTGTCAGATTCCTTTTTCCCGTTTTTAAACACTTGAAGTTGTTGAAGTTTGTTTTTGTGAAGTCCAGTCTGTAAAACCAAATGAATGGTGAAGCACTACAGAGCTCATGCTCCCTGTGTACTTAGTACGCACTCATTTAATTCCAATCTTTGGATAATAATACATTATATTTGGAGACGCCTTTAAAGACCCTCGAGGTCACCTTACAGTAGTATGAAAACATGAGTAAAACACTTTTTAAAAAGCAAGCATGAAAGTAGAAAAGGTAAAAATAGAGATTTATAGAAAGCTGAATCTGACGGCACCGCTGTGACGGCTGCAGGAAGGAACTGTGTGTGTGCAAACTGCCTCTTCAGCTTTGATTTTGCCCTTTATCATTAAGTCACACCTTACTGTTTAATGGTGGCCTACTTGTCTAACTGCACATAATCATTAACTGTTATCTCTTTATTGTCAAGATGAACTCTACTGAACTGAGACTGCATGAAGCAGTTATGTAATTACAGGTGTGCCCGTCATTTGTTGTAGAGTCGCAGTATCAACCAGTGCAGATGAGCCTTTTTGTACTTTGTTCTCAAAATCAGCTCAGGGATGAACAAGAACGCTGAGTTTTCAACATGTAGTTTGTACCTCAGGAACGTCCAACACAGCACCAACGAATTACCGTTATCATCTTTGGATCTCAGAGGGGAATTTGGTCTGTGGTTATGTTAATAAGAAGTACAAATCATTTGTTGGTTTAATGTAAAGGTTTATAGAGAACAGCTGAGAAGTGGAACCCCATAAAACTCTGTGACTAATGTGTTTGCAGGCAGATTAATTCATATGGTTTGATGCTTCAGGGTGATATTTATAGATAGATTCAATTCAATTCAATTTTATTTATATAGCGCCAAATCACAAGGCCTCAAGGTGCTTCATAGATACAGAGAAAAACCCAACAATCATATGACCCCCTATGAGCAAGCACTTTGGCGACAGTGGGAAGGAAAAACTCCCTTTTAACAGGAAGAAACCTCCAGCAGAACCAGGCTCAGGGAGGGGCGGGGCCATCTGCTGCGACCGGTTGGGGTGAGAGAAGGAAGACAGGATAAAGGACATGCAAAACCCGTGCACCTGCTGGGGGAAATCTACTCTGAAGACACCTGTGCCTTAATTCAGCTTACACTACCATCAGTTACTGTCAGCTCCAGTCCAGACAGTCTGAGCTGAAGGCTTTTGTCTCTGTGATGAGTCTGGCTGACTAAGAATGTGTGTGAGAGCATAATAATATTTTTATATATTTCTTCACCTCCTTGAATGCTGCAAAATATCTGTTTCCTCCTCGCAGCGACTCGTGTTTACTGCTGAAGACTATTTCAGGATGTGATTAGATGTGATCTTAACTACTGTCATATATCAGCGTAATGACTGAAGTACTTTGAACTTTGATTTTATAGCATTTGATGCACAAAGATGTTTCTAAATAAAGGTGTTTATTATAGGAACTGTTTAATAAACTCAGCCGTCTGCTCCTTGCTATCTAAAATATAACAGGACACCGGAGTAAATTCTGAGCATCTCACACTTCTGATAATCAGCTGTCTGCTTGACGTTTATTCAGCTGTGTAAAAACTATAACTTTAATCTCAGCCAAAGAGATTTACTCAGGAACAAATAAAATACTAAAAAAAAGCCAAACAATAACATTTTAAGTTCTCTAAGTGACTCATATATCATGTTTAACCTGAGCAGCGAAAGACGGCGGTGGGTTTGAAAACGATTTGCCGGGAGTCCGGTGTTCTCACGGCTCTAGTGACCCTTGACCTCCCGGCTAGCTAACGAGCTAGTGGGTAACAGACGTCTCCGAAAACGTCGGAGCGCTTTTGAAAATATGCGGTGTCTTGATAAACTGAGCAGATATTTGAGGTTTACACAGCTACATTCTCGCCTGAAAATATGTTAAACGTTTATTTTGTGACCCAGAAAGAATAATAAGAGTAATATTAAAACTAACTAGCTTGTTGTAAACTGAGCTGGGATGCGCGGTTCCTGAATTTGGACACAGCTGCTTCTTCTTCGGGGTTTAACGGCAGCTGGCATCCTTGTACATGCAGTGCTTCTGTCTCGGTCCGTTATTACACTCTTAAATCCTGCTACTGCGTCTTTTGGGGTCTTACAAAGCTTCAAACAACATGTCGACTATTAAATTAGTCATCGACTAATCGTGGCAGTAATTAATCAAAGATTTCACTCTTGTTCAACAAAAGGATTTTAGGAGTAACAGTAATACTATACTGTTTACATTGAATTAGATTTAGGTTTCTGTATACAGTGTCATTTCATAACAACAATTACCTCGGTGTACTCAAGGACTAATTTGCTGTGACGAGGATCAGTTGATGACGAAACAGGGAAGCTTAAAATACCAAATCAGATTAACCTGAATGTTCAAGAAGAGAAACATGCTGGGCGACCCCCCCACAGGTCAAACCTGCAAAACACCAAGAATAAAATACAGCTTCCCACTGTCTTTGTATGGGTATGGACATTTTATTTTTTCACTTTAGAGAAACAGGCTTTCAGGTATCGTGTGTATAAAGTATGGTAGCTGCTAAATAGTTTCAGTACACCAAAAACAGTACATTAATAAATAAATGTGTCCATCAATGTGTAATCGGTTTTCAGGTATTGGGATTCAGTGAGCCAGATCACACTTTTACAGCTGACATTTTTTACATCCCCACGCAGTGTGACTCTGCACAATGATACTATCATGGTGCATCATGATCATCAGAAGAAAGGAAAATACAAAAATCCTTTGACAAACAACATCACGAGGACTCATGTAAAACTGACCGGTTGGATTGTAGCTGGCGGTGCTTTTTCTATAAGAGTCATTCAAAGTGCTTTTTTCTGTATATGCACCTTGTTTCACATTCACACAATTCACTGTGCGTCAGCTCAGGCTTTAGTATCTTGCCCATGGATAGCTATTCCAGTCTGCACGTTCAAGCGAGGAGCAAACCACCAACTTTCCAACCCACCTTATGAGCCACGGCTACCCCATGTTTAGAATGTCAGCATCGTGTCATAGACCTGCTGATATTTAGTTTTCAGCATATTTCTAAACCCTTGCAGTTTTATTTATATCGAGCAAAATCAGTACAACAGTTGTCTGAAGGCACTTTACATTATAAGTGAAAGATCCTACAAAGAACACTCCAACAATCAGACGACCGCACAAGAGCAAACACTTATAGTGAGAAGGAAAAACTCCCTTTTAACTGTGACAGGTTAGCGCCTCCCTGACCGATGAAACCACCTGTCCTGTAACTGAAGTTCATAAAAATGTATTCCATAACAAGGATGGAACAGTCTCTCACAGTCTGTTTCTAAAACCTAAAGAGAATTATGGATTTGATCAACTGGTCTCTGAATGCTATTGACTCCCTTTTCTCAACGAGAAGTCTGGAGGGACTTTCCCTGCCGGATACACGATGGACGGGTGGCAGACATGGAGGATCGTGTGCCTGGCGGGACTGTCAATCGAGGACGCTGAAGATATCTACCTATTCGGAACCATGGTAACAGGGTTCTTGCTGATCGGAGCTGGCTTGGCTCTGGCTTATGGGAGGATTAAGATAGCCGAACCGGCTGTTCAAACCCCCACAAAGCTGCCCGCTGGGATTGAAACGGTGGGACGAGGCGCGACTTCTCAGAACGGGCTCATTGAGAGCAGCATGGTTAAGAGCTTGGAGACGCAGCTGCCGTGAATACTCAGAACAACACATCTGAGCGTATATTGGGATACATCAAGGAAAAGTCCACTCAGAACAACATCTCTGAGCGGACGTTGGATCACATCGTGGAGCAGCTCACTGCAGTCGTGAGTAATCAGCTCTCTGAGCACAAGAATGAAAACACCAGCAAGTTTGATACCATCATGGGGAAGCTCGCGGCTCTCCAACGGGAGATTGAGAGACCAGTGTCGGAGTGTTAAAGAACAGCTTTGAAATTCTCACGAGTTGTCGCAAAAGAAAAATCACCATCATAATCCAGCTACCCCTCGGAGCCAGCTGTGGGCTCAAGGCTGGAGCCGAACAAAAGCTCCCTGATAACGACTGTGTTTAGTCTGTTCTTCCCATTCCCTACAAGGTTGGCTGGGTTGGCTGGAAGACTGTTTACCTAGCCTGGCAGGGCGAAGGACACTGTCTCAGCTGAACTATGGACACACACACACATACATATACTGATAAGCACTCACTGACGCATCACCCTCCCTACCCCGGATCCAACGCCACCTCCAACGCTTACCTCCCCTCTGATGTGGACATCGGGGCAGCTGGAGGCGCAGTCGAAGATTGCAGCGGTCCCAGATCAGATGTACACACTGGAACTCTTTCCCATGTTGCTGTCTGTGTTTATTGTGCTATGGTGTGTTGATATCTGTGCATTCCTGTATTATCCTTTTGTGTTACACATTTTGAGGGTTTTTTTCCTGCTACCTAACCTGACCTGTCTCCCCAATGTGATGTTTGTGTATTGTATGTACGGTCGGCAAGGTCTGTCATCTCGGTTGTGGGTAAAAGACCTGCAACTGACACATAAAGGCTATCTCATCTCATCATCTCATATGAAATATGCATGAACATTTAGATGCAACAAGGTTCATAAAAACAAGACACAGGAACAGACAAGACATTTTCATGTAAGGTCAGGAGCTTATTGTGGAGTTTACATTTGACTCCTACAGTCAGTTATGAATACCTGCAGGTGGCAGTATGCAACATCTGAGTCCAAATGATTACAAACATCACTCCATTGATGTTTGTAATGGTTAAAGGTCAACTGGCTTTATATAAGAAGCAGTTTCCAACTCGGTATTAACAGATGTACTGGGACAGAATCCATCAAGAAAAAAGAGACGTCTGTCTTCTAAAAGACACACACGCACATAAATGTCTTACTTCTTTAATCAAAACCCCCCAAATAAATTTCAGATGAAGCTGAAAGACAACATAGTGACTTACAAGACGCTTTATGTCCAAGAAAACTAACAGTTCATCATTTATTTACTCACTGGCACAAAAAGCAAAAATCACACTTTTGATTAGTCCAATTATTCGGTCATTCGATGACACATATCCAACAGTATATACACATTTGACATATTTGGGAATGTACAAAGAAATTTTTTTTAATTACAATTGTGTTTTGGCACAGCACTGTTGGCTCATACAGGTATTTTGGTTCACAATGAGCTGCCAGCCCTTTTAAAATGAATAAAAAACTAGTTATCAAAAATCCTGTAGAAAGCAGATAATTCGTACACACATAATTCAGTGCCAGCTCTAATTCGACGACAGGAAAACCCAATGACTGATATGTCCATCATATTTACCTTAAAGAAAGAAAGAAAGGAAATCAGCCGATGTGGTTTGATACGTCTCGGCTTTCTGTTGTGCAGTCCAACAGGTCCAGCTCGAGTCTTGAATCAAGTGTCATTTTTGGTAGTGATGCAAAAACACCACTTTGCTCAAAGATACTTCAAAACAGAAAGTAGGACCTCTGTAATGAGATTGTTGTCACAGGCTCTAATCTAGCATGTGTGTGAGAATTTAACCAATCACTATTCTTATTAGACAGAAACAGGCGAGTCCAAATAATTTAAAAAGTCCACTATAGTGCGATGTTATAGTGTGATAGGACAGGACTTCCTTTTTTGATGCTCACTTCTGTGCACTACTGCTTTAAAACATGTTTACAGTGTGTAAGATGGGAAAAAATGATTAAAACAATACATTTAAAACTCACAGTAGCTTATGTACATACATTCATAATACTGTACTACTATTTAGAAAAATAACAACAAGCAAATGACCAAATTACAACTATATTTAAACATCTGACAGTCAGACAAACTACATCTGTGAGCAATAATGTTCCACAGCTGAGATTTAGAGGATATTCTTCTGAATGTACTGACAGACGTCTGACTTTAATACTGAGACAAATAATACAACAGATTCAAAGGAAATATGGAGCGTATTCTGAACAAAGAAGGCCTGTGTCTGATGTCGCCTAAGCTGTTACTACGGCAACACTGGAACGACGTCGTTTTTGCAGACAAACAGTCCAAAAGGGCCGTCGCTAAGGTGAAACTCAAATCAAACACCACACACTCTGGATTAGGTAGGAAATACTGTACTCCTGCTGCTCAGCTGAAGTGCAGATATGGAGAGGTCCAGGAAGCAGGACAGGTTTGGTCCCTACACTGACACTGTGCTCACAGCAGATGGACGCTTTTCATAGGCTCGATCTTTCCTCTTCCTGCAGAAGGCATACAGAGCTGTGAGGGGCACACAGCTGACTGACGACACCAGCAGCAGCACGATGAAGACCTGACCAAAGACGGGGTACTCCGTCACTGCTGATTCACCCTGGGAAGCCACACATACAGTTCACCATTAGCAGAAACTTTTGCTATCAACACTACAGTCTGTAGAGTGGTACAGCTGCAAACATCCAGATCCTAATCTTGGTAAGGACTCATAACTATGTGAAAGGTATGGCTGAATAAAAATGTCATCACTGATGTTCAGTTTGACGAGTGTGGATTCTGCTTGTACAATAATATCACGTGTCCATCCAAATCACAACACGTTATAAATAAAATTGTAGAATAAAATAAGATAACATGACAGTGCAGTTTAAAAATAAATTTGCTGTTACACTGGATTACTCATTTACACTCCAGCCAACTCTGCCAAAGTAGTATCCAATGTCATCACTAACATTGTGTCAGAAGGGTGTTCTTCCTGTTTCTGATTCATTTAATTATACTTTTTTGACTGCTAATTTTCAGTTTGATCTCTGTGTACATGGATGGCATCAAACTTCCTTCCCTATATCAAAATATCCCCGTGCTTCCAAGAATGGTTGATTAGGATTTTGGTGGAATTCAAACTCTTGAATGATAGATTTGCTTCAGTCTGTTATTGTTAATAACATTTTATTAATCACCGACTCAGGTGGCTCAGCTGTGCTCCTGCTTCTAGATTTAACTGCAGCCTTTGATACCGTTGACCACAGTAATCTGATCTTGCGATTGGAGCAATGTGATATCAAAGGTATCCCTTTGGAATGGTTTCGGTCCTACCTCTCCGAGAGGACTTTGATGATTTTACGTCCTCCACAGCTCCATTTACTTGTGGTGTCCCGCAGGGTTCCATATTAGGCCCAATTCCCTTTTCAATCTATATGCTCCCCCAGGCCTAATTTTTAGGAAGCATAATATCTGCTTTCACTCTTACGACATCCAGATTTATCTTCGGATAATAGAAACACCACTCCCATGGAATCTTTATTCAAATGCCTTGACAAAGGTAAAACCTGGATGGTCTCAAATTTTTGTACCTTTAATGAGACAAAACTGAAGTAATTATTTTTGGACCAAGCTGTAACTTTTATGCCCCAGATTAATTAGCTATACGCTGGTGTCAGTCCAGTCTGGCACGGCTTCTACTCGTACACAACGCTGCAGCCGGCCTCTTGACCCGTGTAAGGAGACAACATATCACCGCGGCGCTCGCCTCTCTTCATCGGTGCGTTTTAGAATTAAATTTTAAAATCTTTTGACTTATAAAGTGCTAAATGGCCAAGCAACAAACTATTAGTCTGACCTTTTGCAGCTTTACACGCCCTCTAGAGCCTGAAGATTTTCTTGAAAAACAAAGGACGGCCTAACAAAAAGAAGTTTGGGAACCACTGCTATACTGCATGAGAGTTACCAATTTTTTATTCAAATCTTCCTACCTGTTTGATGATGTTAATGTTATTGTTTAATTATTACGTTGTACAGCACTTTGGTCAACTCTTTTTTGTTATTAAATGTGCTTTATAAGTAAATAAATGAAATGACAGATACTTGTTCTTCATTGAACATCCCCAAACTGTTGCCACAAAGTTGGGATCATAAAATTGTCCAAACTGTCTTGGTATGCTGAAGCATTAATGGAATTTTGCAGGAACTAAGGGGCTGAGCCCAGCTCCTGGGAAACAACCCCACACCATAAAGTGCCCCACCCAAACGTTACACAGTACCTTTCTCCTAGCAACCACCAAAACAGACTGGTCCATTGGATTGCCAGACATTCAGCAAGCTTTGAGATCACTGCTTCAGACACTTTGCACTGCGCTTGGATGCAGCTGCTCGGCCGTGGAAATAATAATAATGGATTGCATTTATATAGCGCTTTTCGAGACACTCAAAGCGCTTTACAATTCCACTATTCATTCACTCTCGCATTCACACACCGGTGGAGGCAGCTACAGGTGTAGCCACAGCTGCCCTGGGGCAGACTGACAGAAGCGAGGCTGCCATATCGCGCCATCGGCCCCTCTGGCCATCACCAGTAGGCGGTAGGTGAAGTGTCTTGCCCAAGGACACAACGACCGAGACTGTCCGAGCCGGGGCTCGAACCGGCGACCTTCCAGTTACAAGACGAACACCCAACTCTTGAGCCACGATCGCCCAAATGGAAACTCGTTCCATTAATCTCTGTGCAATGTTCTTGAGTTAGTCTGTAGAGATTGACTTTGCAGAAAGATGGCAGCCTTTGCACCTCAGCATCCGCTTTGTGATTTTATGTGGCCACTTGGTGGTGAAGCTGCTCCCATTCCCAGTCGCTTCCACTGTGTTATAATCGCACAAACAGTTCACTGTGGAATACTTCACACTGGAATTCATGGAGCTCCTGAAAGCGATTCATTCTTGCTCATGAAACAACAAATCTTGGTCTTGAGCACAGTTTGGGTAAAAAAAACTTACATGATAATTATGTGCAATTTAAAACTTCAGATCAATACTGTAGGAGGAGTACAGATTCTTGTTGGATGGCAGACGGACTTTGGTCCTTTGGCTGGATGAGCTAATGAAAAAAAACATTTCCTTTACTTTTGCTTCTTGATTTGTTGAGCTATTTGGAAGTCGTCGATTCACAGCATCATTTAAATCTAAACGATCCTATTTAATAGTGCACTACGCCATCTTTTTTGCCATTTTCCACCAGACTTTTCCGCTCATTTCCTTTTTGGAGTGCACGGTATCACAGGAGACTTTGTTAAACATGACCTAACCCAAACCTTCAATAATGATAATCCATACTGTCTGTTGAGGAGAAAGTAAAAATGTCTACACGTCGGGAATATTGAAAGCAGAACTCACCAGCTCTTTATTCCATGCTTGGTAAGTGGGTGTCCCTCCTTGGATGTAGTTAATGATGTAAAATATAAAGAGGCCAATAAGGAGCAAGGGACTGGTTACTGCCCACATGATTTTCCAGTACCAGTTGGGACGATGACCAAGCATGTCTTCTATGTCTTTTTCAAACCTAAAGAGAGTAGAAAACATGCTCGTATCGATTATTGAATTTTACAGCAGTAGAATAGTAGTACATTATTTATAGCCAGAACAAAAAGGTTTTAATCTACAGTAACAAATGTGGAAACAATCACAATGACAGCACATACCTCTTAATTCCATAGATGTAACTAACAGCTATGACCTCAATGAGGACGATGAACAGCAAAGAGAAAGTGGCTGCGTAGTCGTTGAATATGGTAAACCAGTAATTCCCTGAGGTGGTGGTGAAGCCCAGGCCCAGCAGCAGACAAAACACACACACCAAACCTGCAAGAAAAGCTCAGTCACTGGTGCACCAAATTACAACACCAGTCACAAAGAGGATTAGGGCCACTGGGGGGAAAAAGGGGACACGTCTTTTTTTCACTTCTTTTCAAGAATTCTGATAAAAAAGTCAGAATTCTGACTTTTTTTAATCAGAATTATTTTTTTCAGAATTCTGGATTTAACAGGAAGCCAAAACAGGAGAAATCTGCTCTCTCTTTCTAGTCCCTGTCAGGACTCTTGCTGCAGCATTTTGGATCAGCTGAAGGCTTTTCAGGGAGTTTTTTGGACTTCCTGATAATAATGAATTACAGTCGTCCAGCCTGGAAGTAATAAATGCATGAACTAGTTTTTCAGCATCACTCTGAGACAGGATATTTCTAACTTTAGAGATGTTGCACAAATGGAAGAACGCAGTCTTACATATTTGTTTAATATGTGCATTGAAGGACACATCCTGGTCAGGTGGCTGCAGCCTGGCCCTGTACCAGGAGCGGCTCAGCTGCTGGACACGGTGTTCCCAGAACGATTCGTGGAGGAGCTCCTGGCAACAACGAAGTGGGTCTGCATTCACTGGCAGGCAAGCCTTGAGGTTGCCATGACTGTTTAGCCAGTGGCAGGAGCTTGGCCCCAAGAGTCCCAGCACCGCCATTCTTCTCCAATAATCTGTTTTCTTCTGTTGTGTCTCAGCATCTCCTGCTATGGAACGGCTGGCCCGGGTTCAGTAAGTTAATGGGGCAGTGCGCAGTGGTGCATTCACAGCTGGTAGAGGCATGCGGTGTCTCTGCTGCACTCAGCTATGGTGTGGGGCCATCGGACACTGATTCTGGGGGACGTAGCAGGGCCTTCACAGGAGATCATGTTGGTTCCAATAGGTTTTCCACCACCGCAGCAGTGTCATAATAACAGCCTATACTCAGCCTTTGACCAAGTCATGAAAACTGATGGTCAAACAGTGTGCCCTGATGTAACAGTAACGCACTTTGTGTTCATTGGAGACAGATTGTGTCGAGTGACTGAGACACCAGAAGAACACAACCAGTTTCAAGTGTTGAAAAGCTGGCGGAAAAAACACAAACATAGATGGCTGTAACGAGCCACCCGAAAAATCATTTCGGCTGCTCACATAATAATAATGGATTGGATGTATATAGCACTTTCCAAGGCTTCATTCATTGACTCTCACACACTGGTGGAGGCAGCTACAGTTGTAGCCACAGCTGCCCTGGGGCAGACTGACAGAGGCGAGGCTGCCATATCGCGCCATCGGCCCCTCTGGCCATCTCTAATAGGCGGTAAGGTGAAGTGTCTTGCCCAAGGACACAATGACCAGGACAGCGAGCCCGGTGATCGAACTGGCGACCTTCCGGTTACTGATGCGCTTCCCAACCCCCTGAGCCACAGTCGCCCGTGGGTTATTGATTCTACTGGCCGAGCATCTGGGAGGATGTGCAGCGATGGGGAGAGTTGGTTATTGCAGCTAAATGTGTGCTGTAAATGCATAAATGCTCTGTATACCCCTGTCTCCTTAGTTAGATCATGTTCAGCTGTGTTCCCTCCTGTGGTTTGTTGCCTCGCGTGCATATTTATGTCTGCGCCTCCCACCGTCCTCTTCCTCCGAGCTGTGTGCTACTCCCTGTGTTCCAGTTTAGTTTAGTATTTCTGGCACCCAGCAATGAAGCTGTGTGTCTGTGCTTGGGTCCAATCCTGCCTGCTTTACACACCGAGTATTATAAAGCCTTTCTGTTCTGAACACTCAAAGCTCTAAAAGCCAAATTCTCACACAGCGTAAAGCTCCTGGCATTCCCAGACATCTGCCTTCTCACAATGGTAGGACCATAAAGAATCACTTTGATAATATCTGCACGGCCTGTCGTAGGAAGTAGGAGCATCACAAGTTACTACTTTGAATTCTATTTAACTTTGTGCACTCAGCTGAAAACTAGTTTTATAGCTGCAATAAACATAAATGCTGCTCTTTACCACTGTCAATGTGTTTGTAACCCAACCAGACAGACAGGAAAAGTGTGGCAACGGTTCAGTGAGAATACATAGCAGCAGAAAGTACGAAGACCTTCTCCACCAACATCAGTACGGATCTTACCACTGAACAACTCGTTGCTCATGCGGGACATAATCTTGAAATCACGTAACGGGGTGATGATGGCTGTAACGTTTCCCAACATGCTGCCCATTCCTAACAGCAGGAGCATGAAGAAGTACAGTACAGACCACAGCTGGGGCAAAGGCATGTTCTTAATGGCCTCACTGTACACTATGAAGGCCAGGCCTGTCCCCTCTACTGCCTGAAACAAAAATAACGGGAGTTTATAGTTGAAATAGAAACTGAATTTAGTGTCAGTGTTTTACATGTCAAATAAAAAGACTTCAAAATGTCTCTTTATGAAGTATTATTCATACAGACACGCTCCACAGAGATCATTCATTCTTATAAAATACCTATAAGTGGATGCACATGCCACAACCTTATCTCAATAATTATAATTACAGTAAAGAGGCTTCATGTCTGTGAACATGGAGACGATGTACTGTATCATATATCATACTGATGGGGAACATGTTTCCTGCAGAAATATTATGCACAGTTTTCCAAAAATACAGTGTACTGAGGTGCTTTTAAAATTTTTGGTAATATAGTAAAGATTTTTAACCTAAATAAGTAATAATATTTTACAATTCAGCCAAGGTGGAGTGTAAATATGCAAAGTACCAACCCAGTATCATAGCAAAATGTGTAATAGACACGCCGGCCCACCGTGCCCACTTCACACTTTGCCTCTCTAAAACGTGAGAGAGACAAACATGCATGAGTTGCATTACTGCATGCAGAAATTGCATTACCAGCAGGTGGAGAAAATATATTTAAAGCCACAAAATCGTAACGTACAAAGTAGATCCCAGGCTCCCAGCATCGTCACGGCTAATATGGATATACATGCGAATGTGTTAATATTGTCTGTTTAAACGCTTTCCTGTTATTATTTTCATGTTGGCTTGAAATCAAATATTTCCCTCTGCTGGTCCTGCAGCTTATTTCAACCTAATGCAACGTGTAGATTTTACGTTTTGGAGGCAAAGCGTGAAATGGGCACTGTGGATCGGGGTGTTTGATATCGGGTTGTACAGACAGGCAGCAGCAGTGGTATGTTTTAGTCATTAGCTACAGGTTTTTAATTAAACGGGCTACACAGAAAAATACACAAAAAACCACTGTGTGTTGTAACAGGAACAGGAAGTGATATAAGTCTACAATAACACATTTGTGGTTTAAGCAGTCAAATTGAGTTGTTTGGTGTTGTTGGTTGGATGGATGGATGATTAAAGAAACAACACATACTGACAGTTAACAAACAGGGGCCTGAGGAGCATGTTATTATTTTATTATTATAAGTGATTATTCTTTTGATCAGCTTGGTCAAACACTGCTGCTGGATGGCATTCAAACTTCCAACCAGGATCTGTCAGTGTGGTCGTGCCACTGGCATGAACAGCAGACTCAAACTAACCCCACACGTGTTCAGCCCTGCAGGCAGCTTCTGTCCTGGCTCTTTGACACAGTGTTTAGAGTTTTATTTTGGATTCATGATTCTTTCCTTTACATTCAGAAGATGATTGAAGTTCAAACTTCGTATGGTTTAGTCTTGAGTTGAGTTATTTTAGTGTCTCTGGGTTTATCGGTCTTTCATGGTCTCTTGTTTGATATTATTAGGTTCCTTCTGTGTCTTTGTCTCGCCTCTGTTTTTCTCTTCTCAGCCTCTCCTGTGAAAGTCAGTCTCGTCTCTGTGTTTATTTACCCATCTATTTCATGTCTCTGTGTCTGTCCCTCAGCTCAGTCATGTCTCTGTCTGGTCTGCGTTCTGTCTACCTGTCTATGTTTCCTCTCTTGTCTTGTTTCATCCTTTGTCTCTCCAGTCTGTCATGTATCTGTTTATCCCTAGTCCCAGTGTCTATCACGTCTTAGTCTGGGTCTCAGTGTGTGTTACTTCCCATCTTATTTGTCCCTATGTCCTTATTTGTACTTATGCCTGTCTCTTTGTTCAGTTTTACTTCCTCTGTGTTCCCTGGTGTGTTCCATCTCCCTAATTATGTCGTGTCTCCAGTGTCACATCGCTGTCATACATCCCCTCATGCTGTGTGCTCTATTTTTGCATTTCTCCCTAGTGTCCATGTAAAGAGCTGAAAATAGCTATCTGTTAAAACATGGCATTGAAAACAAACAGAGAAAACTGCCAAACTTAAAGTTTTTCGTTTGTTTGTATTTGTTAACCTGTCATTTAAACGTTCTTGGTGGACTGTGGCAGTTTCAGGTATTAAAATGCTATTCCACATCTGGACACTAGAGGGTGCATAGTGTTTTTGTAGTTCAGTTAGTACCTCGCAACAACAAATTGTATTTGATTTAAATTGAACTCCAAAGTGAAGGAGGAGATCATTAAGATGAAGAACTAAAATAAAACTGTAAGAGAGACGGCAAAAACTTAGGAGTGGTCAAATCAGCAGTTTGGTACACCTGGTTACCTTTATCAATGCATGTACAGAGGCTTTATAGGAAAGTGCAAACTACCGTATTTTTCAACCATAAGGTGCACCGGATTATAAAGTGCATTGAGGTAAACAAAACAGTCAGATAAGTCAAACTTTAGTCAACTCATTCTTCTTGCTTCCTCCTCTTCCCTACCATTGATTCATTAATGCTGAATTCTCTCCAGCGGCTCTATTCCCATGTTGTTGCAGTATATTAATGACTAACCTCGTATTGTGGATGGATTATCTCAGTTGTTCTCCTGACTGAAGTTTGGTCTGTTTACAGCATCCTCCATGCGATTGCATTTGTCTCTAACCACCAGGAATCCTCACGTTAACTTCTATCGAGTGGAAAAATTTAGTGTTCATCCTTTTAATAAATCCTGTTTTCATGGATGCCTGGATGTTAAACTTAATTGTTACACCTGGTAAAGCAGCAACACTGATCATTTTATTAAAGATGAAAGAATTTAGACAGTTTTTAACTCTCAGTGATGCTGCAGTGTTTGTTTGACTTGGGGACCTGAAGAGACGGAGTTTAGGATCCAGATTACTCCGCGAGGCTCCTGACTACGGCAGCTGTAATGCTCCAACAATCCATCAAGCGCTGCGGCTTCATAGTTTACCAAAGTCGTACCAAAACATTTTTGACAGATTTCTGAGCGCCATGTACCACATAAAATCGGTTCGAGGTCAGTAAGCACAACCAGAATTCATACATAAGGCGAACTGTCGATTTTTGAGAAGATTAAAAGATTTTACGTGCACCTTATAGTGCGGAAAATACGGTAGTGGTTACCCTCAAAACAGAAAGGGCAGATTAGATTGTCAGAAAACATCTAAATAGCATGCACTGTTCTTGGACAGACAAAAGGAACAGCTCATGATCTTAAGCTTTTTAAAATTGCAGTGGTATGTGCATGTCAATCACATTGTCACTGTTTTATTTAAAATATACTGGGGTAGTGTACAGAGGCCAAATGACAGAAATTGTGTCATGGTCCAGAAACGTATGGACCTGACTGTACGATCAGACTCTGGGTGACAAACGTTGATCATTTATCGTTTCTCTTTTTCTTCCCGATTTAACTTCCAACTTTCCATTATTTTATAACTGAATAGTGTTTCCTGTGTGGTTACTGTATGTAGATGAGTGTAACTCACTGTGTCTAGTTCCTTTTCCAGGTTGCACTCTCCCTCTCTTACTTTGTCGGCAATTTGGGCAAACTGCTCTGGATATGTTGTGTTCAGCTTCTCAGTCCACTCGAGAACGCTGTCCATGCTGATGGCGTCTTCTGCTAGATCAAAGGTATTTAGCAGCAGAAGGCGCATTCTGAAAACAAAGAAAAAGGAGCACAAATTAACCCTGACCTTCAACAATGATTGCACAGGCCATTTTGCAACCTGTTGAACTTAGACGTATTTCACAAAGTGTTTCCTTTATTAGACTGGGAACTGATGTGATACTGAACTAAGTTTACAGTCCACTTATGTTTTTGCGGCAGATGAGAGACAGTTTTAACTGTTTTTGTTCTTAGTTGTTTCAACTGCAAAAACCAACCATTTCGTTCTTACTTTTTTGTATTACTTTTGTAAAATCATTGCATTTATTCACTTCATGTTTTGCTGCCAACCACTGGCAGGTGTAATGAATGACACTTATGTTAATGAAAAACAATGTTCTGTTGGGTTTTGGCATTCATGTGGATGGTACTTTGACCCCTACCACATACCAGCCCCCCACCACTAACCCCCAACTACTATCAACTCCAATCCCCCCCATCCACCCAACCCTTCACCACACCACAGATATTTGTTCAGAGTTGTTATGTCTTGTTATTAAGTGATCTAACACTGGACACATGTTCTGTATACCAGATTCTAGGTCCAAAGTCCTATTGTGCAAAAGAAAGAACATTTCTGGGTTTTTCTTTTCAATGATAAAGCAAAGCAACACGCTATGTTGTTAAAGTACCAAATTACTCAACTGACAGAGAAATGCACACAGCCTGTTTTCAGAATACAGTGACAGACTATTCTCTCGATGAACATGGTGTCAGCTGTTATCACAACATACAGCTTCATTTCAATGTAATCTTTATTGGAGAAGTGCAAAATGTACACTGGTGTCGTCATTTTCAGATAAGTTTTGTTGAGCTTGTCTGTAACTTTGTTAATAATGTAACAGAATCAAAACCATACTCTTTCCTCATCCTCACCGGGTAGTTTTTGTTCTCCAAGCCTTATGCTAACCTCTAAATCTAAACATAACCAAGTAGTTTCGGTTCATCAACCTAACCAAACAATGACTAAACCGCAGTTTTACAATGGTCCCAAACAACTGGTCCAGGCATTACTCGAGCGTCCTGGTTGAACGATTAATGTGTTTGTACCACCTCACCTTGATTCTAAAGAAAACTTTTTAAAAATGGTTTCAATGTAAAAGCACTAATACATGTCATTGTAGAAGCACTTGCATGAAGATGTTTAGATGACAGTAATAAACACTGTTCATTTGGAGCCCTTGTTGCACTTCCATAAGCTTGTGATCTCACAACTTTGCAGCCACTGGTCTCAGACATTGCCTTAGCATGGCCAACCAGGACCTACTCTCCATCCCTGAGCACCTGCATCACCGACTGCTATTAACTTCTTGCTAGAGTCGCTTTAGCTAACTAACACTAAAATGTCTCAGCGACAAACAAAACTCACCAAATGTTCAGTTGTTGGCTGCGAGCGCAAACACAGACGTCTTCACGCACTCCCAGCATCTGAGGAACTGAAGACCCAGTGGATTACTTTTATTTTGATGCAATGTCCCCACAACAATAGGAAAATCCATTGTGTTTGGCTAATGGCTAATGTGGCTAATGTTACTGTTAGCTTTGATTTTATGCCCTCAGGCCAGAGCTATGTTTAAATTGTAGTCTAGGGTCCAAGTGAAAAAACAAACCAAACAGATTTATATGTCTCTACGCTCACTTATACTGTTAGTTTTGTTTTGGTTTATTTCATTTCTTTCATCAAAGTCAGTCAGATTTAAGACTTCTATGACGCATTTAAAACCACTCTGAATGAAAAGAAAACCCAAGAAAAACAAAACTAAAACCTCAAATGCTTCTGGGTTTGGGGCACCAGCTGTTTTGATTTTTTTTTTTTTTAACCTTAAAACAAACTCGTCCTTGGTATTATCTCCAACAAGCTAATGTAATGTGCACGGCTAGTCCAAAAAGCTGATGTAGACTGCCTTGTTTGACCTCCATACAAATGCGTTTGCAGTTTCATGGTCTGGGAATGCTGAATTATGCTGAATTTAAAACTTTTCCTGCACAAGACATAAATGTTGCTGACCCTACTGTGCTGATGTGGATAGTATTGATATGGGATTAGCTTGGTGAATGGTTTAAAAATAATAGCTGACACACGTTATTTTCACAAATATCATAACAGAAAAAAATCCCCATGTCTTATTTTCTCTATGTTGAGAAAAAAGATTTATTCAAGATATTTTGATGCCAATTAAGGCCAATAGTTTACTCACTCTGCCTTAAATATTGTCGTTTGCAGCTTGTATTCTTAACCAGAAGTCATTTACAAGTCATTTTCCATGCCAGTGTTTTACACTGTTACAATCCTGATCTTATAATTGTAACATCATATCATAACATGCAAATTTGGCTGTTTTGACATATAAAATACTGGTTCAAAGATAAAGTTTGTGGTATTTTTTATGTTACTCAGTTGGATTTGAGGCCACAAAGAGCCTCTTTAAAAATGAGCTAGTATAACAGCATGTTACAAAGCATGTGTGATATTCTGAATTTTGGAAATTGAAGTACACATGCCTGGATTTGTAATAACTTGTTGAACCGTATAATATATCACGCCTATAGGGACACACCTGTAAATTTACAGGCATGCTTGCATGTGTAGCGGGAACCCTGCATTAGCACAAAACATACATACCTGTCCAGGCAGTTCTCGTAGTTGAGAGTAGCCTTGAAGCCATAGATGGCAAAGGTGACGATGCTGGCAAAGATAGAGGTTCCACTGTTGATAAGTGAGACAACGATGGCCTGGTTCTGAAAGTTGTTGTTGTGCTGGTTGTAGCTAGCAAAGGCTATTAGTGAGCCAAAACCCAAACCGAGGGAGAAAAAGATCTGAGTGGCTGCATTGATCCACGCTCTAGGATTGGCAAGTTCAGCCATCTAAAAGCAGACAAATGTACATACACATAAAAGATAAACCACTCTAAGTATGAAACCTGAAGAGCCTTATCTGCGTAGCACATTTCCTAGACACTCTTACCTTGGGTGTGAACATGTATTTGAGGCCATTGATGGCACCATGAAGAGTCACACCCCGAATCAAGTAGATAAACAGGACCAGATAAGGAAATGTAGCTGTGAAGTACACCACCTGTAGAAGCCAACCAGCACAATCATAGAAAAGTTCAAATGTGTAAGTGTGATGATGGAATGTTTATGAATTTTATCATAACTTGGTAACTTTGTGTTACAGTATGTTTTAGTTAGGCACTAGGGTCTGCTGGTTTAGAAAATATTTGTAAATTACATTCACCAAATCCTCCATTAGGTACACATTGCTACTAATGGGGTATAGCCCATATGCTGTGTGGTATAGAAGGCTTGTTAATATTGCTCAGAGATTTTGGGGGATATTGACATAACATCACACAGTTGCTGCTGTTGGTCCATATCTAGGAACATCTCCACTTCCACCACACTGCAAAGAACTGTGCTAGATTCATATTAAGTACAGTGAACTGAGAGAACTAATTACTCATAACCATCTCACAGATGGAACATTCTGTACAGCCACTTTTTATACTAACTTAAAACAGTTAACTGTTACGGTTACTTAAAAATCCATCATTGACCCATCAGTCTTAGCCAATTATAGGCCAATCTCCAACCTTCCTTTTATCTCAAAAAAATCTTGAAAGAGTGATTTTAAAAGACAAATGGTTTATTTGAAGAGTTTCAGTCAGGTTTCAGAGCTCATCACAGCACAGAAACAGCTTTAGTGAAGGTTACAAATGATCTTCTTATGGCCTCTGACAGTGGACTCATCTAATGTTACTGTAAATGGAGAGTCCTCTTCACACACTGAGGTTAATTATGGAGTTCCACAGGGTTCAGTGCTAGGACCAATTCTGTTTACATTATACATGCTTCCCTTAGGCAGCATCATTAGAAGACATAGCATACATTTACACTGCTATGCTGATGACACCCAGCTCTATCTGTCCATGAAGCCAGATAACACACACCAATGAGTTAAACTGCAGGAATGTCTTAAAGACATAAAGACCTGGATGGCCGCTAACTTTCTGCTTCTTAATTCAGATAAAACTGAGGTTATTGTACTCGGCCCTGAAAATCTTAGAAACATGGTATCTAACCAGATTCGTACTCTGGATGGCATTACCTTGGCCTCCAGTAACACTGTGAGGAACCTTGGAGTCATTTTGGACCAGGACATGTCCTTCAACGCACATATTAAACAAATATGTAAGACTGCCTTGAGTGGTTTTCAGCTTTGTGCTCCTTGTTTTTGTGTTGATATGACTTTTAAAAAAAAAGATATATGTCCTCATTAGGATTGGGAATTCTGTCATTCTGTGGGTCTGCAGCCTAAGATTTATACTGTTAACTTGTTATACTGTATAAAGCACTGTGAGTGCTCAGGCAGAGTTGAAAAGCGGTATACAAGAACTGGTGTGTTTACCATTTAATTATGTGACAATGCATTTATGTTACTTGGCATCAAAATTTATGAAGTGGCATTTTCATGATGGCGATTGTTGTGCTCATATCCACTTCTGATATGTATCACAGAAACTCGTGAGTCTCCTTACCTTTCCTGTTGACTTTACTCCTCGCACAATGAACAGGTAGGTTATTGCCCAGGCAAGCACGAGACACAGTGCCTGTCCTGTATGAATGCCTCCATTCTCTTCAATAGAAGAAGAGATGTTCAGTGTTTCCCTGTAGAAGAAATATTGGGTGGGTGTAGCCACCTCACACTCCTCTGTAGGTCCCGTTCGGTTTGAATTTATGGGGCATACTGCCCAGGGCAGGACTGACTGCAATTGACATAAACATGAAGAGCAGCAGAGATGTGTTACATCCAAATGAGCTACAACAACGTAGCATGTGTTTGAAAAAACTGCAGTAGTTTGAAAATTAGCAGCTCACTTGAAATGAATGAAAGAGGTACCAGAAACTCCATGCATTGATGACGTTGTAATAGAGACAGAGATACACGGATGTCACAACGCTAGCAAGCCCTAAAACAGAAGAACAGCAAATAAAATCACCAATCTCACATTGACACTTGTTACTTATACCTGCTGTACTATTGTAGGGTACCTGCATATAAAGCGCCTCGAGGCAACTGTTATTGTAATTTGGCGCTATATAAATAAAATGAAATCAAATTGTCTACATAAAATTAAACTGTTCATTTGAAAGATTAAAACTTAAACAAAGCCCAGGTGTTTTTCATTCACAGCACTCTACAAAGTTCTGTCTGTAGCTCCTTTGCACAGACTCCTTTTTAGCTTCTTCTAATGCAACATTCAAACTGCTTACTGTTTTGTCACCAGAAAGGCTCTCCTTGGTACTCCTTTATAACACCTCTAGTTTTCCAAAAGTGTAGCTAAAAGTGTGCGGTAAATGCATTGCGACTTCATTTTAATCAAGCACTTACCCAATCCTCCCAAATACGGGCTTATCGAAGTCCATGCCCCGATGCTACCTAAACGCATCTTCTGACCAATGGCGAGCTCCATGTAGAATAAGGGCAACCCCTCCAAAAGCAACATGATGAGATACGGGATTAAGAACCCCCCTGAAGGCATGAAGGGTGAATACAGTACAAATGTTATACAGTGGACAAATTTGCTATATAAACACCACAATTATAAAAAATATGCAACCATAGCATTTTAAGAATCCCATGAGTGTAAACCAGAAGCACACTTTCTAAGCTGATAGGAGCCATATTAACCCTTGGATGCACAATCTACCAATACCTACCTACACTCTTCCACAGGTGGGGTCAAAAATGACCCCAAATAAAATCAATGCATTTTGCTATAAACTTGGTTTCCACTCTTTTCCCCTGTCTGTGTCCTCACCTGATACTCTTGTGACCTTCAGGTGTTTTGCGTAAGTGGCTGAGGACAAGCATTTCTAACTAACATTTTTATGGTGGTACCCTTCTGAGCAGTCTGGAGAATTACAGTGTGCCAACAAACCCCTGACCCAACTGGCACCAGTCTCCCTACTTGGCAGAAGACCATCTATCTGTGCTTGGCTATGGTCAACCTTGTATGTGTGAAACATCTTTTCACGTTGTTCCTTCTGCAACGCACAGTGTGCTGAGTTTCTAATTACACTCACAAAGGTGATTTGTTGTCAAGACAAAAAGTGTTATGGTGTCGGTCACTAGCACAGTACTGTCGTACGTAGTAGGACGCTGAAAAATTCCACATCCACACAGTAAATGAAGGGTGACGCACAGAGTCAGATTCTGGCAGTCAGAGAGAAACATCGGGACAAACACCCCGGCACAAAGTGCCATATGTTGGAAACATTTCCAGGGAAGAGCCGAAAACATTTTTTCTTCTTTAAATGTCTGAATGCTTGCGCTGCCTTTATTTTAGTTCGTCTTTAAATTGCGCACTCTCACACTTAAACGGAGTCTGTTTAAACAAGCCTACTTCGAAACCGCTTCTGATTATTATTTGCTTTTCGCTCCGAACGCTTAATGACCGTCATCTACTTTTATTATTGTTTTCAGCAGCGAGACAGCTGACAATAGTCAGGTAAGGATTCCATAGGAAATTTACCACGGAACGCCCCGCCCCCTTTGATAAAATCTTAATCAACAACTCTTCACACCAATTAAAGAATATTAAGTTACTTACAATTCAATTAATGGTATTGAGAAATTATAAAGGGACGTTTACATGACACATGGCTGTAGTAACTCGTTTACCAGCTGAGGTGAGTAAATTCCGTTATGTACAACATCACTGCTTTCCACTGAATCTTTGAAGACAGAGTGTATTGAGATTTGTCATTTCAAATCAAATACACTCTGTGCTCATCAAACATGATCATAAACCTGGTAACCTCCCTCTACTTAAAGGCACAAGAAAGTGCTGCTCATGATTTAGTGAAAGAGGGTCACACGGACTTACCTCCGCCGTGTAATTGACAGAGGTATGGAAACCGCCACACGTTTCCCAGTCCGACTGCATATGATACACAGGCCAGCACAAATTGCATGGGGCTGTCCCAGTTGGGTCTTCCATCTTTTTCCATGACTCGGTCCTGTGTGTAGCCTCAGTGAGCCCGCAAAATAATTAGTGTCCGCTGCGTGGGTGAAGCTGTGCTCAGCCTGAGCCTGGTTTATAAGCCCTCTGCGACTGTAGCGAAGGCGGAGCCAAAAGCTTCTGTTATTCAAAGTGTTAGTAAAGGGGGTGAGGCATGGAAAAATAACCCAGGTGGATGTTTCTTTTATTTGATACATACATACCGCAGAAAGAGGGCGACACACAGAGACAGGGGCAAAGAAAAAGTCCTTAAGAAGCACAAGACTGAATAAATGTGTGTGAATGAGAGGGAGAGAGGTGCAACAGCAAAGCTGCAAGTACAGCTAGTGAAACCAGACCTGGGGTCAACCATTCAAAACAACTGACAGAGGCCAAGAGAGGTGAAGAAGAGAGTGCAGGCAGAGTGGAACTGAGTGTCAGGGGTGATTTATGACTGGTTAGCAGGTCTACAAGATGCTGGATTGTAGATGGTGGCGCTAACAACCAACCAACTAACCAACAAAAAAGTAGGAGGCAGAGCTGGAAGTGGTGGATTGGAAGATTTTCACTCGGAGTGACCAGAGTGGGCTACAAATGAGAACATTAGCTCAGGTTGAGTGATTTGGAGGCAATATTAGAGAGTTATGGTTGAAATGGTTCGGACATGTGCAGAGAACGCAGAGTGGATGGAGTGAACAAAGAATGACAGCGATGCCAGGTAGGAAGGCGGGAAAAGACCTCAGAGGAGGTTCATGGATGTAGTTAAGGAGCACATGCAGAGGGCTGGTGTGACTAAAAAGGATGAAACAGGCAGATGGCAGGGTCTCAAACTTGAATGAGCTGTGGGCCACTGCTGGCGCTGTCATCTCATTGGAGGGCCACTTTAGTGTTCAAGGGGTACAAAAAACAAGCAAGAAAACTCCCACAAATATCTCCAAAAATGTAGCATTTTGTGTGTTTTTTAAAATGTCAAATATTGTTTAACAAGACAAAGCTGCCAATGTGAGCACGCTTTTTTCTCACTTCAACTAACTGAAGCCTTTCATTGAACTACCAAATAAACACACTGGTGCTCTGTGTGGCCACACACGTGGCAGCACTTCTGCCATCATTGTGTTCGGATGTAACAAAATCAAAATGCAGACATTAGTGTGATTTTGGGCTCTCCTTCAGCTCCTGTGCAGAGCTGATTGTTGAATATGTGCAGACAGCAGCATGTTTCTGTCTCTCCTGACGACCGTAAGGACAGTAACACCAAATTACAAAAATTCTTGCACTCAATATCTCCTCATTAACAAACTTTTAACTGAAGATGAATCATTGAGGAATGAAGATGTTCTCACAGTATTCTTCACTCACTGACTGCCTGTAGTTTCTAATATCTCAGTTTGTTACTAACGCAGCTGCTGTCCACACAATAAAAGAAACCAGATTAAAATAGCAAAGCCCAATGTGCTAAAACCAACTGTGTACATAATTATATACGTTTCTACAGGACTGAGGGAGTTATTACTAAAGACTGTGACTCCTTCAATGAGTTTCAGTCTTTCTGGGGTTTCTGACCTGATGTCTCTCTCAGTGAGTCAACAGAACGTCTGCCATGGGACAGCTGTGATGAAAGAAAGGGAGGACATTTCTCCAAAACCAAGACCCAAGATACCCGGCTTGGTCCTGATGCTCTCCCTCTGCAGGGTGAATGTTGATAATAATGTGGACTCTGGATCCTGTTATGAAATGAACAGAAAAAAATGACAAATTTCAGCTGATTGCACTGCTGAGTACACTCGGCCAGACATGGACAATCAGTTTCTGGCTGCAGCTTGTCAGTCTGGTGGACCACCTGACTCATACAGGCTCCTCCACACAGTCCTCATTTATAAAGTGCTTTACAGACCCCGAACATTATGGCTAACTGGGGGATTTCCCCATTTTAGTGCAGTGGACAGAAAACTCATTGTCACAGCCAAAGTGACCCCCACTGACTGATTTTTAGTTGTATTGTCTTCATATTCCCCTGAGTTATTAGTTCTGTTACTAGTTAGACCACAACCAACCAACCTGATGACACACACACAGCACAGAACAAGAGCTCAGGATGGATGCTTTGTAGTAAAGTTACTGAATTTATATTAAAATCTACAGATGAGCTGTTAACTTAGTTTGACATGATTTTTAAATCAGGCAGCTAACTGAAGGTAGCCTTCCACTTTCTATCACAGTGATGAATCTAAAGGGGGGCATGGGGTTTAGAAAACCATATTTCTATCAAGGCTTTTGTAAATCGTTAGCCGGAGGAAGCCGGAGTACCCGGAGAGAACCCACGCAAACACAGGGAGAACATGCAAACTCCACACAAGAAGGACCACCCACGGAGTGGACCTGAACTCAGGACCTTCTTGTTGTGAGGCAACAGTGCTAATCATTGTGCCACTGAGCAAAGCCTGTAAACACATGTAACATTCTGTACAAATACTAATACATTTGTAAGAATGTGAAGCAAACTTTTCTTCATTTAGTATTCTGCAGAATTTTGAGGTGAAAAATTCATTTAATGTTTTGGAATAAGGCTGTAACACAACAACATGTGAAAATGGTGATGTGGAGTGAATACCTTCAGGATGCCAGACAATACAGGTACACAGTCAGCTGATGTGAAGACTAATAGATACAAGGAAAGTGTTACTATTTTCAGCAAAGAACAGCTATGAAGATACAGAAAGAGTCTGTTTCCCAGGAACAGTCGGCAGATACCACGGCTGTGAGAGTTTTCAGACATTTTTAAATTAAAAGAAAGATAAGCAGACATAAAATAGAAATTAAGCATGTCAGTGAAAACCTTTTAATCTGAATGTAACTTTCCGAGTTACCCCAATAGGACATCCTTAGTCTTACACTCGCATGTTTGCTATAGCTGCTCTTTTGTTTGCTAACACAATTGAAATGTATTACCCAAATGAAGCTGAAAAATAACTGATAAAAGTGACAATTGCATAGAAAAGTATCTTTTCTGCTGTTTGAACTTTTGTAAACTAAAGGCTGAACAAGTTTGGGGCCTCGTTTCAATTTGTGAGTGGATGGAAAACGTTTGAAAATGCTCCCCAAGTGACAACCTCTGTAGATGGCAAATGAGGCCAGCGAGGAAGTATCAAAAACTGCAGATCCATAAGTGCCGCTTGAAGCTGGTTTCAGAGGGAGGTCGGTCCCTATAGACACCCATGTTAAAAATTTCCAACTCTGCAAAATTAAAAACCATACTTGCAGCTTGATACAAAATGGCTTAAGTATCATTTGTATCTTTATTTATCTGAGGATTTTCAAAGCCTGCTGTTAGTTCTTTTGCCCATTATGTGAAAACTGTCTCCTCAGTGCTTTAAACTCAAAAGCTTCTGTCAACTGTTGATCTCTGAGCTCTCTTTTAAAGACGCTGCTCCAAAGAAAACAGTGAATCTTTTCCTTGCTGGTCCCCATGATTATCAGATGGTGATGCAGCTGATTGTGTAATGGCCCACGTGCAGTTTCTTGCTGTGTCCCACTTAACTGTTTGAGGCCACCCCACATGCATATGTGTCAGGGAATATGAGGTGACAATGGACTCAACATTTAGGACTATGGGCTGTGACACAACAGGATACTCATCAAAATAATGAAACCAACTCCACGAACAAGCATAATATGTTGTATACACCATGGACAACACAGTTCTAACATAATTTATTAAAAAGAAATCAGGGTTCAAGAGACTAAAAGTGACTTTGGAGTCCACAGACTCTGCCAGTGAATAAGAGCATAAGGAGCCAGCTCTGAAAGAATTCAATTAGTCTATGTTTCAGTAATAACAGCTGACAGACTCTGCTGTTTGATTCCATTTGGGACAAACACATCATGACAGCCAGGCACAGTCAGATTATGACTATGAGGACCAGGTGCTCAGAACCAGAGCTATAGATTTGACAGCTTTACAAAAGATTCCAACAGCTCTGCAAATTTTGAGCAGTTATGTGATTGTATACATTTACACAACATTTAACTGCACTTGTGAGTTTTTAAAAACATTTTCCAGATGTAGTATTTTGTGTATCCACTGAGTTTAATTTAAATTTAAAATGATAAAAACAAAACATAAGGTGGATGAACTGATGGAGCGATAGCAGCCATATTTATTCAATTCATTCAAGATTATTGTCTAACGAGCTTGGAAAGTTTTATAAGGACATTTCACTTCTCATCCAAGAGGCTTCTTCACTTCAACATTATGTTAGTAAAAGAAAATACTTTTAAAATGAATTTTATTTGTTCATTATGGATTTTTTCAATTTTATTTACACAGCGCCAAATCACAACAACAGTCGCCTCCAACTTACGAGTCATCTGCTTTAGGGTACGTGTTAGAGAATTATACCACGGAGTCAGGTACTTTTGATTAGAGACCTTAGTTTTCACAGGAGCTACAGTATCCAGAGTCGTACGTAGTGAGGAGGTGAAATTATTAACAAGATAATCGACCTCTGTTGGGGTAGCGTTCAGATAGCTGCTCTGCTATGTGTTGGTACAGGGCATTGGAGATGATAACAGTGGGTGGATTATATTCTTAAACTTAGTTACAGCGCTTTCAGAAAGACATCTACTGTGATAAAGTCTACTCTCCACCGCTGTGTAATCAATTATTGTAAATGTAAATGTTATCAGGAAATGATCAGACAGGAGAGGGTTTTCAGGAAACACTGTTAAATGTTCAGTTTCTATGCCATATGTTAAAACAAGATCTAGAGTGTGATTAAAGTGGTGGGTGGGTTCTTTTACATTTTGAGAGAAACCAATTGAGTCTAATAACAGATTAAATGCCATGTTGAGGCTGTCATTTTTAGCATCTACATGGATGTTAAAATCACCCACAATAATTATTTTATCTGAGCTCAGAACTAAATTAGATATAAAGTCTGAGAAATCAGACAGAAGCTCTGTGTAAGGCCCAGGTGGACGATAGATGATAACAAGTAAGACTGGTTTCTGAGTTTCACAGCTGGGGTGGACGAGGCTAAGCATCAGGCTTTCAAATGAATTAAAAGTCTGTCTGGGTCTGGAGTTGCCCTTGGTGAGCGGCAGGCAGGTTAGGTATTCTTGTATCTGCCAGTACATTGGGTTTTCACCGGTGAATGAGAGGGTTGTTTTCCTGTGCGTTCGGATCAAGGATCGAGTCCTTGTTTGCGCTTATGCACAGCTCAGATTACCCAGCTGGGTTCACTCAACAGTGCTCCACCTGGTAATTTTGTCATCCTCCTGCAAGCACCATGTTGTGCATGTGACACAAAGGACCCAATGAGTAGACACCGTTGGGTTGGTGACATTTATATACAGTGTTCTTTCAGTGGACTTGTTCCCGTGGCAGTTCTCCTCTTGGGTCCCAGCTTTCTACTGACATGTGAGTACATGATCACACAATCAGTCCCGGCTGGTCTTGGGACACGGGCAGGATGTGACAGCAGCCATTTTCTCCATCCGAGGGCGCACCTGCCTGCCTCCCATGTGGTTCCCCAGATACTGTACCTCCCCCTCCAGCTAACCGCACACTTCTTCCAGTTGACAATAAGCTCCACTCGCCTCAGAGACTGTAGGACCATGGCCAGCTGGTGCACATGCTCCACCCAGGTGTCACTATGGATGATGGGTGCTGTGTTGCAGTAGCATGCGGATGCAGCACCCGGTCCATGAGGCACAGAAAAGGGGCGGATGCTCTGAACAAGCTGAAAGTAAGTGTGATGAATTGGTACAATGCAATCGGAGCGGAGAATCCAGTGACGTTACACAGCGAGCAATGCCTACCCGGACCAGGAGCTCGTCAACACTGTGAAACTCTTCTATTACTCCAGTTTTCAGCATCTCAGCCAAATCCTTGTGAACAATTTGGCTGTTATGCTCAGGTCATTTGTAGGCCTGTGATCACACTGTCATTCCTGGGCATGATTCAAAATGATGCTCTGGGCAGGAAGGAGAACACATCTGCAAAAACGCTGTTGCAACGCAGCAACATTCGAAGACCCAACAAATCTCTTTCCTTCACTAGACTCATCAGAGAAGTGGTTTCAGCCTCTCTCCATGTTTTAAAGAGGTTGCAGTGATATCTCTATGTGTCTCCTCCCCTCCACTGCCGGCACTGTCATCTCATGTGAAGGCCACTGTTGTGTTCAAGGAATACAAAACAAGCAAAAAATAGTGATTAATTTTTTAAATTTCAAATATTGTATAACAAGACAAAACTGCAAACATGAACACATTTTCTTTTCCCACTTTTGGTAGAGTTGTGGTCTCTGGCCTGCTGCAGAGGAGGGTGACACAGTGAGCTCACAGGGGCAGGCGTGGTGGGAACAGGTGTGGCCAGGTTGATTGACTCGTTTTTCCTTTCCAGTCACCTTTCTCACTCACTATGGTCGTGTCCAAATTCATGGGCTGCATCCTCCTGAGGACCCGGCCTTCGCGGTCTACGTGGGCCGGGTCCTCAGAAGGTCAGGTAGGCCGGAAGTAAACGGCCGTGAAATTGGACGGTCCAGCCTTCAGATTAGCGTCACCGCTGTCTCGGTGGAGTTTAATAAACTCGGCCGTCTGCTTCTTGCTATCTAAAATATAACAGGACACTGGCGTAAACTCTCGACTGTCTCATATTTCTGTTTAATAAGTTTTCTGTTTGACGTTTAGTCAGCTGTGTAAAAACCAAGGAGGAACCCACCCGGGGGATTAATAAAGTTTTATTTTATCTAATCTAATAACTTTAATCTCAGCCAAACCGATTTACTCTCGAACAAACAAAACACTGAAAAAAGCCCAACAATAACATTTTTAGGTTGTCTAAGTGACTTATATATTACGTTTAACCCGAGCAGCGAAAGTCCGCGGTGATCTGAAAATGATGTGCCGGGAGTTGTGCCGTTCTCGGCCGCATCAGTAACCCTCGAGCTCCCGGCTAGCTGTCGAGCTGGTGGGTAGCAGAAGCCTCCGAAAACGTTGAAGCACTTTTGCAAATATGGGATATCTTGATAAACCGAGCAGATATTTGATGTTTACACAGCTACATTCTCGCCTGAAAATATGTTAAAAGTCTATTTTGTGACCCAGAAAGATTAGTATGAGTAATTTTAAAACTTAGTAGCGGCCGCCATTGTTGGAAACTGGAGTTTGGCTGGGCCGCGCTATGAATTCTGGGATATGGTAGGCCACGAAGGACACACCCGACCCATCCTTCAAATTCGGGGAAAAGGAGGACGCATTTGTCGGCTGCATTCGGAGGAGTCTACGAATTTGGACAGCCTTCGGCGCGTCGCTGTGACGTAATCAGTCTACAAATGCGGCCTCAGGAGGATGCAGCCCATGAATTTGGACACTCACTATGTATTAACAGACCTCTCTGCACTGAATCATATCGGTTATTAACCTCTGTCTCTCTTCCACAGCATGTCTTTATCCTGTCTTCCTTCTCTCACCCCAACCAATCACAGCAGATGGCCCCGCCCCTCCCTGAGCCTGGTTCTGCTGGAGGTTTCTTCCTGTTAAAAGGGAGTTTTTCCTTCCCACTGTCGCCAAAGTGCTGCTCAGAGGGTGATTGTTGGGTTTTTCTCTGTGTTATTATTGTAGGGTCTGCCTTACAATATAAAGGAGTGTCTGCATCCTGAGCTGGAAGGCCAACAAAACCGCAGTTTGTGTTGCTACTAATAAAAGGGCTGGTGCCCAAACGTAACGCCAGTGTGTGTGTGTGTGTGTGTGTGTGTGTGTGTGTGTGTGTGTGTGTGTGTTACGCAGGTGTCACACACTCATAACTAACTGAAGCCTGTCATCGAACTACCAAATAGACACATTGGTCCTCTCTGTGTGGCCACACACGTGGCAGCACTTCTGCTATCATTGTGTTCGTATTTAACAAAATCAAAATGCAGACATTAGTGTACACATGAGATACTAACGCAGCCAATCCTTCGACACGTTTGTGCTCTCTGCTCACAGAGTATTCAAACTGAACAAATCAAACCTTTGCATCAAAACAGAAACCATATTGCGAGGGAGGACAGAACAGAGAGCAGCGGGAACCACAGACAATATATACACAGAGCGGATAATGAGGGAACAGACCACAGGTGGGAACACAGCTGACACTAATCCAGACAAATGAGACATGGGTACATGGCTGGGAAGACTGGGAGACACAGAGAAGTGTGTCGGGAAAACAGAGCTCAAGAAACACCACGGTAGAAATAACAGAAAAACTGGGTCAAAGACCCCGAACCATGGCACCGTCCGTCTGACGGGGGTAGCTGCTCCCCAGGCTTACAGAGAGTCGAACCAATATCAAGAAAGTAACAACAGAAGAAGAATAAACTGAGAAACTGTCATCAATGGTTGAGACAAGCACAAACTGGGCATCACATCCACAGCCCTTTATCTGTTCATTTAAAGTAAGCTGTCAGAAACTTAGGTGTGTCACTTGAGTCTAGTTTCACCTTTAACAAACATATAAACAATGTAACCAGGTCACTCAGTTTTAGTGACACTGAGTACGATTTATGCTTTTATTTCCTGTTGGTTTGATTGTTGTAATCAATCAATCATTGTTGCTGTTTTACAGATATTAGAAAAATCTGTTATTTCTGTTAGAACAAGAACAAGAAAAGTGAAAACACGACTCCAGTCTGAATGAATCTACACTGCAAAATACTTTTAGATTGTGTAAATATTCTGAATATTCAGAGTATACAGAATATACACAGTCAGCTTTGGCAATGTCTTTTCTGTAAATCTTACTATACTTTTTATGTGTTTGACAGTCTTACCTTACCTCGATCCTTTTTTATCAAAGTTTTGGATTTTTTAAGTTACAATGTAATTCTGTTGTAAAGAATGGAATAAAGGTATCATCTTCTTAATTTGACATTGACTTAAATCTGGCATGGCCAATTTTAATTGATATGAAAACTGCTTTTACAGTTTCTTCCTAGTTTGTTTGTTTATTATGTGTTTCTGAGAAGCACTTTGTAAGTGACACTCGAGGGTCTCTGACTTCACTGTAGGTCTGCGTGAAGAGAAGCCATGTGGTTCTGTGAATAGAAACTACAGCTGCAAACCAGAGAAGAATGTTTTGCCTGTTCCCCACAGACAGCACAGCCTTATGTAAATAAACTTTGTTTATTTATTGTTTTCTCTTCTCGTGTGTTTATGAGGCCAAACAAACAGAAAATTCTGTTAATTCAAATAAATTCAACATCACCTGACAACAATATTTATGTCAAGGTGCAAATATGTGACCAGCAGGACTCAGGGAGCATGTTTTGGTAACTGAACAGAAGAAAACAGAGCCCGGTGTTTTGTCCTGAACACTTTCTCGTGTGCCTTTCATGCACACTTAATCTTGAAAAGAGAGCGAGAGCTGAGACCATTTTAACTTGAAAATAATGCAGACCACTGTTAACTCAGGTATTAGCTTTTTAAAATAAACTCTACAAGGGTATCTGTACATAATTATGCAGCCTCAGTTTTTACCAGAACCTCTTTAGTATTAAGCAAACATATAGGCTGCATGCAGATAAACACTGACAACAGGGTGCCTCAAAACATGGACCATTGCCCCAGAGGCAGTCAGTTATTTGTGATGGGTTTGGTTTCAGGGTCTGTGTCCACACACAGTGCTACACTAGCAGCATCTGGTGTCAAAAGAAATTGTGTAAAGCAACTGTGTAAAAGCATTTTAGTAGAAAAGCACAATATAAATGTTCATTTTAATGAGTCCCATCAATTTCAGTTAAGTGATTTGCCAAAAAAATCTATTCCCAGATACGTCGGAGTGTAATGGTGAGTGTTTTTGCGAAGGACCTGGATGTGAACCCACTGGTGAGCTGTGACCTTTCTGTGTGGAGTCTGGATTTTCTCCCCGTGTCTGTGTGGGTTCTCACCAGCTACTCCAGCTTTGGCCCAAAGTCCAAACACACAGATAGATTAGGTCAAATGGCAATTACGTCACGGTCGGCGGGGCAGACCGAGGGGAGTGAGTGAGGTGGACCCAGGAGCAGACAGAGGCGAGGAGGTGATCAGGAGAAGTGGCGACACATGAGGACACAGCTGAGTCGGTAATGTAATGAATGTAACATAATGACAACACAGGGGAGCGTAACACTGGACACACTAACATGAGACACGGACCTTCAAAGTAAAACAGGAAACATGACAGGCACCTATGAACAAACTCTTAACCAGAATAACACTGAAACTTAGAATTCTACTATTATTATGTGGGAATGGTTTTCTGTCTCTCTGTGGCAACCCTGTGACAGACTGGCCCACCCCAGGGAAAATGAAATGCTAGGCTAAACCATGCATTACTATACTGGGCCCAGCAGCTGTCACATGGAGCCAAACTGTCATGGTGCTGGCTCGGTGACCCACTGTTAGGGATGGGTATCGAAACCCGGTTCTTGTTGAGAACCGGTTCCCACTGTTTCAGTTCCTTGGAATCGTTTGCCATTTTTGCAAACGATTCCCTTATCGATTCCAGTCGCCCCGAATGACGTCACCACGTTGCGGAGCGTCATTTACCTGGCAGGAAACATGGCGGCTCAAACGCTCAAAACTTTGGTTATACTTTATGAGAACGGATGACAACAGGGCAACTTGCAATACTTGCAAAGTAGAGATTTCATTTAAGGGAGGAAACACTACGAATATGCAAAAGCATTTGCTCACAAAACACGCGATGACCTTAAATGAATGTCGTGTTTTTAAATCCGCTCCGGACTCGTGAATCTCAACCCAGCAGCAGCGGTAACGTTTGCACGTCCTCTCCCGTTAATGCGGCAGGTAAATAATCAACTAACAGTGCATATTATGTTAGCGCGATCTGTCTTATTACAAACCTGCCATTACTGTGCATTTAGTGACCATGATGACAGACAGAGTCTGGCTCAGATGCTGGCAGTTCTCGCTGCAGTCTGCCGGTAGCGTCTCCTTTCAGGCCAGGATAGACGAATGTCACCGAGCAGTGACTCAGTTTGTGGTCAAAGGTTTGCACCCGTTTGCCACAGCAGATGATTTTCGGTAAGTGAATGTGTTTAATTGTAGGCAGGGACATTACTGGATATTCTTGTGTAATTGCTACAGAATAATTGATGTTATACTTTGTTATTGCTACAGAAGAATATTTATTTTATTATTTTACATTTACATTTTTTTTTCCTGGGGACCCTGTGACACCCCATTGAAGAGCCGTAGGCTGGATCTCTTAAGATCTCACTGTTGGGTTTGTAAGGCCATGTTACTCCTACATTTCTATCTTATTCAAAGAGAAGATATAAAACAAAGTTCTAAGCTAATCGACCTTAGTGTTCTCCTTTTTTAAAAAGAATCGATAAAGAATCGAATCGTTAAACAGAATCAAAAATGGAATCGGAATCATGAAAATCTTATCAATACCGATCCCTACCCACTGTGCTTTTGTGGTTTCATTGATATTCTTGGATTTAGTGTTATTCATTTCCTTGCTCTTCCTGCTTTAATCATTTGTGTTTCTAGTCCTTAGGTTGATTTCGTCTGTTCCCTTCCATGCTCTGTCTTGATCTCGTCCCCAGCCTGTCATGTCTCTCGCCCTCTCTGTCTCCTCAGTCTGTCTTGCTCTCCCCTTGTTTCTCCCCTGGTCTCAGCCTTTGTCTTTGAGTCTGTGTCTCAGTGTGTTTCCTGTTTTGTTTTTACAGTCTCTTGTCTAATGTTCAGCATGTTTTGCTTCCTCCCAGTCTCACTGTGTCTGAATACTTCCAGCTGTTTCCCATCGTCTTGTTGTCCTCTGTCTATCTAGTCTAGTCCTCTGACTTCTTCTGCTTGTTGTCACATTGTCCCACTTTGTGTTTCCTCTGTGCTCCTTGGTTTCCTTGTAATTCCTAGTTCTCAGTTCCTAGTTCCTCCTTAGTTTTAGGTTTTTGTTTCCTCATATTTAGTGTTTGGTTTTTACAGCAACAGCAACAGCCTGCATCACAGCCAGCCTTGACACAAACCTGTTAGAAGTAGGCAGACACAGAAAACTCCGGCCTGCTACAAATCAAAGATGGAAAAAAAAAAACGACTTTCAACTGTTGACTTGCTTGTTAAAAGTAAAGGATGACGAATAAAAATTAGAATGAGAAAAAATAAGAAAACAATTTTTTTTCTTTTTTGTGAAATTTTGAATAAAGGACTAAATGCCTTTTTAACTTTATTAACAGAGTAACTTTTGTTATGCTGTCTGTTGTTTTTGTAATAGAAAATTCACTGTATCAGGCATTTTTTCCATGTGGCTCCCATTAAAATACTGAAGCAAAGAAACCAGAGCTTGTTATGGCCCTCGGGGCTGCTTAGGATGGATGGATGGAGATTCAGTCTGGGAAACAAGTGCTGCTGAGTGTGATGGGACCTAAAACGTATTGCCTGCTGTGTAATGTGGTAGCTCCGAACAAGCCCAGATCGATGCGCAAATATTGTGGATGTTTTGCACGCTCATTTTGCTCCCAAGCCACTGGTCATAGTCAAAAGTTTCCAGTTCCACAAGATGAATCAGTGGGAAGAAGAAACAGTCACACAGTATGTGGTGGTTCTGCAAAGACTGTCAGAACACTGTGACTTTGGCACGTATCTGATTTTTGTTTTGTTTGTGAATTTAAGGGTGAAACTGTGCAGAAGCATCTTTTGAAAGAATCTTTATTCACAATGTCTGTAGTGGTAAGCAAACTAAAAACTCAGACTATATTTGGTGAGGAACATAAACTCTGAGACAGGAGAGACTAAGACAATAACTATGACAGATCACTGTGACGGCTGGGTGCAGGGGCTGGGCGGGGGGAACTATGGCAGACCAGGGCACTGAAACAGAGGAGAGAGCTATCAGAGGGGCCAAAAAGACAGTTGCAAGTTAATCTGATAATTATAACACTGAGCCGCCTTACGTGCCTGCAGGTGGAGATTGTTTGGAGGGGAAGCGTGAGGCAAAGGTCCAGGTGAGTACTGAGTGCGATGCAGGGAGGCAGGCAGGAGAGGCTGGCACTTTTGGGAGGAAAGAAATTACAGGTGGCTGCAAACCAGAATCCAGCAGAGCTTGTTATGGTGAGACTTGGTAGGTGAGCTTCAGATGCCAATAAGGTTAGCAGGTAATCTGGTGAAGACCAGTTGTGTGCGCTGGTCATAAATACTTCTGGTGTGATTGTCATCAAAAGAGGAACAACAAGGACTCCACCGAGAGGAGGGGAGCCGATGCAGTGGAAAGTTACTCAGATCCGCCCAGACAATGACAAAGACACTCATAGACCTGCCACAGCTACAGATGAACTTAAAACACCTAATGTATTCTCAGCCTGCTCTAACTCTAGGCAATTGTAATACATAAAAATATTCATTTCACAGTACTCAATGCAGTTATAGATCCAGAGGGTAAATTTCTAATCATTAAATTATCTTTACTTAGCCAAACATTGTGTATTGTAAGTATATATGGCCCAAATGTTGATAACCCCTCATTCTTCCACGTTTTTTGTGCACTGCCTTTAGTGAACACCTAGATTGCTCACTTGTTCTTGGGGACAACCTCAACCTTGGACTAACTGAAGAAAAGGACAGGCTCAGTACAGCAGGAACTCAGTGCAATTGGCAGTCCACAAATGTAGTTAAACAGTACGTGAGCAAATTTGGACTTTGCCACGCATGGCGCTTCCTTCTCCCCAACAGTAAGGAATATTCTTTCTTCTCACATGTTCATCACTCCTGCTCTTGTCTGGATCATTTCCTATCAGCAGCTCACTGTGAGTGACATTTCAGACACTGAGACTGACCCCGTAGCTGTCAGCAATCATGCTCCTGTATCTCTAATACTAATACATAAGAAGATCATTCTGCCAAATAAAAACTGGAGATTTAATACATCACTGCTTAAAGATGAAGAGTTCATTAAATATTTTATAAAGAGTGGAATTTATATTTAGCCTGTAATGACCAGCATCTGTTCTCTGTGAAGCAGGAAGGCTGTGATGAGCGGCAAAATAATTTCTTTCTCATCACATAAAAAGAAAAGAGAAAACAAAAATATTCAGGAATTTAAAAAAACACATCAAATCCTTAGAAGGAGCCTACGTGTCCGACCAAGATCAGGAAATACTGGATTAAATAAGTAAAACAAAACTAGAATAAATGAAATTAATAATATAAAACCCCCAAATTCTTAGTACAAAGACTTCACTTGCAAAATTTTGAACCTGGTAACAAATCTGGTTGATTTCTGGCTAACCAGCTAAAATAAATAAATAAATAAATTAACAACTAGATTTATCTGGGAACACAATATGTGACTCTGAAAGAATAAACAACATTTTTAGGGATTCTTATAAAATTTTATATTCACCACAAATAACCCCATATAATAATGAAATTGAGCAGTTTCTTGACAATGTAATTTGTCCAAAATTACTAGACAGTCAAGCAATGTGTCATGGGCTGGATCTGTGACCCAGCATTTTGAGTTCATGATATATTGTGTGTTTCTTTTATTAGTATGGGCAAATGTTAGGTTCTTGCTTTGCATTATTAGAACTTGAGGCTTCATGTTTTGTCATTTATCGTTCAGTTAAGCTCATCTAGCTCCTGTAAAACCCCCGAGTGGCTCAGCCTTAGTTTTGTTATTGATCCCCGCATTTCCCCTTTTCCCTGGGCTTTGGTCTCACCTGCCATTTGTGTTTCATGTCTCATGTGTCAAGCCCATGTTGTTTGGCCTGCCTTGTTATTAGGTTCATGTGTGTCAGTGGTGTTCCCATGTGTTAATGTTCCCACTGTTGTTTATTGTGTCATGTTTCTGGTTGATGCTGTCATGCCTGTCTTGTCATGTTTTTCTGTTTATTTTTGAAAGTCCAGTTTTCATGTCATTGTGTTTGAGTTTACATTTCCTGTGCATTGTTCATCCTTGTCAGCTGTTTCTCATGTGTCTCGACTTTCCCTGATCACCTCATGTGTGTATTTAAGTCCTCTGTTTTCTATGTTTCGTTGTCAGGTCGTCTGTTTGCGTCCCCATAGTGTTTTGTCATAGTTTACTCAGTGTTCATAGTTTGTCATAGTATTTTCACTGAGTTTCTTAGTCCTTTAGTTTTCTGAGTGTTCACAGTTTTCTTAGTTTTCATAGCTTCATGCTTTTTCATGTGCCAACATCCAAATAAAGGATCGTCTTCTGTTCAGCCAGCAACTCCGCCTTTCAGTGTCTGCTTCTGGGTCCTGTAAACTAAACTTATTGGCGCACCCCGCCGTGACACAATGGCACTGGATTCGCCACTGACACCAGGTGAACTCCAGGAAGCCCTGATAAGTATGCCCAATAATAATGCTCCGGGTCAAGGCGGCTTTCCAGCAGAATTCTACAAAGAATACCGGATAATTCTGGCACCAGTATTCCACAGAATGTCGCAGGAAAACACAGAAAATGGCAGACTACCATAAAATATGAATTCTGCCAATATTAGTCTCCTGCTAAAACCAGGCAAAGACCCTATATTTCTCTCAAGCTATCGTCCAAATATCATATAAATGTAGATCTCAAAATAATCTGCAAAGCTCTCTCAAAGAGATTAGAGAAAATAACCTCCCTTTTAATTCATCCTGACCAGACTGGTTTCATAAAAGGTAGGCACTCATCAACAAATACACGTAGATTACTTAATTTAATAGACTTCTTATGTAGTAAAAACATTGAAACCACAATATTGTCTCTAGATGCAGAAAAAGCGTTTGATAGAGTTAACTAGAAATTTTTATTTGCAGCTTTACATATATTTGGTTTTCCCTTTGGTTTTAGAAATTATAATTCCCCACATACATGTTAACGGATGTTCAAGATAAGTTTTACATCTGCTCACACTGTCAAGGCAATACACCTGACAATTACATCCACGCTCTTTGGTTCTGTCCACCAATTCAGAGGTTTTGACGCTGGATGTGTGACAAATTATCAAAGTGTCTGAAATGTAATATTCCAGCCTCCTCTCTAGTTTGCTTGTTACGTTACTACAGAGATGAATAAAGCCCACATAGTTCTCACCAACCTATGTGTCAGGTTTATATTGTTGATTGTCATTTATGCTTAGAAATATTTAACCATATATGCTTAGAGGTGTATAATCGATTGTGTAGTGATAGGATGTGTGATCCTTAGGAGTCTGCAAAGACTTCGTGTGCATTCCAGAGTGCTCTGGCATTCACACCCACACCCTGGGAGCATGAGAGCTCGTACCTTGTTTTATTGTTTTATGGTAGGATAAACGTAGCTATGTCTGTTTTAGTCTAAGTGCCTTTTGTTTAGATGAACTGTTGGAATTCCAGACCAGCAGGTTTAGGGAAGTCGTTTATGGGGTCACAGACCACATCAGACCAAAGATTTGGACCAAAGATTTGGAGATCCAACTTTTTTAGATCCATTTAAAATCAATGCACTCAAAATGATCCTCTGGAAAAGAGTAGAATTCTTGGAAAAGAGTTGAATACACCAAGGGATACTATTGGGTCAGAATTAGCAGAGGTTAAGGAAATATTAAAACAGCAGCAGGCCCAGATTGATCAGCTTACACATGAGTTGAGAGTTGCCCATACATCAAGTAAGCCTAGGTTCACACAGAGAGGAAGGCAGGTTATTTGCAGACGGTGTCAGAAACCTGGCCATTTTGCTAAAGACTGTGATAATGAGAGGGTAGTAGCCTTTGAATCTACAGCCCCTAGCAGGAGCTCATCTGGTCAGGGCACGTTTTCCATGCAGACGGAAAACTAGCACCCTCTGTTATGCTGAGCCACATATCAGATGAGGGTAGAACTGTCTCCAACAGTTGTAATGCTCAAAGGTCTGGTCCCCCACCCAAGTTGGTAGGCTCCTGTCCAAAGGATACCATTAATATGGGAGGGGTAGACGTCTCCTGTTTATTAGACACTGGATCCATGGTCACTACCATCACGCAGAGTTTTTTTGCCAAACATTTTAAGAACTGGGGTCCAAAGAAACTGAAAGCATGCCATTGGCTGCGGGTACGGGCAGCTAATGGGCTAGATATTCCCTATTTTGGCTACCTGGAGCTTGATTGCCAGGTGTTAGGGAGGCAAATACCGAAGCGTGGTGTGTTAGTTGTTAGAAATCCTTTGGAGCCCAGCCTCAACTCAGAAATATGTGGAGTACTTGGCATGAATGTGATCCGCGAGTGTTATAGGGAGCTGTTTTTGGAACATGGCTCTGCTCTTTTTGACCTTCCTTTAGTGCAGGAAGATCCTTGGCAGCAGGCTTTGCAGCGTTGTCATACGGCCCAACTACAGCCTGAAGCACAGGTAAGTGGCCCAGTGAGAGTTAAGGGTAGAAGAAAAATTTGCATCCCCGCAGGCACAATGAAATTTGTACCTACCACATGTCAAAAAGCCCCTCCAGCACACACTGGAAAAGCGCTTTTTGAACTATTAGATGCCGGTTTGCCTCATGGTCTCCTTTCTTCTCCAGCTTTGGTCCAAGTGGTCAGTGGCACTGCATTTATCCCAGTTACCAATGTGGGATTAACTGAGGCCATTTTGCCACCTCGCAGTCAGCTTGGCACCTTGTGCCAATTTGAAATTGTCAGCCAATCGGATGGCTCGACCAGGCTCTTGGAAGATTTGGGAGAGGAAAAACGTGTTACCATGGCAACCCAGAGTGTGGAATCCAACCCTCTGAAAACTGCAATTAATGCAATTGATCTCTCAGCCCTCACTGTACAGGATCAGGACAGGGTAAGGGCCCTTTTGCGTGACTACCAATCTGTTTTCTATTCTTATGATGGTGATTTAGGGTGTACCAATTTAATTACTCATGAGATCCCACTCTTAGATGAGACTCCAGTCCGCCAGCGGTATCGACGCATTCCACCTTCAGAGTATGAGAGCGTTAAGGCCCATATTCAACACCTGTTGGAGAGTCAGATGATCAGAGAAAGTTGTAGCCATTTTGCCTCTCCAATTGTGATAGTAAAAAAGAAGGACTCTAGTATCAGGCTTTGTGTGGATTTCCACCTTTTGAACTCAAAGACTAGGAAGGATGCTTTTCCCTTGCCCCGAATTGAGGAGTCCTTGGACGTGTTGTCAGTTGCACGCTGGTTCTCCACCTTGGACTTGGCTAGTGGCTACAATCAAGTCCCTGTTGCTGAGCCAGACAAGAAGAAAACTGCTTTCTGCACTCTTTTCGGGTTATTCGAGTTCAAGCGCATGCCGTTTGGCCTCTGTAATGCACCAAGCACCTTTCAGAGATTGATGGAGCGAATGTTTGGTTCCCAGAATCACCAATCCTTATTGTTGTATCTGGATGATGTGATTGTTTTCTCTACCACAGTAGATGAGCATATTCAGCGCCTAGGAGCAGTACTGGAGACCTTGCGGGTACAAAATTTGAAGGCCAAGCTGTAAAAATGTTGTTTTTTGCAGACAGAGGTAAAGTACCTTGGGCATGTGATCTCCAAGGACGGGGTAGCCACGGACCCAGACAAAATATCTGCGGTGTCTAATTGGCAAACTCCTAGCTCTGCTGCTGAATTGAGGTCATTCTTAGGGTTTGCTAGTTACTATCGCCGCTTTGTTCCAGGCTTTGCATCCCTAGCTGCTCCACTCCACCAGCTGGTGGCCAAGCTGGCTGGGACTAAGCACAAGCGCCCCTCCAAGCGTGAATTGCAGGAAGTTAGGACCGAGCAGTGTGAAAACAGCTTCCAAGAGTTGAAGGCTCGGTTGGTGAATTCCCCCGTGTTGGCTTATGCTATAACCTTTTATTTTGGAGGTTGATGCCAGTCACTGGGGTTTGGGGGCAGTGCTTTCACAACAGCAAGCAGATGGCAAGGTGCGTCCTATAGCCTATGCTAGTCGAGGACTAAAGCCCACAGAGTGTAACATGTCCAACTACAGCTCCATGAAACTTGAATTCCAAGCCTTGAAATGGGCTATGACTGAAAAATTTAGAGAATATCTGCTGGGTAACAAGTGTGTTGTCTATACTGACAACAACCCCTTGAGCCATCTGACTACAGCAAAGCTCGGAGCTTTGGAACAGCGCTGGGCTGATCAGCTCTCTTCTTTTGATTCTTCAATTAAGTATCGTCCAGGTCATACAAATGGTAATGCAGATGCTTTTTCCCCGATAGTGTCAGCCATCAGATCAAACTGTCTTTAGAAACACTGCTTCCTGGTACTTCCCTTCCAGGCTCTTTAGTCCAAACAGTTCTACCACCCCAGCAAGTAATCCAATCTATGATTTCGGTTTTACCCTCTCATTCACTTGCAGACCTTGCTACTTTGCAGAGGGATGACCCCACGATTAGTGGCTTTTTGAAGTTTTGGCACAGAGGAACTGGCCCTACTCGCCAGGAGAGGAGAGATTTGCCAGCAGCAGAGCTGGAAATGTTGCGCCAGTGGAGGAAACTGGTAGAGAAGGAGGGTGTGCTTTATCGGCAGATTTTTCAGCCAGATGGGGGGGAACCCGTGTGCCAATTAGTGGTCCCTCATAGTCTCAAGAATGAGGTTTCACATGGCTTGCATAATGACCATGGTCACCAGGGAATAGACAGGACTGCAGACTTGATACGCAAGAGGTGTTATTGGCCAGGTATGTTGAAAGAGGTTCAGAATTACTGTCAGCAATGTGAACGTTGTGCACAGGCTAAAGCAGTTTACCCCAAACCTAAAACAACCATGGGTCACCTCATGGCTGCGAGGCCCAATCAGATTCTGGCAATTGATTTCTCATTTCTTGAACCCTCTGTTGATGGCCGTGAAAATGTATTGATTCTTACTGATGTGTTTTCAAAGTTCACTCAGGCTATTTGTACTAAGGATCAAAAGGCAACTACTGTGGCCAGTGTTTTGGTTTATGAGTGGTTTTATCGCTTTGGTGTCCCCTCTAGGATCCACTCTGATCAGGGGAGGAGTTTTGAAGGAGCAGTAGTTCAACAGCTGTGCCAGCTATATGGTGTGGAAAAGACTCGCACCACTCCTTACCACCCACAAGGTAATGGCCAGTGTGAGCGTTTTAATCGGACTCTGCATGATCTGTTGAGAACCCTGCCCCCTGAGCAAAAGCGTCATTGGCCCATGTATTTACAGCAGCTCACCTTTGCTTACAATACCACAATCCATCAAACTACAGGTGAGTCACCCTATTTTCTTATGTTTGGCCAAAAGCCCCAGCTCCCAATTGACTTCCTGTTAGGCAGAGTGGAGGAACCCACCCAAGGCCCGGTGCACACTTGGGTCCAAGAGCATCAGAAACGTCTAGATGTAGCTTATAAAGGTTCAATTCAATTCAATTCAATTTTATTTATATAGCACCAAATCACAACATAAGTCGCCTCAAGGCGCTTCATAGATACAGAGAAAAACCCAACAATCATATGACCCCCTATGAGCAGCACTTTGGCAACAGTGGGAAGGAAAAACTCCCTAGGTGTGAGTAATCGCACCAAAGCAGCAGCGACGCTGCGTGCAGATCATCAACCTGCCCCAGCTTCTGATCCCTTGCCATTGCATCAGTTAGTGTATTTGAGAGATCATAGCACTCGAGGCCGGAATAAAATCCAAGATTTTTGGGGCGCTACATCATATTGTATTGTCCGTGCCCCTGTTGACGCTGATCCTGTGTATGCAGTGGCCCCACTCCATGATCCAGAACAGAAAAGACAGGTTAATAGACAATGGATTAAGCCGATCCCTGCTGATATCTGTGAGACAATAAGGACAGAGCTCCAGCAACTGCTTGTTGTGTTTGTGTGTGTATGATTATATGGTATCATAATGATACTTCAGGTGATTTTATTGTGATGATTGCAGTATTTCAGATGTCAGCCAATGTTACAATTTTCTAAGAGACATGTCTGTCATGAGTGTGTACTGGGGGCGTGGTAAGTGACCGGAGTTGGAGAGTGAGTTATTCAGGAAAACTCTCCCCGGCATTAACTGCCCTGTTACTGTACCACCTTAATAAACCATGGTGTGCTACATGACAGTTACAGTATATATGTTCAATGCAGACAGATATAGTGTATATAGTTATAGATATACATGTCATCCAAAAATTATGAGGTGCCGTAAGGGACATTATTACTGAAACGCTCTCACACACACACACTACTGAAACGCTCTCACACACACACACTACTGAAACGCTCTCACACACACACACACTACTGAAACGCTCTCACACACACACACACTACTGAAACGCTCTCACACACACACACACTACTGAAACGCTCTCACACACACACACACTACTGAAACGCTCTCACACACACACACACTACTGAAACGCTCTCACACACACACACACTACTGAAACGCTCTCACACACACACACACTACTGAAACGCTCTCACACACACACACACTACTGAAAAACCAAGTCATTTCAGTTGAACAGGAAGGCGTTTCAGTTGAACAGGAAGGCGTTTCAGTTGAACAGGAAGGCGTTTCAGTTGAACAGGAAGGTGTTTCAGTTGAACAGGAAGGCGTTTCAGTTGAACAGGAAGGCGTTTCAGTTGAACAGGAAGGCGTTTCAGTTGAACAGGAAGGCGTTTCAGTTAAACAGGAAGTTAATTCTTGACAAGGAAACTGAAGGAAAAAGTGTTAGATTTCAAACAAACCACTACACAGATGTCTACTCAGCAACCTGTTAGTTAGGGGTGGGTTTTTTTAATCGATTTATTGATTAAAATCGATTCTGGCTTGGATAACGTGAAATCGATTCATTAAAATCCTGAATCGATTTTTTAATATAAATTTATTTTACCCGAAATGCCAGAATCTCAGGTGAAACCTCACAAAATTTCAACAACCACCAAACAGCTAAGACAGTAAATGAGAGCAGGTACACGGCTTCTGCACAAAGACGTAAACACACAGCGCGACCCGCGGATCAGAATCAGTGAGATGTCGCCTTTCTCACCCGACAGCACGGACACGGTCGGGGCTGAAAGCCGACAGCTCGCTGACTCTGATCTGTCGGCAGGTCCGCGCTTTGTTTTCACGCCGTTTTTGCGCCGATTCTAAAGCTGTTAGTTTGATCTCTCTCCAAACAATATTGACTGAACCAGCAGCAAAAGAAGATCCAAACTGCGCTTCACATAAACATCGTCATGAATTCCCTCACTGTTTTGCTTCCACCACGATAAAATCGCACGTCATGCACAGCCCTCTCTTTCTCTCTCTCTGTACTTCAAGAACAGTTTCCCGTCTAAAAATCTGTTTTCTATATTATTCGCTTGCTTGTTATGCACAAGTCTACTGTTGTTTACAGCGCAGTCAGCCGCTGTTTTTTTTTTTTCCATTTTACATACTTCCGAAAAGAAAACCTAATAAAACCGCTGTAACGTCAGAGGTAACGTTCATATGTTGATTAATGGTTTTCTTTCGTTTTTGATGTACTGCAGAATATTTTTTATAAAATCCCAGGCCAGGAAAACCACCTTCATGTTTTTATGTGTTTTATCTTCAGCTACTTTGACACAAAGGCATCTGCTGTGATGCTCACACCTTTGATAAAGTCTTGCGTGTGTCAGCTTCCTTTTTTTAAATACAAAAATATGTAAATGTACTGATCTGAATTATAATATTTCTGACTGTCAAAATTCCCCATAATCAAATCGAATTGAATTGAATCGAATCGTGGAACAAATCGATTCTGGACCTTAGTGAGACAGCTGCATTACTTAACTTACTCAGCATAAGTCAAAATTTAGAATAGCGGGAGACGTGCATTATCCTGGTTATTTTTTTGGCATATGTGCTTTTTGTCTTTTTTAGCAAAGAAAAATATCTTAAAATCATCAATAAAACCAGGGAGAGAAGGCTTAGCGTTCCTCCATTTAGCACAATGGATATGATATTTACTCAAAAGTATGATGATGTTAATAATGTCTGAGACATCCAATGCTAGATGATCCATATAAAAAAAAAATTATGATGTAATTCAAACAGTGGCACATCATTAATATTTAGGGAAATCCAATTTTTTAAGTTGCACCAAATACATTGTGTGATAGGGCATAGGAAAAAAAAGATGTTCTAGGGTTTCATTTTCATCAGTACAAAAAGAACACTGATCCACCTCAAAGCCAAATGTCTTTTTTTTTTTTTAGAAATTCTGCCACAGTATTAGTTTTGTTTAAAGTGTGTTTCTTTAACTTTAGGTAGAATAGGCTATTTCATAAATTTTTAGTATGCTTTATCCAGTGTATATGAAATAACTAAATTAGAACCATGCCATGTAACCATTCTGTTGTAACTATGAAATATTTTGTCTTTGAAGAAACTACTAACAAATTTCTTATTGCATTTTTATCAAACAGCTGACATTGCCCTAGCAATAAATTTGGGAGCACTGATGAGAAATTATTGTATATCATAAAAATTTTAATCAAATGAAGCAGAGGCAGTGGGACCAGTTCACAAAATTTGTTATATTCTCTTTGAGAACAGTTTAGACAATATTTTTCTGAAAAGTCTGTGTAACTTAGAACGACAACGTTATCATCCAACAAATCTGTTATGAATATAATATTTTTGTTCAAACTAGTCACTCTTGAAAATTGATTTTTGATTAAGTGTTATTACCCTATTATTCCATAAGGTTGAATTATGGGGAGAAGTTGTGGGTAAATCTCATTTTCCCAAAAATGCAACGTCTGTTTTGGAAAGTTTGATATCTTTATGGGGATTTTATTTGCCGCAAAATCACATTTCAAAATAAAGTCTAATCCTGTATACTATTTTATTAAACAAGAATCATGGGATGTGGAGCTAAGTAGAGTCTGGCTGTGACAGACAAGATTTTAACCATTTAATTCTAAGGGTGCCAACCATAAATTCCAATTCTGGAGTTTTGATACCACCTTTATTGTATCCCTTCACAAGCTGAGATCTTTCTATGTAATGGGTTTTATTCCTCCACAAAAATTCGAACACATTTCTATTTATGGTTTTCATGGTATTTATCGTTTTTTTTATTTTTATATCGTTTACGTGGCGCAAAAAAGGTTGGGGACTGCTGTACTACCAGGTTGCTGAGTAGAAATCCTTGTAGTGTTTTGAAATATACCACTTTTTCCATCAGTTTCCTTGTCAGGAAACAACTTCCTGTTCAGCAGAAATGCCTCTGGTTTCAGTGGTGTGTGTGAGAGCGTTTCAGTTGTGTGTGTGAGAGCTAAAATTTCAGTAGTGTGTGTGAGAGCGTTTCAGCAGTGTGTGTGAGAGCTAAAATTTCAGTAGTGTGTGTGAGAGCTAAAATTTCAGTAGTGTGTGTGAGAGCTAAAATTTCAGTAGTGTGTGTGAGAGCGTTTCAGTAGTGTGTGTGAGAGCTAAAATTTCAGTAGTGTGTGTGAGAGCATTTCAGTAGTGTGTGTGTGAGAGCATTTCAGTAGTCTGTGTGAGAGCTAAAATTTCAGTAGTGTGTGTGAGAGCATTTCAGTAGTGTGTGTGAGAGCTAAAATTTCAGTAGTGTGTGTGAGAGCATTTCAGTAGTCTGTGTGAGAGCTAAAATTTCAGTAGTGTGTGTGAGAGCGTTTCAGTAGTGTGTGTGAGAGCGTTTCAGCAGTGTGTGTGAGAGCTAAAATTTCAGTAGTGTGTGTGAGAGCTAAAATTTCAGTAGTGTGTGTGAGAGCTAAAATTTCAGTAGTGTGTGTGAGAGCGTTTCAGTAGTGTGTGTGAGAGCTAGCATTTCAGTAGTGTGTGTGAGAGCGTTTCAGTAGTGTGTGTGAGAGCTAAAATTTCAGTAGTGTGTGTGAGAGCTAGCATTTCAGTAGTGTGTGTGAGAGCTAGCATTTCAGTAGTGTGTGTGAGAGCTAGCATTTCAGTAGTGTGTGTGAGAGCTAGCATTTCAGTAGTGTGTGTGAGAGCTAGCATTTCAGTAGTGTGTGTGAGAGCTAAAATTTCAGTAGTGTGTGTGAGAGCGTTTCAGTAGTGTGTGTGAGAGCGTTTCAGTAGTGTGTGTGAGAGCGTTTCAGTAGTGTGTGTGAGAGCGTTTCAGTAATAATGTCCCTTACGGCACCTCATAAAAAATCCACCACACTCCTCATGAACTAGAAAAATAAAAATAATCTTAATTCTAACTAATTTAGAGACATTCTGATAGATCATATTAGTCTTGATACATGATCTGGCTGGGCCTTGGGTCCTCGTTGATGTGTCACTGGGGTTGTGAGTGGGTGCATGCACGGGGGCCCAGCCTTGACGAGGGGGGCCTATAGGGGTAACTCTGCTAGATACCCCCTATCTAGCTGAGGATGAACTCAACCTGGGTGTCTATTGTCTCATGTGGTATGGAAATTAATTGAATGTTGGGGTGGGTGTAGTTTTCCTGTGCGGTGAGGTTGGGTGGGCTGCCCCAGGCTCTGTGGGGTTTTGCTGCTACTGTGGGTCCTGGGCCTCCTGCCCTTGGTGGATTCCAGGGAGTGGGGGTTCCTAAGAATCTGCTATTTAGCGGTTTTTTTTAATCTACTTTTATCTACTTTTAACCGGATTATTCATCCAGAATTGCTGTGCGTTGCTGACCTACAGCAGACAAGAGCTTCTGGACATCTGGACTCATAACTCCAACAGTTTTATCGCCGATCTCCGACTCATCCCAGAGATCTCCAGAACACCGGAGGCTGCCCATTCTCCCCGGCCGGGCGGAAGTGCACGCAGACGGCGCCGAGATCGTAAACAAAGGCGAGGTAGGCGCGGAGGGCTACGGGCTAAGCTAAAGCTAACATCACACCGGCTGCCTTTACCCAGTATTTTCCTCGCCAATGTCCGTTCTCTGGCAAACAAAATGGATGAGATACGGCTCTCCATCACTAACAACAGACGGATTATGGACTCAAATGTCATGTTTTTCACCGAAACATGGTTGAACAACAGCTGCCCGGACAATGCTATCGAGTTAGCAGGACGCCACACACACCGAGGCGACAGGCTAGCAGATGACTCCGGCAAGACCAGAGGTGGAGGTTTGTGCATTTATATTAACAATGCTTGGTGCATGAACTCCACTACTACTGAGACTCACTGCTCACCTAATGCGGAGTTTTTAATGGTCAAATGCAGACCTTATTACCTCCCCCGAGAACTCACTTCTATCATACTCACTGCCGTGTATATACCCCCCGACGCTAATGCTAGGTTGGCCATGAAAGAACTTTCTGCAGCCATTAACAAACACCAGAATAAACACCCCGAGGCTGCTTTTATTGTTGCTGGCGACTTCAACCACACCAACTTAAAGACGGTCCTCCCCAGATTCCACCAACATGTCTCCTGCCACACCAGAGGAGACAAGACTTTAGACCATGTGTATTCCAACCTGGCTGGAGCCTACAAAGCCACAGCCCTCCCCCACATTGGACAATCAGACCATCTCTCCCTGTTCCTCACACCTCGGTATTCACCACTCATCCAACGTGTGAAACCTGCTGTGAGGACAATTAAAGTGTGGCCAGAGGGGACAGACGCAGTGCTCCAGGACAGATTTAAAAACACAGACTGGAATATGTTCACCCACACAGACCTGGACCAGTACGCCTCATCTGTACTGGATTACATCTCCGAAACCACAGACAGTGTCACCACCCAGAAACGGATCACCATGTACCCCAACCAGAAGCCTTGGATGAACCGGGATGTTCGTCTCCTCCTGAAGGCCTGCAACACCGCCTTTAGGTCAGGAGATGCACACGCCTACACTACAGCCAGGGCTAATCTAAAGAAGGGCATCAAAAAAGCCAAACACCATTACAAAAAGAAGGTAGAAGAACACTTCTCCAACTCCAACCCCCGACGCATGTGGCAAGGACTCCAGACCATCACAGACTACAGGACCACCAAACCCTCCCCCGCATCCTCTGATGTCTCCTTCCTCAACGAGCTCAACAACTTTTATGCTCGTTTTGAGCGAGGGAACCCCACAACCACAACCAAAGCAGACGTGACGCCAGACCACCAACCTATGACTCTCTCCCCTACCGATGTAGGAGCGGTGCTGAGCAGGATCAATGTCCACAAGGCTGCAGGTCCTGATAGCATCCCCAGGCGTGTTCTCAGAGCGTGTTCTGAGGAGCTTGCAGGAGTGCTCACAGACATATTCAATCTGTCCTTGGCCCACGCTGTGGTACCGGCCTGCTTCAAATCCACCTCCATCGTCCCGATACCCAAAAACTCCAGCCCATCTTGCCTCAATGACCAGTAGCACTCACCCCCAACATCACTAAGTGCTTAGAGCAGCTGGTCCTAGCACACTTCAAATCCTGTCTCCCCCCCACCCTGGACCCCCACCAATTCGCATACCGCCAGAACAGGAGCACAGAGGATGCTGTCTCCATCGCACTGCACTCTGTCCTCTCACACCTGGACAACAACACCTACACCAGAATGCTGTTTATAGACTTCAGTTCAGCATTCAATACAATCCACCCCTGACAACTCATCAGGAAACTGACAGACCTGGGCATCAGTTCCCTCATGTGCAAATGGTTACTGGACTTCCTGACCAACCGCCCCCAACATGTCCGGCTGGATAACCACTGCTCATCTACCATCACAATGAACACCGGTGTACCACAAGGCTGTGTGATGAGCCCTTTCCTCTACTCCCTCTTCACCCACGACTGCAGACCTGCTGATGGTTCCAACACCATCATTAAGTTTGCAGATGACACCACGGTGATTGGCCTCATCAGTGACAACGATGAAGCCACCTACAGGGAGGAGGTGGATCGTCTGGCTGAGTGGTGCGACAGAAACAACCTGCTGCATAACACCGAGAAGACCAAGGAGCTCATCGTGGACTACAGGAGGAATGCTGACCCACATCCACCCATCCACATTAAGGGGACGGCTGTGGAGCGTGTGAACAGCTTCAAGTTCCTGGGAGTCCACATCTCCGAGGATCTCACCTGGACGACCAACTGCTCCAAGCTGGTCAAGAAGGCTCACCAGCGCCTCTTCTTCTTGAGGACTCTGAGGAAGAACCACCTGTCCTCAGACATCCTGGTGAACTTCTATCGCTGCACCATCGAGAGCATCCTGACCAACTGTATAACAGTCTGGTACGGGAACTGCTCTGCCTCGGACCGGAAGGCATTGCAGAGGGTCGTGAAAACTGCCCAGCGCATCGCCGGAGCACCACTTCCTGCCATGAAAGACATCTACAGGAAGCGGTGTCTGAAAAGGGCTGGGAAAATCATCAAAGACCCCAGTCACCCATCACATGGACTCTTCACCCTCCTGCCCTCTGGGAGGCGCTACAGGAGCCTCCGGACTAAGACCACCAGGTACCGGAACAGCTTCTTCCCCACAGCTGTCAGACTCCTGAACTCTGCCTCCTGACATCTGACCCACGTTAACACATGGACTGAACATACACACACCCACAATGGACAACCGTACCCTCAAACACACAATAATAACATGGACTGAACCACCACTCACAGCCACTAGCACTTTATATAGCCTCTGTAGAAACTATCTACACCCTCACTTATCTTAACTGCACTACTGTATAGCTCTGTGTAAATAATCATTCTGTACATTCGATAATTTTTAACCTACAACTGTTTACAACTTGCATAGTTCCCATTTCTGTATAGCTGTATATCTCAGATTTCTGTAAAGTTATTTATTTCATATTCTGTATAGTTTTTCATATTTATATCCTGTTCATATCCTGTACATAGCTTGTACTCACTACAGCCTGTACATACTTATAGTTATAGAATATTCACAACATACTTCATACCGTGTACATTATAACATACCATAATAGACCCATTTCTGTAATATACTCACATATCTATATTATTGCTAATATATATTGTAATATATCTATATCACTAAAGCACTTCTGGATGGATGCAAACTGCATTTCGTTGCCCTGTACCTGTGTATGTGCAATGACAATAAAGTTGAATTCTATTCTATTACAACAACAACAACAATCTTTATTTATAGAGCACATTTAAAAGCCTTGGGCATACCAAAGTGCTTTACATAAAACAATAAAAGGTTCAAACATTGATAACGGATAAATAAAAATAACGAGTTATGTTCATAGATAAAAGCTACCAATAAGAATGACTACAGCACATGGGTAATAGCAAGATAAAAGCTGTACCACCATAATAAAAGACACCAATAGAAAGATAGGAGGGAATTAATACAAGAGGTCAATAGGTCACAGCAACCAACCAAACAAACAAACAAACCAGCAATTAAAAGGTGGAGAAGGCAAGTTTAAAAAGATATGTTTTAAGCTGTGATTTAAAAGAATGAATAGAATCAGATGCCCGGATGCCAATCGGGAGATTGTTCCACAGCACAGGTGCAACAAGAGCAAACGATCGATCACCTCTAGTCTTAAGTCGAGATCTGGGCTGAGCCAGCAGTAACTGTGACGATGACCTTAAAGCCCTAGCAGGAGCATAAGGGTTTAAAAGGTCCTTAAGGTAGCTGGGTGCAGTGTTGTTAGTAATTTTAAAAGTAAACAACAAAATTTTAAATTGAATACGATATTTGACAGGCAACCAGTGCAGATCGGCAAGGACAGGAGTAATGTGGGCAAACTTGCTGGTTTTAGTTAGAATGCAAGCTGCAGCATTCTGAACTGTCTGTAATCTCTGTAAAAGGGAAGAGTGGAGACCACAATAAAGTGAATTACAATAGTCTAGCCTCGACGTTACAAAGGCGTGGATGAGCTTTTCGAGATCTTTATGCGGGATATAGCGCCTAGCCTTAGAGATAAGACGAAGCTGGTAAAAACTAGATCTGACAACAGCAGACACTTGTTTGTCAAGTGAAAAGGAGCTGTCAAATAAGACACCCAGATTCCTGACAGTATCAGAGAGAGAACTACTAAGAAAACCAAAGGCATCCCGGAGTTTGGCACGAAGGGAATTACTACCAAAAATCATAATCTCGGTTTTCTTCTCATTAAGGATAAGAGAATTCGACAACAACCACTTCTTGGCCTCAGACATGCATTCTCGGAGGCTATTCAGAGACAGAGCAAGATCGTCGTTTAGCTCCAAATAGAGCTGGATATCATCTGCATAATAGTGATAAGCAATATGGTATTTCTCAAAGATGGCACTTAAAGGAAGCAAGTATAATGAGAAAAGGGTAGGGCCCAGCACAGATCCCTGGGGGACACCACAGCAAACAGGTACAGCCGAGGAAGAGGATGTAGCCAGATGTACCGTAGAGAGCCGATTGGAGAGATAGGATTTAAACCAATCCAGGGCAGCGCCCTTGATGCCTACAGTTCAATATGGACAATAAACAAGGTCCAATTACACTGAAACAATCCTTAACAATACGGGATGGGAGAGCATCATGTACACAGTTAGTATTGTTCAATTTATCAATTAGACGCTTCAGAGTGGAGAGAGAAACGGGTTCAAATTGATAAAAAGTGGCCGAACAATCAGGAGTAGACATACAATCAGTCACCAGAGGAAGAGTAGATCTAAGGGATAAAACTTTATCTAAAAAATAGTTTGAGAATTTTCCACAAAGACCCGGGGAAGACCGCAGTGGCATAGAGGGACGGGGGTTCACCACAGAGTTAAAAATTTTAAATAGAATTCGTGGATTATCACCATTAGTGGTAATAATTTTAGAGAGAAAAGCCGCTTTAGCCGTTCTGGCAGCAGTTTGGAACTTCGAGCGGCTAATACGTAAAATATCATAAGAAGACTGAAGTCTATCACTCCTCCACTTCCTCTCATCACGCCGACATATACGTCGTAGGGCACGAACAGAATCATTTAACCAGCATTGTGAGAAAGTTCTAGGGCGTTTCATTTTGATGGGTGCAACAATGTTAAGAATCGAGGAACAGGTGGTTAAAAGAGTATTAGTAGAGTTCTCAAGTGTGTGTGGGGAAGAACAATCCAGCATACTAAATAAAGTTGACCACAGTATTGGCATTAATAGTCCGCGTAGGATAAAGAGGAGAGTTTAGGTATTGTCCAGTATCACCCAGGTCTACATCGAAGATGACCGGGGAATGATCAGAGAGACCAGTATTCCTGATTTCCTTAATGCAAATGTCCACATTGAATGAAAAAACCAAATCAAGGGTGTGGCCTTGAACATGGGTAGGCTCATTCACCCACTGAATAAGATTAAAAGAATCAGTCAGCACAAGAAAGTCTTTAGCCAATTGGTCATTCATACAGCAGACATGAATGTTAAAATCTCCAGAAACAATAACAGAATCATATTTAAAAAGAACGGATCCCAAAAAAAAAAAATCAGCAAATTCAGAGATAAACATCTTATGATATTTAGGCGGACGATAAACCACGACACACAAAGTGGTCCGAGAGCCCGTCAGTTCCAATAGCTGAACTTCAAAACTGGAATAGGTTGGAGAGGATAGCAGCCGTGCATCATGTTTATTTTTGAAAACCGAGGCTAAGCCACCACCTCTACCAGTTAGCCTAGGTGAGCTAAAGAAGGCACAGTCAGGAGGTAGAAGCTCAGAGAAGGGGATGAACTCACCCGGAGAAGTCCAGGTCTCCGTTAGAAATAGGACATCCAGTCCCGAGGTGAGAAAAAAGTCATTTAGGAGGAAGGCCTTATTTGAAAGAGACCTGACATTAAATAAGGCCAACCGAATCCGGGGGGCCAGGACCTTTGTAGTAGCCCGTCGCAAGGAGCAAAGGTTGTTATGTTGAACACCGCGGCCAGGCGGTGTTATCCAAAATCGGGCAGAGTGGTAAGCCACTGGGCGCGCATGGTAGGTTTGAAGGCCGACGGAGCAAATCCAACGGTGGGTTAGCAATCTAGCCGCAGAGTGGCTGCTGAGATAGTGGAAGAAACGGGATAGCTCACGGCTTGTAGAAGGGAAGTCCATAGCCATGGCTCTGATATAAGCCTTAACGCGGACACGGACGCCGCTCCTCCTACCCCGTTTCCTGAGGCGTTTCCTACGGAGCATGGGAAGAGGAGGATAGGTCACATAGGTAGGGGAGACAGGCATCAGGGGGATAGCGGCACCGGCGGTCCCAAGGCAGTCAGGTCGTTGAGAACAGGAAAACCGAAGATTCAGGAGCGTGTCTCTGTCATAAGTTATTAGTGTACAATCACCTAGAGAACATAAAACCAAAGATAAAACAACGAGAAGTACAACGCCAAGGCGAAGACGTGGTCGGAGACGGTCAGCCATATTCTAATGGGGTCAACTGGGGAGTTGGCTTAAGGGAGAGGGTACTTTGACCCGTTGGGGTGGGGACACTAAACAGCATCCAGAGGACAGTCTGTTTATTCAATCTCAACTCTGGTCCCAGTGCCGACCTCTCAGGTTTAAATACATGTAGACCCAAAACTGCCAGCCTCTCTGCTGCTATCTGGCAGGGAGTGCCATGCCCCTCCCATGTTTTAAATGCACTTTAGAACAGCATGCAGCAACACCACATATGAGTGGGCGGAGGGAGGGAGTCTTCACGCCTCTCAATTCAATTCAATTTTATTTATATAGCACCAAATCACAACAACAGTCTCCTCAAAGCTCTTTATATTGTAAGGTAGACCCCACAATAATACATACAGAGAAAAAACCCAACAATCATATGACCCCCTATGAGCAAGCACTTTGGCGACAGTGGGAAGGAAAAACTCCCTTTTAACAGGAAGAAACCTCCGGCAAAACCAGGCTCAGGGAGGGGCGGGGCCATCTGCTGCGACCGGTTAAAAGTCTGTCTGGGTCTTTGGTTGATTAATAGGCTGGTGTGAAAAATTGCTGCCACACCGCCCCCTCGGCCTGTGCTTCGAGGTTTCTGGTAGTTAGAGTGACTCGGGGACGTGTTGATTCATTTAAACTACCATAATCATCCTGCTGCAACCAGGTTTGTGTAAGGCAGAGTAAATCGATTTGTTGATCAATTATAATAAATGTTCTAACAGAGACTTGAAGGAGAGACACTATATTTAATAATCTACATTTAACTGTTTTATTCTTTGGTTTAGATGTGGATACTGTATCCCAGATAGCAAAATTCATATGGCCCGGATCTGGCCCACACAATGTGCTTACACATGGTCCATATACCACAAAGAATGATGGCCCTTTGGTGGCCCAGAGCTGGTTTGCCAGAGGTGGCCCACACATGGGCCAGCACAAAGCCAGTTGCAGACACACTGGTGGTCCTGTGCTGGCCCATCTGTGGCTCACCTCTGGCAAACCTGGTCTGGGCCACCAAAGGGCCGTCATTCTTTGTGGTATGTGGGCCAAGTGTAAGTTGTGTGCAGCCACGGGCCAGTTGCAGACACACTGCCGGCCCTGTGCTTGCCCAGAACAGTTTCAGCTCTGGCCCCAGATGTCAGCCTAATGTGTACCTTAATCAAGCCATGTAATAACAACACGTGCCGGAACATAATAGTACAAAAGTAACATGACGAAACTCTGTTCAGACAGTGAATGGACTGATTCTTAATAGCGCTTTTCTACTCTGCCGGATTACTCAAAGTGCTCTATACAACATGCCACATTCTCCCAACCACACACTTTCTCTAAACTGCGTGCTGCCTAACTACATTCATACACATTCACACTCTTGACATGCAGACTGGAGGAGCCAGGGACCGAACCACTAACCTTCCGATCAGTAGGTGACCTGCTCTACCTCTTGACTACAGCCACTCAGTGGTAAACATGAGTAAACCCTCACTAGGCTTTGGATAAAGTGTACACTCACAAACCTGTCAAACCTGCATTTGAAACATTGGCTCCATAACATTATAGTATTGCAGCATGGCATTTGGGTCTTCTAACTAAAATAGGAACATAAATAGTGCCATCATTGCCAGACCTGGCCCACATCTGGTTGACAGACACCCTGCCATCACACCAGTCAGTCAGAACTGCCAGCTTGATGCCAGATCCGGGCTAGACCTGTTTTCTATGAGCCTGGGCCAACCAAAACCAAACCATGATCGGGCCAGATGTGGCATGCCATCACATAAACAGTGCCATCTATATACCTAGATCACCTAAATTAATTAGTGTATTTAAACAAGAGACGGACCGATCCGATATTCAATATTGGTATCGATCAGATACTGACGTAAATTACTGGATCGGATATCGGAGAGAAATTTAAAAATTTTATCTGATCCAGTAAATATCACAGAAGCACCTCAAAAACTCGCTAACATGGTATAACCGAGGTCATGACCTTAGCACGTCAGAGCAGTTTGTGTCACGTGATCGAGGGGCTATCGTGTGGGAGAGCTGAGAGCCATCATGTCAGCAGTGTGGACTTATTTCAAACTAAAAGACAAAAAAAGCAAGACTGCCGAATGCAACTTACAGTATGTGATGCAAGTGTTTTGCGAGGTGGTAGCAGTTTGGGGAATTTTAACACCACAAACATGATTAAACACTTACAGAAACACCACGCAAAGGGGGACACGGAATTTAGCCTGGCCTCCAAAGCTAAGCAGAAAAGTGCACCGTATCAAAAAACGCTTTTGGAAAATATTCAGAGACATGAGAAATTCCCTCCGGAAAGCAATAGAGCGAAGCTGATAACGGAGAAAATAGTTGAATTTGTTGTGCTTGATGACCAGCCCCTTTCTGTTGTGGAAAACGATGGTTTTCGACGCTTAATTGAGAGCATTTAGAGCCTCGCTACATGCTGCCAAACTGGCATTTCATCTCGGAGGAAGCTATCCCAGGCAATTACAAACAGGTATGCAAGTTCATCTCAGAAAGTTTGGAAATAATTCTCACGTTAAGCATGACAACTTGTCACGCTGGACGGAGGCCAGCAACCTGAACAGAACCCAAGCGCAGACACACAGAGCGGAGGCAAGAGGGCGTTTTATCACAATTTATTGGTGAATATATAATATGGGTGAAAACACAAGGACGTGGCAAACTGCGGTGTGGAAACGTAGCTATTGCGGCTCCAAATCATTAGGATTAGTAGAGGCTTTGGTTATTGGTCTACTGTTCACAATAGCCTCTGCCTCACAAAGAACTGTACAAAGGCCTTCTTCGTCCAAATTCTGCACTTTCAAAATGGAATTTAACACCTTCCTGACAGACCTTATGAGACGTTCCCAAACACCGCCATGATGGGAACCAGCAGGAGGATTAAAGATCCACTTTATGCCCTTTTGCAGCAGCATCTCATGAATCTGTGCCTGATTCCATCCTTCCACTGCCTCTTTCAACTCACGTTCACCACCCACAAAGTTTGTACCATTAACCGATCGTATCTCCAATACCTAACCCCGCCTTGATATAAATCGACGGAGCGCATTAATAAAAGAGTCTGTGCTCAAAGATGACAACACCTCTAAATGCACAGCTCTCACTGCCAGGCATGTAAAGATAATTCCATATCTCTTTACTTCACACCTTCCACGCTTAACTTGAAAAGGTCCGAAACAATCCACTCCAACCCGAGAAAATGGAGGTTCATCTGGTGAGATGCGATCTTGTGGAAGGTCTGCCATCATCTGATATCCTGATGCTGCATGAAGTCTGCGACACACAATGCATTTAGCCAAAATCCTCCTTATGGCAATGCTTGCACCTGGAACCCAATACCTTTACCGCAATTCGGACAGCATGTGGTTACGTCCACCATGCCCTATTTTCTGATGTACATGTTGAAGCACCAGGTGAGAAATATGCAAATCCCTGGCTATAATTGCAGGATGCCTTGCATCTTCAGGCATAGCTGCTCTACTAAGCCTACCTCCCACTCTCAACACACCATTCTCAAGCTTAGGATTAAGCCTATAGAGCTCACTACTCTTCTTCACCCTTTCACCCCTCTGCAACCTACTGATCTCATCTGAATATCTCCTCCTTTGACAAAAGCAAGGAACTGCATTCTCTGCCTTGTTAAGTTCTTTTACCGAGAGAAATCCTTTAGCAGCATGGTCCTTGACAGTTTGCAACTCTCTTTTAAGCTTTTCCTCAAGATTTTCTTTAGTCACGCTAGACGCAAAGCTCTCTTTCAGCTGTTTTGTCTTTTTACTAAGTTCCTGCAACAAACCTTTGAATCTAAGAATTGATGCAACCATCCTTTTCAGACGAGTCCACGAAGAAAAATAAGTAATGAACTTCATCGCACCATCCTTGTATTCATTTGCATCAACAGCATTAACTAAAACGGTCATTTTAATCTCTGGATCATTTATGGAGATCTTTCCAAAATCAAGGTTTACTGGCCAATTAATTTCTGGTTTGGTGAGAAACTTTGGCCCTGACAACCAGAAATCATCCTTCAAAAAGGTTTGCACCTTAACTTTCCTAGAAGCTAGATCAGCAGGATTGCATGATGTATTAACATATCTCCACTGAGAAGGTTTGGACACTTTAAGTATCTCGGTCACCCGGTTTGCTACAAATACTTTAAACCTTGAGGTTTCATTTCTGATATACTTTAACACCGAGGTACTATCAGTCCAAAATACTGACTCCTGCAAATGCATTTGCAGCTCTTTTCTCCACATCTTATCCATTCTACTCGCAACTAAGGCAGCTGTCAACTCCATGCGAGGAATGGAAGTTTGTTTCAGTGGAGCCACTCTTGCTTTACCCATTATAAACGCACAATGCACTTGATTCTGGGTGCTGCGCAACAGCAGATAAGTGACTGTGCCATAACCCTCCTTGCTTGCATCTGCGAAGTGATGTAACTGAGCAGAAGCTACATCTCCAAAATCAGAAGGTTTAAGGCACCGGTCAACCTTAAAATCTGCAAGAAGGCAAAGATCATTTAGCCAAACTGTCCATTCTTGTTCAACAGTAACTGGCAACACATCATCCCAACCCCAATGACTTCTGCACAGTTTCTGAAGGATCAACTTAGCAGACAGCACCACAGGTGCCAAAAACCCTAATGGGTCGTAGATTGAGCTCATAAGGGACAATATCCCTCTCCATGTGGGAGGTTTGTTTTTAAGTGTGATCTTAAACTTGAATGTATCTGATTGGATACACCACTGTACACCCAGTACTCTCTCTACCGGCAACACATCACTATCCAAATCCAAATCCTTAACCTCCTTGGATCGCTCTTGCTGAGGTATGGCAGCAAGTACTGCCTCCTCTTCAGAACCAACAGAGATAAGGCAATCATCCACATAGAAATTATGTAAAACATTGTTGACAACCTCTAGTCTGAACTGATCTCTGTTGTCCTCTGCACATTTCCTCAAGGCAAAATTCGCACAACTTGGGGATGAGGTGGCTCCGAAGAGATGTACTTTCATTCTATATTCCACCAGATCCTGACTATGATCTCTGTCTGGCCACCACAGAAACCTTAACAGATCTGAGTCATCTCTTTGTACTCTGACCTGATAAAACATGGATTCAATGTCTGCCATGAGTACCACAGGTTCTTTTCGGAACCTAGTTATGACCCCAACTAGCAAGCTAGTGAGAACTGGGCCTTCCAGAAGTTGTCCATTCAGAGACACTCCCTGAAATGAAGCACCACAATCAAAGACAACTCGCAACTTCTTCTTCTGTGGGTGATACACCCCATGATGTGGAATATACCACAATCCTCAATTACAGCGATCAAATTCTTCAGCAGGCACCTTCTCTGCATACCCTTTAGAAATGATTTCAGTCATAAAACTGGTGTAATCGACATGAAATGAACCATCCCTAATAAACTTTCGTTTAAGGCTCATAGCTCGCTGTTCTACAGCCTTCCGATTATTTGGCATGTTTACCTGGATGCACCTAAAAGGTAAACCAATGGTGTAATGACCATCAACCAACTTAACAGAGTCCATCACTGACTTCATAAACTGCTGATCTTCTCTGGACAAAGCAAACTGCTCATCCTGAATACATTCTGGAAAGTCAGTCTTCATTTGACGTTCCCACAGCTCATCCAATCTTGCCACGGAAATCCTATTGACACTCACATCAAAAATGTCAGTCTTACAATCCTCTCTGAGAGGACCATTCACTGTCCAACCCAGCAGTTTTTACTGCATAGGGACCTCCATACTGACTTCTAACAACCTCCCATGGCTCTAAAGCCTTGAGCACATTGGTCCCGATCAACAGGTCTACCCCGGAATTTATCTCCAGTATCTTAATATGGCGCAAATGTGGCCATCTATCGAGATCTTCCTGTTGGGGAATATTACGTTGATGAACAGGCATGCTTTTCTGAGTAAATAAGTCAGGCAAGTCACAGTAGTGATCTAAATCCAAACCAGCTACTTCCAAATCTGAAACCACATAACTACTGACCATTTTCTCCTGACCCATTGTCCGCAAAAGAATGCCAGTTTTCCTTCCTGAAAGATTCAACCTATTCATGAGCCCTTCAGTACAAAATGAAGCTGAGCTCCCAGGATCTAGAAAAGCATAGGTTATCAGTGACTGATTACCTTTCTTGGATTTTACTCTAACTGGTATTACGGATAGAGCACTATTTTGCTCACCGGCCCCAGTAACACCACTGCTTTGCACAGCACATGAAGGACCTTCATCTGGTGGTTCTCTCCCTCCTTTAGTTTGCACTGCAACACTTTCCCTCTGCTTGGAGTGGATATGTAAGAGTGTGGGGTGTTTCTGATTACAAACTTTACACAAGAGACGTTTCCTACAGTCCTTGCTTCTGTGCCCAATGTGCAGACAACCAAAACACACACCATTCTCTTTCAAAAAAGATAATCTGTCACAGTGCAACTTTCTTTCATATGAAGGACACAAATCCAACATGTGCCCTGCTCCACAAAACAAGCAAGCCTTGGTCACAACTGAACCACTCTCTCGCCTCAATGCTGGCTCAATCTTCCCTTCAACCTTGGCCACTGTAGTAGCAAAACTACTCCGCTTAGCCTTAGGGTAAAACTGAGACTTATCATTCCTCGCCTCTTTTCTGATGGCTGTTGGAGGATCCTGTATATCTCCAAACAATGGGTCACTTGCAATCTTAACTTGCCTTTCGACAAACTCAACAACATCGCAAAAAACCACTTTACGTTGAAACCTCTCCTGCAGCTCGCAGACAACATTCCTCCACTTATCCCTGAGCTTATAAGGCAACTTTTTTATAACTGCTTGCATATTAGCAGAGACATCCAACTCATGCAAGGACTCAACGTCTCCCATTGCATTACAACATTGCCTTAATAAAAACCCATATTCCTGCAAAGCCTTCACATCATCAGATTTTATAGGTGGCCATTTACTGACCCTTTCAATGTAGGCAGCAGCAATTTTCAGCGAATTGCCAAAGTTCTCTTGGAGCAAAGATTTAGCTTTAGCATATCCATACTCAGCAGGCATATACTGACAGCTTCTGACCATTTCTCTTGGATGGCCTCTAGTGTATTGCTCGAGAAAATATAAACAATCCTTAGCACTGTGAGTTTGACTCTCTACCATGTGCTCAAAAGCTCTCATAAATGTTTGATATTGCAAAGGATCACCATCAAATAACTGAATGTCACGCCTTGGTAGCAAAAACAGAGACTGCTGCTCAGCTAATAAAGTTGTAATTTCATTCTGTTTCTTCAAAACTGACTAGATGATCATGACCCTCCCTACCTTGCACTGTATGTGTAAGAGGTTTTGATTGTGCGTGAGACTGCAACATCATCTGAGTAGTCGAAACTGCACCTGGAAATACTTGTGGCTTCGTCTCTGACTTTTCCAACGAAACGATCTCGGGCTGAAAAGTATTTTTAACCTTGGGCCTTACATCCAATACCTGCGCTTGATGATCACTTGCATCAACACCCTGATATGGTCGCTCTGGTAACACAGGTTTGAACGTTGGAGCATTAGGATTTAAAAAGGCTAAACTCCCCTGTTCTCGCTCCAAGTATGAATTCATACCATCAGACTTAACATTAACAGCACTTGAGACTCGGGACATTTCAGAAGTTTTTAAAACATTCACCTTTGCTGCTGAGGCTGCTATTTCAGTTTCTAAGTCAAGCAGCTCCTTCCTTTTCCTAAGCTGTATTTCTTGTTCTTCCAAAGCATGCTTTTCTTTCAACAACCTCTGTCGAACAAGAGCAGCCATGTCAGCTTCTGCCATTATGCGTGCTGACAAGGCAGATGAAACCATTGAGCCACTGAGTGATGATTTACTTTTCCTACAACTTTTGTTTCCAACATTAGAGACGCCATCACTTGGATTAACATCATCTATCGCAGCACCTTTACCAACATTCCCGGTGTGCCTAGAAGCACCAGAACCATTTCCAGCAGGTAATACATCAAAGAAATCAATACCAAGTGGATTTAAATGTGGCAAATCAAGCTCAGACACCTGATTTTTACTCTGAGGGTTTCCCTTTGCATCATGAAGCCATTTCTTTATCTCTTCCATAAACTCAGTATTATGTGCTCACACACTTATGAACCAAGCAGTTTGTTTCTCTTGCTCTTCTTGAGGAAGCAAAGGAAGCAAGGTTTCATGCAGATGAGTTGCCTCAATAAGCAACACAGACAAATTCTCTAACTGAGCCTGAACAGTGGAAACATTATCTTCAGATTGCTTTAATTCTTTAATAATCTTTATGACCTTTTTAACTTTATTAATCTTAGTGTGCCGTTCTGTTTGAAGTCTTTCAATCTGATTCTCCAAAGCCTTAGCAGTCGGTTTCGGCTGTCTTTTCTTTCCATCCACATCACCACATTGTATTAATTGGTGTGTCTCCATTTTTCTTCAAAACATTACAAAATCCAAACGCTGAACTACACCTATGCCACACAGCTTCATTCCAACACATCAACTTGATGACATTCCCTTCACTAAACCTTGGACACACACAATTAACAGGAGCAATATCCCCCACTATCTGCCTATTAAACCTAACTAACTCAACCTAGTCTTCCGTACATACTAGCGGTGGGTATTTATGTACCTCCATACCGTCAGCTGTGAGGAAGACAAACTGTCTTAAACACAAACTGCGGCGGTACTCCCAAGCCAATGGCTTCAGCCGCCTGATGCACAATAACTAGAAAGTAAATCAGTACAACGCCTAGTGCAGCTGTACTGCTGAAACCTAACAGGGGAACAAGACTCCTGAAAGAAATCTGTTTTGTGTAGCCAAAGGCTTAATCTAAAAGTCGCGTGGACAAAGGCAACAGCAAACTATAAAACTCTCATCAATAAACTCATCTATATATGAATAATCCAATAAAACCTACAAACTTTTCTGTTGACAATTTATTACGGCTCTTCCAACCTATGGCCGCGGCAGGCTAAACATGAGGACACAGATGACGCGCAACAATAAACGCATAAAATTCACTTCTGTACCATTTGCTCCTTTATTTCCACATGCAACCGTCCAATATATAAATCAGCACATGGGATTAACTATTAAACAAATGCACAGATTGCACAAACAAACAACTGCAACTCACCAATAACTGCACTAACTACTATGCCAAATTACAACTTGGCCTATGGCATCAATTAGTGCACAAATATACAAAAAACATCAAGTTACAGTCAAAATACATCAAAATCATTCAAGCTGCGCTCAAGCTGTGCTCAACAGAAAGTTTTGCCTCATGCTCACCCATGAGACACGCCCCACACCCGTGCACCAATACAGCGAGTCCATTTAAACCAACCCACTTAGTCAGAAGGTAACAACTCATATGGCTCCTACAGTAGCCGTGGCATGAACGTGAGGACAACTGGATCTAGCCAGTTAAGTATTGGTCACACTGGGGAGAGAGGAGAGTGGAGTTAGAGCTGGGTTGAAGTGAATTACCAGAGAGGGTAAGTATGACAGTCTTTTCAGCTTACTTGCAGGAGGTGGAGGTGTGGTATCGAGGGGGAGGTGAAACGGCTGACCTGGGGTTCGTTGGATCCAAAGTGGTGAGTGAGCAGAAGGGCAGGCAGGTGAGGTTTGGAGATATTTCCCAGTGAGGTGGAAAGGAGCTGAGATCCAAGTGGTGAGCAGCAGTCGACACTGGAGAATAGGTCCTGAAGCACAAGAAACAGCGTGAGTCAAACAAGCCGGTTACCAACATCAGGTAGCTGCCGAACTGGCAGGGAGGAGATGACAGCGCAGAGCTTAAATCCCTCTTTGGCCTGATTGCCCCAATTAGCTCCAGATGCGTGAAGCTGAGAAAGTCCTGCCCACGGGCGGAGCCAAGGGTGCTCTGGCACTGATGGAAAATCCCAGCTGCTCACCCAGACCATGACACAACTGATATCTGGAGCTCGGACGTTTGTCCGTTGTCCCTGCTAAGCCTGACTGTACACTGGATAGACTCGAGTTTTACAATGCAAAAAGCAGTGTTGCAGGCCAAAGAGTTTCGTGGTTCACACAGGAGAGTCCATCGCTGCAGCTATGGAGGAAATGTTAAATGCGTGGAAAATTCCGAAGAATAAAGTCCACGTTGTTTTGCGAGACAATGCCAGCAATGTAAAAAAGGCAATGGACCGGCTAGGTGTTGCAAGTTTGGAATGCTTCCCACACAAGGAGGTAAGCGCATCATCCTCATCTGCATCTGATGTCATCCCTAATCTTCCAGCCAAAGCAGACTTGAAAGTGTTTTTGATGAAATCCTGAAGGAAAACACTCAAATCCTGTTCCTCAGTTAGCCACGACAAGTGCACGCATTGAAGTGCAAACTTACCTTAGTGAGCCAACCATTCAACGCTCAGATAATCCACTGCTGTACTGACAAGTCAACAAACTTAGATTTCCCACTCTGGTTTCTACAGCAGCTAAATTTCTCTGTGCACCTACCACAAGTATTGAGAGCGAGAGACTCTTCAGTACAGCCTCCATTATCATTGATGAAAGGAGAAGCAGGCTGACAGCTGAGAAGGTTGAAATGTTGATCTTTCTGAAGAAGAACCTACCTCTCATGTTAGAGTGAGAAAAAAATTACAAATGCATTATTACAAGAATGTTGTTGGGGTTGGTTTTTTTTAGGGTTTGGAGAGGAATTGCTTTGTCTGCTATAATTGCACCTTTTGTCAGTACCAAAGGGGTTTTCGAATTTGCAAAGTTGCACTTTTATTTACTTGAATTTTACTTTAAATACTTCGACATTTAAAGCTCTGCATAAAGTTGCACTTTTATTTAGATGAATGTTACTTTAAATACTTCTAGATTTAAAGTTCTGTATAAGGTTTCACTTTTATTTACTTGAATTTTACTTTAAATACTTCTAGATTTAAAGTTCTGCATAATGTTGCGCACTTTCAGGATGGATGTTTTGATAGTGGTGACAGCTAAACAGTGCTAAAGTTTAAATGAAGAGATATGCATTGTTGAAGTGAGCAATATTTTGGGTGCAGTCTTTTTCTTGCATGCAAGTATAAGAGAATAGCTTTAGTGTGTTGTCTTTTTAAATTTGACTTTGAACTTATACAAAAACTGTTTAAAAAATAGATATATTGGATTCATATCGGTATCGGCAGATATCCAAATTTATGATATCGGTATCGGACATAAAAAAGTGGTATCGTGCCATCTCTAATTTATACACAAGCACTCATATATATTCAAATAATTTTTAAAAAGTGTTCATTTACCTGTTACTACCACACACCAAATCCAGTCGTTGGTACTTCCTGGCTTGTGTAGCCACTAAGTAACAAAAGCTCAACACTGCGCCTAGCATCCTGGAGCACTTCTGTTGTGTTTTTTATGTGTTCTAGAGTTTGTACGTCCTTCTGAGTTTGTACGCGTTTTAGAGTTTGCACGTGTGTTGGAGTTTGTACGTGTTTTGGAGTTTATACGTGTTTTGGAGTTTGTCTCTAGGGGCCACCGTAAATTTACTTTTATTTATTCACTCCACATAAAATGTAATAAATAAATCATATAATAGAAAAACCAACTATTTACATTTCAACTTTTGACTATTTAAAATTTCAGCTTTTTCCTTTCAAACTAATTTAAAGTGAAACAACACAAAACACTGCAAACCACAACACAATTAAATATAAATTAAAATGAGTCACGTGATGGAGCGTTTGGGAATGGCCGCGCCATAGAGAGTCTCTGACCCCCGTCGACCCTACATTAGTTTTAAAACAAGGTAAACGCTCCCAAATAATATATTTCCTCACTGCGGTGACTTGCTAGATCAGTGTCCTCGAACTTATTGAGAGACATGGCCACAGGAACTAAGAAGAAGAGCGTGCAAACCCGGATCTCCACGGTGGCAGCGGGGGAAAGTAATGCTAGCAGTGCCAAGGTTAGCCCTGCTAGCCAAGAAGAAGGGCCAAAGATGGATATAAGCGGCCTGTTTGCCGAAATGACTAAGCTTGGAACTATCCTAACTAGTGTTGCGGCCGATGTATCTCACATTAAGTCAGATATGGTGGAACTTAAAAACGCTATAAGTGCAATCCAAATACGGATGACCGAAGCTGAGGGCCGCATTTCAGATGTGGAACACAAAATGAGGAGCATAACAGAAGATAAAGGCAAAAACGCTAAAAAGCTTGAACAACTTTGGGCCCGAGTAGACGACCAGGAAAACAGAAACCGCAGAAAGAACGTTCGGCTTATCGGTCTGGAAGAGGGTCTGGAAAGTGGTGGCAGCATAAATGATTATGTGATGAAGATACTCGCGGATGGCCTAGGTCTACGAGGGGAGGAATATGAGCTGGAAAGATGCCACAGAAGTACAAGACCACGCCTGGGACCTGGTCAGCCACCTCGAATCGTGCTGGTGAAATTTCTCCGTTACACTGCACGACAAAAAGTTATCATGACCGCTAAACAGAAGAAAGGAATACTGTGGGAGAACTGTCGTTTGTCATTTTATGAAGATATGACCGCGGAGCGAGCGGCGCAGAGGAAGCTTTTCTCCCCAGTAATGAAGAAGCTATGGCAGCATCAGATAAAGCACACTCTGGCACATCCAGCAAAACTTCGATTAACATGGAAAGGCCAGCAGAAGAGCTTTGACAGCGTTGAGGAGGCAGAGAAATTCGTGCGTGAGAACTTTCAGGAAGTGGTGGAGTAAGGGGTTAATAAGCTAAATTACGTGCATGGGAGCGCATCGTTAATAATTTCATAAGACGGGGGCGGGCTCCCTGGGGTGTCGACGGGACAGGAGGAGGACAGCAGTTCACTGTCCACGGGACCATCACGGACCAGAGACAGTTTTGCCCACGGGGCTTTTGCGCTGTCATGTTCCTTTTTTGGACGGCGCTATTTCTTTTTTTATGTTCGTTGTTTTTTGTTTTTTGTTTTTTTGGTAGAGATTCTATAGGTGAGGTACTGTTCTTGTTTAAACTTATGTTCTGGTTCAAGCAGGGTTATCAGCACAGGTTAAATGGTTATGGGTTGGAAGATATAAGGCTTATAGATACCTTAACATGGCATAGTCATGGGGAATGTGGACGTTAATATTGTGTCATGGAATATAAATGGCTGTGGCACACCAGTCAAAAGAAAAAAAGTGCTTAGCTACTTCAAGTCTCATAATGCTGATATTGCATACATCCAGGAGACGCATTTTGCGAATGAAAATGAAGCATTGAAATTAAAAAGGGATTGGATTGGGAAAGTATTTCATAACTCAAGATCAAGCAAGAGTCGTGGTGTCATGGTACTCATTAATAAAAGACTAAACTTTGTATTATTGAAGGAAAGCCGGGATGAAGACGGGCGAGTGTTGGCTCTGCAGGCTCTCATTAATGGAGTTCAGGTTGTTCTGTGCAATATTTACGCCCCAAATAGGGATGAACCTAATTTTATGGATGAGGTTAACAAGATGCTAGGGAACATGAAGGGCCAGATCTTGTTAGGTGGAGACTTTAATAATGTGATGGATGAATATATTGATAGAAGTGCCATTAATGCAACTTCAAGTACTAAAACTGGGACAGCGATAGATGCTTTAAAAGAAGATCTCAGTGTGGTAGATATTTGGAGGCTTGTTCACCCTATGGAAAGAGAATACACCTTTTACTCTCATTCGCATAAGACATATTCCCGAATAGATTATTTTTTGATTTCTAAATCATGTGTCAATTTAGTAGTAAACTGTGACATTGGTGTGATTGCTTTAACAGATCACGCACCAGTAGAATTGCACATAAATCTAAATGTCGAAAAGAACAGAACGGGTAGGTGGAGACTAAACTCAAGCATATTGCAGGACGAAAAATTTGTATCAACCCTAAAAGAGGATATAAGATATTTTTTAGAGGTGAATGTTGGATCTACGGACAGGCTGGCTATTGTATGGGATGCTTTGAAGGCATTTATTCGTGGAAAGTGCATAGGCTATAGTTCTAAGAAAAATGGAGAAGATAAGGAAAAGATAAGAACTTTGGAGGAAAATATAAGTAAATTGGAAAAACAATTAGCAGGAAAATTTGATGATAATAAATTTAAAGAGATTTGCCAGCTTAAATATGATCTTCATAAAATTTATAACAAAAAAGCAGAGTATGCCCTCTTTCGTCTTAAAACTAATTTCTATGAGAATGGTGAAAAGACAGGCAGGCTATTAGCCAGACAACTTAAGCAAATGGACAATCAGAATGTTATTACGGCAGTTAAAAAGGATGATAAATTAGTTACATCTTCTTCAGAGATTAACACAATTTTTCAAATATTTTATCAAGATTTATACACGTCCGATAACAAAGTAAGTATGGATCTGCTGAGTCCATACTTTGATAAAATGAAAATACCAAAAATCTCACAAGAGGGTAGGGACAAATTGGAAACTCCACTAACTGAGGTAGAAGTAAAAGAAGCTATCCGTGCAATGAAATTTTTATCATTAGAGAAAAAATTACCAATAATCATCCCACAGATGTAATATTATCTACAGCTACTCTTAGTACCATTGATATTAAGTTAGACTCTTTTTCTCCAATTGATCTTTCTGAGTTAACTTCAATAATTACTTCCTCCAAACCATCAACGTGTCTTTTAGACCCCATTCCTACAAAACTGCTCAAAGAAGTCCTGCCATTAATTAATTCTTCGATCTTAAATATGATCAACCTATCTCTAATAATCGGCTATGTACCACAGGCCTTCAAGCTGGCTGTAGTTAAACCTTTACTCAAAAAGCCATCTCTAGACCCAGCAGTCTTAGCTAATTATAGGCCAATCTCCAACCTTCCTTTCATATCAAAAATCCTTGAAAGAGTAGTTGTCAAACAGCTAACAGATCATCTGCAGAGGAATGGTTTATTTGAAGAGTTTCAGTCAGGTTTCAGAGCTCAGCACAGCACAGAAACAGCTTTAGTGAAGGTTACAAATGATCTTCTTATGGCCTCTGACAGTGGACTCATCTCTGTGCTTGTCCTGCTAGACCTCAGTGCAGCGTTCGATACTGTTGATCATAATATCCTATTAGAGCGATTAGAACATGCTGTAGGTATTACAGGTACTGCACTGCAGTGGTTTGTATCATATCTATCTAATAGACTCCAATTCGTGCATGTAAATGGAGAGTCCTCTTCACACACTGAGGTTAATTATGGAGTTCCACAGGGTTCAGTGCTAGGACCAATTCTGTTTACATTATACATGCTTCCCTTAGGCAGCATCATTAGAAGACATAGCATACATTTTCACTGCTATGCAGATGACACCCAGCTCTATCTGTCCATGAAGCCAGATAACACACACCAATTAGTTAAACTGCAGGAATGTCTTAAAGACATAAAGACCTGGATGGCCGCTAACTTTCTGCTTCTTAATTCAGATAAAACTGAGGTTATTGTACTCGGCCCTGAAAATCTTAGAAATATGGTATCTAATCAGATTCTTACTCTGGATGGCATTACCTTGGCCTCCAGTAACGCGGTGAGGAACCTTGGAGTCATTTTTGACCAGGACATGTCCTTCAATGCACATATTAAACAAATATGTAAGACTGCTTTCTTCCATTTGCGCAACATCTCTAAAATTAGAAATATCCTGTCTCAGAGTGACGCTGAAAAACTAGTTCATGCATTTATTACTTCCAGGCTGGACTACTGTAATTCATTATTATCAGGATGTCCAAAAAACTCACTGAAAAGCCTTCAGCTAATCCAAAATGCTGCAGCAAGAGTCCTGACAGGGACTAGAAAGAGAGAGCATATTTCTCCTGTTTTGGCTTCCCTTCATTGGCTTCCTGTTAAATCCAGAATTGAATTCAAAATCCTGCTCCTCACATACAAGGTCTTAAATAATCAGGCCCCATCTTATCTTAATGACCTTGTAGTACCATATCACCCTATTAGAGCGCTCCGCTCTCGCTCTGCAGGCCTACTTGTTGTTCCTAGAGTATTTAAAAGTAGAATGGGAGGGAGAGCCTTCAGTTTTCAGGCCCCTCTTCTGTGGAACCAGCTTCCAGTTTGGATTCGGGAGACAGACACTATCTCTACTTTTAAGATTAGGCTTAAAACTTTCCTTTTTTCTAAAGCATATAGTTAGGGCTGGACCAGGTGACCCTGAATCCTCCCTTTGTTATGCTGCAATAGATGTAGGCTGCCGGGGGATTCCCATGATGCATTGAGTTTTTCCTTTCCAGTCACCTTTCTCACTCACTATGTATTAATAGACCTCTCTGCATTGAATCATATCTGTTATTAACCTCTGTCTCTCTTCCACAGCATGTCTTTATCCTGTCTTCCTTCTCTCACCCCAACCGGTCGCAGCAGATGGCCGCCCCTCCCTGAGCCTGGTTCTGCCGGAGGTTTCTTCCTGTTAAAAGGGAGTTTTTCCTTCCCACTGTCGCCAAAGTGCTTGCTCATAGGGGGTCATATGATTGTTGGGTTTTTCTCTGTATCTATGAAGCGCCTTGAGGCGACTTTTGTTGTGATTTGGCGCTATATAAATAAAATTGAATTGAATTGAATTGAATTGAAAGCTGGGAAGTCACCAGGAATAGATGGATTCCCAGCAGAATTTTACCATAAATTTATAGATTTGCTATGTCCTTTTCTAACTGAAGTATTACATGAAGCCTTTGAATTTGGACGACTCCCTGCAAGTTTTAATCAGGCAGTAATATCACTAATTCCAAAAGGTGACAAGGATTTAACTGATCCAGGTAATTACAGACCAATAAGTTTAATCAATGTGGATTGCAAAATTCTATCCAAAGTTTTAGCAACAAGGTTGGAGGTTGTGATACCACAAATTATTCATCAAGATCAAGTAGGGTTTATCAAGAATAGATCTGCTTCTGATAATATGAGGAGATTACTACACCTGCTGTGGCTGAATAGAAATAACACAAATCCTGTATTGGCTATATCTTTAGATGCACAGAAAGCTTTTGATAGGGTGGAGTGGAACTTTCTGTTCACAGCCCTGGAAAAGTTTGGAATAGGTGACAATTTTTGCAGATGGATTAGAACCATGTATTCTGGTCCAGAGGCAGCTGTATTTACAAATGGGGTACTTTCTCCTTTTTTTAGTATTTCCAGATCAACACGTCAAGGATGCAATTTAAGCCCATTGCTATTTATAATATTTTTAGAGCCATTAGCTATTCAAATCAGAGAAAATGCAGAGATTAAAGGTGTATTTGGGGGAGGCAGAGAACACAAATTATTCCTGTATGCAGATGATGTGCTGATATTAAACCAAGACCCAACTAATTCTATCACAAAACTATTAGAGGTGATTAATACATACTCAATGTTTTCGGGGTACAAAATTAATTGGCATAAATCAGAGGCGATGCCAGTTTCCCAGGCTTGCAGTCATAACTTAATATCGGGCTTTAACTTTAAGTGGGTGGACAAGGGAATGAAATATCTTGGAATTGAATTGGACCCCAATATTGAGGATATTATGGCTAACAGTATGGGAAAATTATTAAACAAGATCAATAAAAACTTGGGTAAATGGAGTAAACTAAATTTGACATTGTGGGGAAAAGTGAACACAGTTAAAATGGTTGTGGCACCGCTCATCAACTATTATACAGGAATGCTGCCTATGTGTATCCCGCGACGGATGTTGCAAAGCTACAATAATATGATAAAAGATTTTCTTTGGAAGGGTGGTAAACCCCGTATTAACATAAATCGACTGTCCCAATCTACACTGAACAAAAATATAAACGCAACACTTTTGTTTTTGCTCCCATTCCCCATGGGATGGACGTAGAGACCTAAAATTCATTCCAGATACACAATATAACCATCCCTCCCAAACAGTGGTCACAAATCAGTCCAAATGTGTGGTAGTGGGCACATCTGCTATATTGAGATAATCCATCCCACCTCACAGGTGTGCCACATCAGGATGCTGATCTGACATCATGAGTAGTGCACAGGTGTACCTCAGACTGCCCACAACAAAAGGCCACCCTGGAATGTGCAGTTTTTTGCGCTATTGGGGGTCTGGGGACCCAGAACCGGTCAGTATCTGGTGTGACCACCATTTGCCTCATGCAGTGCAACACATCGTTGCATGGAGTCTATCAGATTGTCAATTGTGGCCTGTGGAATGTTGGTCCACTCCACTTCAATGGCTGTGCGAGGTTGTTGGATATTCGTGGGAACTGGTACACGCTGTCGTATACGCCGGTCAAGCACATCCCGAACATGCTCAATGGGTGACATGTCCGGTGAGTATGCTGGCCATGCAAGAACTGGGACATTCTCAGCTGCCATCTGCCCTGAATAATGTGAACCATGATTCATCCGTGAAGCGCACACCTCTCCAACGTGCCAGACGCCATCGAATGTGAGCATTTGCCCACACAAGTCTGTTACGGCGACGAGCTGGAGTCAGGTCAAGACCCCGATGAGGACGACGGGCATGCAGTTGAGCGTCCCTGAGACGGTTTCTGACAGTTTGTGCAGAAATTGTTTGGTTGTGCAAACCAATTGTTCCAGCAGCTGTCTGGGTGGCTGGTCTCAGACGATCTTGGAGGTGAACCTGCTGGATGTGGAGGTCCTGGGCTGGTGTGGTTACACGAGGTCTGCGGTTGTGAGGCCGGTTGGATGTGCTGCCATATTCTCTGAAACGCCTGTGGAGACGGCTTATGGTTGAGAAATGAACATTCAATGCACGGGCGACAGATCTGGTTGACATTCCTGCTGTCAGCATGCCAATTGCACGCTCCCTCATTGCTTGTGGCATCTGTGGCATTTTGCTGTGAGACAAAACTGCACATTCCAGGGTGGCCTTTTGTTGTGGGCAGTCTGAGGTACACCTGTGCACTACTCATGATGTCAGATCAGCATCCTGATGTGGCACACCTGTGAGGTGGGATGGATTATCTCAATATAGCAGATGTGCCCACTACCACACATTTGGACTGATTTGTGACCACTGTTTGGGAGGGATGGTTATATTGTGTATCTGGAATGAATTTTAGGTCTCTACGTCCATCCCATGGGGAATGGGAGCAAAAACAAAAGTGTTGCGTTTATATTTTTGTTCAGTGTAAGAAAGAAGGGGGACTAGCCCTGCCCAATATAGAGTATTATAGTATCTCTTTTGAAATGGCTAGATTAGGCAAACATTGGGCAGGGAAAAATAATATAGACTGGATTTTAATAGAACAAGAGCTTGCATCTCCATTCACACCAATTGATATTTTATCACAAAAAGTGAATAATCACGGTAAGACGCAAAACCCTATTTTGAAATTTTCGAAAATGGTATGGTTGGAGGTGCATAAGAAATACAAACTTGTGCCATATGTACAGAAGTATGCCCCCTTGTGGTATAATCCTAAAATTAAAATTGGTAAGCAGACTGTTTACTGGACACAATGGCTGAGAAGAGGTATCAGAACTGTTAGTGACCTATTTGAAGGGGGTGTCTTCATGTCGTATGAGGATATTAAAAAAAAGTTTTGTTTAGAGGGTAACAGTCATTTCTGGAAGTATTTGCAAATAAGAAACTGTTTAAAAGGAGGAGTTACAATAACATGTGAAAGTAACTCGATAGAGAATTTCATGCTACTACCCCCATTTCTGTGCACAGCTGCGAAATGGTATAATATTTGCCCATGGATTAAAAACAATATAAATAAGAGCCTGAAAAAAGTATGGGAAAGGGATCTAGGGCGTACAATGGATGAAGATACATGGGATTCTATATTGTCGAACAATGGATTATACATTAGGGAAGCCAGGGGAAAATTTATTCAATACAAAATTCTTAACAGATACTATTATACTCCTTCAAGGCTGTATAGAATGGGGATTGGTAGAGATGACTTGTGTTGGAAATGCCAACAAGCCAAAGGTACTCTGATACATGCCCTCTGGGAATGCCCGCTGGTTTTTCCAGTTTGGAACACTGTACTGAATTATTTGCAGGGGTGGACACTTTGTAACCTACCCATCCATCCATCCATCCATCCATCTTCATCCGCTTATCCGAGGTCGGGTCGCGGGGGTAGCAGCCTAAGCAAAGAGGTCCAGACCTCCCTCTCCCCAGCCACCTCCTCCAGCTTGTCCGGGGGAATACCAAGGCGTTCCCAGGCCAGCCGAGAGATATAATCTCTCCAGCGTGTCCTGGGTCTGCCCCGGGGCCTCCTCCCGGTGGGACATGCCTGGAACACCTCGCCCAGGAGGCGCCCAGGGGGCATCCTTGCCAGATGCCCGAACCACCTCAGCTGGCTCCTTTCGATGTGGAGCAGCAGCTGCTCTACTCTGAGCCCCTCCCGGATGGCCGAACTTCTCACCCTATCTCTAAGGGAGAGGCCAGCCACCCTTCGGAGGAAGCTCATTTCCGCCGCTTGTATCCGCGATCTCGTTCTTTCGGTCACTACCCACAGCTCGTGGCCATAGGTGAGGGTAGGGACGTAGATCAACCGGTAAATTGAGAGCTTCGCTTTTACACTCAGCTCCCTCTTCACCACGACGGACCGGTGCAGCGTCCGCATTACTGCAGCCGCAGCCCCAATCCGTCTGTCGATCTCCAGCTCCCTTCTCCCATCACTCGCGAACAAGACCCCGAGATACTTGAACTCCTCCACTTGGGGCAGGAACTCATCCCCGACCCGGAGTGGGCACTCCACCCTTTTCCGGCTGAGAACCATGGCCTCAGATTTGGAGGTGCTGATCCTCATTCCCGCTGCGTTACACTCGGCTGCGAACCGCTCCAGTGCGAGCTGGAGGCCCTCACCCGATGAAGCCAACAGAACCACATCATCCGCAAAAATCAGAGATGAGATTCTGAGGCCACCAAAGCGAAAGCCCTCCGCCACTTGGCTGCGCCTAGAAATCCTGTCCATAAAAATTATGAACAGAACCGGAGACAAAGGGCAGCCCTGGCGGAGCCCATCACCCACCGGGAACGAGTCCGACTTATTGCCGGCAATGCGAACCAAGCTCTTGCAACTATGAGTCGGGGTCGGGTGCATTGTGAGCCGGGTGGCGGCCAGGAGCGGAGGCCCTGGCGGACCGACCCCCGGCTGCCAAGACTGGCAATAGGGACATGGAATGTCACCTCTCTGGTGGGGAAGGAGCCTGAGTTGGTGCGTGAGGTTGAGAGGTACCGGCTAGATATAGTTGGGCTCACCTCTATGCATTGTCTGGGCTCTGGAACCAGTCTCCTGGAGAGGGGCTGGACTCTGTCTCAGTCTGGAGTTGCCCCTGGTGAGAGGCGGCGGGCTGGGGTGGGTATTCTTATATCCCCTCGGCTTGCTGCCGGTACGTTGGGGTTTTTCCCGGTGGACGAGAGGGTTTGTTCCCTGCGCCTTAGGGTCGGGGAACGGGTCCTGACTGTCATCTGCGCTTATGCGCCGAGTGGCAGTTCGGAGTACCCAGCCTTCTTAGAGTCCCTGGGGGGGGTGCTGGAAGGTGCTCCACCTGGAGACTCTGTTGTCCTGCTGGGAGACTTCAATGCTCACGTGGGTAACGACAGCGAGACCTGGAGGGGCGTGATTGGGAGGAACGGCCTCCCTGATCTGAACCCGAGCGGTGCTTTGTTATTGGACTTCTGTGCTAATCACAGTTTGGCCATAACGAACACCCTGTTCGAACATAAGAGTGTCCATAAGTGCACGTGGCACCAGGATGCTCTAGGCCGTAGGTCGATGATCGATTTTGTAATCGTATCACCAGACCTGCGACCATATGTTCTGGACACTCGGGTAAAGAGAGGGGCTGAGCTGTCAACTGATCACCACCTGGTGGTGAGTTGGATCAGGTGGCGGGGGAGGACGCTGGACAGACCTGGTGCACCTAAACGCGTAGTGAGGGTGTGCTGGGAACGTCTAGCAGAGGCCCCAGTCCGCGAGATCTTCAACGCACACCTCCGGCAGAGCTTCAACAGCATCCCGAGGGAGACTGGGGACATTGAGTCCGAATGGACCATGTTCAGCGTCTCCATTGCCGAAGCTGCTGCATTGAGCTGCGGCCGCAAGGTGGTTGGTGCCTGCCGTGGTGGTAATCCCCGAACCAAATGGTGGACACCAGAGGTGAAGGGAGCCACCAGGCTGAAGAAGGAGGCCTATCGGGCTTGGTTAGCCTGTGGGACTCCGGAGGCAGCCGACAGGTATCGACAGGCCAAGCGGAATGCGGCTCGGGCAGTGGCTGAAGCAAAAACTCGGGTGTGGGAGGAGTTCGGAGAGGCCATGGAAAAAGACTTTCGGACTGCCTCGAAGAGATTCTGGCAAACCGTCAGGCGTCTCAGGAGGGGAAAGCGGTGCTCTACCTGCACTGTGTATAGTGCTGGCGGAGCGCTGTTGACGTCGACTGAGAAAATTGTCGGGCGGTGGAAGGAATACTTCGAGGACCTCCTTAATCCCACTGACACGTCTTCCGGGGAGGAAGCAGAGTATGGGGATGAGGGGTGTGACCCACCGATTTCCGGGGGCGAGGTCACTGAGGCAGTTAAACAACTCCTTGGTGGCAGAGCCCCTGGTGTCGATGAGGTCCGCCCCGAGTTCCTGAAGGCTCTGGACGTTGTAGGGCTGTCTTGGTTGACACGTCTCTGCAATGTTGCGTGGAGATCAGGGGCAGTACCTGTGGACTGGCAGACCGGGGTGGTGGTCCCCATCTTCAAGAAGGGGGACCGGAGGGTGTGTTCCAACTACAGGGGGATCACACTCCTCAGCCTCCCCGGGAAAGTCTATGCCAGGGTGCTGGAGAGGAGGGTTCGTCCGCTAGTCGAACCTCGGATACAGGAGGAACAATGCGGTTTTCGTCCTGGTCGCGGAAGAGCTTGTAACCTACCCAGATCACCTAAATTATGTTTACTAGGAGACAAAGGAGAGGTGCCGCAATTAAGTAAACACCAGTTTAGAGTGTTAAGTACTGCATTGGTAACTTGTGCCCGTGTCATTTTGGAACACTGGAAGGACTCTCATATTCCAACGCTTAAAATGTGGAAAGACAGAATGATTGGGAATGTTGCGTGCGAAAAGATGCTGGGAAAAATACATCATGTGACAGAAGCTGCGCTGGAACAGTGGGACAATTTTTGCACCTACATGTCTACCTGACTTGGACATTTGAGTTTAATACAACATATGTTAAAACCTCACTTGTTTTGTTTCGTTGTGTTTTTTTTTTTTTGTTGGTTTTTTATTTATTTATTTATTTTAGTTATTTATTTTGTTTGTTTGTTTTTGTTTGTTTGCTTCTTGCTTTTGGTTGTTGCATCTCTGTATTTGCTGTTATAAAATGCAAAATCTAATAAATACTTGAATTATAAAAAAAATAAATAAATTAAAATATGCAAAACAAAAGGAAGATGCACATTCTCTGTCATATAGACCTGCATGAATAAACTTTCTGAATCCTTTATCATCTGCATCTGAAAATAGTTGTGGATGATTACTATACCTTTCTAATGTGACGTTGTTGTCCCTGGCTCTCTTTCCCTCCTGCTCTGTTCCTGTGCTACTGCGAGTGTAATTACCGCCCCTACCCCCTCTTCCCAGTGCAAGCACAAGTTGGGGTCTGCTGGGGAACAGCTAGCGGGGCCTACGCTATCTTCGGCTGCACCAGCTACAGGGGCCTGGCTAGCTACGGGTGAATCAAGGGTGCAAAGCCGAGTAATCATGCTACTAGTGAGTTGGCTACGAGCTAAGCTAAGCTAGCGATACAGTAGAGAGACAGTGAGTGAATACTTTGGCTATAAATTAGGTAGTGAGTACACAGACAGTGTGCTTTGGATCAAGCACATGAAGATTATACTATGATAAAACTATGATGAACCCCTGTTCTCTGTTTGCCATCTGAGGCGTGGGGATGGGGGTGATGGTGCCTAGACCTGGGTATATAGAGTATATTTGGGGAGTGTGAGTGTGTGTACAGTGTTCATTTCTGTTTGTCTCCATGTTGAGTGAGTGCTGAGTATATGTATATATGTGCATGAGGGTGGGAATGCATGTTTGTGTCTGTGTTTGCCTGTTTGTCTATGTTTATGTGTCAGGTTGGGTCTTAGACTCTACCCATATGGAAAAGATATATATAAATCTTATAAAGTTTGTATCTGTCTTGTGTGAAACTTGTATGAAAAGCATACGTACTACAAGAAAAGGCTTTTGTGTTTCTGTTCAAGGAGTGAAACTATGGAACAAACTGAATATGGAATTAAAGCAATGTCCAAACATAAAACTGTTCAAAAAGAGTTATAAAAATATGATCTTCTCGATCTATAAAGAAAAGGAAAATATTTAAATTAAGTGAATGTCTCTATTTAAAAACAAACAAACAAAAAATTCATGATGTGATATTATAGTATATAGTATATCAGAAATCTGTTCACTATTTTTATTACAAATTATATCAGTAAGGAAGCTGACTAAATATTCACTGATAATTTATGGGACAGGGGTGGGATTAAATAAGTGTATACTTCTTCCCACTCCCTTTCAACATGTAAATTAATCAGAATGTTTTTTTGTATGTAATTTGTATAGTATATATATATTTTTTTCTCTCATTTCTTTTCTAAATGTACTTGTATATTGTTCACATGTTGAAATAAATTACCAATCAATCAATCAATCAATCATATAAGAGTGAAAACAGATATAAGATCCCTTGAAAAATTATATGATGAAACTTGTATGTTTTGGATACTAAAACAATATATGAAAGTGATGAGAAAGTGGCCACTTTCATGAGTAAAGCATATAAGTTTTTACTATTTCTTTTCCATATGGGTACCTCTCTGGGAATCTCAGGCCACACCAGATGTGAGGTTATCTCCCCATATAAATATGAGAAAGCTCCCAGTTTTCTGTGACCCCAAGGCTTGGAGAGGGGCTGCTGTGACTCGTTGGGGGTCGGATGAACGAGAAAAGACGAAAAGAAGAAAGTAAAAAGCGAGCATGAGGAGACAGAACAAAAAAGAGACTAAGGGAGAAGGCAAAATGACATGCTACAGTGGAGAATAGATAAGGAGTGGAGAAGAAATGCTCACTGCATCACAGACAGGAAGTCCTTTAAATAAACAAACAAACAAACAAAGAACTGTTTTATTTGTTGTTATCTATCATATGCTTGGCCCTTACTCTGAGTTTCTACCTCATTTCCCAGACTTTTAAAAAATCTGATTTAGTTCTCAGTTCAGATAAAATAATTATAGACACTATGAGTAAGAGCCAAACAGACGATCGATAACAACAAATAAAAGGCTAAGTCAGGTATTCAAATGAATTCAAACTCTGTCAGTGTCCTTAGTTTATTACTGATTGATTTAAATTAGAATATTCTTCCTGCAAACAGATTTCTATAAGACTGGAAGTTGAGGAGAAAAAGCTGAAGTTTAATGAAACACTCGTGTTTATGCTTACTTTTTTTTTTTTAAATGCTTACTTTTTTGGCTTTTAGCCTTTTTTGGGACAGATGCAGTGACGATAGACAGTACAGCTGAGAGAGAGAGGTGAGGACACACAGCCCGGGTTTGGCCCAGGCCAGATGCTGTCCTGCCATACGACATATAGCTCACCCACTGAGCTAAACCAGCACTCCATTTTAATCTTTCATACAATTGAAATAAGTCATAATTACAAATAAATTACAAATTTAGATTGAGAGAACTGACCTGAGATTCACTTGGACTCGGAGGACATCGGATTCTCCTAGCCTTGTTATCTGAAGAAGAGGTGATATTATAGACACCTCTTCAGCTCTGGCACACTTCATGTTTTGTAGAAATCATTTAACATTATTTAAAAAATCCTCAAATTCGTTACTTAGAGGCTTGCCTTTGGCAGGCTATTCTCTACAAGCTTGTTGTCACGGTCCTGGGACCCAGTTTTGTTCTGTTTTTTTGATCATTGATTATTTTTATCACTGTTATCACTACTAGTATTTAGGTTTATTTCTCAGTATTTCTAGCTCTCTAATTCGTTATTATGTGATTACTAGTTCTTAGGTTTTGTTATGTGGCTTCCCTGTGTTCTGTGTTGTCTACTCTGTGCCCTCCTATCCCACGTTTCAGGTTCCTATGTTCTGTCTCCCCCGGTCTCTGTTAAGTTTACGTATCTTGAGTTAAGTCGATGTGTTTTCTGATTTACTTTGAAAGTGCGTGTCTCATGTCAGTGCTTCTAGGTTTGCTTCCCTTGTCTAGTTTAGTCTGATTTCTCCCAGCTGTGTCTCCCTCCTGTCTCCCATTCCCTGGTTACTGTGTTTTTAGCCCTGTGTTTTCCTTGCCCTATGTCGCGTCGTAACCTCATAATTGCCCGTGTGGTGAAGCTAGAAACTGACATGTTTCACCAGTTTAGTTTTCTGTTTAGTAATTGCCAACAAATAAAGCTGAGGTTTTTGAGTTCACGTTTGTCTCCACGAGGCCTGCGTTTGGGTCTATCATCCTGCCTGCACACAGCTATGGCACTTGTGATCAAAGAAAGGTGCCTGTGGTGGCAGTGTGGTCCATGGCTCAACTTCAAGGGAGGGGCGGTACAGCAGGCTCAAGGGGTTCACAGTGCCATACTTCAATACCCTATAGCTTTGCAGTATGCCCAGAACACCTCGCTCAGGAGGTGGCCAGGAGGTATCCTAGTCAGATGCCCAGACCACCTCAATTGGTTCAGTTTAATGTGGAGGAGTAGCGGCTTTAGTCTAGTTCCCTCCTAAATGACTGAATTTCTCAAACTATGTCTAAAGGAGAACTGAGCCACATTCTGGAGACAACAAAATGTTCACCGCTTGTATTTGCAATCGCATACTTTAGGTCACTAGCCAGGCAAAGGTAGGGATGTTTATCTGTCAGGGGCCACTAGGCTGGTACGAGGGCTGAACCCAAAAGCAAACTCAATTGACTAGTGAGATACAGTGAACTTAAGTTTATTTAATCACAAGGAAAAAAGAAGGAGAACTTTGGGGGGTAGGAGACAGAGGTGAGGGTCTTAGATGTTGCAGTGGTTAGATGAGAGACTGGGGTCCGGAGGGAGGGAGGAAATGGTGTGAGTGTCTGACAGGGTGAGAGTGAGGCAATCCAGCCAATTTGCATGATCCAGAGGTGAGTGGCAGGCAGAGTGAATTTCTGTGAACGCTGTCGGAGTAGCTAGTCCATGAGCTTTTTCAGGTGAGAGGAGAGATGAATCCAGAACACGAGAATCAGCTGCAGGTGTGGTGGGTAATGATTCTGGTCAGAGGTAAAGAAAAACACAAGGAGACCGGTTATACGAAAGAAAATTTCTAAGATTTAAGTGTGCAAGAGCCAAGTTACCATCATGGGGTAGTGGACGGTCTAGCAGAGTGTGGAAGCCAACGCACATCTTAAGTGCTGGACAGCTCTTTGCTGTTTGATGGCTTGCAGGTGGCCACGGCAGGTGGGGAATGGCAAACCCAGCTCTGGGGATTGGGCCAGGATGGCCAGGCAGTAGACGTCATTATCAACTAGTAAAATCAACACCATAGCATATTTATATTCAGATCTCTCTTTACCACAAGAGACCAGTAAAGCATATGCATCACTGCAGACATGGCTCCAATCCATTTGTCACTCCCCCTCTCTCCTTTCTCTTCACTTTTGACCCCCAGATACTTGAATTCCTCCATTTGGGGCAACAACCTGTCCCTAACCCCAAGAAGGCTCTCCAATCTATTCTTGCTAAGAACTTTCAAGCCCCACACTTGAAAGTGCTAACTGGTATTCCCATTGCTTCACATTGGGCCGCAAACTGTTGATGTACAAGCTGGATGCCACCACCTGATGAAGCCAACAGAACCACAAAAAATAGAGATGAGATCCTGAGACAACCAGAGGGGAGGCCTTTTGCTACTTAAGACTGCCTAGAAAATTTTGTTTAAAAAATTATGAACATAATCATAATCCCAATACCTGCTGGGAATGAGTCTATTGTCAGCAAGACAGACCAAGCTCTTGCTGCAGTTGCACAAGGACCAAATGGCCTTTGATAATGAGCTAGATGCCCCATACTTCCAAAGCACCTTCCATACAATGTCTCGAGGGATGCGGTCAAATCCCATAAAACACATGTAGACTGTAACCCCCATTTAAACTTGAATTTCCTCATTAGGATAAAGATCTGGTTTAGCGGTCTATGACCAGGATGACAATCACTGAATCAGAGGTTCGAATTATGGACAAACTCTTGTCTCCAGTACCCTGGCATAGACTTTTCTTCCTAGGGAGGCTGAGTAGTGTGATCCCACTGTAATTGAATCACACAAGTAACCACCACCCCTGTCTGCCAATACAGAGGGACTGCCCTGGATCTCCAAGTGATGTTTCAGAGGTGTGTCAACCAAGATATACCTATAGTAACTCAAGGCAAATCACCTGGGGCCCTACCACTAAGGAGTTATTTAACTACCTTACTCACCTTGGACCCATTGATCCGGAAGTTGTCTGTCTCGTCCCCAGACTATTTTTCTTCAATAGAAGGCATGTCAGTGGGACTGAGAAAAGTAGTCTTAACACCAACCAACTATATCCTTGGTTGAAGTCAGCAACCCACACTGAGAGCCTGATGGTTTGCTGGAATTGCCTCGAGGCTGACCAAAAGGCTTCTTCCATGACCTTAATGAACTCCTCCCATGAGCTAAGGCTGCATCCACATAGGAATACTAATAATTTGTAAGGAATAACTGAAACTGTGAAAACCATGTTTGGAAAATATATAAAATATATAAAATTCCCCTCCCACCCCTGCGGGCGTTCTATCCTCCAAGCTGGGGTCCTCTACCAGAGGCCTGGGAGCTTGAGAGTCCTGCGCAGTATCTTAGTTCCCAGGTCTGCGCTCTTCTGGACAGAGATCTCCAATGTTGTTCCTGGGATCTGCTGAGCACATAGTGCTTTGATTACCACCGGGACCACTGTTACCTTCACCCTCCACATGTTCTCCAACTCTTCTCTGAGCCCTTGGTATTTCTCAGGTTTCTGGTGTTCCTTCTTCCTGATGTTGCTGTCATTCAGAACCGCTACATCTATCACTACGGCTGTCTTCTTCATGGTTGGAGAAAGAGAGGAACCAGGCATGGAGCTCTGAATGCAAGGCAGTGTGTTTATTTACAGTGGTAAAAGGTTAACAACAGTTCAATGTGCAACGTAGTCAGTTGTGTCCCCCTTCCCGTGCTCAAACAGTGCGTGGCAGTGAATTTTCCTTCCTCCTCCAGGTAGACTCCCATGCTTGTGATTCTCCTCCATCCCTGTTCCTAGTTGCACACAGAACAGCAAACAGTTAATCACTCATCTGGCAGGCAACACTTAACTACGCAAACGGTCAGAGAATACTACCAGGCTTAGTGCAATACTCCAGCGCTGACTGTCGTTCGGCCACACCAGCTCTGCCTAAGATGGTGGATGATTAAAGGCAGCTGTTGGCTGGATCAGTTGCAGGTGTGGCGGCTCCAGAGCGGCAGCACACCCGGGTCGGACGTCACTCATTGCCATGCGACCTCCGTAAACAATTGCCACGGAGCTGGAGAGGAAAATGAAAGAGAGAGGAAAACACACAAACACAGGCAGGTCGACCGGTCGGGGAACCGTCCAACCCTGACATTCTGTTTGTCTACCACCACTATGTCCGGTTGGTTAGCCATCACTTTTTTGTCCGTCTGTATCTGGAAGTCCCACAGGATCTTAGCTCGGTCATTATCTGCCTCTTTTTGGGGCGTCTCCCATTTTGACCTCGGGACTTCCAGGTTATACTCGGCACAGATGTTCCTGTACACTATGCCGGCCACTTGGTTATGGCGTTCCATGTATGCCTTGCCTGCTAGCATCTTGCACCCTGCTGTTATGTGCTGGATTGTCTCTGGGGCATCTTTACACAGCCTGCACCTGAGGTCCTGCCTGGTGTGACAGATCCCAGCCTCTATGGATCTTATGCTCAGTGCTTGTTCCTGTGCTGCCATGATTAGTGTGCTGTCTTTCAGTCCAGCTTTGTCCAGCCACTGGTAGGATTTCTGTCAGCCACCTCCTCTATCTGCTGGTGGTACATACCGTGCAGGAGCCTTTCCTTCCATGATACTTCCTCCTCTTGCTCCTCTTTCTTGGGTTTCTGCTGCCTGATGTATTCACTGAGCACACGTTTGGTTGGGGTGATCTTCCTGATGTATTCATGGATGTTCCCTGTCTCATCCTGGACAGTGGTGCTGATGCTCACTAGTCCTTGGCCTTCTTCTTTCCGCTTAGCGTACAGCCTCAGGGTGCTGGACTTGGGGTGAAACCCTCCATGCATGGTAAGGAGTTTCCTGGTCTAAGAAGTCCTGGACTAGGGACTCTTGTTAATTATCTCACTGAGGGGGTTCAGGCCTATGCAGAACAGCAGTGGGGACAGAGCATCTCCTTGGTAGATCCCACACTTGATGGTGACCTGTGCTATGGGCTTGAAGTTGTCCTCTAGTGTTGTACGCCACATCCCCATTGAGTTCCTGATGAAGGCTCTCAGGGTCCCATTGATCTTGTATAGTTCTGGGTATTCTAGGATCCATGTGTGGGGCATTGAGTCATAGGCCTTCTTGTAATCAATCCAGGCAGTGCACAGGTTGGTCAGCCTGGTCTTGCAGTCTCGGCTGACTGCTCTGTCTACCAGTAGCTGGTGTTTTGCTCCACTGGTATTCTTGCTAATTCCTTTCTGTGCCCCACTCATGTATTGAGTCATGTGCCTGATCTTAGCCGCTATGATGCCTGAAAGGAGCTTCCACATGGTACTGAGGCAGGTTATTGGCCAGTAGTTGGATGGGACTGGTCCCTTCTGGGGGTCCTTGAGGATCAGGACGCTCTGGCCTTCAGTTAGCCATTCCAGGTGTCCCTCGTCAACTAGCAGCTGGTTCAGTTGTGCTCCTAGATGCTCATGGAGTGCAGTCCATGAGGCATGAATCATGTTGGGGCCTGGTGCTGTCCAACTCTTCATACTGGAGACCCTTTATTGTCTTCTACTGTGATGGTTACTGGTCCCTGTTCAGGGAGCTTGCTGTGGTCTGCCCTCAGACCCACTAGCGACTGAGCAATGCTGTTATGGGTTGCATGCTTCTCCCATATTCTCTTCCAGTATTACTGTCTCCAGCCTTGGTGGTGCTGTTCTCATATTGTTCCCCTGCTACTGAGAGTACACCTTGGCTGGTTGTGGAGAACAGCTGGTTCATTCTCCTGCCTTCGATCTCTCTGGTGTACCTCTCCAAACAGCTGGCCAAGGCTTTGAGTCTTTGCTTGGCAGTTTCCGGCATCTCAGGTATGGGCAGCTTGCTGTACTTCTTAGGCACCTTCTTTGTTGCACCTTTCTGCAGCTCTAGTTTCTGTGTGTGTGTGTGTGTGTGTGTGTGTAACTGTTTTGCACTATAATTTACTCATAAAAGAGTTCATTTAAAAAAAACTATTTTCATGCATTTTTTATAAATAATTTTTCCTTCATCCTTTATTCTATAGTAAGAAATATATAAATACCACGAGAGATAAAATATGTACTAAACATACACTTTACTCAAAGTTCTTTCCTTTTCTTTTATATATAGAATATATTTGGTAGAAAAGATTGTGGTCAAATGCTTCAAAAATAATTTGATAATAACACATCTGAATATAATGTCAGAAAGGCAGCTTTCCTGGTAACACTGTCGGATATCTACACACAATCTCAGGCAGCACCTGGCACAATGTTTCCCACAACACCAACACCTATCTCACTGAGTATGAAGAATGTGAAATATGAGACGAATGTTTCTGTGTAATTCCATATGTATCCTTTTGAAGACCGACTGTCATCCATCCATTTTCTTAAACACTTCTCCAACTATAGAATTATTCCTTAGTCTCTGGACTTTTTGTACTGAAATATATCTTCACCATAACACATTAAGGTAAAACTGTTTACATAAAATAAATAAATGTAATATTGTTTCTTAAGGAATATTGTAAGTTTTCATTAAACCCAAATTAGACGACAAAGTCATTAGTATTCTATTGTACCTGTGGCTGACAATGGAGCATAGTAGAATCATAAACTATGCTCCTATAATTAAGGTTAACCATTAGGTGAAGCAGCTAACTAAGGCACAACATGCTTAAATACAGTGTTATAACCAATAAAGTATTTGCTAAGGTAAAAAGTGGACCTGGTTTACATTGGATAATCAGGCATCATTAGAACGATGGTTGACCTTTTCTTTGGCTCTTCGTCTGGCTCGCTCCAGTTCAGCCATCATGGGTAGGGGACCCTCATACATGTTGGTCTTGATTGCTCGAAGTTTCTCCTGGTAGTCTTTTGGCAAGCCGTTCTGTTCTGCTCCCATTACAATCACCTGCAGTCATTGATGAGAATATATTTGTTATAACCATGACAGCAGCCACAAATGTCAGTTGTCAACTGTCTTCAGTGTAATAAAGCAAGAGTGAGCTTCCTATAACTTTTAGGTATACCCATTGACCTGTTTGTAACACAAATATCTAATCAGCTAATCACAGGCACACGGACACAATCTCAATGTCAACACAATCTTATGAAGTTCTAACCACGCATTTGAATGAGAAAGAAAGGCGATTTAAGGAAGTTTGACTATGTCATGGTTGTTCGGACGGGCTGGAGTTTTCCAGAGATGGCTAATCTACTGGAATTTGTCAGCACAACCATTAGTGATATGCGATACCACTGATTTCCTTTCCGATCCAATACCAAGTAAAATTCTGTACAAAAACTAAATGTTTCATTGTATTTCATAATACAGTATATAATTGTATTATGAAATTGTAATAACAGGGCTTCATAATGATTAGACAACATCAGACTACTTGTTATTGCTTAATAATGCAGAATTATCGTATAGAAATAAAAAACCTGAAGTTGTGTGCTAGCTGAACACGTTGCCTGCAGCACTAAAGGACTCCGCCAGAGACGTCTGTCTCGCCCTAGCAGCACCTGTCATGTCACCTCAACATAAGCTCATCATATTCTGTGATGTCATTTAGTCTGAGGTGTTTGACGAGGTTAGTGGTCTTGCCACATGTATCGCAAACCATGTCTTGGCTGTTTGTGGAGGTAAAATACGTCCACACATGACTCCGTTTACGCTCAGCCATTGTTGTGAGTGCGCACGCCAAGGGGCTGCGACACATTCCCATATGACTATGAAAGGTGTAAGAAGAAGTAGTTCCTTCCAATTTAGACGATCTGAATGAAATAGTTTCTTTCCACTGTTCCTGTTAATGAAAATCTACAAATTTACCCCAAAGTACTAAAATATCAATATTTTAATATGAGAATCGATTCTAGAACATAAATTATTGGAAGAATCGATATTTCAATATCAATCCGCACACCACTAACAACCATCTGCACCGTTCACAAGAATGGACCAAAAAAGAGAAGATATCCTGGGAGTGGTAGTTCTAGGTGTAAAATGCTTTATTGATGCCAGAGGTCAGAGGAGAATGGGCAAATTGGGTTGAGCTGATCAGAAGGCACCAGTAACTCAAACAACCACTTATTACAGCCGTGGCCCTGTGAAATAAAAAATGTCACTTTAGGGCCCAACACGTTAATATTGCAAACCACGCTACGCCTAAAAATACTGTGCATGAATCAACATTTAACCTAAAGAGATGTTTTTGATTGTGTGAAAGACTGACGAGATGTGTGGAGGCCATCGTTGCATTTTAATATTCTTTTCATAACACTATTATATGTTCTATTTTTACTAACATTGATTGGTACTTTACACCAAACACAAATGAAATACATCTGAACTTTTTAGATGGAAGTAAATTTAAAATAGTATTTATAAAATTGCGTACATTTTTTTTTACTTTATTCTTTTATTTATAATATTAAGTATTGGCAAATATAACTTAAATAAGCCATTGGAAATGAATTACAGCCAACTAAAATACGTGTCTGTTCTGAGTCCTAGTGAAACTCAAATAGGCTTTAAATAAATTTAGCTTACTGAAAGCTCTCAACACCTGCAAAAATTACATGCAGAGTGCAAAATATAAGCAGAGCAGTACACACTTCTTCAAATATCAGTGGGCTGGTTCAGTGTCAGGAAGATGGGAGTGAGACAGCTTAGCGTGAGCCAGAGGTTTGATCTGTTTGGCCTGTAAGCAGGTCGACAGATAAGTGATTTAGTATACATATGTACATGTTGGCTAAAATAACACAAACACGTTGTGTTCTGATAGAAATAAGATAAGCTAATACATATTAAGAAGGTCAAGAAGTTTCTTTCATGTGGACTTCGCTATGAGTTTAATTTCCAGCTGTCTCAGTTTTCATGTTTTTTTTTTCCAGATGACAGGTTAATAATTTACATTAAAAAAAAAACGAAAATAAAAGGAAAGGAAACAAAATGCACTATTTGACTGTTTTAATGTTTTCTAGGGTCCCTGTCAGTCTCGGGGCCTTAGAATCTATCACGTTTCTCCCCAAGGTATTCAGATTAGCATCTTTGAACCTACAAAATGTTGAACCTTAAGCAGATGGGCTACAGCGGCAAAACATCACACCAGCTGCTGTTCAGGTAAATACAACTGAGGCTGCAACTTGGACAAGCTCACCGACAGTGTTGGGGAGTAACGGAGTACATGTACCGGCGTTACATATTTAAAATACAAAATATGAGTAACTGTATTCTGTTACAGTTGAAATTAACGGATTGCACGGCGGTATTTTCCTGTTTCATATGTTCGGCTATGCTCTCTCTTTTCTGATAATTCCACGCTGTTGGAAACCCAAACAAAACACGCATTAAGAGGCTCTAATGTCTGTGTCCCAATCTCGCGGCCCATGTCACCCCTACTTGCGACCCGCATAATGGCGTGAAGAAATATTTTTTAAAATTATTGTTCAAAAATTATTTAACATGAAGGCAATAGGCAGAGTGTTACAGGCGTAGCCCTAAAGAATGCAGCCTCATGGGCAGTGTAGTCCAGCTGTAAGTAAGCTATTAAGACTCGGCTGTACGCTGTGTTCGTGTTTCCTCTCAAACAATAAGCTCCGTTGGAGCAGCCTTTCAACGCCTCTCTCTGTCTCTGCTAGCAAAGTGACCCAGAGAACAAAGTAAAGCTAGTTTTCAGCTACGAGCCCGACATGAACCCGACGTATCAGCCAGAGGTCCCCATACTACGGTTCGGAGCCGCGGACCTGTTTTATATACGCACTGAATAGTTTCTATACGAGATCGCTGCAAAAAGTGCAGCCTTACCTAATGTCCACCTACTGTTACTCATTTATATTAAGATTTAAACATCTAGTTGGTGTTGGTATGGAGAGTAACCTTCAGTAATAGTAATAAATCACACAGCAATAGTACATTCATGTAGTTGTAAAAAGCATGATAATATGTTAAGTAATCCGAAGTATTCAGAATACCTTACTCTCATTGAGTAACGTAACAGAATACATTACAGAATACATTTTGGGGCCTGTAATCTGTAATCTGTAGTGGAATACATTTAAAAGTAACCTTCCCAACACTGCTCACCAAAACTGGACAAAATAATACTGGAAAAAAACAGGAGGGTCACAATTAGGCCTCGTATCATCAGTTCAGGCTGCTAGTGTTGCAGAGGCATGCACTGTTTCTGGCTTCCTCTTTGAACACAGTTGTTTCGGTTTCTTAAGTAGAGTGGGATATTTGTATCATGGACATGCAGTCGATAAACACTCTGATTAATGTGAAAGAACGTTTCCAGCACATTTTTGAATCTACATCACAGTGAGTTAACGCTTGTATAAACAGAAAAGGGGGTCCAAACAAGTACTGGCAAGGTGTACCTAACAACATGACTGAGTATATGTCAAGCTTTTTATCAAAGAAACAAAAAAATGCTTTGTTAAATGTATTTTTTAAACATATTTTTCCCAGCTGTTTCATAAATGAATTAGGGTATGATCTGCAGTGTTTAGTTAAGTTGAATCTGTAATCCAGGTAAGGATATTCCAGAAGGAGTTTCTGTTCACTTGGCTTGTTTTAGTATTACCACCAGTGTGTTAGAATTCAAAGATGACAGTAAATTTGAGAATGCCCTGCAGTTCAACAGATACAAGAACAAGCAGAACAGGGGGAACAATGTAGGTAACACACTGTAGAAGACAAAGGTATCAAAACAAAGGCATGCTGTTAGGCATGTTTGGAGCGCTCGTATGTGCTGAGGAACAGTCTAGCATTTTAGCTCACAAGCTGTGAGATCTGTAAAACATAGCAAAGCAATGTGTGTCCTAATTGTTTTGGCCTTTCACATAGTCAGGTGATGGGTGGGAGTAGCAAATGAATCCCTTTTCCAGATGAACCACAGAGAGAGAAATGGATACAAGTAAACATATAACCTGAAAGTAATTCATTGTAAATTCTGTATGTGGTTGGGTTTTACAATGCTGGCTTTGTTTAAATATATATTTTTAAGTGAGAATAAGTGTGTGGATAGCTGATACTAAATATGTTTAGCTAGGACTTATATATACAGTAAACTTTTCATTGTTGCTGATTCAGCTTTATGATCATTTTGGAGGATGAAGAACCTCTCATAAAAAAGCGTGACGTATAATTCCCTCTTGCCCCTCTGGGCTGTCTTTATCCTTCACACTCGGGTCCTGTCCAATTTGTTGTTCTGGACAGAAATCATAACTGTTGTTCCTGGGAACAACAGCTAGCCCCCTAGTCACTCGCCTAGCTTGGGAATTACTGCACTGAGTTCTCTGGTTACCACTGGGACCACTTTGCCTTCACCTGCCATGTCTTCTTCTTCTTCTTCTCTTGGTCTTTAATATTTCTCAATTTCTTTGTCTTATTTCCTGATATCGCTATCATTCGGTATAGCTGCATCGATCACTACGGCCGTCTTCTTCTGTTTGTCTACCACCACTATGTCCGGTTGGTTAGCCACCACCATTTTGTCCGTCTGTATCTGGAAGTCCCACAGGATCTTAGCTCGGTCATTCTCCACCACCCTAGGGGGCATCTCCCATTTTGACCTCGGGACTTCCAGGTTGTACTCAGCACAGATGTTCCTGTACACTATGCCGGCCACTTGGTTATGGCGTTCCATGTATGCCTTGCCTGCTAGCATCTTGCACCCTGCTGTTATGTGCTGGATTGTCTCTGGGGCATCTTTACACAGCCTCCACCTGGGGTCTTGCCTGGTGTGATAGACCCCAGCCTCTATGGATCTTGTACTCAGAGCTTGTTCCTGTGCTGCCATGATTAGTGCCTCTGTGCTGTCTTTCAGTCCAGCTTTGTCCAGCCACTGGTAGGATTTCTGTCAGCCACCTCCTCTATCTGCCGGTGGTACATACCGTACAGGGGCCCGTCCTTCCATGATACTTCCTCTTCTTGCTCCTCTTTCTCTGGTTCCTGCTGCCTGATGTATTCACTAAGCACACACAGTTGTGGCCATCTTCCTGATGTACTCATGGATGTTCGTTGTCTCATCCTGGACTGTGGTTCTGACACTCACCAGTCCTCGGCCTCCTTCCTTTTGCTTAGCGTACAGCCTCAGGGTGCTGGATTTAGGGTAGAATGATCCATGCCTGACAAGGAAACTTCCTTGTCTTGATGTCAGTGGCTTCTATCACCTCCTTTGTCAGCAAGGTACCTGATCACCAGCAGGATATAGGTATTGATTGCCTGCATGTTGTTCTTCCAATTCATCTCACTCCTCCAGACTTGCCTGACCCTCAGCAGGGTCTGACGGTCAGGCCTGTGGGATTGCCAGGTACCTGTAGCTGTCCTTGTTGTCTGCAATGTTGCCTTCTGGTAGTGCAATCGCCCCAGTTCGGACTACCTTCCCTCTCTTTGTTACCAATCAACTACATTTCTCCAGTCCGAACGACATTCCAATGTCATTGCTGTATATCCTGGTAGTGTGGATCAGTGAATCGATGTCTCGTTCACTCTTGGCATACAGCTTGATGTCATCCATGTACAGGAGGTGGCTGACAACTGCTCCGTTCCGTAGTCGGTATCCGTAGCCAGTCTTGTTGATGATCTCACTGAGGGGGTTCAGGCCTATGCAGAACAGCAGTGGGGACAGAGCATCTCCTTGGTAGATCCTGCACTTGATGGTGACCTGTGCTATGGGCTTGGAGTTGGCCTCTAGTGTTGTTTGTCACATCCCCATTGAGTTCCTGATGAAGGCTCTTAGGTTCCTGTTGATCTTGTATAGTTCTGGGTATTCCAGGATCCAGCTGTGGGGCATTGAGTCATAGGCCTTCTTGTAATCAGTCCAGGCAGTGCACAGGTTGGTCAGTCTGGTCTTGCAGTCTCGGCTGACTGTTCTGTCTACCAGTAGCTGGTGTTTCATTCCTCTGGTATTTTTGCTAATGTGCCCCACTCATGTATTGAGTCATGCGTTTCTTCATCTTAGCCGCTATGATGCTTGACAGGAACTTCCATGCGGTGCTGGCACAGGTTATTGGCCAGCAATTGGATGGGACCAGTCCCTTCTGGGGGTCCTTGGGGATCAGGACTGTCCGGCCTTCAGTTAGCCATTCTGGGTGTCTCCCATTGGCCAGCAGCTGGTTCATTTTTGCTGCCAGACGCTCATGGAGTGCAGTAAGCTTCTTTAGCCAGTATGTGTGGGCTGGGCCATATCATACCGTTCACGGTAACACCGGTATAATGTTGGGCAATGATAAGAAAATGAAATATTGCGATAGAATATGGGTAAAACGTGCATGCGCAGTGCCTTTGTTTTCATATGCACATGGCGGAAAAAGCATGGCGGCGACGCAGAATGAGAAGGACGAAAGCGGATTGTTGAATGAAACGGATGAACCAGAACTGGTTTGTAAAAATGCTGCAGCTTCACTGGTGTGGAACTGGTTTAGCTTTCGTCCGTCAGACACACAACAAAGCACTATTTTTGGTAGCGCATGCTAGCGGGCCGTCGTTATTACCGCGTTGTTTGGAAAATACGGCGCACTTAAAATCACTCCTTTGCTTTTTCTGAAAATCAACAGAGCCCCTTATAATCCCGTGTGCCTTATGTATGAACTCTGGTTGTGTTTACTGACCTCGAAACCATTTTATGTGCACGGTGCTCGAAAATCTGTCAAATGTTTTAGTACGACTTTGCTAAGCTACGAAGCCGCACCGCTTGATGGATTGTCGGAGCATTACGGCTGTCGTAGGCGGAGCCTCGTGGAGTGATACGTGCTGTGCTTCAACATAATATTACCGTATTGTGTGTGTTTAACCTCTTTAAGTTTTGTGGATATTATACATGGTTATGCTGAGGATATGTCGGCTAATTTCCACTGGAAATGCCTTTTGGTTGAACTGTCAGTGAGGAATTTGAATTTGCACTGTTACGTGTTTATATAACTTTAATGCACATAAAAAACAGCTGCTTGTTTAAGTGAAAATACAGTGATGGGGTTTTTTTTGCACTAATAAAGTTGTGGAGTTGTAAAGTATTTTGTCTCGTGTCAATTATATCGTCAGTTATATCGTTATTGCAAATTTTCAAATGTGTATCGTGATAAATATTTTTGGTCATAACGCCCTGCTCTAGTATGCGTGAATCATTTTGGGGTCTTGTGCTGTCCAAGTCTTCATATTAGAGACTCTTTCTTGGATGTCTGCCACTGTGATGGTTACTGGTCCCTGTTCAGGGAGCTTGCTGTGGTCTGCTCTTAGATTGACTAGCCCCTGAGTTGCTGTTATGAGTTACATCCTTCTTCCATATGCTCTTCTAGTATTGCTCTGTCTCAACCA